>NW_027507790.1:195087284-195687284 GCF_037356315.1 Lithobates pipiens
GAAAAAAAACAGACTATTCTGAAATATTCACCTTCAATTTAGAGATTTTCCCCACAGTACTTTTTTTTTTTTTTTTTTTTTTCTGCTGCTAGATGTCCTCGGTCTCTAAGACCAGCATCATTCAACCCACTTCCTCTGAGCCCAGGTCATCCTGGACTGACTTCATCCTGTGACTGGACAGTGATATAAGAAGTAGCACAGTGATGAGCTCTTCCCTCGGTCAATTGACATTTTCTACTTATTGGCATGCTTCTTGTCAGCACATGAACTGATTGGCAATGTAAAGGCCCATACACAGGATCAGACTTTTTGACAACAAACATGCAATTAGCTGTTTTGGAGCAACATCCGACCGTGTGTACACTCCATCGGACAAACTTTTTTGGGGTTTTCATCAGAGTTTTGTTGGCTGTGCGAATGGGACAAACTTTCTGGCAACAAAAGTCCGATGGAGCAAAGTCTGATCGTGTACAGAAAACCATAGGACTTTTGTACAAAGTACAAACAGGCATGCTCAGAACCAATGCAAAAGATCAAACAATACAGAAGTTGACCAAAGGTGGCGGTAAAGAGCAGAAAAACCACGTGGATTTGGTGAAAGTTGGCTGAAAAAGTCCTGCTGTGTGTATGCAATACAAGTTCAGGCCGACGCCCTTTGTACAAAAATCCACAGGAAAGTTTGTACAAAGTCCTATCATGTGTATGAGGCTTTACAGTGACTGATACAAGGTCAAATTCAGGTACTTATGGTGTTCACATTTAAAAGAGAGATTTAGTGGTGTAATAAGGACTACAGAGCTATAATAGTGTCTTTTTTTTGTTTTTGTATGGAGATCAGCTTTAAATTATGTAAGCAGGGCTTCTGGGTTTGATTCATTGCCAACTCAGGGTTATCTTGGCAATATTTGAGTTTAGTTACAGGTACAAATTCTGGGCCCAGGCCAGGCTTCAACTGCAAATGCCTTTTTGAAAAGATGTGGGTCTTCATAAACAGATCTATGCAGGTTCCTGGGGTTTTCTACAATACACACAATGCCTCATGTTCCCAGCATTTGTTAGGAACCTAACGTAGGCGATGAACCACTAACTCCAAGCGATGTACCTGCAAGCATCATCCTGGTACCATTTTTTTTTTTAGAGCCTATGGTCAGCTCTCTTGTAAAAGCAATCCTAGAGGCTAACTAGCCGCTGGATTGCTTTTACAAGCAGAAGGGAACATTACGTTTGAAAAACTGCTGCGCAAATACCGTGTGACATAAAAAAATTAAAAAACCCACCACTTTATTCTCTAGGGCCTCTGTGTGTGTGTGTGTGTGTGTGTTTGGGGGTTCTAAGTAATTTTCTAGCAAAAAATACTGATTGTTACATGTAAGCAAAAAGTACCAGAAAAGTCCTGGGGATCAAGTGGTTAAATACATATACTTTTCTCTCTACAGGTCTGCATTTTTTATGGTTTTGTTTCAAAAACCATTTTCTTCTGGGAAGACAATTACTAGACGCCAAGTAAGTTGATATAACCACATGGTTTGTTGTACTTTGAATGATACATAATCCTGGAGGAGAGAACCCACATCTTTGTGGCAGACAAGGCTCATTTTCTAACCAGCCTCTAGAGAAATGACAGTCTGGTTGTTGTGGACCTTGCCTCCACTTTCCAAAACAAAAAATCTTTCTGAAACTGGATTTATATAGTGCCAGGAGTGTGCATAGTACTTTACAAAAAAAGGAAGGCCGTACAGTTAAAATATAACTCAAGACACAAAGGATAGGAGGGCCCGCATTTGTGGGAGCTACAAACTAAAAGGGTGGGGGGTAAGTGATTAAAAAAAAAAGGTAAAAACTGTGGGAGTGATGAGTTGATAGAAAAATTAAACTTTTTAATTTTGAGTGAGACACAGGCTTCCATGAAGAGATGAGGATCAGGGATCATCCAAAGGTGTAAGCCCACGTACACACAGTCTGAGATTTTGGCAACCAAATCCGTCGGATTTTGCCTGTCTGATTTAGTCCGACAGATTGTGTCCAAAACTGTTGCATATACACGGTCGGGCCAAGTTGGCAAAAAACCTGATCTTTCAGAACGTGATGACGTAATTTAGTTACGATGGGACTACATTCAGGCTAGTAGCCAATAGCTTTGAATGTAGGAATTTGATCTGAGCATGCGTGGCACTTGGTCCGATGAAAATGCTCTACAGATGATCAGATTAGGTCCGTCCGGCCCAGTTGGTCGGGAAATAATTCCAACATGTTGGAAAATTGGGTCGGAGGGAGATTCGGACGGAATATCAGTCGATGCATACCACACACAGTCGGATTATCTGACGACACGGTCCGATGAGACTCATTCCGACAGATTCTCCGACCGTGTGTACAAGGGCTAAGAGTTAGCTGGATGGATTGGGTTGGGGACTTCCAGAGGATGGGAGGAGGTGACAAGGGAGCTAGAGAGCAAGAGGTTTGCAAGGAGCGGAGAGGGATGGTTTGGGTAAAGTTTGAGATCAGTTTGGTGATGCAACTCATGTAGAAATTACAGCTGGCTTTGTATGTTCAGATTTTTGTAATTTGTAAATTCCTAGCCAGCGGAGAATTGGCAGATTGCTAAAGAAGACGTGTCTGCATAAGGCAACCATACAGGATCTAGAATGTATACAGCATAGATGCATTCCTAGGATAGTAAAGGGGCTTACAGTGATGCGATAGAATGTAATAGCTGTTTTACTGCATTACTGCTGAGATTTACCAATTTATTGAAACATCATGCTTTTTTTCTTTTATTTTTTATTTTTTTCTTTGAGAGCGCAGCTGAACATTTTTGTGGAACTACAGTATTACCAAGTGGCATGGCAGTAGATTGTGTTGGTCATAAAATACAAGGGATCACATGACTGGCGAATGATAAGCTAATACATGGGATGTTGTGCGAGTTACACAAGTTCTCATGAATTAACTTATTGACCAATCACAATCTCACCTTAGCAGTCTTATACGGTATGTTGTCACAGTCGATGAAGACTCAGTGACAACTATTGTTTACGTATAGTTATCAGACATATTTCCAGTTTTGACTGACCACAAATGGGAGTTTTGGTTTAAAGTGTACTTTTCACTTTTGCAATTACATTTTGGAAAACCCCACTGATTCTGTTTATGTATTACAATTTACACACAAAAAAATAAAAATAAAATGAAATTCCAGTTAAAAATATAATTATGCCCTTGCTTAGTATTTTTAAGAACTAAATGTTTTGTAGTCTGTATTTTCCTAATTGTCGATTGTCTAGCTTTCAAACAATAGTCTAACCTAGACAATCGGCAGTCCCTTTTACTGTCAATAGTGTGCCTGTGCAGCCGAATGTAGCCATTCACAGGCACTTCCTTAAAGCAGAACTCTGAGCACCATAAACACTATTTAATTAATTTTTAATGTTTAAAACAAACTCCTCGAACCACCCATGTCTCAATGCTTGCTGAGAAATCACTTTGGAATAAAAACCCTAGCATTTCTGGCTGTGGCCATCTTAAGGAAGGGCAGATGATTTGTGTAGCATTTACTTCCTGGAATCCATCTACCTTTAGTTCAGACAAGTAGGCAGCAGGGTGTGCCTAGCTGAGGAAACCCCTCCTGAAGACTCCTGGGATGTATGTATCATTTGCCTAGGACTAGAAACCAGGAAGTAACTGAAGAAATGCAAAAATAAAATAGTTTAAAATAAGGAAATATGATATACTTTCTTTTCTATTTAATAACAAAGTAGGATTAAAAATAGTCAATGTTAACGGAGAGCTTGATGTTCCACTGTAAGTCTGTGTATTCACGTACAATTTGGCGCTGAGTCGCTTTAACTGACAATTGCATGGTCGTGCAGTGCTGTACCCAAACTAAATTAGCATTTTTTTTTTTTTTTTTTCTTTTTACTTTCTGCTATAAAAAAAAAAAAAAAAAAAAAAATCTTCCTCAGTTTAGGCCGATATGTATTCTTCTACATATTTTTGGTAAAGTGTATATTGATTGGTTTGCGCAAGTTATAGCGTCTACAAAATAGGGGATAGATTAATGGCATTATTATTAATAATAATAATAATAATAATATATATATTTTTTTGTTATTAGTAATAGTGGGGATATGCAGTATATGCACGGCCTCATGGCTGATGGTAAGTAAGCATTTCTGAATACAACACAGGAGGCCAGCTTCTAGCTCTTTAAAGTGGTATAAACCCTTACAACACACTTTGACCTACAGGTAAGCCTAGATTAAGGCTTACCTGTAGGTCCAAGAAATATCTCCTAAACCTACACGGTTTAGGAGATATTTGCCGAAAGACAGGCACCGCTGTCGACGAAGATGCAGCGCGCGGCGGCTCCCGTGCGCATGCGCGAGAGTGATGTCATCGCGGCTTCACCGAATGACCGCGGCGAGGCAGCGAGACCCACTGAGAAGATTGATGCGCCGGACTACAGGGGACAGCGGTGACTTCGCTGGCTCCTGTGTCAGATAAGTGACACATAATGGACTACTATCCGATGCATAGTAATCCATTATGCTTTGCCTTTGCAGGGAATGAAAGAGGAAGTAAACTCATCAGGGTTTACTTCCTCTTTAAAGGAGAAGTATGGCCAAAGATGTGTTTTCCATACTTCTCCTATGGATCACAGGAGTGTCAGCTGACATCACTTAGCCAGTCCAGGCCCTGGTAAGATCCCCAGTTTACAGTCGGGATCCAGTCAGCTGCCTGCCCCCTTTTATGAATAGGAACATGTAACATGAACATGTATGTAAAATGGGTATTATCCCAGTTTGGATGCAAAAGTGGCTGTGTTTGTCTTGTATTTTGTTTACAGTATAACTTGTCTGTTCTATGATCTAGGATGTAGTTAACACAGCCTTTCGTTTCAGTGGATCAGTATTGTAAAGCATGCGTTCGTTGGCTGTATTATCTCACTTCTGTGGTTCTTTGGCCTCACTCTTTGTGGACCATTAAGGTAATTTAATTTCTTCTTTTTGTTATTTAACACCAGATTGGATAGTGGCAGTTCCAGAGAAATGCATCAGTAATTGACACTACACAAACTACATTACCACCTTGGGAGACGGCAAACCCAACACAAATATCCTGAAATGTGGCATCAGAGGGGTTTGCCCACGCTAGCCAAATATCCTAAGGCTGGCTATAATTAGGTAGAGATCTTGAACATAATCCACTTCATTAGGTTTATATTTCTGTAGTATTGCCCTCCCAGGGCACTCAAAGCATTTATCAAATTGGTGTTGGGACAGTAGTATATCAATCATACTTGGGACAATTTTAGACAGGGGCAAGTTAATCTACCAGCGTGTCTTTGGAGTGTGGGAGGAAACCAGTATACCTGGAGGAACCTCATGGATAGTGGCAGATATGATGTAGATGGTGTCCTTCCAGGCTTTGATTAGAGTATTAGAACTCAGTGCAGGTTTTTTCCAACCTGGAATTTTGTATACAAATGTATTATATCATTAGCTATAATTTGTGTTTCCTGGAGTAAGAAATTAGCATAATTTTTTGTAGAATCGTCAGTTTGCATTTGTTTAAACATTCAAATGGTTCTAAAACCAAAAAAGCTCTTGATCGTAATGCATTCTCTGCATAAAGGTAAAAAATATTCGTGCCTGTGCCTTCCCCACCCCACTCTACTTACATGAGTCCAATCTCGAATCCAGCAATGTGCCATCTGCAGCAGCTTTTCTCCCTTCCCTCTCCGCTCACAGAAGACTTGACAGCAGCAGGAGCGTTTGGCTCCTGCCTCTGTCAGTCAAATGCTGTGAAGAGGGAGCAGGGGAAAGGGCTGAGCCACGCTATGTCTGTAGACAAACACAGCCCGGCTAAGAATCTAGCCAGTTTTCAATCCATGTACTCACTCTATGGTCCATGCCAACGGACCTTACTTTGTACAGTAAACATTTATAGGGAACTGTGTCAGATGCTTCTGCAAAATCCAGATACACCACGTCTATGGGCCTTCCTTTATCTAGATGGCAGCTCACCTCCTCATAGAAGGTTAATAGATTGGTTTGGCAAGAACGATTCTTCATGAATCCATGCTGATTACTGCTAATGATAGCGTTTTCATTACTAAAATCTTGTATATAGTCCCTTATCACCTCCAAGAGCTTGCATACTATTGATGTTAGGCTAACTGGTCTGTAATTCCCAGGCATGTATTTGGGCCCTTTTAAATATTAATGCTACATTGGCTTTTCTCCAATCAGCTGGTACCATTCCAGTCAGTAGACTGTCAGTAAAAATTAGGAAACAAGCTTAAATATCGAATCTGTCCCTAAGCCAAAGCAGTAGCTTTCATCACTGTGGCACATGAGGTGAAAGAAGGATCACTTGACTGGGAACCTATGTACTGCCTCAGTCATTACAACATATCCAGTTGGTAGGGACCAGCCCTTTAGAAGGGTCAGGGTCAGTAAGTAAAAGGTTTGGCTTTTTTTTTTTTTGGGTGGATGTTCTAAGTATTATGAGTTCATTCTTGGTCATATGTAAACAATTGGGTGAAGGTTTAGTGCTAGGTTAAGATTAAAGTGGTCCCAAAGGTAGAAGGTGTGTTTTTTACCTCAATGCATTCTTCCCTTTTTTTTTTTTTTTTATTTCTTTTTTTTGAGTTTTTCGTTAGCATACAAAATTGCCCACGTAGGGCCAGATCCTCTGATGCGTAAATGGACCACAACAAGGCACATCATACAACATAGACAAACTACCACTGATGCAGCAACAGACCGCAACAGGGCAGACTATACAACATAAACAACCTTACTTATCTATACCCCCAATGTGGGGAGAGGTTTAATTCAGGAGGATCTGTGCTCAATATTATAATGACAGGATAATGTGACATGAGAGTAATTGGGTCAATATACTAACATGCTATAACCATAATCTTGATCTAGGAGTTGGTTACTATATCAGTTGGTGTGGTATTATCGTCCAGCCAACAGGTCCATACCTTTTCAAATTTTTTTGGGCAACCCCTGGTGGCTTTATAAAAAAGTGAACTGGCATTCACTAGATTTTTCCAGAATCTGACAGACTATTTTTTTTTTTTCAGTTCATCGTGATGCCTTGCGTGCATAATACAATAACAGAGATATGAGTATTTTTCTAGCTCTGAGCCTTGACATCTGTTCCACCAGTCCCAGCAGACAATGTTTAGGATCAAAAGGGACACTAGTCTTAGTGACTTTAGCGATCACTTGGAGTACTTCTTTCCAATACTGTACTATTGCTGGGCAAGCCCAGAAAATGTGAAAGATGTCCCCCGGCTGCTAGGAGCAGCGCCAATACGCCGGCGACATCTGGTGCAGCCTGTGGGGCGTGTAGTGAGCTCTGTGTACAATTTTTGTATTGGACCAGTTTGTCCCTGGCTGAGACCAGAGGGGAGAATGAGAAATCCCAAATCTCCCTCCAGTTATCCTCATCCAGCTCCAGTATGTCCCCCCACCCATTTCCTGCAGAGGGAGGACAGCTCGGGGATGGCAGCAACCAGCAGGGACCCGTAGATCTGAGGCGTGGGTTTCTCCAAGTCTTTCACCCGAAGGGTGGATTCGAGCTCCAAATATTCCAGTATAATTGGTTGGCCAAAGAACTGACACCTGTAGGCATGAGCGACTTGAAGATACCTGAAATGGGCCCGTGCATGTACATTAAAGTTGGTACGCAATAGATAAAAGGGAGTGAGCTCTCCGTTGGTGATAACGTGCTCAAGGGTCAGTATTTTGTATTTGGCCTAGGCCTGTGAATCCGGGGTGGTATTGAACTGTGATAGGTTAGGGTTCAGCCACAGGGGGGTGTGAGGAGACCAGGAGTTTGGCTGGGGTGCCCTCAGCGCCTCACCCACCCTCCATGCCCACATAGTGGTGCGCATAGAAGGGGTGAGGCAGTGAGGTGTTTTGAATAGCAACCCCTTCAAGAGACCCCACTATAGCAACCTTCAGCACCGTCGCAGAATTGGTCCGGTCTGGCTGCAATCACCAATGGGCGGTTACAAGCAGAGTGGCCAAAAAATATTTGTGGCAATCAGGGAGAGCCAAACCCCCACTGTCCACAGGCCTGGTCAGAGTGGTGTATTTGAATCTAGGTGGCTTAGACCCCCAAATAAAGGAAAGGAAGAGTTGTTTAAGAGAATTAAAGAAGGTTTTGTTCAGCCATTATGGGGAATTCCTAAAAATGTATGTAAATTTGGGGAGGACTTTCATTTTAAGGTTGATGCGACCAATGAGGGTAAGGGGAAGATTGCTCCACGCCTTCAGTTTGGATTTAATTACTACCAGGACAGGGTCAAGATTGAGCCGGACAAAGTCCCTGCTTTCTCTTGAGATGAAGTTTACATATTTAGGTATCGCATCAACCCATTGAAGTGGGATAGAGGAGGGTGAGGAGGACCTGGCCCCCTCACCCACCGGAAAGAGCTGACACGTGCCGATTCACCCTCAACCCCGTGATGGTTTCCATGACTCCGAGTGCGTCCCGCAGAGAGCCACCAGCATCCTTTGAAAATAGCAGTAAATCATCCGCGTAAAGAGCCACCCTCTCACCTTAATGCAGCTCTCCCATCCTCCCCCCTTCCCCCTTAAATTTACCTGGGTCTTGTCTCAATCCAGTGTTTGTACACGAGTGCAGCAGCTCTCTCCAGTCTCTCTCTCCTTACAGGGCAGATTCATAGTAGCGGAAGCCATTGGCTCCTGCTGTTGTCAATCAAATTCTGTGACAAGGGAGCAAGGGTAGGGCTGAGCCGCACTGTCTGTGTCAATAGATGCAGACAGTATGGCCCGAGATCAAGCCCGTAGGTGAGCCACAATTCCTATGGTGTCATACTGATAAAAGGAGGAGCCAGAAGCCCTGGCGTGGCAGATAAGTATAACATGCTTGTTATTTAAAAAAAAACAAATGGGGTTTACAGGCACTTTTTAAGGGACACTGGAGTGGTGAAAGTTTGGAAACTTGCTGATTTTACTTTGTGTTGAAAACAAATGACCTATTATTATCCTGGGAATAAAAATGCTGTGTATTCAGATGGTCCAGTTCAACCTCTTTTTTTGTTCTACTTTAAGAATGCATTAACTGTTTGGTTTATTTTTTATTTTTTTTATTTTTTATTTTTTTTGTTTTTGTTTTGTTTTATTCACCAGCTGATGAAAGAAAAATGAGTCCATGTACAAAACCATCTTAATTTGAAATAAAAGGACAGCCTATAACAAAATATGCACAGTTATAAATGTCTCTCAATAGCTTTTTTTTCTATATTTATCACCATCTCTATACTGGTTCATTTGGTTTTATATTTGTTTTGCAGGACGTTGCTGCTGTTTGAACACAGTGATATTGTGGCTGTAACATTGCTTACAGTGCTTTTCACTGGTTCCAATGGAGTTCCATCCAAGGTATTTGCCAAAGTTACAAACTATTCTTAGAGCAGACATTCTTACATGTCTGATTATTCTGCATTACAACAGTTTTACACAAAAGACTTTTCTTTATATTCATTTTGGCTCTAACTCTTTAACAGCACTTTTTTTTTTTTCTTTACACAGACTCGGGGTGCAGCCTTTTTTATCATAGCTGTTATATGTTTACTTCTCTTTGATAATGATGATCTGATGGCCAAAATTGCAGAACATCGTATCCTTTATTGAGGTTTTATTTTGTAATCTTTTCATAGCCAGGTGCAATCCAGCAACTGTCTTATTCCTGAACATTTCATCACCTTCCCAAGACCCACAAAGGGTTAGATCCATTACAGGGGAGGCCCATCATCTCCGGGATTGTGTCTCTCAATGAGAGACTAGGGCAATGGTTGGATGGTGTTCTGCAGTCACTTGAAGGATACTAATCACCTTTTAAACATTGCACTTGACACTCAGTGGGATGTGCATGCTATGTGAATCTCCTGATCTTTTGGTGGTATTTGATCACCTCTGGGATTTTTATTTTCTGCTAAACAAACAAAAACATTTTGTTTCTGTTACAAAAGTTTGTAAAAAAGTACGTTTTTTCCTTCACTGATGGGCACTAATATGTGGCACTGATGAGTGGCACTGATATGCAGCACTGATGAGCACTGATAGGTGGTATTGAGGGGCACTAATGTACACTTAGTGATGGTACAGATGGATGCCAATCAGTGGCAAACAATAATGCCTGCCAATCGGTAATTCCCATTGTGGGCACGGATTGGCATCCCTGGTAGTCTAAGGTGGCATACCTGGTGCTGACATCCCTGGTGGCCCTAGTGGCGTCCCTAGTGGTCCAGTATGGGCATCCTGGGAAGGGGGGGGGGCTGCACTGATAATCAGCACAGATCATAACCCCCCCCGTCAGAGGAGCAGCTAATCGGCTCTCCTCTACTCGCGTCTGAACGTGAGTGAGGAAAAGCTGATCAAAGGCTCTTCCTGGTTACACTGTGATCAGCTGTGATTGCACACGGTTGATCATGTTGTAAAGAGTCTCCATCAGGGACTCTACCTAGATCTGTGTGTCAGACTAACACACGGCAACAGCGGTCACCGTGATGCGCGCCCCTGGGGGTGCGCGGCAGCTTGATATCCTGCTGGACGTCATATGAAGTCTGGTCAGGATATTGAAACCTCTTTGCCGCCATCGTTTTGCTATATGGTGGGCGGCAAGTGGTTAAGGTGTGCTGCCAGCCCATTTAAAATGAATGAGGTGCTTTACGGCAATAAATGTTAACACAATGCATAGTGCGAATTGGGTTACTGTTTACATTTTGTGATTGGCCATCTCTGTGATCACAAGGCATAGAACTGCCCATAACAGCTTTTTGCTTTTATCTGTGCTCTTCATTGTCTAATAACATCTAAGCATTCGCATTGCATATGCCATGGCTACTAGGTCATTTTTTTTGTTTTACTGCCTTTTAAGAATACTACTTTCCCTAGAGGCCCTTTTACTTAAACGGCCAGTGGGGATGGTTAAAAAAGAATATACAATATACATGCAGATCCTTTTCATATATATCAGGGGCACTCAAAATGTGCCCCTTTAAACCATGGAAGTGCATGCCTGGGGTCAGAAACCCATTGATTGCTGTCTGGCCTTCCCGATCATCCATCCCAGAGCATCATAGGATATGAGGCTGGCAGCGGAGGCAGCAGGAGCCGTATAAGCCAATGCTTCCTCTGTAGTGCCGGCTCCCAGGCGGAGTGATACCAAGTGCACTCCCCCCCCCCCCCCCCCCCCCCGGTCCTTTCTAGCAGCCTGGAGAGCAATGTCAGCAGAAGCTGGAAGGTGGAAAGAAGGTCAGTGTATTAAACAATATACACTGTGCTTTTGCAGTGCAGGGTTAATGGCAACTAGGCTGCTTTCACACTGATCTGTGGGTGCACCGCAGTGCACCTGCCTCTTTCCTGCAGATTAGTTGCACTGAGCCATAGAATTATTTTACATCCTGTGGGTTTGGTGCGCTTTCAGAAAGTGCACAACTCTTACAAGTTATATCAGAATTCTATGGCAAATCACAGCTAACCCGCAGGAATCCTGCAGGTGCACTGTAGTGTGGGTAAACTGCAGTGCATCAGCATGAAAGCATATTTGTTGAGAACAGTAAGGGCTCGTTTACATTTGCGGCTTGGACAGTGGTAAAACCCCATAGTTGCTCTGTGTTTTTACCATGCTCCCCCAACCACTGATGTAGGTCCAGGGTTCGTGGTGGTGACCAAGCCACATGCTCCAGGGAACCCGTCCGGCCTCCTTGTCACATTGTGTTTTACATTTGGACAGGAGGGGCAGCATATACAGGAACCAATTCTCTCTATTTTACCCCTGCAACTGCTTAAAGCTGGCTTCTTCCCTGTCCCTCTTGCTGGCATTCAACAGGTGCAGGAGAAGACGGCTACAGTGCGGGCTTACTTTGCCAGTGGGGTGTACATGGATGTGCTCCCATGATCATGCTATCACAGTGGCCCTCTACCATGTGATCAGCTGTGTCCCATGACAGCTGATCATAGATATCCGCACAAGCCAGTTATGGTTTTTTTCTTTCCTTTCGCTCACAGCACGAGGAAAGAGAGAGCCAATAACCGGCCTGTGTTAAAGGGAATTCGACACTAATAATCAGGGCACTGATTATTAGTGCAGTCCCAACAGTGCCCGCTAGTGCTGCCAATCGGTGCCCATCAGTGCAGCCTCATCAGCGCGCATCATTTTATAACAAACTATGAAAAATTGTTTTTTTTTGTTTGTTTTCAAAATTTTCTTTCCTTATGACCGCGCAATTGTCATTCAAACTGTGACAGTGCTAAAATCTGAAAATTGGCCTGGGCAGGAAGGGGGTGAAAGTGCCCAAGGAGGCAAATGGTTAAAATGGGCAGTTCGAAATTCTGAACCATTTAATTTCATTGTGGTTTGTGACCAGTTACTAAATTACTTAAGTGACCCTCAATCTTCAAAAGATTGACCTCCCGTGATATATTTCAAATTTAGATAAGATTATTTTCAGTATAGCATGATAGTTTTTCAAAGTCTAGTTTTAAGCACAGTTGACAACGTTGTAGCATGTAATGAATACAAAGCACAGCCAACCTTTGTTACTGTTAAAGGTTTATATTACAACTATGTCTTTTTTTGAAAAGCGTTGTTTTTGCTGACACATTTGTAAAGATTCATTAAAAGTTTGTAGTTGTAAATTGGAATCTTCTCTCTAGAGAAATTACCAGTTTATAAAATCAATACTGAATTTTTACACATTGTACAGGCATTATGAAATATGACAGGTGTGAGATGATATATTTCTGGAACAGAAATGACCACGAAATGAATAATTCACAAATTATTCGAGATGCAAATTCCTCCTTGCATGGTTTTTCACTATAACATTTGTCCCAAAGGAAATCGCTACTCTCATCTTGCTCTCACAATAGTCTTGATGACAGTAGTCACCAGGACAAATAGAGAGGTGAATCTCTAAAGCAGGGAGGAAAAACTGTCCCAATATGACATCCACATGGATGTGGGTGTGTGCTGGTCCTGAAACGCGGATAGTGGAAATTCAGGAACCTCCACACCCACCCGCTTGGATGTCCTATTGGGATGCAGTGGCCATGTCCCTACAGATACTGTGTCCCTATAGACATCAATGAATGGAAGGGAACACCTGTGCATCTTTGTGCTGGTAAACATGGCCCTGCATAGGCATTGGGATTTTGTATGCCCTGTGTGAACAAGGCCTTAGGATATATCATCACAGTGCTCAGGTTTTCCCTGTGTCCTCTTCTTCCTGTAACATGCAGAATCTCCTCCAATTCCAGTCCCTGAACTTTGACCATGCTGTGGAAAGTAAGAGACCGATTGACTTGTAGTGAAGTCACTCCTGATTTCTGGTGTGCAAGGATTTAAGACAGGGGTGCCCAACCATGTGGCCCGCGGAGCCCTCTGATGTGGCCCGCAACCTCCTGCTCTGGGATGGTGGGTTCGGCAAGCCCAGATTGCAAGTTGTCTACCCGCCATGACAGAGCATCAGTGTTGTGAATGAAGCCAGTGGTAGAGGAAGCAAGCAGCTGTGGAGCAGAGCTGCATAAGCCAATGCTTCCTGTAGAGCACCGGCTCCTGTCATAGGTAGAGTAATACCAAATGCACTCTGCCTGGGACAGCAAGTTTATTACTAAAATCAGTGTATATTTGGACATATCTGTTCTGCAGTGGTTACTGGGCTGCTTTTAAACTGATTGTCAGGTGTAGGGCAGTGTACCTGCGGCTTACCTGCACTGAGCCATAGACTTCTCGTCTTACCTGTAGGTTTGGTGCACTTTCAGAAATAAATTCTATGGCAAAGTACAGTTGATCTGCAGGAAAGCCACAGGTGCGGGTAGACCAGACCATCCTGTGTAAAAGTAGCCTTAGGCCCCTTTAACATGATCTGTCTGACCCAATCGGACCCTTCATTCACCTCTATGGAGCAGCAGATGTAAACAGACTTGTGTCCGTTTACACCTGCCTCCTTCCAATCCGATCTGCTAAAAAAATGGAAAGTGGAACCGCCCCCTTCAATTTGATCAGATGAGAGGGCCCGTAGAGTAGAGTGGGCTGTGTCTGTGTCTGCTTTGCATATGCAAAGTGGACGCAAAACTGACATCTGCTCATTGTGGCCCACGACTGGTTACTAAGTCGCTTAAGTGGCCCTCGCTCTTCAAGAGGTTGGGCACCCCTGATTTAAGAGTTGAGTTGTGTTTGCAAACTGTGAATGTGCTTCAAGGTTTTATGTTTTAATTGATGCATGTTAGATTCTGTTTTTATTTTGCCTTAACTGTTTTATATCAGCTGAAGGACACCATGACAGTGCCCTAACACATTTCCTATACACAGCATTCTCCCTCTTAGGAGTTGCTGATCATAAGGTAAGACTCCCTTCGCTTTACTGCAGAGATCTGGATCCGTTTTTATATTTGATTATCAAATACACAACCCTTCAGATATTTGAAAGCTTCAAGATTTGGAATGTGCACTCTGCCAAAGCTGCCCTTGTCTCAGTTTAGTCTATTCTACCCTTATCAGTCGTAGGCTGTCTTACGTTTAATTCCTCCTTATTTACCCATTGTGTGATATATTGTTATTCAATATAATATGTATATTTGCTATTGTAATCCCTAAACCTTTCCTTCTCTGTAAAGGGTCATGCTACATTCTGACTGGTTTACTGGCTACATTTATGATGAAATGATGCTTGGTCCTTGCAGCCTGTTACATTTAGCCCCTCAAACACATTTTTAATGTCCTAGCTTTTGCTTACAAGGGCATATGTATAAAAGTCAGTTCATTCGATTGTCCCATACATCTGGCACGACTGTACGGCAGTCTGACCTGTGGCAACATGTTAAGAGAGGTAAAGGATCCCCCCCCCCCCAAATTATACTTGCCTAGGTGGATGCAGCATTATTCCGATGCTCCATCTGTCCCCCGGCACCTCTACACTGAGAACCGAGCGATTGAACACCGCTGATCACTCAGTTCTGACAGTTCCCCTAGCAGAGAGCTGCTGACTGTCAATCAGCAGCTCTCCGCTCTGCCTCCTACTCGCTCACTGGAGCGCTGAGCTGTGGAGGTGCAGGGATCGGCCGGCTCAGACTCTCATCGGCTCGGTAAGAGGCTGAGTGGGGTGTTAGTCCAGGCATCTGGCAGATCCAGACTCCCATTGTCAGGATGATGCGGTGAGTGGACTGATTTCTGTGACGTCCGCAGAAAGCGGACTTTAACCCGCTCTCTGCAAAAAACGAGTCACAGGAGTGCAAAACGAATTGCGCTCCTTTGATCCATAGGAGAAGTACAGCCAAACAAGCTTTGGCTGGACTTCTCCTTTTAAAGCATGTTATACCCTTCAATGGTGTGATGTCCCTTGCCGACATCTTCTACCTGGCTTTTTCCAGGTGCCGGGCTGTGTCCGTCTTTTATTGGTCGGCATGGAATGACAGCCATCCTGGCACACAGCACCCTGGAGAAGAGGCATTGCATATCTCTTCTGCAATAAAGAGCCTGTGTGCTCGCAATTTTGAGTGGGACTTTAGTTCCCCTTTAAGAGGTAAAAGTGGGATGGGTTTATCAGCACTATTACTAAATTGAGCTTTCCGTAGTGATGACCACTCTGCTCCTATACATCAATCCGGTTTAATTTCTCAATATTCATAACCTTGTGTTGTGCTTTGTTGAATGATTTTGCATTGTGCATAAATAATTATTTAATTGAAGTGCATCTGTTTGTTTTCTTGTTGCTTTCAGGGAGGAGTACTGTTGCTTGCGTTGGCTTTATGTTGCAATGTTGGTTTCCACACAGCTTCCAGAAAGCTCTCTTTAGATATTGGTGGAGCCAAGCGTCTGCAGACCTTGTCTCACCTTGTGTCTGTCATATTGCTGTGCCCATGGGTCATCGTCCTGGCTGCAACTACTGAGGTAATCGCCTTCTCTATCTGCAGACCCGTTCAGTCATGTGTAGTACAAACGTCCAGATTGCTTCTCCTTGGCAGTATTGCATTAGGCTCAGTCCAAGAGACAAAAAGCAGATCCATCTGTGTCTCATAACTGAATTGGCCTGCAGACTTTATTTCTTGTGTAATGTTATTTAATCATAGAGCAAGTATTAGCCTTTCTTGGAACTGTAACGGACCAAATTGTCAGGATCTGATTGACAATATACAGGTTGATTAGGCAAACTATCTTAGGAAAAACAATAATTTTTTTTTTTAGGTACACCTGTCTAGAACCCACAGTCATCAACAATCAGTTGATTTATGCTGTGCAGTTTTAAGGATACAGTATTTAAGTAAACTCTACACAAACCTGAAATAATCGAATTGAGCTTATGGCAGAAGAATGTATTACAGAAGTTACTATGGGCGAAAACTAAACTTTTTAAAGTTTGTATATGCAAACATTGACTTTCATCCAAAATCAGCTCCTCTCAAGCCTTTTTATTGATTACTTGTTTTGTGATGTCTGATCTGCAGCTGGAAGCTATAAACAAGTAGAGGTACTGAACATTAAGTACAGAGAAGCAGAAGATCATGGCTCTGGAATGCATTTGTGTGGCTCATATATAAGTCCTATTAACTTTATTTTAGGGGAAGAAGGGAAATGGCTGTTGAATCATCAGTTGTTGGTCCTCTTTAACATTAAAGTGATTGTAAAGTCTCGTGTTTTTTTTTTCCTATAAAAATAACAAACATGTTCTACTTACCTGCCCTGTTGCAGTGGATTTGCGCAAAGCAGCCCTGATCCTCCTCCTCCTCCTTCTCCTTCTGTGATCCTGGCCCCTGCCTCCTGTTTAGTGCCCCCACAGCAAGCAGCTTGCTATGGGGGCACCTGAGCTGAGTTGCAACTCCCTGTGCCCATTCAGACACAGAGCCCCACCCCCTCTCTACCCTGATTTGGCTGGCTGAATTTGATTAACAGCAGCAGGAGCCAGTGGCGCCACTGTTGTATCTCAGGCTGGGATGACTGAGACGCTTGTGGACATCGCTGGACAGAGAGGGACCTCAGGTAAATGTTAGGGGGACTGCTGCACACAGAAGGTGTTTTATCTTGATGCATAGAATGCATTAGGATAAAAAAACCTTCTAACTTTACAACCCCCTTTTTAATAGTGAATTTTGTGTTTATAAAGGTCAGTGGAAGTCACATACTTGGGCATTGGTTTAGTAGGCATTGTACAAACAAGTCCTGGTTACATATTTTTACCGTCCACTTTTCTATTACAAGAGTGGCAGTGTCTAAATATGACTGTGCCATCCAACAGAAACCAGAGTTTGACCACACTGCCCAGTTCACCTTGTAATCTATCAAACCTAGTCAAGCACACCCATTTCCTTACCCAGCACAAAGTGTTAACGAGGTGTGTCTAAAAAGTTTGGTCAGATATCTCAAGGTCAACATAGCCCAGGCGCGCATGCATGCACACGGCTATCCAGAGACGAGATGTCGAGAAGCACCACCTAGCATGAAGTATGAACAACTGCCGGCAGTTGAACGTAGTCCGTGTGAGAGGTATGCTCACAGAGCAATGGAGTGACCATCAAGTTTTGCTACAGACTGGGAAAACGGCGATGCATTAAACGTTGGTGTACAGGATGGAAGCCATAGTTAGTAAATGTGTTTATAACTGGTTCACACGCTTTTGCGACTGGAGGGAAATGACTGAGGATGAACCACGTTCGAGTCGGCTGTCGACAGAATCCCAGACATGATAAAGCGAGTGTGACAAATGCTGGAGCGATATCGGCAACTGACGCTATGTTTGGCGGAGGAATTGGTCATTAGTAAGGACACGGTGCGCACCATCATCCGCAAAGATTTGGGTAAGCAGAAGATGTTTTTCCGGTTTGTGCCACACAAGCAGACAGGCGAACAAAAGGCAAAATAGATGGAAACCTTTTGGAGATTGCATTCTTTCTTCAAACCATTGTCATTGGGGATGAGACCTGGTGCTTTTCGATCCAGAGTCCAAGTGGCAATTGATGGAAAGGTGTTCACCGTCTTCCTTGCGACCCAGAAAGTGTTGCCTGCAAAAGTCCAAGGTCAAGACAATGTTGATCTCCTTCCTCGACAAGGATCGCATCATCCAAGAAAGCTTGGCAGGGGTTCTGCAATTGATTCTTAAAGAGGAAGTAAACCCTGATGGGTTTACTTCCTCTTTTTTTCCCTGCAAAGGTAAAGCATAATGGACTACTATGCATCGCATAGTAGCTCATTATGTGTCACTTACCTGACACAGGAGCCAGCGAAGTCGCCGCTGATCCCTGTAGTCCGCCGCGTCCATCTTGCTGGTGGCGTCTCGCAGCTCCGACCAATGACAGCGGCGAAGCCGCGATGACGTCACTCCCGCGCATGCGCACGGGAGTCGCGCCTCGCAGCTCCGCCGCTGTCATACGGCGAGGCCGCGATGACGTCACTCCCGCGCATGCGCACGGGAGTCGACAAATTTGGCAAATCCATTCTTGGACTTGCCGCATTTAGTGCGCATGCGCGCCGCTGTCTACGGCGCATGCGCCGTAGACAGCGGTGCCCATTTTCGGGCAAATATCTCCTAAACCATATAGGTTTAGGAGATATTACTTGGACCTACAGGTAAGCCTTAATCTAGGCTTACCTGTAGGTCAAAGTTGTTTGGAAGGGTTTACTTCCATTTTAAAGAGGCCTTTGAAAGTTTGAAGCTTTATGAACGTTGCCAAAAGTGTGTTGTGAAGGATGGCGATTATTTTGAAGGCAATAGTAAAAGGTCATTTGTATTTTCCATTTGTTTTCTGATACCAGTTACCAAACTTTTTAGACACCCCTCATATGTTAGAACACCTAAAATGAGTAGTGTGGGTGTTATTCTTGCCAGCATGGAGCACTCCAATGAGAGGCTAGGAAGAACACAGCGCAGAAAGCATTTCTAAGCAAAAATCTGTTCATGTTATAACCTTTGGCGTTTCAGTAATGTGAGGCTTCAAATAGGATTTAACTCTGTATACTGACAATTGACCAAAATTCCTATTAGCCAGAAAGGCTTGTATGTCACAGAAACTTTGAGCTGGAATGGGTTCCCTAAACTACTCCATTCCAATCTGAGCAATAAAAAGGAACACAGTGAGTTAATTAAGAACTCAGAGATGGGCATAAAAATCACCCATTAGTTACACCCCTCTACACAAAACACTAAACTGTTAATAACATTTTGAAAATCCTTACCATTTAGAAGTCTAATTGAATTTTTATGACCTAATTTCTAATTCAAAAGATAACCGCATCTGCTCTGCCAAGGAGGAAGTGTAATAGCAGGATTACATAATCTCCTCTCTATCTGCAGTAAAAGAACTACAGTTTCCATCAACCACAGGGAATTGTCATGAATGTGGGCGGGTACACTAGGCCTGTACATGTTGAATGGGTCTGAAAGTCCCGGTCAACCCACCATCAGGCATGTACTGGCCATCGGGACTACCGGGAGATTCCCGGTGGGCCGATGGCTCAGTGGGCCGGTCTGGTGCAGTCCTGGAGCCGCTCCTCTCTGACAGTGAGTGATTTCGATTTCACTCCTATCAGGAGGAGCAGTCTCCGAGATATGCTGGAGAGAGCATTAGGCTTTCTGCTCCCTCCAGCCTGCAGGGGGAGATAGACACGGTCAGCAGACTTTCCTTCCTCTCTCCCCTATCGCTTGTTATCACATGACTGGAGAGAGGAAGAAGAAAGGCTGCCTTTAGAACCGTGAGTACATGTGGGAGGGGGACACTCTGATGCAAGGAACTGGTGGTGGGACTCTGATGCAAGGAACTGGTGGTGGGACTCTGATGCAAGGAGCTGGTGGTGGGACTCTGATGCAAGGAGCTGGTGATGGGACTCTGATGCAAGGAGCTGGTGGTGGGACTCTGATGTAAGGAGCTGGTGGTGGGACTCTGATGTAAAGGGGATGCTGATGGGACACTCAAAACGTAAGTGGGCCGGTCTGGATGACGTCCAGGGCCGAATTTCTGTCCCAGTCCAGCCCTGCCCACCATGCAAGTGGGGCTGCATTACATCACTGCTATCTGAAAAAGGCACTACAGAAGGGATGTGCCAAGACCAGTGGCTGGGGGAATAGGATGCATGGCAGCAAACAGGAAACCAAAGAGAATTAATGATTTGATTTGAAAATAGGCTATTTCAGAGAAACTACTGAGTGGGCCAGAAGATGAATGACATTCAGTGAAGGTAGGAAATCACCAACAAGGACATGTAAAGACATTTTTGCCCAGAGTTCTGCTTCAGACTTTATGCCATAGGAGTATGATATAGTACAAAGGTAGGCAACCTCCGCCCTCCAGTTGTGGTAAAAACTACAAGTCCCATGAGATTGCAAGACCCTGACAATCACAGCCATGACTCCTAGAGGCAAAGCCATGATGGGATTTGTAGTTACACCACAGCTGGAGTGCCGAGGTTGCCTACCCCTGATATAAGTAGATCCTTTTTATAGAGAGGAGTGCTTTTATTGCATTGGGGCATGACCGAAAAAGGTCTGCAGATCAACGCTCTACGCCAATGACTGAGAGCACTGACTGTGTGTTCCCGGCAGAACACAATAGCTCAGTGGGAAGATTGATGTACTAACATTGGATTATTAGTACAGGATCTCCTCCCGAGCCATTCAGCCCACTGGGTTGAACAAAACAGAAACTGATTAATAGTGTGTAGTAGGCATTAAGTTTATTGCAATGTTTCACAAGGAGGTTGTGATGGTAAAACACAACCAACTGACATTGATGAAATATTCTAATGCCCTGTGCACACGGTCGGATTTTCCTATGGAAAATGTTTGGGAGCTTTTTGTCGGAAATTCCGACCGTGTGGGCTCCAATGGACATTTTCCATCAGAATTTCCGTCACACAAAATTTGATATCTGGATCCCAAATTTTCGAATTGCGATTGTGTGTACACAATTCCGACACACAAAGTTCCATGCATGCTCAGAATTAAGCAGAAGAGTTGAAGAACTTTATTTTTCTCGACTCGTCATAAGTGTTGTACGTCACCGCGTTCTTGACGTTTGCAATTTCCGACCAACTGTGTGACCGTGTGAATGCAAGACAAGTTTGAGCCAACATCCGTCAGAAAAAAATCCATGGATTTTGTTGTCAGAATGTCCGATCGTGTGTATGGGGCATTATTGCATTAATATATCTTAATTGTCTTCATATTAATAGCTGCATTAGTAATTTTTCCAATACAAAATGCCTATCCCTGCTCCCACTAACCTTTATTTAATGTGTGTCTATTTCAGAGTAAAGTGGAATCTTGGTCCTCACTCATAATGCCTTTTATCACCGTTATATTCTCCGTCATTATTCTGGATTTCTATGTGGAGTCTGTTTGCTCAGTTAAGATGGAAGTGACAAAGTGTGCACGCTATGGATATTTCCTGATCGTAATCAGTGCTCTGCTGCTGGGAAATTTCTGGACTCATCCTATCACAGACCAGCTGCGGGCCATGAATAAGCCAGCACACCAGCCTAGCACCGAGCATGTGCTCTCTGGAGGGGTGGTGGTCAGCTCTATCTTCTTCTTATTGTGTAAGTATTGTTTCTAGATGGTGAGATTGGCTGGTTTCCTCTGAATTTTGTTAAATTTTATCAGAACAGTAACACGCTCCTAGAACAGTAGGTATTTACATGTCTCATCCATTACATAACCCAAAAATACGAGGTTTATTCCTTCATTCAGAATAGTGGATGGGGACATGCAAATCATTCCTAGACATCCAGAATGACTTGTATATAGCATAGATATAGCCTAATATTATAGAGCCATTCATTGCAGACTTCATATAGCTGTTGTGGGCTCATTGGCCATCATCAGCGCAGTGTGTGCAGACAATGGGCTCTATGAAATAGGGCTTTATCACCAAGGAGAGGGTATAACCCAGAAGATTATGGTGGGAAGGGATTCAAGTTGGCAGTACATGGCTAACTATTCACTAGTCATCATGCTATGAGGTAGGCTGTAATAGCCAAAATATGTTAGTATTTATCATGTTTTATGCTATGTAGCGAATGAAGAGTGTTAACTTTCTGCTATGGCTCATTGTTAGGTTCACACCCTCCCCTATGTACCAATATAGCATTAATGCACTACCTTTGCCAAAATAAAACCGCTTTTAGGTCAGGACACATGAAGGAGTTGACCACCTGAGGGTAGATGATGCAGGGTGTGTGCTCATGAGCAGCTGGTCAACTCCTTCCTGTATCCTGACCTAAAAGCTGTTTTATTTTGGCAAAGGTAGTGTCTGTCCTGGACGTAAGGCAGAAGTTATTTTTGAAACGTCTATAACCACTTCAGCCCCGGAAGGATTTACCCCCTTCCTGACCAGAGCATTTTTTGCGATTCGGCACTGCGTCGCTTTAACTGACAATTGCGCGGTCATGCGACATCGCGTCCTTTTTTTTTTTTCCCCCACAAATAGAGCTTTCTTTTGGTGGTATTTGATCACCTCTGCCGTTTTTTATTTTTTGCGCTATAAACAAAAAGACTGACAATTTTGAAAAAAACGCATTCTTTTTTTACTTTTTGCTATAATAAATATCCCCAAAAAGATATAAAAAAACATTTTTTTCCCTCAGATTAGGCCAATATGTATTATTCTACATATTTTTGGTAAAAAATCGCAAAATAAGCGCTTGATTGGTTTGCGCAAAATAGGGGATCGTTTTATGCCATTTTTATTAATTATCTTTTTTTTTTTTTTTTTTTTTTTTTACTAGTAATGGCGGTGATCAGCTATTTTTTTTTTTTTTTTTTTTTTTTATTTTTTTTTTTTTTTTGTGACTGCGACATTATTGCGGACACATCGGACAATTTTGACACATATTTGGGACCATTGGCATTAATACAGCGATCAATGCTATAAAATTGCATTGATTACTGTAAAAATGTCACTGGCAGTGTCGGGGTTAAGTGTTCCTAGGGGCGTGTTTCTAACTGTATGGGGGGAGTGGCTGTGTGTGACACCACACTGATCGCTGCTCCCGATGACAGAGAGCAGACTATCAGTGTGCTGTCATTAGGCAGAACGGGGAGATGCTGTTTACATCGGCATCTCCCCGTTCTTGAGCTCTGTGACAAAATCACGGGTATCCCCGCCGCGATCAAGTCCGCGGGACCCGTGACCAGTAACGTACATGTACGTTACTTTGCCCAGCTGTGCCATTTTGCCGACGTATATTTACAGGAGTCGGTCGGGAACCGGATAAAGACAGTGAGGTAAGCGTGTGTGTGTGTATAATAAACGGAAAGCTGTTTTATTTTGGCAAAAAAAGTACATTATGCTATATTGGTACATAGGGGAGCTGGAATTTTGTTTGTAACTTGGGGCTTGCCTGTGTGTGTGTGTGTGTGTTTATGTATGTATGTCCGTTTTTTACAGTTTATTTGTGTGTCTGTTTATTTTAACAGCTGCAAACATCCTATCTTCGGCATCCAGGAAGGGCCAGAAGGGCACCCTTGTTGGTTATTCTCCTGAAGGGACACCTCTGTACACCTTTATGGGCGATGCCCTGCACAGCACTTCTCCATCTATGCCCAGGTTCATTAAGGATTCACTCAAACAAATACTTGAAGAATACGACTCCAGGCAGATCTTCTACTTTCTATGTCTAAACCTGGTAGGTGTACTGGTTTGCTTGCGCCAGACGCTAGCTGCATTTAAAAAGTGTTTTGTAGTCTACATGGTAATCTACCAGTTGCTTCTGACCTCTCAAAGAGTTTTCCTTCCCCTTCTCATGTGATTTTTTAATGGGCTAGTGTAGTGATAATTTGTTGCTACCAGTAAGTCTGACCATATTTAACCTGCTGAGCTGTGCTAAAGACATTGGGGTCCTATATTAAAACATCAAGGATCTTGCAAAAATAATATTCTTCCCAGCATTTTTTTTCTTTCAGTACTTGCAGCTGAGGCATGCTATACAGGGCAAAATGTACAGCACACCTCTATCCTGCTCTCCATCCTCTTTGATCATTATGATAGTGCAGATGGGTGGTATAGAAGAGGTCTCTTTGCAAAAATCTATAATGCTCTTCTCGCCACAAGTCATAGCACTGCAAGAGCAAACAGTGAAGCGAAATGGCATAAAGATGTAGGCACCCCAAAATCTGAGAAATGGTCTGCGACCCTTGGATCCAAACCTCACAACTCCTTGTCTGCATTAAGAAAACTCCTTGAACTGTTTGTCTATATGGTCTACCATACCCCGCAGAAAAAGATTTAAAGGGGTTGTAAACCCTCAAGGTTTTTCACCTTAATGCATACTATGCATTAAGGTGAGAAACCTTCTGTAGTGCAGCAGCCCCCAGAGCCCCCCTTTTACTTACCTGAACCCGATCATTCCATCGACATGGAAGAGCAAATCTAGTTATATGGGGGGCGGGGCTGAGTCCTGCTGCCTGTGTCAATGGACACAGCAGCAGGACTCGGGAGTGCACTCGATGTGGGGAGGAGCCAGGAGCGCCGCTGGGAGACCCCAGAAGAGAGGCTCAGGGCTACTCTGTGCAAAACCCGCACGAAGAGGAGGCAAGTATAACATGTTGTTTTTTTTTTTTTCTTTTTCTTTTTTTTTCCTTTTCTAATAACATTCACAGCCCCCTTTTAATTGGGTGCAATCCCTTGCCCTGTACTAGATGCAGTGTGGATATGGAGACTTTCTTCCACATGATCTGAAGTTGCTCAAAGCTTAGATATTGGTAATCTATTTCAATCAATTCCATTTTTGTATTGACTTTACTCATACATCTAAAAATAGGGATTCTTGGTATCTAACCTGACAATGTAGAGCTAGTCCGGCTTTACTGTCCTATTACTAGGTTACTTTCTATCTGCTTGCTGACTGCCTCGCCTAGGAGTGCTGCAGCAGAGCAGCTTTCCTGTGCTGGATCACTATCTAATACATAATCCAGAACTTCTAGGCACGCCCACCATACCATCTGTACTGTCATTGGTCATCACCCACTGATCGGCGTGGTGGAAGGCAGGACAGAGCTCTCTCAATGTAAACAATACAGAGCTCTGTCCTATCAGCGGGGATGTGCTGTGTTTTTTGTTTTTTTTCCTGCAAAGTTGTAATGTGATGTATGTACTGTAATTTTCTTCTTTGTACGATTTATCTAACAAAAAAAGCAAAGTATGTATTTTTTGTTTCAATAAAAATCACCTGAATAAAAAGAAGACATTGCTACTGTTGCTTATAAAGAAGCTTTTGATGACCCAGAGCAGGGGTAGGCAACCCCCGACAATCAAAGCCTCTTTTGCCGGCACGGCACTCAAAGCCTCTTTTGCCGGCACTCGACTCCCTCCCCATCAGCAGAGCAGTGCAGGGAAGTGTCAGTGAGACACTAATGCATTCCAATTTCAGAATTCCCCACACCGCTCCTGCACTGAGGGGAAGGCACTGTGCCCCCCACACATTGTAAAGGATGGGAAACATTGTTTGGTTCTTTGCTGCAGCTGCGTTTTGTCAGTTTTTGTGATGGTGAAGAGATTGGGTGCAGTTCTGCTAGGGGGGCAGGCCCTGACTGTCATTGACCACTGCTAAAGCAAATCGCGGTCCTGCTAGCCCTGCCCACCATCTGAAGGATGATGACTCGCTTGGTTGCCACTACCAATCTCAGAAAGAAGAGATTTCACTGTGAAAACCCCAATCTGGTGACAGTTTGTGGAATTACTGTTGAGCTTCTGGGAACTTTGTTGAAATTATTCCTGAATCTTTGCGTCACTACTATACCTATACTATACTCTACACAGCCAGTATTCAGCGCATTGAAAATCACACCCAACTTTTCCTATGGCACAGAGCGCTGAACTTTTATTCAGCTGCAGGGGCCCAAATTATGATCCTGCCCACAGACCCACTGCAGAAAATACCCCTGACCTGAGCTCATCATTGCGCATCCATTCCAAATGCTTGTATGCAACATCACATACAAGCACGTGGGCTGGATGCGAGAGTTGGATCAGCAGTATGACTGTGCCAGGTCAGGTACACCTCTCTGCTTCCTTTCACCATTCTGCATATCACGCATATCATAGATTAGAAGAGGGTACAGCGGTGGAGCAGATGAGCAGGAGGCTACAGCGGTGGAGAAAATGAGCCGAAGGGGTTCAGAGGTAGGACAGATGAGCAGGAGGGTATAGCAGTGGGACACATGTGCAGGGAGGTAAAGTGGTGGAAGATATGAGAAGGGGCTTCAGCAGTGGGACAGAAGAGCAGGGGGGTTCAGTGTTGGGGAAGATGAGCAGGGAGTTTTAGTATTGGGCCAGATGAGCAGGGGGTTCACTGGTGGGACTAAAAAGCAGGGGGTGAGAGCAGTGAGGCAGATGTGAAAGGAGGTATAGGGGTGGGACAGATGAGCAGGGGGTTACAGTGGGGGTGCAGGAGAGCAAGGGGAACAGAGGTGAGACAGATGTGCAGGAGGTACATTGGTGGGGCAGATGAGAAAGCTGGTTACAGTGGTGGGGCAGATGAGTTCAGTGTTGGGACAGATGAGAAGGTGATTCAGTAGTGAGACAGAAGAGCATGGGGAAAAGTGGAGCAGATGTGGAGGGAGGTACAGTGAGGGGGCAGATGAGCGGGGGGGTTACAGTGATGGGACAGAAGAACAAGGGGGTACAGTGGTGGAGCAGATGTGCAGGAGGTACAGTGGTGGAAGGGATGAGAAGAGGGATCAGCGGTGGGACAAAAAAGCAGGGGCTATAGCGATGGGGCAGATGAACTGGGGGTCACAGTGGTGGGACAGATGAGCAGGGGGGTTCAGTGTTGGGCCAGATGAGAAGGGGATTACAGTGGTGGGAAAGAATGAGCGGTTGGGGTTCAGTGTTGGGGCAGAGGAGAGGTATGTTGGTGGGACAGATGAACAGGAAGTTACAGTGGTGGAGCGGGGGGGGGGACAGAGGTGGGGCAGATGTGCAGAGGAGAAAGGCGGTACATTGGTGGAATACATAAGCAGGCGGTTACAGTGGTGGGACAGAAGAGCAGGGGGTACAGTGGTGAGACAGATGTACAGTGGCAGGGCAGATAAGAAAGGGGGTTACAGTGATGGGGCAGATGAGCAGATAAGTTTGGTGTTAGGACAGATGAGAAGATGGTTCAGCGGTGAGACAGAAGAGCATGGTGGTATGGCGGTGGAGCAGATGTGCAGGGAGGTACAGTTTTGGGTCAGATGAGAGGGGGAACATTGATGGGGCAGATGAGCAGGGGTTTACAGTGGTGGGTCAGAAGAGCAGGGTGGCACGGTGGTGGGTCAGAAGAGCAGGGTGGCACGGTGGTGGGTCAGAAGAGCAGGGTGGCACGGTGGTGGGTCAGAAGAGCAGGGTGGCACGGTGGTGGGACAGATGAGCAGGGTGGCACGGTGGTGGGACAGATGAGCAGGGTGGCACGGTGGTGGGACAGATGAGCAGGGTGGCACGGTGGTGGGACAGATGAGCAGGGTGGCACGGTGGTGGGACAGGTGAGCAGGGTGGCACGGTGGTGGGACAGATGAGCAGGGTGGCTACAGTGGTGGGACAGATGAGCAGGGTGGCTACAGTGGTGGGACAGATGAGCAGGGGGGTTACAGTGGTGGGACAGATGAGCAGGGGGGTTACAGTGGTGAAATAGATTTGCAGGGGGGGACAGTGATCTGAGGTGTGGAGTTGCAGGATGTTAATTTCTCACTAAAGTCGTTTAGTTTGTAAAAAAAAAATCCTTCTCATGAGTGAGAGTGTGAAGTTGACATTTTTTTTTTTTTTTGTTATAAAATCAGCACTCTGTGCTCAAAAGGTTGCCTACCCCTGACCCAGAGGCACAGATAAGTACTTTATAGATGTGGATTCTAGCTTGGATAGCCTTCTACTTGGGTATCCTTTATAAGCTGTAGCAATATCATAGGTCTGTTATCTGTTAGCGTTGATGCACAATGGGCTTCAAAAAAAAAACACTCTTTTTTACAGGCATTTGGCTTTTTTCCCCTAACCTTTAAAAGCACTTCTGTGTCTCAACGGCGCCATGGTAGTTCAAACTACAAGCCGACCGCTGCAAAGGTTGACAGTACTTGTAGTTTCTCATTCAAAGAGGATGAATGACGTGGTCGGGGTGAACAGAACCCCACGCGGTCTGGGTGAACAGACCCCCACACAGCCACGTTATTTTCAAACAGTGACTGTCAGAAGGTGCCTGCTTGCTGTCACTAGGGAGAGGGGGAGAGGCTGCATCTGCTGAAACATATCATGTACAAGTAGATAACGTGTAACGTGGTCCAGAAGGTGGACTTATAACTTGATGCATCTCACATTACCATGCAGCAAAAATGGGTGCTAAATCATGCTTTCTCATAGTGCTAAGCATTCTTCATTGTTCAACTGTCAAATGCCAATGCCTCTTCTTACTACCTACTGAAGCTCTGCCAACTGGCCTTTGAATGACCAAGGTAGGGCTTAGCACCTTGGGTTTATTGCTGTCTTAGGCCAAGTTGTATATCATAGACTTACTGTAAGATCCTGCAGTCTGTACAGGGATTCAAGGATTGATTTGAAGACTAGCACAAGTACTCTTATTCACCTGAAATTGCTGCTTCTGAGCACCATTATTTCCTTGTAAACATTTTAAGCCATGCCAGGTTAGGTTCACATTACAGTTCTTGTGAGCCATAAAGTCATGGGTGATTATAGCATAGTGTTATTACTGTATTTTATTAACTATCCTTTTCACAAAGGAACCGGGGTCAATATTCAACATTTTTTATTTTTTGTATTTTTTTTTCTAATTGAATTTGTGTTTTAAGCAGCATGATAATGAGTCTCCATCCCACCATACAGTATGTAAAATTGGATTACCTACCCGAGTGGCATGTTCTTTCATTTTGCACTAAATCTCTGCATTTCTTTTCAGACATTCACGTTTGTGGAGCTGTTCTATGGAGTGTGGACGAATAGTCTAGGACTGCTTTCTGATGGATTCCACATGTTGTTTGACTGCTCTGCTCTGGTCATGGGGCTTATTGCTGCATTAATGACTCGGTGGAAGGCAACTCGGATCTTCTCCTATGGGTAAGCAAGTTCATATATGGAAAGCCTTGGCAAATCCTAGGTGCCAGACAGACAATACATCTAAAAACAATTACAAATACCACCAACTATGTTTGAAAACGTACTATTATTAGAGAAAAAAGTTTAATCATCGATGCTCAGGGTATATGAGTTGAATACTGTATTGTAATTATAAAAAATTATATAGCATAAGTTCCTGAACCACTTTTGATGCTGGACTTTTGTAATCCCCTGTACAAGAGTGCTCACAGTAAGCGAGCGAGGGCCAGTACCAATCTTGGCTTTCTGCTTCACACAGCACATGCTTACAGGCGGGGAGATCGTAGTGAAGAGCAGGGATGAGCTCAGGCATGTTCAGATTCTACTCTGAACCTACCTGAGTGACCCGTTCAGGAAGCTGTCCCTACACGCTGCCAATAGTGGATAGCCAAGGCATTTCCCAGCCCAAAGCCACATATATATGCTCTCCATGTATACGTGTGGCTGTAAGGCAGAGAGTACCTTGGCCACTTATGATTGGCAGTGCACAGTGACAGAAATATTGTATACATATGTTCATATGCACTCTGTCAGCTCAAATGGAGAGAAATGGACGATTAATCTACTCTCTATAGTGGGGAGTCCATGCATGAGAGTTCAAATGCAGCAAGAGGTGTGTAGATGGTCACAGATGGGCTGACTCTGGATGGCTGCTGACTTATAACAAGCTAGAAGGGGCTCTGTAGACAGTAAAAAACAAAGGAGAGTAGCGCCATCTAAGTGCAGTGTGATAAAAACATTTTAATATAGGACAGATGAGTTTAAACTCACAAGATTGTAGAGATTACAATGCATGTGAAATGGTATAGGAAGTTCATCCACTCCTAGGGTAAGGCGGTCGGCTCACAGGTGGAGAGGCAGCCGATGTTCCCAGCTGCGCTGTTGGCTCCCAACGCTTCCTAGTTCTCAGATTCGGCTCAGGGGCGGCTGGACGCGTCTCTTCCAGATGGTGAGAGAGTGGGGAGGTGCGCGCGTTTGGAGCATGCGTGTTCCTTCATCAGGCGATTTGATTGGCTTCCCTGCTAACAGCTGATTGTAAAAAAAAAAAAATATACTGACAATTAAAAAGTATCCAAAAAAAAACTGCATGGGGGTGTGCCCCCCCCCCTCAGGTGTGGTATGGATTTTAAGGGGAACCCCACAACAAAAAAAACAGCGTGGGGTCCCCCCTAGACTCAATACCACTCTTATTGGGGCATACCAGGCCACATGCCTGCAACATGGGGAGGCCTGGTGGGTGCTTTGGGGTAGGTGCGCCCCCCCCCAACCACCTTGTTCCCAGGGCAGGGGCTAACCATTTAATGTGAATGGGTAGGGGTGCTATGTACCTAAAGGGTCACAAAATACACACAGTTTTTGACAATTCATTTATTTAAAAAATGGTGTAGTTTCCCCCCCATGTAAATCCATTATCGATCACCCCACCCGCTGGACCCAGAAAATAAAAACAGATGCTCCCGCCATCAATGAAGGCTGGCTGCTGACTGCAGGCTCCTCGGTCTGACATTTCTTATATCTGGCTACATCACCTGGTGGTTCCCGGGTGGAACCACCAGGTTTCAGCCAGGTAGCCCTACCCCTTGGCTATATAAGAAATTTCAGACGGCAGAGCCTACAGTAGGCAGCCAGCCTTCATTGACGGGAGCGTTTATTTTTTTCCCCCCTTTCTCAGGAGGTGGCGTGATTGACGGTGGATTTACATTAGGGGACACCATTTTATTTATTTTTTTAATAAAGGAATTGTCAAAAACTGCCTGTGTTTTTATTACTTTGACACTTTTTAGGTGAATAGGTAGTAGTACTTTGTACCTGATACTCATTCACATGGGGGGGGGGGCGCCCCCTTCTTAAAGGAGGCTTTCAGATTCTGATTAGCCCCTGCCCACGGACCCCCACAATACAACCACTGCCCATCAACATGGGGACAAGGTGCTTTGGGGTGGGCAGGGCAGAGAATGTTGAGAACATGTGGCCTGGTATGGTTCAGGAGGGGGAGGGTGCCACACCATTTTTTGTTTAACTTTTGGGGTGGGGTTCCCCTTAAATTCCATACCATGGGGGGATTCTGTTCTCTCCTTCCCTTTCTTTTTGCATACTTTTTAATTGCTGACAGCTGATGAGTCATCTGTTAAGGACGCGGCGGCCTGCTTCATAGCAACCAGCTATTTGTCAAAAATCAGCCTGGAGGTCCCCCCGTCGTGATATCGCCAGCAAAACCTTGGGGGTAATTATCGCTTGTTTTTTTTACTCCCTGATCTGTTTGTCATGCCAGAGCTTTTCAGCCGATGTTTCCCTGCACATTTTTTTTCTGTAAATACCGCATAATCGTGTTTTTTTTTTTTTTTTGGACTTCATTTACCGCATCCAATAATTTATGCAAATAAGTAATATGATACCCTTATCCCGTGCGGTAAAGCTTTATGAATTGACCCCTTTCTGTTGAGATGGCTACTCATAAGCTCGGTGAATATTGTGTCTATGCACAGTGATATAGGAGAACGCCGAGGAAAATCAGTGATGTCATTTTTGGCATATATCATTTTAGGTTTGGCCGCGTGGAAATACTGTCAGGATTCATTAACGGGCTGTTTCTGATGGTGATATCATTCTTTGTGTTTATTGAGGCTGTAGCAAGAATCTTTGATCCTCCAGACATCAATACAGATATGTTAACAGTAAGTATTACTTAAAAACATAAACCATAATAGATTTGTGCGTCTCACCAAAAATAAGTGGTGAGACATCCGCTCAGCTTTAGAGTTGTCACCAAAGCATTGACCTCTCCAGTACTGACATCTTTCTAACTCTGCCGACAGTGGAGGTGCGTCCATAAAGGGTGCAGCAGCGCCGCCCCCTCTCTCCTGGCACCGATCTATCACCATAGCTAGATTCATGCATTGCATGAATCTATCAATGGTCGCCGCTGACACCCCCTATTCAGCTGTTCGGCCCCTTTTTCGGGTGCCGAGCACCTGAATTACAGCGGTGGGCGTGTTTTTTTGGAAGAACCCGATTAGATCCATAGGCTCTCATACGCACCCAAAAAGGTGAACAGTGGGCGCAATGCTGTGCATTTGCTGTTCACTCAGCTGTGTGTTAGCAAAGTGAAGGAATTTGTTTTGCTAACACTGAACAGCCTCTCAGCCAGTCAGGTGCTTGGGTCTGTTACCTGATTGACTGAAACGTCTGGCGCTTTGACTGGACGCCTTATAGAGAGAACGGAAGAAGACCTCGAGGAGCATGCAGGACATCGCTGCTGACCCACTGCGAGACAGGTAAGTTCCAGGCGATGAACACTGGTGGCATTTGCTGGGGCACAGTAGCGGCACACTGGCAGCATTTGATGGGGCACACTGGCTGTGTTTGGATGTGTTTTTTTGTTTTTTAGTTTTTGCGCCCCCCCCCCCCTCAAAAAAAATAATTTGAGCACCAGCCTCCACTGTCTGCCAATGTGTGTGGGTGGGGTGGGCGGTGAGATACAAATTTTTCCTTTAAAATCTGTGTGATAATAAGCAGTTGTGGTAGTAAGGTATGCTCCATTACTGGCATTTGAGAAACTCTCCCATCCTGATCATCATAAGCAGAGCTTGATGTAGGTGGCCATGGAGAGAATGGTCTGTCCTTCCTAAATCTGTAATTGCTGTCTAAGGGCTTGCTTACACCATTTGCAGTTGATGCATTTTTAAATACAGTACAAACACTCAGAAAAATGATTATATTTCAGTGAGTCTAGCTTACACCACTGCGGTACTTTCAACGTGCATAAACAAATTTAGTACAGCTGCTAAAAATGTTCCCACTGGAATGGATGTGAACTTACTGCAAACTCATGTATATGCAACTTGGTATAAAATAAATAAAATACTCTGCTTATTAAGAGTAGAAAGACAGTCGCATTTAATATTTTATATCGTTTTCATAAATTGTCCCGTGTCTTCCTATTATTTTCACTATTCCTTTTTCTTGTTTTGTAGCCAGTTTCGGTTGGGGGTCTGCTGGTCAACCTTGTTGGTATCTGTGCCTTTAGCCATGCCCACTCCCATGGGGGATCAAAAGGTGGATGTTCCTCTCATGATTCACACGCCCACTCTCACCATGGCCACGGGCACAGTCATGGGCATGGCCACGGGCATTCACATAATGATCATGGACATACTCACAATCATGGACATTCTCACGGATCTGGTGGAGGCATGAATGCCAATATGCGTGGTAGGTATATGGCCAAGGAAGCACTGAGCACTTTCAAGTTATTGTAGGACACCAATGTAATTTTTGCATATAAAGTGTTCCTGAATACTTGAGCCAAGTTCATTGTCTCAGACAATTCTTAAGATCTGGATGTTTTCGTAAACTTTAAAAAAGGAGATTAGATTAGGGTTGCACTTATATCGGTACCGATACCCAGTATTTGCATGAGTACTCGCCAATACCTGAAACCAATACCTTGACGGTGCCATTTGACCCATACAAAATTAATGGACTCAAATTGCACTGCAAAGAATTGCATGTGATTTTAACATGAATGCCGTGCGAATTCTTTCTGAATCGTGTGCGCTTTGCCGCACTGCCCCAGTGTGAACCCAGTATGGAAAGACAGGAAAGTGCCATCTAAGTGCAGCAATGGGCAAAAAGTTTATTAAAAATCCTATCACAACTTCCATGAAAAGTACTTGTCTGTAATATGCCAAATCCAAATCTGCACAGTCAGTGTCCGCCAATGATGGAAAACTACGGGTACTTGCGGTGCTCACAGGGCTGGAGGTTCCGGGACCCCTGTAAACCAGCTAGGAGCGCACACATGGCAATAGGGTGGAAGTGATGTCAGCTTGGGGGCCAGACCGCCTGTACATCTCCTCCCAGCCTTGTGAGCACCGCAAGCGGCTATGGTTTTCCATCATCGGCAGGTCCCACTATGACCGTGCAGATTTGGATTTGACATATTACAGATATGTACTTTTGGCATGTTAGTTGTTATAACATTTTTTTAAATAAACTGTTTACCCATTGCTGCACTGAGTTGGTGCTTTCCTGTCTTTCTTTACTGGGTTTACACGAGCGGTGGGGGAAACCGCATGTGGTTCGGACAGGAATCGCATTCCTGTTCTAATAGCTTGTGATTCCTTGCAGTGTAATTGGAGCCCATTCATTTTCTATGGGTTTCATATTGCACCGCAAAGGTTTCGGTACTTCGGTATCGGGGAGTACTTGACCGTAAGTATTGGTACTCGCATCAGTACGTTAAACCATAAATGTAACGCATTGCAGCTTACCAATCGTTAGATGTGGTGGCTGCATTCATTTTCTTTTTGGGTGAGTGTTAGATTTACTAGTAGATTTAGAAACAATAACAGGTTTAAGCCAACCTACAGCTCACATTTTATATGCAATTAAAACAGTTCCCCCCCCCCTTTTTTTTTGTATAAAGGTTTTGCATAACAAAATAAAAGCTGCCCGTTTTAAGCACCCTTTCAGTTGTAAATGGTTTGTCTCAACCATGTAACCACTACATGTGTAGGACAGCCTGTTCTTTTGAAAAACCATAGGCTCGCCATATCACCATGTTAAAATAAAAAAAAAGGTTGCCAAAATAAAACTAATGCAGTCAGAGTTGGTAAACTTCAATGTAATGTTTGCTTTTGGGTTTAATACCAATTTAAAATACAGGTGCATCTCAAAAAATTAGAATATCGTCAAAAAGTTTATTTCAGTAATTCAATTCAGAAATTGAAACTCCTATATTGTATAGATTCATTATACACAGAGTGGTATGTTTCAAGCATTTGTTTTTTACTTTGATGATTTTGGCTTACAGCTAGTGAAAACCCCAAATTCAGTATCTCAGAAAACTAGAATATTACATAAGACCAATAAAAGAAGGAGTTTAATACAGAAATGTTGGCTTACTGAAAAGTATGTCCATGTACAGTATAGTGTGCACTCAATACTTGTTTGGGGCTCCTGTTGCATGAATTGCCTCCATGCCACGCCACATTGATGCAGTAATCAGCCTGTGGCACTGCTGAGGGGTTATGGAAGCTCAGTTTTTTTTTTGATGGTAGCCTTCAGCTAGTCTGCGATGTTGGGTCTGGTATCTCTCTCATCTTCCTCTTGACTGTACCCCACAGATTCTCTATGGGGTTTAGGTCAGGCGAGTTTGCTGGCCAATCAAGCACAGTGATACCATGATCATTAAACCAGGTATTGGTACCTTTTGACAGTGTAGGCAGGTGCCTAGTCCTGCTGGAAAATGAAATCAACATCCGCATAAAGTTGGTCAGCAAAGGTAAGCTCTCAGCTCTCTAGAATTTCCTGGTAGAGGGCTGTGCTGACTTTGGACCAACACCAGCAGGTGACATGGCTCCCCAAATCATCACTGACTGTGGAAACTTCACACTGGACCTCATGTGACTTGGATTCTGTTCCTCTCCAGACGCAGACTCTGGGACCTTGATTTCCAAATGAAATGCAAAATTTACTTTCGTTTAAAAGAACTTTGGACCACTGAGCAATAGTCCAGTTCTTTCTTTCCTTAGTCCAGGTAAGACGCTTCTGACGTTGTTCCTGGTTCAGGAATGGCTTGACATAAGAAATGCAACAGTTGTAGACCATGTGGTGGCTCTTGAAGCACTATGGACCAGCCATAGTCAACTCCTTGTGAATCTCCCCCAAATTCTTGAATGGCCTTTGCTTCACAATCCTCTCTATGCTGCGGTTATCCCTGTTGCTTGTGCACCTTTTTCTACCACACTTTTTCCTTCTCAACTTCCCATTAATATGCTTGGATACAGAACTCCGTGAACAGCCAGCTTCTTTAGCAATGACCTTTTGTGACTTATTCTCCTTTTAAAGGCTCAGGAAACCTTTACAAGTGTTTGTAGGTTAATTAGCTGATTAGAGTGTGACATCAAGGGTCTACAATATTCACATTTTCTGAGATACTGAATTTTGGGTTTTCAATAGCTGTAAGCCATAATCATTAAAAAAAATGAAATGCTTGAAATATATCACTCTGTGTGTAATCAATCTATATAATATGAGTTTCACTTTTTGAATTTAATTACTGCAACAAATGAACATATTGAAGATATTCACATTTTTTTTAGATGTACATATATGTGAACTGTTTTACCTGCTAATGATTTTGTAAATCAGTTCAGCCTCTTGCCTCTGCCTGACTGCACAGTGTAGTCCTGGAGCTCCCTGCAGAGTACACCACAGATGTATAACCTGGTCCATGTTCACAGATAGTGCTGTGCAACACAGACCGCTTCAAGTCTGAATGCTGTACTGCACATCTGTAAGATCAGTCTTTGATGTCTCTGGGTCAGAGAGTACAGATGACACTGTAAAAATTCTATGCACAGCAAGGGGTGGAAGGAGACATTTCAATGAAAAGTATACATACTGTGCATGCAAAATTACTGATGCCAACTTGGAAATCCAATATAAGTGTCATTGTTTACAGCTTATAATTGAGTATCTATTCTAACCTCTTGTTTTGCCACCCAGGTGTGTTCCTCCATGTACTGGCTGACACTCTAGGCAGTGTAGGTGTGATAGTCTCCACCATTCTGATTCGGCAGTTTGGCTGGCTCATCGCTGATCCTCTCTGCTCTCTCTTCATTGCTATTCTGATATTCGGAAGTGTCCTTCCTCTGCTAAAAGATGCCTGCCAGGTGATCCTCCTTCGAATCCCTCCAGAAATAGAGAAGGGGATAAACATTGCCCTGGAGAAGGTGAGACTGGATAGAGCTCTGGGAACTTGGGATGGAGGGGAATTTGAGAGATACTGGCTTGCTATATTGTAGCTGGCCTGTGCTGTCCTAATGAGACAGTATAGCTGTGCATTTGCATGAGTACTCGTGCAAATGCTCCTGTATGTGAAACTGATACCTTTGTAGTGCGATTTGAGCCCATACAAAATGAATTGGCTCAAAACACACTGAAAAGAATCGCATGCAGTTTGAACAGGAATGTGGTGCGATTCCTGTCTGAATCGCATTCAGTTTCCCTCTCCGCTCCTGTGCGAGCCCAGGCTTGTCATTGTGTCTTCAGCCTGGGTTCGCAACAGGAGCGGTGGGGGGGAAAAAACGGTATTGGTGCAACCTTACTTATTGAGATCGCCCATTTCATTTCAAAAGGAGTTTTTATATTTCAAATAACTCTACACAGTTGCCAATGTTTTTTGCTAGTCTGAGAAACATCTCAAATTGGATGAAAGAAGAACGTTTTTTTTTATACCTCCTATCCCATTTCCTTTTCCCACCTACACTGGAAGAACCAATAGGAAAATATAATTTGTTAAGGACATACAGCTGTATAAATTCATAGGGCCTCATCCATTCAGTCCATTGCACAGATGTGTCTGGAACCTCCGATCCCCATCACAGACGGGTCGTATTAAGACCCTTTTCACACTGTGCCTCTGCGGGCGTCATCGGTAAAGTGGTTTTAGCGGCGCTATTTAGACGTTAGCGGGGCGATTTTAACCCCCCGCTCTTGGCCGAAAAGAGTCAAATCTGCCCGCAAAACGCTGATGCAACCGCACTTTGCAGGCAGTATGGCAGCGATGCGCCATTGTTTTCAGTGGGTAGGAGCGGTGTATTCATCGCTGCAAAGAAGCTGCTGGCAGGACTTTTTGTGATGCCATGCCAGTGCAGCGCCCCAGTGTGAAAGCACTCGAGCTTTCACACTGGGTTTGCAGCTGAGGCTTTTTTCAGGTGCCATGCAGACGCTATTTTTAGAGCTGTATCGCCTGAAAAACACCTCCAGTGTGAAAGGGGTCTTAAGTGCAATGCACGTGTACATAGTGTTTGGGTGTGAATGAGGCACATAGAAAAACACTGCTTTCTATGTGCTCTTGAAGTGACCTGTGTTGACCGGTGCAGAAGAATGCAGGTCACTGCACATGATGTGAATGAGCCCTCACTCCCCTCTGGCTGACATCAGTACTTTTCTGAATCCTGAGGCCGCGTACACACGCGGGGACTGTTCGCTCAACTTTGTGCGCTGAACAGTGTTTCGGCGGACAGTCCGCTCGTGTGTGGGCTTTCAGCGGACAGTTTCAGCGGACAGTCTGCTGAACAAAGTTTTTCGGAAATTCCGAAAAACTGTCCGCTGAAACTTTGTTTCAGCGAACAGTCCCCTCGTGTGTAGGCTTGTTCGTCAAACTAAGTTCCGCGCATGCTCAGAAAGGATTTACACGCCGAAGTTTGCATTGCAGTGTATAGGACGTCGTATTTTTCGTCCCGTCGTACGTGCCGTTCACGTCATCGCGCACGGTTTCAGCGGACTGTTCGTTCGTCGTGTGTGGGCAAGTCCGTCCATGCTAATTTTGAGCGGACTGTCCGCTGAAACTGTTTGACGGACAAAGTTGAGCGAACAGTCCCCACGTGTGTACGCGGCCTGAGAGAAACCCACATCTGGACAACCAATAGGAATTGTCCACATGATATGGACACCCAAAACAGGACCCATGCAGGTAGTAAAGAGAAGTATTTGGTGCTTTTGTGTCCTGTGTCTGCTGCTTATTGTGAATCTTTAGATTATTTTTTTTTTTTTTTTTTGGGGTGATTTAATTTAAAGCTGAGGATTTAAGTGTGTTTGCATTCCCATAGACTTGTATAGGAGGAAAAGATGTTCTGAAGCAGACATAAGCCCTCGGCACTGGGCCTTACTGTGAAATAACTTTTCATACAGTTGACCACTAGAGGGTGGTACAGAAACTGCATGAAAATTCATGGTTATTACACAAGATGTTTGCAGCTTTTACACTGATTGGCCGTGTGTAATGCATGCAAGTTTTGCATGTATTTTAAAAACATATTTTCATATTTGTATGCAGCACATGTCTTATCTACAAATCAGCATTTTGCTGTTTGCTTTCATTTTGCATTCATAGTAATTTAAAAAAAGAACTTCTCTCACTTTTTAGATATCGAAGATCGATGGTCTTATATCTTATCGGGATCCTCATTTTTGGCGTCACTCCGCTTCAATTATTGCAGGGACTATACATGTACAAGTGATGTCTGATGTTGTAGAGCAGAGGATCATCCAACAGGTAAAGCACCATGGACTAATGGTGGTGATCACACATTGGCATGCAATGTTTTCTTTCCTCATTGTGCACATAAACATGCATAGTTTTATTTTATGGGTGTACTGGCTGATAAGATCTTACTAACAAAGATCTCCAGTTCTTTTACTTCTAAAGTACTTTTTACAGGCCCACTTTATAAAACAGTGGTATGTCCTAAGTCTTCTGGGGTATTAGGCACAGTGCTCCTATCTTTTCAATGACGTACTTGCAGAGGGGTCACTCCGTGGAGCAGGGGTTTTTGGTAGTACTACCGTCTAGAATTGGGAAATTATCTTCCTGCCTCCCCTGCATTCAATTCTATCCTAGCCATTACATACACTCTATTTACTTATGTCTAGATTAGAATTTTTTTGATTTTCTGTTTTTTGCATGCTTTTATATACAGTGTGTGTACAATTATTAATCATTTAAGGACCGAGCCTCCTTTTTTTACACTTTTTTTTGATAGAATTACCTTAAAAAAAAAATATATATATATATATATATATATATATATATATATATATATATATATATATATATATATATACACACATTTTTTTTTTTGGGGGGGGGGGGTTCTAGCGAAAAAGGTCAGCGGGAGGGCTCGGCCCCACCCACTGGAACTGTGACCCAAGAGAAAAGAGCTGACAAGTCAGCACAGCGCTCGAAACCAAGCCTATATCGATACAATTTGACAGATTTTTTGTTTTTACAATACACAGGGTTACTTAATATGGTACAGAGGGGATGAGAGGATTTGAAAGATGTGGGTTAACGACCACTTTAAATCTCTTTTAGACCATTTTCCCAGAGGAAAAGAAGCTGCCTAATAATTATGCACACCTTGATAAAGGGTATTGATCTCCTTAGGCCACACCCTCCATCATTACACAAAAACACATCACCCGATATGCTTAAATCCAATAAGCATTTAAGTTTATAATTATAGCTTGGAGTTGGACAAAATGCATACAATGTATGATTTGGTCAAAATACTCATTTGCCTAATAATTGTGCATACCGTGTATTACTGGGTTACTGTGAAAGTATGTGATTTATCAACATTCATGATATAAAGACCTGGGTCTTCCCCAGACAACATGAAAACCTTTTCATTTGTGTTAAAGAGGTAGTTCATTGTTATGCTGGGGTATTCCATATTGACTTATAAGCGGGTTTTTTATGGGGTAGAATGTGTTTTTGTTTTTTTGCTTATTCTTTTTTTTAAATTTGTACATTTTGATATTTGTTGTGCAATAGCCCACTTTAGGGGGTTTGCCCCCCTTAGTTTTGGCTGTGCACAACCTTTATATTTTTTACTATTGCCATAACCTTTGCCTGTTTGTGTGTTAGGTAACCGCAATGCTGAAAGACGCTGGAGTCAATAACCTTACTATCCAAGTGGAGAAAGAGGCCTACTTCCAACATATGTCCGGCCTTAGCACCGGGTTTCAAGAAGTCTTGGTCATGACGCAACAGATGGACACCATAAAATATTACAAGGATGGGACGTATATCATGTGACTGGCACCTTTCCACTCAGTATTCTTCCTGTGTTTGTCAAAGGAAACTTTCAGACTTGAACTTCAGTGTACAGAAATGAAACATATAAATCTGGATTTTATACTTCACCTCTATTCTTATCTTTGAGACTGAATCAAGATGTTTTTATACATTGTTATAAAATGACTTCTGCCATTTTTAGTTCTTTACGGGGATCTGAAACACAGAGGAGGTACTCTATTTTGTGCTATCAGATATAAATACTGTTCATGGTCTGAATGGAATAGTAGGACAATAGTCTATCATTCCTTTTTTATTTTTTTTTTGTTCCTCCAGACAGTGAATTTGTTCTAAATTGTGCACAACAGAACAGATATTTTGAATATAATTATAATGGATAAGGACATTTTATGTATTTAAAATTTGAGTCTAATATATGTTGCATTCTCTTACTTCTCTTGATTTGCTTTGGGCTTTCAGATAGGTATTCGTAAATTCATTTTCGTATAAAAAAAAATAAAAAAAACCCTTGGGTTGGCTCTTAAAGTGGTTATAAGCCCTTAAAAAAAAAAAAAAAAAAAAAATATCCAAATAACAAACCTGCAAGACAAAGGCACAACGAGCTAGTATGCAATTCATACTAGCTCATTGTGAATGACTTACTTGAGATCGAAGCCCCTGCAGCCGTCTTCGTTCACCTTTCTGGCAGCCAACATCGCTTCCAGGGGTTACTTCTGGGTATGGCGGCTCTGGCGCTGTCATTGGCCGGAGCCACGATGACCTTACTCCCGTGAAATGCGCAAGGGAGCCACCGGTAATGGCATAGTCTAACTGAAGCAATGCCATTGCTTCAGTTTGCTTAACTTTCGATGCCCTCGGCACATGCAAATACAGGCATATCTCCTAAACCGTGCAGGTTTAGGAGATATCCAGTGTAGCTACAGGTAAGCCTAATTATAGGCTTGCCTGTAGTAAAAGGTGGTTGTAAAGGGTTTACATCCACTTTAAGACCCAACCATACCATCTACAAAAATTGAATAGTTAAATTCTGGGTGAAGAAAATACTACTCCTGTGAAGTCTTGGGGCCCATTCACAGGGGTGTGTAGATCCATAGTCCATGATTGGGTCATGTCTTTAAGAGGTTGGAGATGCCAAGTACAGCGTACAGGCAGACCAGGCATGTCTATGTGAATGCAGCCGCTGTTCAGACACAGTCCTCCCAACTGCGTTCCAACTGACATAAACTGTCTGTCTGCACATGATACCTGGCAGCTCCAGCTGATTAAAGTGGTTGTAAACCCTTACAAACCACTTTGACCTACAGGTAAGCATAGATTAAGGCTTACCTGTAGGTCCAAGCAATATCTCCTAAACCTATATGGTTTAGGAGATATTTGCCCGAAAACAGGCACCGCTGTCTACGGCGCATGCGGCGTAGACAGCGGCACGCAGGCGCACTGAGCGTGGCATTCTCAGCGATGGAGCTGCCGCGCGTGTCGGCTCCCGTGCGCATGCGTGGGAGTGACGTCATCGCGGCTTCGCCGACCCCACCAACAAGATGGATGCGGCGGACTACAGGGGACAGAGGCGACTTCGCTGGCTCCTGTGTCAGGTAAGTGACACATAATGGGCTACTATGCGATGCATAGTAGTCCATTATGCTTTGCCTTTGCAGGGAATTAAAGAGGAAGTAAACTCATCAGGGTTTACTTCCTCTTTAAAGTGCAACTTCACTCTCTCAATCAACTTTGACCATTTTGAATCCTTATGCTGCTACCATTAGTAAATATTAAAATATATTGTTTTAAACCTTTTTTTTTTTTTTTTAATGCATGTCTTCAGTTACTTCCTGGTTTCCATGCCTAGCAAATGATGTCATACATCCCAGCAGTCTTGAGGAGGGGCTTTTTCAGCTAAGAACATCCTCCTGCCTTCACCCTTGAGCTAAGGGCAGGAAGTAAATGCTACATGAATCATCTGCCCTTACTCGAGATGTCTGCCAGAAATGTCCTGGGGTGGCAGGGGGGTGTTTTTGAAGGTGATTTCTCAACAAAATAAAGCTTGGAGACATGGCTGGATGGGGGAGTTTACCTTGAATGTTAAAAATGAATTAAACAACATTTTTGGTTTGTGCTGCTCAGATGCAGTGTAGTTCCCCTTTAAAGTGGTGTTTCCCCCAAAAATATATATATATATATTTTTTTTAAATTGGAAAAAAAATTAACTCACCTCTAAATACCTGTTGCTAGGGGGGTCCCTCATAGTCTGCCCCCTTCAGTGCCCGGGCTCGTGACATCACTTCTCCTCTGCGCAGTCAGTCATGTGGGACACGTGACAGGTCCCAGATGACTGCGCGGCGCAACGCAACACCGCTTGCGCATGCGCAGTAAGAATGCCGGCGCTGCCGAGCAGGGCTTTGTTCCCCCACATCACTGGACCCTGGGACAGGTAAGTGTGCGATTATTGGAAGTCAGCAGCTGCAGTATTTGTAGCTGCTGACTTATTTTTTTTTATTTTTATTTTTTTAAGGGGCACCCCACTTTAAAGACCTGGCCCATTTGTGTACTTATCAGTTTTACAGTGAGGGGGGAAAAAAAGTATTTGAGCCCCTGCTGATTTTGTACTTTGCCCACTGACAAATTATCAGTCTATATTATTAATGGTCGGTTTATGTTAACAGTGAGAGACAGAATAACAACAAAATATCCAGAAAAACGCATTTCAAAAAAGTTATAAATTGATTTGCATTTTAATGAGTGAAATGTATATTTGACCCCTTCGCAAAACATGATTTAGTACTTGGTGGAAAAACCCTTGTTGGCAATCACAGAGCTCAGACGTTTCTTGTAGTTGGCCACCAGGTTTGCACACATCTCGGGAGGGATTTTGTCCCACTCCTCTTTGCAGATCCTCTCTAAGTCATTAAGGTTTCAAGACTGACATTTGGTAACTCGAACCTTCAGCTCCCTCCACATATTTTCTATAGGATTAAGGTCAGGAGACTGGCTAGGCCAATCCAGGACCTTAAAGCGGGCTTCCACCCTAAAGTGGAACTTCCACTCATCGGAACCCCCCCCCCCTCCTCCGGTGTCACAGCTGGCACCTTTCAGGGGGGAGGGGGTGCAGATACCGGTCTAAGACAGCTATTTGCACCCACTTCCAGGCATAGACTCCCAAGGGAGTCTATTCTTCCTCCTCTCCGGGCGTGCTGTCTGCTGGGAGACACACGGGTCCCAGAGACGGCGCGGTAGGGAACCGGGAAATGAAGCCGCAACACTTCACTTCCTGATTCCCTCACCTAGAATGAGGGTGGCAGCAGCCGAGAGCCAAGCGATCGATCGGCCTCAGCTGCCGACATCACTGGACCCTGGAACAGGTGAGTGTCCATTTATTAAAAGTCAGCAGCTGTAGTATTTATAGATGCTGGCTTTTAATAATTTTTTTTTTCCAGTGGACTCCCTCTTTAATGTGCTTTTTCTTGAGCCACTACTTTGTTGCCTTGGCCGTGTGTTTTGGGTCATTGTCATGCTGGGATACCCATCCTCAATGCCCTGGCTGAGGGAAGGAGGTTGTCGCCCAAGATTTGACAGTACCTGGCCCCATCCATCGTCCCTTTGATGCAGTGAAGTTGCCCTGTCCCCTTAGCAGAAAAACACCCCCAAAGTATAATGTTTCCACCTCCATGTTTGACGTTGGGGATGGTGTTCTTGGGGTTATAGGCAGCACTCCTCCTCCAAACACAGCGAGTTGAGTTTATGCCAACGAGCTTGATTTTGGTCTCATTTGACCACAACACTTTCACCCAGTTCTCCTCTGAATCATTCAGATGTTCATTAGCAGACTTCAGACTGGCCTGTACATGTGCTTCCTTGAGAAGGGGAGCCTTGGGGGTGTTGCAGGATTTCAGTCCTTCATGGTGTGTGTTACCAATTGTTTTCTTGGTTACAGCTGCCTTAAGATCATTGACAAGATTCTTCCTTGTAGTTCTGGGCTGATTCTTTACTGTTCTCCTGATCAGTAAAACTCCACAAGGTGAGACCTTGCATGGAGCCCCAGACCGAGGGATATCTATTTTGTGTTTTTTCCATTTGCGAATAATCACATCAACTGTTGTCACCCTCTCACCAAGCTACTTGGCGATGGCCTTGTAGCACATTCCAGCCTTGTGTAGGTCTACAATTTTGCCCTTGACATCCTTGGAGAGCTCTTTGGTCTTGCCCATGGTGGAGAGATTGGAATCTGATTGATTGCTTCTGTGGACGGATGTCTTTTATACAGGAAATAAGCTGAGATTGGGAACACTCCCTTTAAGAGATTGCTTCTAATCTCAGCTAGAAGACACCTGGGAGCCAGAAATCTTGCCGCTTTGATCTGGGATCAAATACTTATTTCACTCATTAAAATGCAAATCAATTTATGACTTTCTTGAAATGTATTTTTCTGGATATTTTTGTTCTCTGTCCCGCTGTTAAAAAATAAACCTACCATTAAAATTATTGCCTGATCATTTCTTTGTCAGTGGGCAAATGTACAAAATCAGCAGGGGATCAAATACTTTTTTTTTTTTTCCCCTCACTGGAAGTGGTCTTGTAAGCATGTGCTGCAAAGTCTGTGCCTGGCAATAAGGCTGCAGAAAGGACTACTCTGCTGTGTGGAAATGGTGCATCTCATCTCTCACCTGTTGAAAGGTGCCTGTGTTGTATTGTGCTATGCAGGAGAAAGGTTGCCTGCATTGCATTGAGTCAATGCAAATTTTTGCTCAAGGTGACCTGGGTTTTTGAGGACTTCTACAGCTACATTTTAAAATGCCAAAAGTACTTCTGCACCTTGTGGCTGCACCTTGTTTTGGAAGGCTTATTGCTCTGACTTTTTTGTTTTAAGGCTACTTTCACACTGAGGCGCTACAGCGCTAAAAATAGCGCCTGTAAAGCGCCTCTCCTGTGTCTCCAATGTGAAAACCCGAGGGCGTTCACACTTTAGCGGTGCGCTTGCAGGATGGTCAAAAAAGTCCTGCAAGCTGCATCTTTGCAGCACTATAGGAGCGGGGTGTTCACTTCCCATTGAATTGAACACACCGGGCGAATAGCACCACTAAAATGACAGTAAAGCGGTGCTAAATATAGCGCCGCTTTACCCCCTGCGCCCGCCCCAGTGTGAAAGTTGCATAAAGAATAGCCACTACAAATGTTTAGAAAACTGTTAGCAAATGTATACACTACTTGGTTTTCAATTTATTCTAATGCATTAGCCCTGTTTAGCAAGGTCACTTTTCTTCTTGAAATAGTTACTGCTTAGCAGAATTATACCAAGTCTACAGTCAGGTCCATAAATATTGGCAAATCGACATATGGATTTGAAATGAAACAAACAACATATGTTTTAACTGCAGACTTTCAGCTTTAATTTGAGGTATTTACATCCAACTCAGGTGAACGGTGTAGGAATTACAACAGTTTGTATACGTGCCTCCCACTTTTTAAGGGACCAAAAGTAATGGGACAGATTAACAATTATCCATCAAACTTTCACTTTTTAATACTTGTTTGGAAATCCTTTGCAGTCAATTACAGCCTGAAGTCTGGAACACACAGACCTCACCAGATGCTGGGTTTTATCCCTGGTGATGCTCTACCAGGCCTCTACTGCAACTGACTTCAGTTCCTGCTTGTTCTTGGGGCATTTTCCCTTCAGTTTTGTCTTCAGAAAGTGAAATGCATGCTCAATCGGATTCAGGTCAGGTGATTGACTTGGCCATTGCATAACATTCCACTTCTTTCCTTTAAACTCTTTGGTTGCTTTCGCAGTATGCTTCGGGTCATTGTCCATCTGCACTGTGAAGCATCCTCCAATGAGTTCTGAAACATTTTGCTGAATGTGAGCAAGATAATATTGCCTGAAACGCTTCGGAATTCTCCCTACTGCTTTTTGTCAGCAGTCACATCAATAAATACAAGAGAACCAGTTCCATTGGCAGCCATACATGCCCACGCCATGACACTACCACCACCATGCTTCACTGATGAGGTGATATGCTTTGGATCATGAGCAGTTCCTTTCCTTCTCCATACTCTTCTCTTCCCATTACTCTGGTACAAGTTGATCTTGGTCTCATCTGTCCATAGGATGTTGTTTCAGAACTGTGAAGGCTTTTTTAGATGTTGTTTGGCAAACTCTAATCTGGCCTTCCTGTTTTTGAGGCTTACCAATGGTTTTCATCTTGTGCTGAACCCTCTGTATTCACTCTGGTGAAGTCTTCTCTTGATTGATGACTTGTGTTCTTGATCTGGCCAACTGTTGAAGGGTGTTTTCTTCACCAGGGAAAGAATTTTTTGGTCATCCACCACAGTTGTTTTCCGTGGTCTTCCGGGTCTTTTGGTGTTGCTGGGCTCACCAGTGCATTCTTTCTTTTTAAGGATGTTCCAAAGGTTGATTTGGCCACACCTAATGTTTTTTTGCCATCTCTCTGATGGGTTTGTTTTTGTTTTTCAGCCTAATGCTGGCTTACTTCACTGATAGTGACAGCTCTTTTGATCTCATATTGAGAGTTGACAGCAACAGGTTCCAAATGCAAATAGCACACTTGAAATTAACGCTGGACCTTTTATCTGCTCCTTGTAACTCTGATTGGGGGAATAACACACACCTGGCCATGGAACAGCTGAGCAGCCAATTGTCCCATTACTTTTGGTCCCTTAAAATGTGGGAGGCACATATAGAAACTGTTGTAATTCCTACACCATTCACCTGATTTGGATGTAAATACCCTCAAATTTAAAGCTGAAAGTCTGCAGTTAAAGCACATCTTGTTCATTTCATTTCAAATCCATTGTGGTGGTGTATAGAGCCAAAAAGATTAGAATTGTGTCAATGTCACAATATTTATGGACCTGACTGTACCTGCAGGCAGGCATATTTAAAGGCTGGCTCCACCCTAAGTATGGACAGTCATGAGGGAGTGCTGGAGACAGATCCCAATGGCAATACTGAACTTCTTTAAGGCCCATTCATACCTCTGCCCTGTGGTGCCTTTAAATGGAACTCCAGAAATGTGTTTGTTTTTTTTAAATACATTTTTACATTTTGATTGGTACAGCAAATTTTACCTCTGATGTTGGATATACTATATCTGGAAAGCTGTTGGGATGGCTAAAAATCTTAGTTTTCTTGCCAGATACTACTGCTAGCTTTGATCTTCAGCTCTGCTGCTCTAAGTTCCAGCACTTGTACAGTGTAGGATGTTGTCCTTTTACTCTCCCCCTTTCGTACCCCTTCATCCATCCCCAAAGTGTCTGGGTTTCTGTGATTGGGCAATAGGAGAGGAAGGGTGGATTAATGACCGCGGACTCGCTTGCCGCGGGGATACCCACGATCATGTCGCAGAGCTGAAGAACGGGGAGATGCTGATGTAAACAGCATCTCCCTGTTCTGCCTAATGACAGGACACTGATCGTCTCCTCCCTGTCATCGGGAGCAGCAATCAATGTCATGTCACACGCAGCCCATCCCCCAGACAGTTAGAAACACTCCTCTAGGAACACTTAACCCCTCTCTGCCCCCTAGTGGTTAAACCCTTCACTGCCAGTGCCATTTTTCCAGTAATCAATGTAATTTTATAGCATTGATCGCTGTATTAATCCCAATGGTCCCAAAAAGTCTTAAAACTGTCAGATGTTTCCGCTATAATGTCACAGTCACGATCAAAATCGCTGATCACCACCATTACTAGTATAAATAAAATGACATAAAACTATATTGTGCAAACCAATCAATAAACGTTTATTGGGATTTTTTTTTTTTTTTTTACCAAAAATATGTCGAAGAATATATATCAGCCTAAACTGAGGGAAAAAATGTTTTATATATATATATATATTTTTGGGGGATATTTATTATAGCAAAAAGTAAAAAATAATGCTTTTTTTTCAAAATTGTCACTTTTTTTTTGTTTATAGCGCAACAAATAAACAAAAGTGAACAAATACCACCCAAAGAAAGCTCTATTTGTGGGAAAAAGAGGATGTTAATCTTAATTTTGTTTGGGAGCCACGTTGCATGACCGCGCAATTGTCAGCTAAAGTGACAGTGCTGAATCGCAAAAAGTGCTCTGATCAGGAAGGGGTAAATCCTTCCGGGGCTGAAGTGGTTAATAAAACATGTATTTTTGTGTAACTCTGCCCAGCTGTGCCCCCATTGCCTCCCCTATTCTAACACTGATCTCGGATGATACCACATTTCCAAATGCTGTAGCCTACACCAGGCCAGGTGACTTTCCACTGTCTTGGGTAGTGAAGAACTGCACAGTCCTGGGTATGCTTGTTTTCATTCCATACAGTAAAATGGCCAGCCTGCGTGTCTATAGGCCTATTATGATCTTCTGTACACTATAGAACAGTAGATTAGTAGCATACTGTAGATCAGTGCTGTTTCTTACACTGTCATTTTAGTTACATTTTGCAATGACTCTAAGTTGAAAAAAAATTAAAGTGGCGGGGGAGTTAATGATAATAATGCACATTAAGGCAAAAACTGCCCTTGCATAATTTGCAAGTGTGCACGGCATGTTTACACAGACTTACCTGCCAAAGAGACCCCTCCAGTGCTGCTACAGTCATCATTGCTCTATCACCGCCACTGACATAAAATGCCAAACCTGGAAGATGAACTCAACTTGATTGGCTGGCCTGGGATAACATAGGAATTATTTAATCCTGGCAGGTGTTGGGAGTGCAAGTGCACGGTCAAGTATGCAATTCATTTTTTTTTTTTAATAATAGGACTTGGCTGCTGGTCTCCTGAAGTCTAGCTTATTTGTGCAGTCTTCACAAAGTGAATATAGCATAGTTTTGCAGAAAATGTTGCAATAATGATGTGCAAGACCAATTTACATAGATTATGACATTTTCTTTCCTTCTACTATGGGTGAAAGGAAAGAAAATTGCTAGATTTGCTCATTAACACAGTCAGTGTTCTTCCCCAGTGCTTATGTGTTCTGCCAGTGGGTAGTCCTGTCGGCAGAACATAATGGTCCCTGCTGGTGCCTATAGCCGCTGACAGCAATCTCATGCCAATAATCCAACAGGCTGGTTGTACTGAGGTCAAGCAATGGTTTAACTTCAGTGCCACCAAGTCCACCCATGGCTTGATCAAAGCTCAGCTGGTCCTTGCTGAAACTGATGAGATTCAATCCATCTATGGCTGGTTTAGGTGTACCCTTCAGATACGTTATTTGTACTTCTCATATTTGGTTAAATGCCAGCAGCTGGTACTCTTGAAAAATCTTTCTACACCTGTACAGGATTGAAATCTCTGGCAGAAAACAAAATCATAAAACAAGGCATCCCAGGCCTCTCTTTAATGCAAGCTGTTTCCTGTGACCAGTGGTCTCCAAACTGTGGCCCTTTGCTTGTTTTTCTCTGGCCCCTGGAGCATTATTCTGCTTTGGTGGCTGACATAGTTCCTGCCACTGACACCCAACGATGGGGCACTAGTCCTCCCGCTAACACCAATGATGGTGCACTATTCCTCCCATTGACACCAATAATGGGGCACTACCCCCCCCCCCCCCCCCAATACCAATCGTGGAGCATTGTTTACTCCCACTGATGCCAAGGCATTCTCTTCTCCCACTGGCCACAGTGCAGCCCCCGTAAAGTTTGAAGGATATTAAAGTGACCCTTAGTTTTGAAAGTTTGGAGATCCCTGGTTTATACTATGAACCCATAGATAATTGTTGCCAGGTAAATCTAATTCTCAAGACAATCTGGACTAATAAATCTGATACAAAAAAATCCTTACTTTTTAGATGCTGCATGCAGTTCAGTGTTTTATTTTGGTCAAACAAGTGTTTTAGTATATTATGGAATTTACAAATTGTGCTCTAGTATTGTTAGTATACTGTATGCTAGGAGCTGAGTAAGCAAATTCTATCCACATCTAAAGGGTACAAAGGGATGCTTTATTAACACAGTTTAAACTGTCAGCTCAGAATCCACTTGGAGCACTCAGGGGCACAAGCATACATATATTAGTCATTTGAAACATTATTTGACTAGCTTTTTTTTTATATATATATTAAAAGGATAAGTGCACTTTTAACTTTTAGAAAAGTATCCTTTTTTATTTATTTATTTATTTATTTATTTATTTATTTTTAGAGCTGCCCCTCTGCCAATGTAGATACCTTGATCGTGTGATCCCATAGAAGTCTATGGGGATACCTATATATTCCAACCTCCATGGTTGATTTGTGCCTAAATTTACCATTGAATTAGCAAATGATCAGATATACAATGTGTATACCATAACTGGGAGTCCTTGTTCTCAGAACTAGACAGCCCGTGCAAGATGTATATCCGTCTGCAATGAAAACTGAGTGTAAACACGGGAGATCCGAGTAACACAGAACTGCCACCTTCAGTCTATTTCGTCCATAATAAATTGTGAAATGGTCAGTTTTTGTCCTTTGTAAAAGACACTCCAATGTATTTGTGTTAGAACAGGAATAAGGAATGTTTTTTTTTGATGGTTGAAAGGACCAACATCATCATTTTGAAGTGCTTGTGATATGCAAAACTGGGACTTAAAGGACAATATTAATATTTATAAGTGGGCTTTATTTTTCTATAAATGTTCAATAAAATATATGGGCATATGTTTTTCCCACCAGTCATCTTATTTGACTTACATGTTATCATTTATTACCAACATTCATTATTGGTCATAAACTATGTTGTAGCAAGGCTGCCAAATAGAATAACACAGTCTCCTACAAAATTAACTTTGGAGAAGAAGAAATGCAACAGTCCCGACGGTATCAATAAAGAAGAATCCACTCTCCCTGCGTGTCTCTCCGCCCATAAATGAGGTGTTAGAACGAAGACCTCTTGGCATTGGGCTAAAGTCACTGAAAGGTGCTCCTGTGATATTAGGAGCTGTGAGTGCAGCATTGGGATTAGTACACATTCCATGCAATGGCAGGGATGCAGTTCTACAGTTTCAGGAACTGGACTGCCCTATCAACTGGTTAAAGCAGCCTTTCTCAACCTTTTCAACAGAGGAACCATTGAAATAACTTTCTGGTCTCTGGGAAACCCTACTAACAATGATTATATAACTCATGATACATTAAAGAGGAAGTAAAGGCAAAAAAAAAAAAAAAATGCACCCTGTAAGGCAAAGGCATAATGAGCTAGTATGCATAGCATACTAGCTCATTATGAATAACTTACCTGAGAACGAAGCCCCCAAAGCGGTCCTCCATCTTCCTCTTCACCGCTACCATGTATCCCGGAGCCACTTCTGGGTCTGGCGGCTCCGGCGCTGTGATTCGCCGGAGCCGCGATGACGTCACTCCCGCGCATGTGGTGGCTGTCTTCGGGTAAATATCTCCTAAACCGTATAGGTTTAGGAGATATTTCTTGGACCTACAGGTAAGCCTTAATCTAGGCTTACCTGTAGGTCAAAGTTGGTTGTAAGGGTTTACAACCACTTTAATCAGTGGGAAGGCGGCTCCTTACACTTGTGGTCATTGGGAAGACTTATCCTCTTATAGATAGCTAAAAAGATCAATGGTGTCAGTGGAAACTTATCTGAGAGGCAAAAATTGCTTAAGGAACCCCTAGCAACCTCTGGAGGAGCCCTAGTTTAAAGTTTGTCCATATGCAACATTTTTTGATAACGCACGGAAGGGTTTAAACTGCTGCCATTTTTTTTTTTTTTACCTCTGTGTAGTATTAGGGAAATTCCCAATCAGGAGTGCTTTATTGAAGGAATATGTACAGTACAGCATAACAGGAATACATTCAGTTTGTGGAATGAGAGAAGTACAGCATATAACAACAATATAAATGTTTCACATGTTATGTATGCAATATACAGTCAGCAGTGTGAACCGTATGTTGATACAAGAAAAGGTAAACCTATGTTCAGGTATTGGGTCCCATGAAGATGGGGGAGGGATCCGATGGGGGGGAGGATAGGGGAAGTAGGGGCAAGGGAGGGAGGGAGGTGAAAGGTCTACGGTTTGTGGTTGCAGGAAAGAAATTTGCACCATGGGCTGCTTTAGGCAGCCTACTTAACTGCTTCCCGACCGGCGCACAACGATGTACGTCGGCAGAATGGCACGGACAGGCGAATGGGCATACAGGTACGTCACTTTGAATTTGCCACTGTGCCATTGCATGTGTGCTGCTGCCCAGGACCCCCATAAGTCCGACCACGGGTCCCGTGGACTCAATCGCTGCGGGATCGCTGCCGATGTCTCTCCGTTCTGCCTAGCAACAAGTGACACTGATCCCTGTGATTGGAGCAGAGATCAGTGACCTGTAAAATGCAGCCACGCCCCCCACAGTTAGAAACACGCCCCTAGGACACACTTAACCCCTACACTGCCAGTGTCATTTACACAGGAATCAGTGCATTTGTATAGCATTGATTGCTGTATAAATGACAATGGTCCCAAAAATGTCCGATGTGGGGGGCGTGGCCTGGACATGCTGGGATAGAGACGTGCTTGCCTTGAGCTCCCGGCCGTCTCCCGCTATCCCCGACCGCTCCGCTTTTTCAGCGACGAAGCATGCACACCGCCAGACGAAAGAAGGCACTGCGGAAGCTCCGGGCGTCAGAATCAGCCTCTCAGACCCCCGCAACGGGCGATATTGAGCGATTGTTCCGCCGCTCTCACCAGCTCACCCCGGAATCCAAGATGGCGGCCGCACGTGTGGTGGGTGAGGAGTCCCTGAGCGCTTCCCCGTGGCTACTGACGGGAGCTGGGATGTCGGATCTCTTAGAGGACACCCCTCCAGAGCTGCAAGCTGAACCCAGCTGTCCCTCGCACCAGCTCACGCATTCCTACCTGCCTGACCCGGAGCTCAGGTCCCTCCTGCAGGCGCTGCCCACGAGAGCAGACATAGTAGCTCTTATAGGCACTGTGGAAGCAGCTCACAAGAAGGAGATCTCTGTGATTAGAGCAGAAGTACAGGAGCTGACAGTTAAGGTGTCTGCGGGGGAGTCTTCCACCGCAGCATTAGACTTACGGGTGGGATCCCTGGAGGAGCGCCTTGTGCAGCACATGGAGGCGATTACGGACCAACAGCTGCAACAAGAAGAAATGGAGGACCGCAGCCGGAGGAACAACGTCCGAATCCGGGGTCTCCCGGAGGCCACGGGCGCAGAGGACCTGACGGACACGGCACTGGCCATCTTCCGCCACGTTGCAGGAGGTGAGCTACCTGAACGGGTGACCCTGGACCGCATCCATAGGGCCCTGGGCCCTAGATCAACAGACCCGGAGAGGCCCAGAGACGTAATCTGTAGATTTCATCACTACACACACAAAGATCTGGTTATCCGCAAGGCATGGGAGTCGGGTGACATGGAATTTGATGGCGCTAATGTTAAAATTCTCCCGGACCTCTCCCGGGCAACGCTGCGACGTAGAGCAATGCTCAAACCCCTGTTGGACCTGGCCCGGCGACGCGGCGTTACCTACAGATGGGGTTACCCTCTCTCAGTGTCTTTCCGCAGAGATCAAGATTACTTCACCCTCAGGAGACCGGCATCGCTCCCGGCATTGTTTGAATTCCTTGGAGTGGAGCCAATCACCCTCCCCAATTGGTTGGAGTTCCTGCCCCGCTACACGGCACGCCCAGACCATCAACCGATGCGTAGGGAGAGATCCCTACCCAGACGCAGGGGGAGCCGTCGCCTTGGCAGAGCACCCTTGGAGGAGGCGCCCAGAGAGATCTAATGCCCTGGAGTGTGAGTACATCCCTTAATGTGTTTTTGCCATTGACCCCACTTGCCTCACCCTGTTGCCCGGATTTTGAACTTCACCTGGCCCCCACCCATTCTGTGTCCCGGAGAGACGTTACTGTCCCTGTCCCACCTGGTGAACGCAGTATATTTTACCCTTGGGGACTTACACTTTGAGGGCTCTGGGGGGTGGTGTTGACATCCCCTGAGGCTGGGCGTTTCTGCTGGGGTGTCGGAGACGAGTTTTTCTGGAACTGAGTGAGGGGATGCCAATCAGACATTATCGCACAATGCTGAGCTGGAACTGGGAGTCCTGAATGCCTTTATCCTGCCTCCCGGTAGGGCCAGGGGGTACCATCCCAGGGGATTCTGGGGTTGTTTGGTTACTGGGTCCCATGCCCTCCTGGAACAGCACCTATACTCTACATTTCTCTAGCCGACAGGAGTGCTGTGGCTGCCCCGTATGGATCTTTGGACTCTGGCCCATTTACCTCTCTCTCACAGACTGGGGGTCAGAGGGGTGGAGGTGGAGTGCAATTCATAGAGACATGCTATGTAGTGCTGGGGCTCCCCACCTGGAGCTCGGTGTGGATGAGGCTTTACGCCACCAGAAGGTAGTGGGTGAGGGGAGGGATACTATAGGTGGCTCCAATGTGGGGATGTATAGATTATGTATTCCTAGCCGGTGTTAACCTTACAAGTTATGTTTTCTATGTGGTTCAATGCTTCGTTTATTGACAGTTATATGTTGTTTTGAGCGGTTGGGGGGGGGGGGGGGGGTGGCCGGGAGCTCGCCTATCGGGCAGTGTCCTTCCATCTCCCCCACTTAGGCCTGCATATTCGTCTGGGGGGTGTTTCACCCCTCCGGCGTACTATATGCGTATACCGTGTAATTACACGGATCACGGTTTTGACCGTGCATTAGTATTGTGGTTTACGTTAAACGCTTTCTATTTGTTTGATTTATTTGTTTTTCTCTAATCTCTTCTTCTTCTTCTGCTTCTCTCTTATCTCTTCTATTTCTACTATCTACTGTCTTATTGTTTCACCTACTCTCAATACCCTAACCCGCCCGTCCCCACCCTACCCCCTTTACCCCCCCCCCCCCCCCCCCTCCTCCTGAATAAACGGGAAAATGACACTAGACAACCTAAGGGTGTTCTCTTTGAACGCCAAGGGGCTTAATACACCCGAGAAACGGCGGATGCTACTGCATGACCTTAAAAAAGCCTCTGCGGATATTGCTTTCATTCAGGAGACCCACTTCAGAAGCGACAAGCTACCCTACTTACGGAACAAACACTTCCCCATAGCTGTTCATTCCACCAACCCGACGGCGAAATCCAGAGGGACTTCCATCCTAATCTCTAACGCAATTCCCTGGCAAACGCAGGATTCCCTCCTAGACCCCGCGGGACGATTTGTATTCCTCAAAGGCCATGTGGGTGACATCCAGCTGACGTTAGCGACTGTCTATGCCCCTAATGAGAATCAGGTAGGGTTTTTGGAGCGAGTTTTGGGTAGACTTCAGAGTTTCTCCCAGGGTCACCTGATTCTGGGGGGGGACTTTAATATCCCCCCGACCCCGTCATGTGAGACCTCGACTGGCAGATCGTCCATTCCCCAGGGTCATTTGCAACGCATAGCTAAAACTTTCCACAAGGCCCAGTTGATCGACGTTTGGAGGCTCCAACACTCAGGTGAAACTGACTATACGTTTTACTCTACCCCCCATAAGGTCTACTCCAGAATTGACTTCTTTCTGATACCACATGGCCAACTGCATAATGTCAGAGAGACGTCAATTGGCAATATTACTTGGTCAGATCACGCACCCATTTTTCTGAGCTATACTATTTCTGATCACACAACGCCTAGGCAACGGTTCTGGCGACTTAATGAAAGCCTACTTCAGGTTCCTGAAGTCTTTGCAGATGTGCTACGGGAACTGGAACTATACTTTCAAACCAATGATGGGGGGGATTGTGACCAGGGAATTGTCTGGGAGGCGCATAAGCCGGTCATTAGAGGCATCCTGATCAAACATGGAGCCCGGATCAAAAGGGAGATACAACGACAGCTCACCCTCCTACTACAAAAACTGGCGTCTATAGAGTCCGCGCATAAGCTTGCCCCTTCTCGTGCCTCAGAAATGGATTTGGCGACAGTACGACGACAGGTCACGGACCTGCTGGCGTATAAAGCCAAAGCAGCTCTGCAATTTTGCCGCAGAGTGAGTTATGAGTCGGGGAGCAAATGTGGGAAGCTATTGGCGAAGCAAGTTAGGGAACACAGACTTTCCTCCTACATCCCCAAGGTGATCAGTAATGGTGGACAACCTGCGACTCTACCCATACAGATCGCACAGGAATTCAGGGATTTCTATGCGCGACTTTATAATTTACCAAACCCCCCTACCTCACCGGCAGACATGGCGTCCTACATTAATGACTCTCGCATGAAGTCGCTCTCCCCAGACGATTGTGCTGAGTTAGAAACCCCGATTACCCTCTTGGAAATACAGACAGCCTTGAGTGCCATGAAACCTGGGAAAGCTCCAGGTCCGGATGGGCTCACTCTTCAGTATTACAAGACACTATTCCCAATCATAGGCCCCCACTTACTTAAATTATTCCACGCCTTGGACGCAGGGACACCTCTAGCTAACGAGACCCTTAAGGCCCATATTACGGTATTGCATAAAGAAGGAAAGGATCCGACCGCCTGTAGTAGCTACAGACCGATATCACTGCTGAATACAGACCTGAAAATCTATACGAAGATCTTGGCTACCCGTTTATCTCGACATATTCAGAATGTGGTCCACCTGGACCAGGTGGGATTTGTTCCCACGAGGGAAGCCAGGGACAGCACGTCTAAGGTCCTGAACCTACTACACGTAGTAAATTCCGGAGGCATACCATGCGTTTTCTTGAACACCGACGCAGAAAAGGCGTTCGACCGCGTAAATTGGGAATTTATGTTCTCAGTCCTCAGACACATAGGCCTAGGGGAAGTGATGATCAACAGAGTAGCTCACATATACTCGAGCCCAACTGCGCAGGTGAAGGCGAACGGAGTGCTCTCCGACCCCTTCCCCATTAGGAATGGCACTAGACAGGGCTGCCCCTTATCCCCCCTGTTATTTGCACTTTCCCTTGAGCCCTTTCTGGCGACTATTAGACTCAACCAGGACATCCAGGGTATACAGGTCGGGAAGGCACAACATAAGATCTCCGCATATGCGGATGATCTCCTCTTTTCTCTGGTAAATCCGTCGGTTTCTCTCCCTATTCTACTTAAACAATTCGAGATATTTGGCCGCCTATCTAACATGAAGATTAATTTTCAGAAGTCGGAAGCAATGGGAATAGCCCTCCCATCTAACATGATACAGATGCTCCGAACGAACTTCCGCTTTAGGTGGACATCAGTAGCGTTAACCTATTTGGGCACTAAACTATCACCTGATTTATCCCATCTCTACGAATTAAATTTCCCCCCTCTACTCGCGGAAACTAAGATCTTGTTGAGCAAATGGCAAACGAACTTGCACTCCTGGTTTGGGAGGTGCAACTTGTTAAAGATGTGCATCCTCCCGAAATATCTCTACTTATTCCAGGCGCTGCCGGTCAATATACCGACGGTATTTTTTCAGCGGGTACAGGCACTGTTAATGTGCTTTGTCTGGGCCGGCAAGAAAACCCGTTTACCACGGTCACAGTTAACGTTACCGAAGCACTACGGCGGGCTTGCGATCCCAGATGTGAGGAGGTATTACCTAGCAGTACATTTGGGAAGAGTCATTGACTGGCAGCGTCATGGTAATCTAAAACTGTGGGCGCAGATCGAACAGGAACAATCCCCTGTCCCCTTGAATAGAGCACTATGGTGTTGGGAAGACTTGCCACAATCCTTAAAATCACACCCTTTAATAGGAAATTCACTGAGAAAAAGCAGACAGGCTGTGTTAAGTGTACGGCAGACGTCCACGACCTCGCCCCTAACGCCCATTCTAGGCAACCCCAAATTCCCTCCGGGCATGTCATCCATACACTTCCGGACCCTACGGGAGTCCGACATCACAGCCGCATCTAATTTTGTCCTAGGAAATAGATGGCCATCTATTACAGAGTTGACAGATTCTGCAGGTCCCTTCCGTGTGCCCTTCTGGCCGGCGGCACAACTGCATCACTTCCTACACTCTTTACATGACCCACATCAATACTGTAGACCCCTTACTACATTTGAGGATTACTGCTCGGGCAGGGAACCACTTCCCCGGATCCTATCTGGGGCATATACCCTTCTTAATACACCCCCGGTCCAACCTGAACTGACTTGCATTGAGAAATGGGGCGTGGACCTCCAACGTACTTTTGACGCAGGGCAGGTCCACAGGATGATACACCTGTCTCTCAAGTCTTCCATTTGTTCAAAGACACAAGAAACGAATTATAAGGTTTTGATGAGATGGTACTTGACTCCCAGCAGACTCCGTGCCATGTTCCCGGAGACCTCAGACCGGTGCTGGCGATGTGGCACGGATAAGGGGACATTGCTCCATATTTTTTGGACCTGCCCCAAACTGCTAACATTTTGGCACTCGGTACGCACTATATCTCAGGACTTCACGGAATTCGTGATACCTGATGATCCCGCCTTCTTCCTGCTACATGTCTCTACCATGTCGCTCAAGACCTATAAAAAATAGATTCTACGACATTTGGTGAACGCGGCCAAGGCCTGCGTTCCCCTCATGTGGAAACAGCAAAACCCACCTACGGTGGCACTATGGCTGAGAAAGGTTGAAGAGATCAATAAAATGGAGGACTTGATTTTGACAGCAGCGGATAAACGTGAGACGTATCTTCAGATTTGGACCCGTTGGAACCTATTCAAGTATTCAGATGCAGGGAGACCCTTATTTGACGCCTGACATGTTAAATAGTGTATGTTACCCGGGGGCTCTACTATTAAGCCTAGAGACCCTGCGACCTGCCTCTACAGATTTGTCTACCCGTTACCCCTTCCTCCCTTCCCTCTCCCTCTTCCCCCCTCCTTCCCCCAATCCCTGTCTCTACTTATTGCTTCTCCTTCTTTATTTTCAGACTATCCATACTCTCTGTTTTCTCTGGTGATTCCAGTTCACGTAATTTACATTGCGCAGTGGTGATATATGGTTGTGGTCAATTATATATGTATGGAGGATGGTTATCAAAGTGGCTACTTTCAATATATGTCTGTGCATTTCACCGTGCCCTCGGGCAACCATTGATATTCGATCTGAGCTGGATTTTGTCTTCGACCGGTGCTGCGCACCTGTTTTCACCAATCTCTGTTACCTATATGATATGGTCACCAGACTGTTTGTTTTTTCTTCTTTGTTCTATGTACCGATAAAATTAATAAAACTATATTTGGAAAAAAAAAAAAAAATGTCCGATGTGTCCGCCATAATGTCGCAGTCACAATAAAAAAATCGCTGATCGCCGTCATTACTAGTAAAAAAATTTTTTTGATAAAAATGCCATAAAACTATGCCCTATTTTGTAAACGCTATAACTTTTGCGCCAACCAATCAATAATTGCTTATTGTGAGTTTTACCAAAAATATGTAGAAGAATACGTATCGGCCTAAATTGAGGAAAAATAAATTTTATATATATATTTTTCGGGGATATTTATTATAACAAAAAGTAAAAAAATGCGTATTTTTCAAAACCGACGCTTTTTTTTTGTTTATAGCGCAAAAAATAAAAACCGCAGAGGTGATCAAATACCACCAAAAGAAAGCTCTATTTGTGGGAAAAAAAGGATGTCAATTTTGTTTGGAAACCACGTCGCACGACCGCGTAATTGTCAGTTAAAGCGGTGCAGTGCCGAAATCGCAAAAAGTGCTCTGGTCTTAAGCCAGCAAAATGGTCCGGGTCTTAAGTGGTTAAACTTAGTGCACAATAAAATACAGCATCAAAAAGGATAGAGTGTCATGAAGGGTTATCAATCTGAGGGAGCAAGAGTGGAATTAACCCACCCACCCTAAACCTTATGAAACTTACAGGGTACTCCTCTGTCTGAGTATGTGGCTTTATAGAATGGGAGAGCTCCATTCCATTATACCATTGCTCTCCAGGCTGTGAAGGGGGTGCTGAAGCTTTTTTTTTCCAGTAGAGAATAATAAGTAGCATAGCATAGTAGAATGACATCGTAAGCAGAGTGCAGCTGGCATGTGTAGGTAGGTGCTATAACGTCAACCAGGTTGATAGTCAATATTTTTAAACTAAATATAAAAGTGAAAAAACAGTACTAAAAAAATCTAAATATCTAAATACCCCATGTCCCTGCTGCTGCTCCCAACTAGGTGTTGGAATCCCACACTATTACCTAAGATGAATAAAAAATGCATATGGCACAACCAATGCACATGAGTGGAAGCTGCACTGGGATGACAATGCCTAAAAAATGATTTTGAAACACCTATTCAACATATAAAGGTGTGTAGCAAGCACGTGTGAAAAACGCATAAAAATATTAAACATGCATGTACATTTAATCCACATATGTTTAGTGCAAACTATTGTCTTTTCAATTAAAAAGCCCTATGTTTAGTGTCCATGCAATCACAAGTGCTCTCTTCCCTCATAAAGAAAGCACCATATCCTGTGTTGCCAAAATTGGACTGTGATCACCGCTCTGAAATTCACACTCCACACTCAACAAATACTTGGACTCTGAGAGCTGTAGGTCAATATGTGCCCAATGTAAAAAAAATGCCACTTAGTAGGAAATACCACTCCTCCTGGCTCCGTGACCCCTGGTGGCATACCTGTAGCCCAGGGGTCTCAAACTGGCGGCCCTCCAGCGGTTGCAAAACTACAAGTCCCATGAGGCTGACCGTTACAAGCATGACTCCCACAGGCAAAGGGCATGATGGGACTTGTAGTTTCACAACAGCACGAGGGCCATCAGTTTGACACCCCTGCTGTAGCCCCTCTGCATTTACATGCCCAGAACGACAAAGCAAAAAAGGAGAGCCTTCATCGCGCAACACAACTAATTTTGTTTTAATAAAAATGACAGCAAGCAAACTTACATTTAAAAAGTACCACACAAACGGCACTGGAAAATACAGTATAAATATATTAGTCCACACCTGTGCCCCGCTATTCCTGGAGCCAGCCTGTGATCACAGGGAAATAAAAACCAGATATGAGTTTTTTACCAGACCGCAAGTCACATTCATAAAATAGCAACTCTGATGAAGCCATGTGGGCAAGTGGCGTAACACATAGGGCCAAGTGATATTACGTATGGTTTGGAGCTTCAAATTGGAAGTCATTGCATTCATTTTATGAAAGTGAGTGCATAGCTACTGCTGTTTAAGCATTTTAATTCATTAAACAAAATATTACACAATTGGAGGATTCCTCTTCTTTCCCTTCTGGGAGTCCACATAGAAAACAAGAGAGGGAGTCTATTGCAGTCGATTTAATGGGGACCTGCAGTCTGGTCCATATTATTGCCTTGGATGGATGCCCAGATAAAACGCTGTTGAGACCTGTATATTCATTTATATGGGTACATACAGTTGTATGATTTCCAATTGCTTCCTTCCCTGGAACCAGCTCTAAAATTCCCCTGTCAACGCTATCTGTGTCGATGGGGGAAACGTGCAATTTTCTTTCCTGCAACCCGTAGTTGCAGGAAAGAAATTTGCACCATCTATGGCCTGCTTTATGCAGCCTACTTAAGCATAGTGCACAAGTTTAAGTAGTATTACTATCTCACAAAAATGAGTGCACCCCTCACATTTTTGTAAATATTTTATTATATCTTTTCATGTGACAACACTGAAGAAATGACACTTTGATACAATGTAAAGTAGTGAGTGTACAGCTTGTATAAGAGTCCATTCACACAAGGGCAACACAACTTCCAGTGAGATTTTGGGAGGCAACTTGGACATGACTTGAGTAAGAATCACAGCACGACTTGAAGCAAATTACGAGGCAACTTGAAGTTGCCTCCAGGACAGGGGGCTTTGCCAGTGGCCAATCACATAATAATCAGCTCTGAGGAAGGGAGGGATTTGCCTAGAAAACTATTTTTACTTCCTGGAAAGTTGCTTCAGTTAAGACAGGGGATCAGATTTGGAGGCAACTTCCACTGAATTCTATGGGTACAAGTTGCCTAGAAGTTGGATTGAAGTAGTACAGGAACCTTTTCTGAAGTCGGAGTGACTTCAGTAGTGTACATTAAGACGGCTCTCATTCACTTATATTGATTTTATCATGTTGCGCCACTTGAGGCAACTTGGGACGACTTCAAGTCGGATCCAAAGTTGCCCCTGTGTGAATGGACTCTAACAGTGTAAATGTGCTGTCCCCTCAAAATAACTCAATACACAGCCATTAATGCCTAAACTACTGGCAACAAAAGTGAGCACACCCCTAAGTAAAAATGTCCAAATTGGGCACAATTAGCCATTTTCCCTTCCGGGTGTCATGTGACTCATTAGTGTTACAAGGTCTCAGGTGTGTTAAATTTGGTGTTATCACTCTCACTCTCTCATACTGGTCACTGGAAGTTCAACATGGCACCTCATGGCAAAGAACTCTCTGAGGATCTGAAAAAAAGAAATGTTGCTCTTCATAAAGATGGTCTAGGCTACAAGAAGATTGCCAAGACCCTAAAACTGAGCTGCAGCACGGCAGCCAAGACCATACAGTGGTTTAACAGGACAAGTTCCACTCGGAACAGGCCTCGCCATGGTCAACCAAAGAAGTTGAGTGCACGTGCTCAGGGTCATATTTAGAGGTTGTCTTTGGGAAAATAGATGTAAGAGTGCTGCCAGCATTGCTGTAGGGGTGGTGGGTCAACCTGTCAGTGCTTAGATCATATGCCGCACATTGCATTAAATTGGTCTGCATGGCTGTCATCCCAGAAGGAAGCCTCTTCTAAAGATGTTGCACAAGAAAGCTTGCAAATAGTTTACTGAAGACAAGCAGACTAAGGACATGGATTACTGGAACCATGTCCTGTGGTCTGATGAGACCAAGATAAACTTATTTGGTTCAGATGGTGTCAAGCATGTGTGGTGGCAGCCTGGTGAGGAGTACAAAGACAAGTGTATCTTGCCTACAGTCAAGCATGGTGATGGGACTGTCATGGTCTGGGACTGCATGAGTGCTGCCGACACTACAGTTCATTGAGGGAACCATGAATGCAAACACGTTCTGTGACATACTGAAGCAGAGCATGATCCCCTCCCTGGGCCACAGGGCAGTATTCCAACATGATAACGACCACAAACACACCTCCAAGATGGCCACTGCCTTGCTAAATAAGCTGAGGGTAAAGTTGATGACAAAAGCCTGGGGAATGCCCAGGAAAAAAACAAAGCCTACTTACCACCAGCTCGCAGAAAACATAATAAACCTGTCTAACAGTATGCGTTAAAAACTGAGGTTTAGTCTGCACGCATTTGCAAACTCATGCGTGAGCCATAGAGCCAGAGTTCTGTGCCTAGCGCGTTCTTTGGGAGATAACTTGGTCTGGCCCAGCTGCATAGATTCCTCAGGAGATGGAGGGGTGCTCCTCGGATCAAAGAGAAGGGACAGGGAGCTCAGGCTGCCTAAAGAACGGGGAGTGCTGGCTTCTGTTTTCCAGGGCCCTCTCCGGAAAGCGAATATCGATCTGGTTACACAAGGTGATGACACCGTCCAGATCAGCAGGGAGGGATCTTCCTGCAAATTCATCCTTCACTCTATCAGAGAGGCCATATAAAAAAGTTGCAACTAGGGCCTCATTATTCCAGCTCAATTCAGCTGTGAGGATACCGAAATGAAGAGCATACTGTCCCACAGAAGCGGACTCTTGACGGAGACGTAAAAGAGTGCTGCCCGCTGAGGAGACGCAACCCGATCCTCGAAGATATTCCGAAAAAGTTCAAGGAATCAGTCAGGCTAGAAACCATTGGATCATTCAGTTCCCACAGAGGAGCAGCCCAGGCTAACAGGAGGGATATAATATAGGCTACCTTCGCCCGATCAGACAGGAAGTTTTGGGGCTGAAGTTCAAAATGAATTTTGCACTGGCTAAGGAAGCCCCTGCATGCCTTGGAGTCCCCAGAGAAGCCCGGAGCTGGCAGTTGTAATGAATGTGTGGCTGTGACTGGTGCGATAGGTGCAGCAGCAGATAGCGGTTGAGGTTGTTGAACCAGGGATCCTAATGAGGCCTGAACCTGTTCAAAATGGGAGGCCAAATGCTGAAAGAATTGCATCATCTGGGTCTGATGCGATTCTTGGGTCTCAAGTCTGCGAACTAGGCCCTGCAACGGATCATCTGCAGGTAGCGGCACATCAGCCAGGTCCATGGCTATGGAATCCTATGGACTCGGCACAGAGGGGTTTCAGAAGAGTTAGCCAGAGGCTCGGCAGTCCAGGAACTGAGGCTGGCAGCGGCCTTCCTGGGGGAGGCTTTTATCTATCTTATTCGCCTCCTGGCCCAAACTATGCTATCTTCGGTCCCGGTTAAGCGGGCCTTGTGGTTATGGCCTTGGGTTTCCAATCCAGCATCCAAACATGCCTGGTGTAGGATCCCCTTTGAGGGCTCCTCACTATTTGGTAACAGGCTGGACAGCGCTATAACCCCGGCCACCTGTGGGAAATTAGGCTTCCTACCCCAGGATAGGAGTCTGTTTGGTCAGAAGAGACCTCAGCTTAGAAGACGCAGTACAAGGAATTGGAACAGAGGTCAGGCTCCCTTCCAAAAGTCCACTAAGAGCCAGGCGTCCAGTGGACGTAAGCCAGCTAAGTCGTTTTGAGATTGGGCCCACCCTGGCAGGGTCGGGTAGGGGCTCGTTTGCTTCTCTTCTGGGTTTGTCTGGGTGGCCTCAATCTCGGATTACTGGACCATCAAGACGGTATCCTCGGGGTGCCCATTGTCGCCCCTGTTGTTTGCCTTACCCCTGGGACCCTTCGCGTAGATGGTGAGAGCATCACCATTGATATCCGGCTTCATGAGAGGACCTGCAGTTGATAAAATATCACTGTATGCAGATGATGTCCTCCGATATCTGGGAGATACTTCCACCTCACTACAAAACGTGATGTCATTAACCTCTAGAGATCCGCACTATAGCCGAATGATGGCTGCAGCGCGGACCTGCTTTGCTGGGACTACGTCTATTGACGGCGTCCCGTGCACAAGCGGCCTGCGCGCCCCCTGAAAGGCGCGCACGGCGCACTCTGTGATCAGCGAGTCTATGAGACTCGCCTGATCACGGATCAGAGCAAGGGGTCGATCCCGACCCCTTACCACGTGATCAGCTGTCAGCCAATGGCAGCTGATCATGTGATTGCAACAGAGCCGGTAATCGTCAGCGCAACAGCGCGAGGAGAAAAAAAAAAGCCGATCACCGGCGGCCGTGAGAGGGACTTTAGTCTCGATCATGGCCAGATCATCAGTGCCCACCTGCCCCCTGCCAGTGCCACCTAAGTAGGGGAAAAAGTGAAACTCATCAGTTTCACCCATTAGTGCCCACAGTGCCACCCATTAGTGCCCACAGTGCCACCTATCAGTGCCCACAATCTGCCGCAAAAAAACAGTGCTGCTCCTCAGTGCCACATATCTGTGCCCATCAGGGTCACCTACCAGTGCCCAGCAGTGCCACGTATCAGTGCCACCTATCAGTGCCCATCAGTCCCATCTATCAGTGGTACCCATCAGTGCCCATCCATGCCACTCATCCGTGCCACTCATCCGTGCCACTCATCCGTGCCACCCATCCGTGCCACCCATCTGTGCCATCTTATCTGTGCCCATCTTTGCCCATCAGTGCCGCCTTATCTGTGCCCATCCATACTGCCTTATCTGTGCCCATCGGTGCCACCTTATCTGTGCCTATTAGTGCCACCTTAACTGTGCCTATCAGTGCCCAACAGTGCAGCCTATCAGTGCCCACCAGCGCCGCCTCATCAGCGCATTTCAATGAAGGAGAAAAATGACCTGTTTGCAAAATTCTATAACAAACTATTAAACATGATTTTTTTTTGCATCTTTTTTTGTTTTAGCAAAAAAAAAACTCCCAGCTGTAATTAAATACCACCAAAAGAAAGCTCTATTTGTGGGGAAAAAAATGATAAAAATTTCATTTGGGTACAGTGTAGTATGGCCGCGCAATTGTCATTCAAAGTGCATCAGCGCTGAAAGCTGAAAATTGGTCTGGGCAGGAGGGGGGTTTAAGTGCCCAGTAAGCAAGTGGTTAATTTGGCACCTTCTCTGGCTTCTCCATAAACTGGAGCAAGTCAGCTCTCCTGCCCTTTGATGAGCTCACAGAACCACTGCCAGTGTGCACCCAGTCTCTTCAGGTTGTCCCCTCATTTAAGTATTTGGGAGTACAGATTACTTCGGATACCTCCAGTTTTCTAACGCTGAACTTACTCCCTATCATCGCCAAATACAAACCAAATGCAGCGCCTGGTGCAAGCTACCCATTTCTATTACCAGTAGAGCCAATCTTATAAAGATGGTATGGGCGCCTCAGCTTTTATACATACTAAAAAACTCCCTGCAATGGATCCCATGCAGGTGGTTCACAGGCATTGACACTATATTTAGAAGCCTCCTCTGGAAAAAAAAGATTGCTAGAATTAAACTATCCACATTGCAGTATAGTAAAGACCAGCGGGGTCAACAGTCCCTAACATGAGACTCTATTTCCTGGCCTCTCAGTTTCAGCAACTGGGTGGTTGGGGAGGAGTTGATATGGAAGACCCTATCCATAACATACTATTTCATGGCACATTAGGGCCTCCCTGCGGAAACTATGGGGCCTCATTAAACAGCTTAGGTATGAAGGGCTTCACCGTACAGCCCCCCCCCCCCCCCTCACTGTGGCATAATCCTTGCTACACGGAACTGCAGAATTTAGAGAGATTCCAGTCCTGGGAGGCTAAGGGCATTAGGTAAATTTCACAACTCTATTCCCAGATCATCTTTAAATCCTTCACTGATTTACAGGAGAAGTTCGGGCTACCAAGACATAACTTTTATAGATACCTCCAACTCCGGCATGCTGTGCAATCGCAGATACAACTGTCCAGGTTGGAACGCATAGAACATCTGATAATGACTCACATACTTAACACACAGAATAAAAAAGGTATGATCTCACAAATATATAATACACTTTCATCTAGAATGCAGGCTGCAGCTAAAATTCAGTGTAGAGCAGGGAGCAGGACCTGGGAGAGATTGAGGGCGAGGACCGGGAACTGTGCTTACAGTTTCTGCCAATTGTCTCAATGTCTCCATCGTACAGGCTCTCTCAACTCTTCATTTAACATAGAACTTACCGTACCTCTGTGTTGTTTCACAGATGGGGCAGGAGGGAATGCCCTCTGTGTCCCAGATGTGGGGGGCTAACGGGGATCTTTTACACCTGTTGTGGCGCTGCCCCAAACTATTCAGATATTGGAGTACGGTAACTAATACCATATCATCTGTATATAAATCCACTGTTCCGCTACACCCTGTCATATGTTTGCTGGGCACGGTGGATGAGGAATTTTTTACCCCCCGCCCAACTAATATAGCTGTTTCAAGATGGTTGTATATCGCACACAAGCAGATATCTCGTTTAAGGCTATCACCACATAGCCCAACAACGAAGCAGTGGATTGAACAGGTTAATAATATTTTAATTAAAGCAAAGCTGACGTATCAACACAGAAATGTGGTTAATAAGTTCTATAAACGCTGACAAACATGGTTGGAGACTCTGGGTCAAGCATCCTCTCAGCTAGTTCTCAATAGACTGCTCCAAATGTAAACTTCTAAATACCTTTAAAAATATTAGCCAACTGTTTGCACCATATCATAAAAATACAAAGCCTTGAGCGTGATCAAGGATTCAGGGATCATTCTTAACACCTCCTTTCTTAGCGGTCAGCCAGCGGTATAGACCGCTGTGACCCAACAAGGTCCTGGTTGTGATGAGAAGCTTCAGTAATGCCTCGTACACACGATCAAACAATCCGTTGGAAAAGTTCGGCGGACTCAAGTCCGCCGGACAATCCGCCCGTGTGTAGACTTTTTTTTACCCAAAAGTCCAGCGGACTAAGAAAGTAGTTTTGCACTCCAATCTGTCTGTCGGACTTGCATTTCGGCGAACAGTACGGCCATGTGTGTGCCAGTCCGCCGTACTTTTGAAATGAACGGACTTTTCCCGCCCGGAGAAAAGTCCACTCCCATGTTGAGGGCACACAGCCTGGTACGGCTCAGGAGGGGGGGGGGGGGGGGCGCTCGCTCGTCCCCACCCCCTTTCCTGGCCGTCTGGGTAGCATGCTCAAATAAGGGTCTGATATGGACCTAGGGGGGACCCCCACGCCATTTTTCTGTCGTAGGGATTCCCCTTTAAGTCCATACCAGGTGACGGGGCCAGCGACGCCTCCTTCGCTGACCCCGGCTACCTGGAGACTTTCCTCCGCGTGTGTGGGCGAGTCCGTTCATTTCAAAAGTACGGCGGATAGTCCAGGGGACTTAGTATAGTCATATTAGTCCACCGCAAAAGTACCGTGTGTGGGCAGGTAGCTCGTTCGGAAAGTCCAGCGGAAAGTCCGCCAGATTAAGGATAGTCTGCTACGTGTGTACGTGGCATTAGTTTCACCTTCCCGTTGGAAGGTAGTTCAATCAAAGTTTCCTTTTGTTTATGACTACTAGTGTGTCATGTACATTGCTACCGACTTACTAATGAAACGTACTGAGTTTAAAGCAGAGACAGAACATACCTGATATAAGTATCTTGTCTGAGCTCTATGCTTTAGAATGCATAGAATGCTCTATGCTCTAGGCCAACAACTGAATATAATACAGTTATTAATGTACACCCTGAAGTTACTATGCTATATATGTTTATATTGTACATCTGTTTGTGTGACACAATAAAAACCTTTCTCATTAAAAAAAAAGACGGTATCCTCAGCCCACACATGGTCCTTCACCAGTTTTCCTCCCCCCAGATTTATTTCCACCCTGCAACCACGGTCAGAAGAAAAGAAGCAGGTGTTACTATCCTACGTGGATTCGCTGAGAATACAGGGAGAAGTGATGCCTGTGCCAAAGGACAGAAGAAAAACAAAGAAAAATGGTTTATGGTGTCCAGTGATAGATCTAACTTACCTAAACAAATTCATAAAATACAAAAGGTTCAAAATGAAGACCCGGTCTACCATCCAGCAACCCGTGCAGCCAGGCGATTGGCTAATTTCAATTGACGTAAAAGATGCTTTCTTCCATGTGCCTGTGCCAGAGTATTTCCACAAATACCTCCGGTTCTAAGTCCAGCAGGAACATCTGCAGTTTATCTGCCTCCCTTTAAGGCTGGCAACCTCACCCCGGGTTTTTCGAAAGTTCTGCTAGCTGCGGTGGCCCTCATCAGAACAAGAGGGATACACTTGTTCCATTATCTCAACGACCTCCTGTTGCTGTCCCAGGACAAGGAGCAATTGTTAATCCACAAGCAGCAGGTTATCACCACATTGGTCGACTTTGGGTGGCTCCTAAACCTGGAGAAGAGCCATCTATTACCAGTCCAGTTCCTGATATACTTGGGGGCCAAGTTCGACACAGTGAAAAGAACCATCTCTCTCCCTGCGGAGAAAATCCCAGTTGTTCGAGAGAGAATTTCACAGGCTCTGAATTCCTCACGCCTGAGGGCCTCATAGTGCCTAAGAATTATTGGCACAATGGTCTTTACGACCCCCATGGTCAAGTGGTCTCTGTGGAGGTTACACCCCTTTCAGACAGGATTCCTTCAGCAATGGAATTCGGGGGACATCAATCAGTCCATTCGCATAACATCAGTGATGAGGAAAAGCCTTTTTTGGTGGCTTTAGCGCAGGAATTTACTCACTTGCCACTCCATCGTCTCCATCTCATGGGTCACGGTTACGACCGATGCCAGTGGTGCCGGATGGGGAGCCTTCTGCATGTCAGAACTGCCATAAGGCAAGTGGGATGCTTGTCTTCACAATCCGGGCTCGAACATCCTGGAACCCCGGGCGGCCTGGTGTGCCCTTCAATCCTTCTTTCATCTCTTGAAAGGGGAGTCAGTGGTACTAAAGATTAACAACATTACAGGTGTCTCTTATGTGAGGGGGCAAGGGGACACTCAGACCCCCACCCTGCTCCAAGTGGTCGAGCCTATTATGTCTTGGGCCCAGAAGAACCTGCCCAATATTTCATCAGTCTTATCCCCGGAGCCCAAGGCGATGGAGTGGCAAGTGAATAAATTCCTGCGCTAAAGCCACCAAAAAAGGCTTTTCCTCATCACTGATGTTATGCGAATGGACTGATTGATGTCCCCCGAATTCCATTGCTGAAGGAATCCTGTCTGAAAGGGGTGTAACCTCCACAGAGACCACTTGACCATGGGGGTCGTAAAGACCATTGTGCCAATAATTCTTAGGCACTCTGAGGCCCTCAGGCGTGAGGAATTCAGAGCCTGTGAAATTCTCTCTCGAACAACTGGGATTTTCTCCGCAGGGAGAGAGATGGTTCTTTTCACTGTGTCGAACTTGGCCCCCAAGTATATCAGGAACTGGACTGGTAATAGATGGCTCTTCTCCAGGTTTAGGAGGACTTCTTGTCCCACACACAGCTAGACAACGAGTGGTCTCTTCATGTGCAGATGTTCAAGTCAATCCTGTCCCTGGGAGTCGATCCCGAAGTGCATCTATTTGCACCCCCCTGCAACTTCAAGCTCAAGAAGTACTATACCCGAGTTTGTTGCAGACAGGCCTTTGGAATAGATGCCCTGACAGATCAGGGGAGCTTCAACAGAGCATACACCTTTCCCCCGCTTCTGATCATCCTCAAGTTCTTATAGAGACTTCAAGTGGAAGCGATCGAGGTGGTGGTGATTGCACCTTACTGACTGAACAGGCCATGGTTTCCCCTCCTGACCCAGCTCAGCTTGCGGGACCCAGTGCCTGCTCAGGCCGGACCTTCTTTCTCTGGGGGCAGTCCTGCGCCCTTGTCCGGCATTACTGAGACTGATGGTTTGGTTCTTGAGGGGGGGATTCTGGAATCTCTCGGGTGCGCTTCAAGAGTGATTTCCACCCTCATGAGCTCAAGTTAAGTGAGCATGAATAAAGTATATAAGAGAATATGGGCCAAATTTGTTGCATTCTCATCCAGCAGATCATTTAGGGATTCAGAGATCCAGGATATCCTCAGGTTCCTTCAATCCAGCCTAGATCTGTCTCTATCAATCATCTCTCTTAGAGTCCAAGTCTCAGCCTTATCGGCCTTCTCCGGAACATCATGAGCTGTTCACCCGCTAATCCGGCAGGTCTTACGTGGGGCATCAAGACTCAGGACTCTAAGAAAACCGAGATTCTCCAAATGGGATCTTCCCTTCATTTTTTGACTCTTTGTCTGGACTGATTGTCATGGGGTCTACCCCACTTTCTATCAAAGACCTTTCTGCGAAAGTCGCCTTCTTGGTCGCTATCACTTCGGCTAAAAGGGTTTCTGAGATTGGTTACTTGGGTCATTCCTGACTTTTTTTCCAGACCGGGTGGTCCTCATCCCTATGCTCGGCTCAAATCCAAAGGTCACTTCAGTGTTCCATGAGAACCAAGAAATCGTCCTACCTACATTCAGGTCTCCAGGATCCACCGAAGTTCATCCTTTGGATATAGGCGAAATACTGAAGGAATACCTGTAAGCTACTTCCTCTTTTAGACGCTCCGAATACCTGTTCATTCTGTATTCCGGTAGTAACAGAGGGAAGCGAGCCTCAACCTGAATGATTGCGGCCTGGATCATCCAGTCCATTCAGCAGGCTTATGGAGCTAAGGGCTTGGTTCCTCCAGAGGCAGTGATGACACATTTCACCAGGGGTATGGCGGCTTAATGGGCAGCAGCCCAACACGTGGCTCCAGATGTCATCTGCAAAGCGGCCTCTTGGGCCTCCATTAATACAGTGCCTTGCGAAAGTATTCAGCCCCCTTGAACTTTTCAACCTTTTGCCACATTTCAGGCTTCAAACATAAAGATATAAAACTTTTATTTTTTGTGAAGAATCACCAACAAGTGGGACACAATTGTGAAGTGGAACGAAATCTATTGGATTTTTAAAACTTTTTTAACTAATAAAAAAATGAAAAGTGGGGCGTGCAAAATTATTCGGCCCCCTTGCGTTAATACTTTGTAGAGCCACCTTTTGCTGCGATTACAGCTGCAAGTCGCTTGGGGTATGTCTCTATCAGTTTTGCACATCGAGAGACTGAAATTCTTGCCCATTCTTCCTTGCAAAACAGCTCGAGCTCAGTGAGGTTGGATGGAGAGCGTTTGTGAACAGCAGTTTTCAGCTCTTTCCACAGATTCTCGATTGGATTCAGGTCTGGACTTTGACTTGGCCATTCTAACCCCTGGATACGTTTATTTGTGAACCAATCCTTTGTAGATTTTGCTGTATGTTTGGGATCATTGTCTTGTTGGAAGATAAATCTCCATCCCAGTTTCAGGTCTTTTGCAGACTCCAACAGGTTTTCATCCAGAATGGTCCTGTATTTGGCTGCATCCATCTTCCCCTCAATTTTAACCATCTTCCCTGTCCCTGCTGAAGAAAAGCAGGTCCAAACCATGATGCTGCCACCACCATGTTTTACAGTGGGGATAGTGTGTTGAGGGTGATGAGCTGTGTTGCTTTTACGCCAAACATATCGTTTTGCATTGTGGGCAAAAAGTTGGATTTTGGTTTCATCTGACCAGAGCACCTTCTTCCACATGTTTGGTGTGTCTCCCAGGTGGCTTGTGCAAACTTTAGACAAGACTTTTTATGGATATCTTTGAGAAATGGCTTTCTTCTTGCCACTCTTCCATAAAGGCCAGATTTGTGCAGTGTACGACTGATTGTTGTCCTATGGACAGACTCTCCCACCTCAGCTGTAGTTCTCTGCAGTTCATCCAGAGTGATCATGGGCCTCTTGGCTGCATCTCTGATCAGTCTTCTCCTTGTCTGAGCTGAAAGTTTAGAGGGACGGCCAGGTCTTGGTAGATTTGCAGTGGTCTGATACTCCTTCCATTTCAAAATGATTGCTTGCACAGTGCTCCTTCGGATGTTTAAAGCTTGGGAAATCTTTTTGTATCCAAATCCGGCTTTAAACTTCTCCACAACAGTATTACGGACCTGCCTGGTGTGTTCCTTGGTCTTCATGATGCTCTCTGCGCTTTCAACAGAACCCTGAGACTATCACAGAGCAGGTGCATTTATACAGAGACTTGATTACACACAGGTGGATTCTATTTATCACCATCAGTCATTTAGGACAACATTGGGTCATTCAGAGATCCTCGCTGAACTTCTGGAGTGAGTTTGCTGCACTGAAAGTAAAGGGGCCGAATAATTTTGCACGCACCACTTTTCTGTTTTTTATTTGCTAAAAAAGTTTAAAATATCCAATAGATTTCGTTCCACTTCACAATTGTGTCCCACTTGTTGGTGATTCTTCACAAAAAATTAAAATTTTATATCTTTATGTTTGAAGCCTGAAATGTGGCAAAAGGTTGAAAAGTTCAAGGGGGCCGAATACTTTTGCAAGGCACTGTACTTTTATGTCACATTACTGCATAGAGCTTGCTTCTCTATCTTCTGTGAACTTTGGTTTAAGAATCCTGTCAGTTGATGGGGCAAATTAAATATTTTTTGTTCAGCATACCCACCCTTTGTTGTCTGGCTAGTTATTTCCCACATGTAGGCTGCCATGGAGTCTGTCAGGAAAACATTTATTATTATTTATTATTAAATACTTATCGTAATTTTCCTTTCCTGATGGACTCCATGGCAGATGGAGTTTCCACCCATTTCGTCAAAGAGTTGGCTAGTTCAAATTTATGGGTAATGGGTTTTATAGCATTGGAGAGGAGATGGGGTTAACCCACATGTAGGCTGCCATGGAGTCCTTTAGGAAAGGAAAATTACAGTAAATATTTGATAATAAATTTTCAGTTTTAACAGAAGACAAAGAGGCTGGCTCTATGCAGTAGTGCGACATGAACATGTTAATTGAAGACCATGAGGCTGCTTTGCAAATAACTTCTGGAGCCACGTGGCGCGAAGCCGCCCATGATGTAGACACGTTTCTGGTTCAGTGAGCGGTCACCGCTTCTGGAGGCGCCAAGCCCTTAGCTTTGTAAGCCCACTGAATGGCCTGAACAATCCATGCTGCGATAGATCTGGAAGAGGCACGTAATCCCTTATTCTTTCCATGAAAAAGAATGAACAGGTCTGACTAACGTAACGGAGCTGTAGCTTCTAGATACTATCTCAGAGCTTTCCCGACATCTAGGGCATGAACACTGGAATCTCTGGTAGATCTAAATGTTGGAAGAGCAATCTCCTGATTATCGTGAGACACAGATGATACTTTGGGGTTTGAACCCAACATAGGAATTAAAACTACTCAATCAGGAAAAAAGGTTCGAAATGGCTCCTTGCATCCCAGAGAGCCGATTTAGGAGACCCTCTTGGCTTATGTTATAGCCACCAGGAAGGAAACTTTCAGAGAAAGTAAAAACGAAAGAAAATGCTGCGCTTACCTAAAAATCCAACCACCAAATATGATCTAAATATTATGAAGCTGCAATTATTACGATGTGACACACATCAAAAGTAAACATAAAACAAAAATATAACTGCGCTACCCCACAACTTTAACCTAACAAATACTTCACACGTATACTACCAAGGACTAAACCCCAGTAGCGATTCTCATATTCATAAAAAGAAATTATTCAATATAAACACCATGTGACTAGTGTTAAATAAATAACTTATCACAAAAATATATATAATAAATGATAAGAAACCTGCAATCCTAATAAAATATCAAATAAATAAATGAATTCATTATAAGATGTGTAATAAATAAATAAATAAAGTGCTCCAAAAGAAATGAGTGTAACAATTCATAAAACTACACAAATAATGTGCACATAAAGTGCTCAAGAAAGGGGAAGAAGAGAAAAGTGCAAGCAGTCCATAAAGCTGAAAAATGATTCTTCCAACAGACGTTCGTATGGAGACGGGCTTCCTTCACCACCAGTGTGCTGATAAATAGACCAAATGCACGCTTACCAGACCAGAGAAAGGTTCAGGCTTAAATAAATATCATGTAAAGACCATCGGAATGGAACAGCAACAGCCCCCTCCAAAAACGACCTCCACTGACGGGATCTCTCACCGGGTACAGACAAGAAAAACTCCCATAGCGTAAATCCACATAAATGCCAATTTATTATAAAATATATAACATACTCACAAGCAAATATATAAAAACAGCGTTAAATGCCGGCCGGCAAAACGAGCACCCAATAGTTCCTGTCACGTGATGGCGTCAACACGTCGAGACCATCCTACGCACGTTTCGTCATATGTGACGTCATCTGGGGTGTGGGCGATGCGCTGACGCATCACGTTAATATACCAACAATACAAACCAAGCCACGTTCTGAGCTGAGGGGAAGAAAACCGGAAATGGGTTGCATAAACATGGCAACCGCATGTAACCTGTAATGACATCTTAAATGAGGGCAAACAAAGCTAGCAGCAAACCGCCAGCAAAACAAACGAAAAAATAAAATAAATAAAAAGAAATTCCGAATAATAAAAAATATATGAATGAAAAAATAAACAAAAGAATAAATGAATAAAAAATAAAAATTTAAATTTAAATCTAGTCCAATGGTAAAGACTAATATACCAAAAAACAAAAGCAGACCCTGTATATCAGAGCAAGGGTAGTATATCAAAACCCCCCAATCCCTGTTGGTCCGCAAATATATAACAAAATCCAAGAAAAATAATAATAATAAAGGAAGTAAAAATAAGGAAAAAAAAAAATTTTTATTTAAAGAAGAAAAAACTTCCTATCCTCCCACCAACACCAATTGAGTTCACAAAAGTGTGATAATAAAAATAATAAATAACAATAATATAAAATCCTCCCAAAATATCAACATGTTTACAATATATATATATATATATATATATATATATATATATATATATATATATATATATATATATATATATAATATATATGTAAACAAGAAGAAGAAAAAGAGATTTTTATGAATTGTCTATAAATGCATTGACATCTATGTCTATGTTAAGCCCAAAAGGGGCATAGCATTTAATTTTATGGATCCAAGCCATTTCTAGTCTTGATATGCCTCTAACCATGGAGCCCCCCCTCCAAGGCAGGTTGAATTTGTATATACCTAGAAATATGGTTTTTGTCGGGTTCTTATTATGGCATTCCAAATAATGCCTAGATACAGAATGCTTCGGGAAGCCATTGATAATGTTAGTTATGTGTTCATTTAGACATACACAATCCCCCTGGTGCGTTGGCCCCCTCTATTCGGGTTTTTAGAGACGTCATTCTTAGAGATCACACTTTTGTGAACTCGATTTGAGTTGGTGGGAGGATAGGAAGTTTTTTCTTCTTTAAATTAAAAAATGTTTTTCCTTATTTTTACTTCCTTTATTATTATTATTTTTCTTGGATTTTGTTATATATTTGTGAACCAACAGGGATTGGGGTGTTTTGATCTGAGCACCTGATTGTCGGAGAGGTGGTTTAGTGTTAGGAAAGCACTTTCTAACGCATTTGCTTTTCAAATGAGTGACCTGTGAGCGCCCAGCATGGGGCTCAAAGGTCACCTTTTTTGACACCTATTAGAGCCTATGGCTCTAATCAGGTGCTTCAAAAAACAAAAAAACCCCACTGCTGTGATTCAGGTGCCTGAAAAGGGGCTGGGCACCTGAATAGGGGGTGGCATCGGCGGCCATAGATAGAATTATGCTATGCATGAATCTATCTATTGGTGCTAGAGGGGGTGGCAGGAGAGAGGGAGCGGCGCCCAATACGCCCTTATAGACGCACCGCCACTGCAATGCAAATTACACGGGCATGTTTCACTGTAGTCACCATCAGGGAACCCACCCTGAGAAAAAAAGAAATCCCTCAGCAGTCACTAGAGTGCATGTAGATAGGAAGATCTGCAGTGCTGATATGCAATGAAGGTTAAAAATATTTTATTAAAGCGGAGGTCCAACCTAATGTGGACCTTCCGCTCATTGGAATCCTCCCCCCCTCCAGCGCCACAATTGGCACCTTTCAGGGGGGAGGGGGGTGCAGGTACCTGTACAGTACAGGTATCTGCACCGACTTCCGGCATAGCTATCTGCGGAAAGGGGTGTAGATTCTGCAGAATCTACACCCCTTTCCGAAAGTCCCCCGCTGCCTGCTGGGAAACACACAGATCCCAGGGACCATCCTTATTGCGCAGCGCGACTCACGCATGCGCAGTAGGGAACCGGGAAATGAAGCCGAAAGGCTCCACTTCCTGATTTCCATAACCAAGATGGCGGCGGCAGCACCCGAGAGACGATCGAGAGATCGGCTTCGGGTGCCGACATCGCGGGCACGCTGGGCGGGTAAGTGTCCTTATTTTAAAAGTCAGCAGCTGCAGTATTTGTAGCTGCTGGCTTTTAAAAAAAAAAGAAAACGGCGGAACTCCCGGCGGACTCCCGCTTTAAAACAAAAGGCAATTGTTTATAATTCTGTGCTCAAGCAAACTCATTGTGATTCGGATGAGTTTGTATACAACACTCTACATCATTATACACTTGCAAGTTAAAACATAATGCTATTAAATTACACTCATCTGAATGCATTACCATTTAGGTGTTTATCTACTAAAATAACCTTCAATAGCTGACACTGCACCCAGAAAATCAGAGACAGAAGACAGCCATACAACAGCCTATTACTTAGGCCAGATAAGAAGATCTGTTATCAGCTGATCAATAAGCAGAGCTCAGGACACTCAGCTGTTTGAAATCAGCTCCCCACCTCCAGCTAATCAGCAGGCAGTTTGGAGGGATTTAAATCTCCCAGATGCTGGTAGAGGTCAGATTGTGGACTTTGGTGGAAATATGGCAGTGGTGATGACAAGGGTAATGCTGGAACCATGTGGAGGGATGTGTGGCTTGCCTGTTTGTGAAGTAGTGGGTGTATTCTAACATTTTCATTTACATATGTAGTACCAGCTCTGTGTTGGAATATGGTCATTGATTTTCTATCTTGTGAAGTTTAACAAATTTAGAAGGCCAGTATAGTTAGTTGCTGCACATAATTCAATCTACACATGGGACCTTTGTTTTCATAACTCTTACATTTTAAGTTAAGAAATGCATAAAGCTTCTATAGTTGTTTGCTGTACACATCTATGGGCTGCACATGAGCGAGTCTATACAATCTCATACTGGTTTACCAAGAACCATGTAATATGATTGCTTGTTTGCATATAAACTGAATGTGCTCTTTAGGAAAGTGTGTCCCCCCCCCCCCCCCCCTGCATGAGCTACTCCAGCACTGACTTCTGCCCAGCCTTGTATGATGCTTCCCTGGAGAGGATTAGAGCCCAGTGTGATATTCCTGTCTGAGTTTGTTCCTAAGGATTTACTACAAGTTGATGACCTACTGGCAACTTGCTTTTCTCTGCCACTGCGAAATGCAGTGAATGGCTGGGGTGTAAATGCCCATGTGCAGGTGAAAAGGGGTCCTGCGCCTTTTTTGTACAGATGTCACTTGAGCAAGTCAAAATGTATGACTCCAATTGCACAGGAAAGTTGTGTTATCCACGTACCAGTGTGAATAATTTATGCTGAAGGTCAGGGGTTATATATATATATATATATATATATATAATATTTTTTTTTTTTTTTTTTTTTCTTGTGCTAGAGCTATTATGATGCTGATGTTACCCCCCCTTTCCAACAGATTCCCCAAAATTGTAAAGTGGATTCTCCACTTGATTAAAACAAGGCAAAAGAGAGGGGAGAGTTTCAACTACTGGTCGAAAGTAAAAATGTATATGGTCTTAGTTGGTAGTATAGTTTTCCTGTTATCTTTGGGCACCGCTAGCGCATAGTTGCACTGATAGAATTCTCTTGTTTGGCCCTGCATTGCCTATTTTGTTTTGGCGGTATTGTACTATGTGGGTGCTTTGCTGACCATTGAAAACTATTTTCAGAGTATGCGACTCAATGCAGAGAATAAAATGGAGACCGTGGCAGCTGCAAAGAAGGTTGGACTGTTGAAACCACAGCAAAGAAATGCTCTGGGGGATATCGGGAACCATCTGAACAGAGCCAAAGCAGCCTTAAAAAAGGCAAGGCCTTAATCCCATATGTCTTCACCCTTCCTAATTTCTAACCTACTACTTTGAATTTAATTTCTTCAGTCTACATTTAAACCCTGAAGCAAATTTAATGTTGGGACCTTTTTTTATATACTAGGAGGCTGGATATACTTATATATGTGGTATTGTCATTATCAATAAGCCTGTCACTGCATCAAATTGAACTAGTGTGAATAGGCCCCTAATCTTGCATAAAGGAAACTTCTTTTGATAGTGCAGGCAATGGTCTAATATTCATTGTTGCTTTAACCTGTTTTCTATACAGTCATAGCTTTGAAATCTTGGTATAATTCTATAAGGCAAATCCACTTTGCACCGAAAGTGCACTTGGAAGTGCAGTCGCTCTAAATCTAAGGGGTAGAGCCCCGCCCCCCTCGGATCTACAGCAACTTTACATTCAGTGCAAAGTGGATTTTCCTTTAGTAAATAACCCCCTATGTGTCTATTGCAGGAAAACAAAGCTGTAAGAACGGATGTGGAAAAGGTTGCCAAGCTGGCTCCTGTGGTGGAGGAAAAGGTGATCTACAGAATCGTGTAGCTACAACTTTTATAAAGCCAGTCAACCCCCTAACAAAATGGGCAGTTGGGAGTAGTCTACAATATTGACAGGTCTTATAATAAAAGTAGAGCAATCCCTGTTGGCCATTGCAGCTGCTTATAACATTAACCATCTGACATCTGCGCTATGGCCGAATGACTGCCACAGCGTGGATGTGAATTCCCACGAGTCACTGAGACTCAGGTGATCACCGATCTGAGTAAGGGGCTGGTCCTGACCACTTACCATGGGATCAGCTGTCAGCCAAAGACAGATGATCAAAACAAGCTGTGTTTATTTTTTGAATAAAATTCAATCTTTTTTTGAACACACAGGTGATCAAATGCCACCAGAAGAAAGCTCTATTGGGGGGCGGGAAATGTTAATTTAATTTGGGTACAGTGTTGTATGACCGCGCAATTGTCAGTCAAAGTGCATCAGTGCTGAGAATTGGTCTGGATAGGAGGGGGGTTTAAGTGCCCAGTAAGCAAGTGGTTAAAGGGAGTGAGTCAGTATGGGGGTGGGGCAAGGCAAGCTTTTGTGCATTTCTGATAGTTGCCCTTTTATTTATTACAGGTGCTTGTATAGCGCTGTTAATCTGTCGTTTTTTTTTTTTTTTTTTTTTTTTAAATGTTGTACATCCATGTCAGTCCCTGCCCTCGGAGCATGCAATCTAAGGGTTCTAATACCCATTTACACACACACACACACACACACACACTAGAGCAGGGGTCTCAGACTGGCAGCCCTCCAGCTGTTGCGAAACGAAGTCACATGAGGCATTGGCAGGCTGCCAGTTACAAGCATGATGGGACTTGTAGTTTTGCAACAGCTGGAGGGCTGCCAGATCACATACCAGCATGCCTTTATGGAGGAAACCCAGGGGCACAGGGAACCCTTTACAGGTAGTGCCATGGTTGGGATTCAAACTGACCTTGGAGCTTTTGACAGGCTCTGCCATAACTAAGGCCTCATGCACACGAGACGCAGATGAAACCTCTGTTAAAAAAAAGCTGAAACGCGCGTTTAGAAACGCGCGTTTTGCCGCGTTTGCATGTCGCGTTTAGACGCGTTTAGACGCGTTTGCGTTTAGACGCGTTTATAAAGATAACATCATGTAGACCCTCCCCAAGCTCTCAAAGCATTTTTTTTAACTATTTCTGCTATTTTGATCAGAGTGAGCAGCAGCAGCATAGAGAGCAGTTGTACACTTGCATTTGCCGTGTCACTTGCCACGGCACCTGCCACAAGTTGTGGATTGTCCACTTGCCACGTCACTTGCCACAAGTTGGGGATTGTCCACTTGCCACATCACCTGCCACGTCACCTGCCACAAATTGTGGATTGTCCACTTGCCGCGTCACTTGCCACATCACCTGCCACGTCACTTGCCACGAGATGTGGATTGTCCACTTTCCACGTCATCTGCCATGCCACCTGCCACAAGCTGTGGATTGTCCACTTGCCACGTCACCAGCCACATCACCTGCCACAAGTTGTGGATTGTCTACTTGCCGCGTCACTTGCCACATCACCTGCCACGTCACTTGCCACGTCACCTGCCACAAGTTGTGGATTGTTCACTTGCCACGTCACCTGCCACGTCACCTGCCACAAGTTGTGGATTGTCCACTTGCCACGTCACTTGCCACAAGCTGTGGATTGTCCACTTGCCACATCACTTGCCACGTCACTTGCCACGTCACCTGCCACATCACTTGCCACGTCACCTGCCACAAGTTTTGGATTGTCCACTTGCCACGTCACCTGCCACGTCACCTGCCACAAGTTGTGGATTGTCCACTTGCCACGTCACTTGCCACATGCTGGGGATTGTCCACTTGCCACATCACTTGCCACGTCACCTGCCACGTCACCTGCCACAAGTTTTGGATTGTCCACTTGCCACGTCAGCTGCCACGTCACTTGCCACATCACCTGCCACGTCACCTGCCACAAGTTGTGGATTGTCCACTTGCCACGTCACCTGCCACAAGTTGTGGATTGTTCACTTGCCACGTCACCTGCCACGTCACCTGCCACAAGTTGTGGATTGTCTACTTGCCGCGTCACTTGCCACATCACCTGCCACGTCACTTGCCACGTCACCTGCCACAAGTTGTGGATTGTTCACTTGCCACGTCACCTGCCACAAGTTGTGGATTGTCCACTTGCCACGTCACTTGCCACAAGCTGTGGATTGTCCACTTGCCACGTCACTTGCCACGTCACTTGCCACGTCACTTGCCACGTCACCTGCCACGTCACCTGCCACAAGTTTTGGATTGTCCACTTGCCACGTCACTTGCCACATCAGCTGCCACGTCACTTGCCACGAGATGTGGATTGTCCACTTTCCACGTCATCTGCCATGCCACCTGCCACAAGCTGTGGATTGTCCACTTGACACGTCACCAGCCACATCACCTGCCACAAGTTGTGGATTGTCCACCTGCCACGTGACTTGCCACATCACCTGCCACGTCACTTGCCACATCACCTGCCACAAGTTGTGGATTGTCTACTTGCCGCGTCACTTGCCACTTCACCTGCCACGTCACCTGCCACGTCACCTGCCACAAGTTGTGGATTGTCCACTTGCCACGTCACTTGCCACAAGCTGTGGATTGTCCACTTGACACGTCACCAGCCACATCACCTGCCACAAGTTGTGGATTGTCCACTTGCCACGTGACTTGCCACATCACCTGCCACGTCACTTGCCACATCACCTGCCACAAGTTGTGGATTGTCTACTTGCCGCGTCACTTGCCACTTCACCTGCCACGTCACCTGCCACGTCACCTGCCACAAGTTGTGGATTGTCCACTTGCCACGTCACTTGCCACAAGCTGTGGATTGTCCACTTGCCACATCACTTGCCACGTCACCTGCCACGTCACTTGCCACGTCACCTGCCACAAGTTTTGGATTGTCCACTTGCCACGTCAGCTGCCACGTCACTTGCCACATCACCTGCCACGTCACCTGCCACAAGTTGTGGATTGTCCACTTGCCACGTCACTTGCCACAAGCTGTGGATTGTCCACTTGACACGTCACCAGCCACATCACCTGCCACAAGTTGTGGATTGTCCACTTGCCACGTGACTTGCCACATCACCTGCCACGTCACTTGCCACATCACCTGCCACAAGTTGTGGATTGTCTACTTGCCGCGTCACTTGCCACTTCACCTGCCACGTCACCTGCCACGTCACCTGCCACAAGTTGTGGATTGTCCACTTGCCACGTCACTTGCCACAAGCTGTGGATTGTCCACTTGCCACATCACTTGCCACGTCACCTGCCACGTCACTTGCCACGTCACCTGCCACAAGTTTTGGATTGTCCACTTGCCACGTCAGCTGCCACGTCACTTGCCACATCACCTGCCACGTCACCTGCCACAAGTTGTGGATTGTCCACTTGCAATTGCAATTGTTTAAAATATTTTTCTAATGGTTTTTCATCATTTGCAATCATTTTTGAGATTTTTAATGTAAAAAAAAAGGTCACCTTTAAAAACGCATATAAACGCAAACGCGGCTAAACGCGGTAGCCGCGTTTTGCCGCGTTTTACCGCGTTTTGCCGCGTTTTGCGTCTGAAACGCAGAAATTTTTGTTTCTGAACGCATTTTTTTGCTTCTGGAAAAACGAGATGAAACGCAACTGCATATAAACGGAAAAAAACGAGACTGTGTGCATGGACACATAGGATAACATTGAATGAGTTCAGGTGCAGTTGAAAAAACTGTCCAACTGCATCTGAACGCGCGTTTAACTGCGTCTCGTGTGCATGAGGCTTAAAACCTCTTCATGCAGTGAATAACTAGCCACTGATAGCTGTTTTTGGAACTGGCTTATCTAATGTATTCTAAAGAACAGTTTGTCTTATTAGCCTGTGAGCCCAATGGACACATCTAGTTCTCCAATGGAAGAGCAAAGTGAAGCTTTCTCAGATGCTCTGCTGCAGGTGAAGGATGTGGATGAAGATGATGCTGACAATCCTATGCTGTGTAGTGATTATGTGAAGGATATCTACTGCTACCTGAGAGACCTGGAGGTGAGGACATCTGCTGTAGCAAATGGGCAACATTTTAAATGCAGTTCTTCTGAAATTGCAATCTCATGTCTAAATCCTATTGATCTAGTATTTTCCAAGAATTTTAGGCTCTAACTAGTTGCTTCAGCTTCTAATGCACATTGACACCACATGTGCAGAAAATCAGAGCAAGCAGCTTCAATAGAGAGCCTATACAACTAAGGATTAAGAGGGATGCAGGGTTCATGACATGTACATGCAGTGAGCCAAAACCTTTGTGTTTAAAGGTATAATTGACTTTTTATGAAGCCATGGCTAATATCCAACATGAAATCAGTTGAGATGTATTAGTGGTGCCAAACTTGCTCAGCTTTAGTTTGACAGTTAAATTTGATGCATTTAATCTAACTTTCTTGTAGGCTGAACGTGCAGTCCAGGCAGACTACCTCAAAGGTCAAGAGATAACTGGAAATATGAGGGCAATCCTCATTGACTGGCTGGTGCAAGTTCACATGCGGTTCAAGCTTCTCCAGGAGACAATGTTCATGGCTGTCTCAATATTGGACAGATTTTTGCAGGTGAGCATTAATGTCTGTTTTGTCATCACAGCTATGGAGGGGGGAGGAGGTGGCTACAGCACATTTTCATCTAGAGCTGGGAGTCTACATCTCTGGTCCTCCTGCTGTTAAAAGTACCATGTCTGGCTCTGACTTTCTTTGCCCCAACAGCTAGAGGGCTGTATCTTGCAGAGCCACATGTCTCTATCCATGGCCTGTGCTTTAAGTGCAGTATAACCATTGGTTTTGTTAGCTGTGCTTTGCCATAGTCGTCTTCATCTTGCTACAATGTATAGCTGTTGGGTAGTTTGCTTAGGTTGACACTTGATTGATGGCTTTTCTCTACTTGGAAAGATAAAATTTCTTGCGCACTTCTTAAATTGAGTGGACCAAACTATCTACACCTGATTGTGGTCTCTAAATTTCCACCAAACTGCTCTATGAAGCCATTCGGCAGCCACATTCCTAATGGCATAGTGCAGGGATATGCAATTGGCGGACCTCCAGCTGTTGCAGAACTAAAATTCCCATGAGGCATAGCAAGACTGACAGCCTCAAGCATGATGGGACTTGTAGCTTTGCAACAGGAGGTCTGCTATTTGCATATCCCTGGCATAGTGCGTGACTTATGACCTGCCTATTGACATACTAACTTGCTCTACTTTGCTCCAATTTAGGTAAACCCTGTGCCAAAGAAATCACTGCAGCTCGCTGGGGTGTCTGCCATGTTCATTGCTTCTAAATATGAAGAGATCTATTGTCCCACAATTGGAGACTTCTCATTTGTTACTGATCACACCTTTACAAAGAGTCAGATCAGAAACATGGAGATGCAGATTCTAACCATTTTGAAGTTTGACATTGGAAAGCCTTTACCAATTCACTTTCTAAGGAGAGCATCAAAGATTGGGGAGGTGAGGCTAAACACCTGTTTATATTTTGGAAGCTTAAGTCTGACATGTTACCCTAATGTAGATCTCTACCCATATGAGTTTAGGACACTTGGCCTAAACTGAAGTTATTGCTGTAATGTTATAACCTCAATCCTGCACTCCTTATGAGTGCACGGGCTACCCCCCCCCCCCCCCCCCCCCCCCGAGGTACATTGCCAACCAAAGCTATTGCTTGTTCTCAATGGTTGCATACATAGGAATGTTTTTGTGGAATCTACCTGTGCAAAACGCTAATGCTTTAGCGTCAATTGTAAAGCACATTTGAGTAATAGGATGGTTTCTGAGTTGCCTAATTTATTTATTTTTTTTTTATTTTATTTTTTTTTCTTAATATAGGTTGATGCTGCTTTGCATACCCTGGCAAAGTATCTTATAGAACTTGCTATGGTGGACTATGAAATGGTGCATTTCCCACCTTCACAAGTAGCAGCTGCAGCCTTTTGCCTGTCTCAGAAGGTTTTAGATGATGGGACATGGGTAAGTTCATGGCTCCAATGTAAAGCGACTACAGTAGGAATGCATCATAGGGAGACTGTAGGGTGGATATCTATAAGGGAACATAGTGAGCAACATGAAGTCTGATCATTAAAACGTTACAGCTAAACTGGAGATTCACTGGGAGACTGCAGTAGTATAGGAAGTGCATGACAAGTGCCATCCTGGTGAAATGCTTGCAAAACTGTAAACTTTTTTTTTTTTTTTTTTTTTTTTTTATCTTTCAGACTCCAACTCTGCAGCACTACATGGGCTACAGTGAGAACAATCTCATCCTAGTTATGCGGCACTTGGCAAAGAATGTACTGAAGGTTAACGGGGGGCTCACAAAGTTTATGGTAAGCTTACAGCTGGTGGATTGGGGAAATTGTGTATTAGCACTGAAACATGCCTGGCTGTGATGCATCTTGAGACTTCTGGCCAGTAGAAAATGCACCCATAAGGTTTTGTACATGGCATGTTTGCCTAGCTTGAAACGTAGACCTGTTTCAAACTAGATGAGCTTCAAAGCATAGAGGGGGGGGGGGGGGGGCTGAGAGAGACTGCTTGTGGAGTTGGAATGGTCTCCTTTTTTTTTTTTTTTTTTTTTTTTTTTTTTTTTTTATAGAAATGCAGGTGAAGATGGGAAGCCCTGGGAGCAGTGACACCATGCCACTGGAGTGATTAGTATTATCACTTTAATTGCCGTACGGCAGGTTGGAGGGGGTTGTAGTTTCTGGCTTATTACCACAGAAGTTGCCTAATTCAGAGTCCTGTGTTAACATGCTGCTGTACTTGCAGTTACTACTATTGTAGGCTGCACTACAGTAGAATGAAGGGAGGCTGGGTGGATTTTTGTCTTCCCTGACTTAAAGCCTGTAGCTTGTCAATTGGCACTTGGCCCTGACTATCACTTTCTGGAGTGATCTGTAGCTGAAGCATCCCACTGAGCTGCAGTGTCTGAGATGGGCAACATGGGAGACCCAGGAGAGGGATATGGTTCATCCAAGGTGGGGGACGGTGGTGGAATCATGCATTCTAACTGCATTTGGTATTTCTGTTTTGTCAGTCTAAACCCTGTACTGTTCTCAACTAATTTTCCCACACAACTTGCGTTGATGCCCTTTTACGTGTGATTTATCTTTTTGTTTTTTCAGTCTGTCAGAGACAAGTATGCCAGGAGCCAGCAAATGAGGATCAGCTGTTTACCACAACTCAATTCAGATTTCATGATGAAACTTGCAAAAAATGTATGATTGTAAATGGTGCACTATAAACTGTGATGCTCTTAACTTTTTAGTTTTATTTTTAAATTTTTAATAAACACTCGATCTAAACGTGGCTACGGGTGTCGTTTTTTTTTTTTTTTGACAGGTCATCTACATGGCATGAGTGCTGCTAATGCAGCAATGGGGTGTACTTGATGCCCACTGCCCAGCACCAAGTAAAAAAAATCATTACAACACCTTTCCAAATGTTTGGATACTGTTCTCCCATGTGTGAGAACTGCATGTTTATACAGTAGGTATCTGAAATTTTTGGTACTTGGGCTTGCTCTCCATCAAACTACCAACCCTTGTAGGAGGTAATTGTGGCACAAGTTCTCTGGAGCATAATGGGAGTCCTAAGCCATGTGGGATGGATGCAGGAATCCACCCTACTGCACTGTTATATTCTGACAATGGGGACTCCCTGATGTGGGGGGGGAGAGAGAGCAAAAGAGGGTCTTCCCAGTACATGAGTTACTGATAGAAACAATTAAGAGTGGCAGGATCCTGAAACGAAACCCGTCTTTTCTCATTCTCTAGAGAGGGTTTCCATTTTCAGAAGACCCAACTTCTATTTGGAATAAAAGCCCCAAATTGGATGCTGCCTTTTCTCAGATTTCTAGGCACACTGACTTGGCCTTCAAGGATATGGGGGCCCTGTCCAACATCATGGATAAGACGATAGATTCCCTGCTTGGGGAAAACAGACTCAACAATAGGCAACCTAAAGCTGGAAATGGCTGTTACTGTGGTAGCCCGCAATTTGGAGCATTGGCTCACTCAGATCCAGGCGCACATTGAAACTGGTACAGCTAAGGAGTCTATTCTATTTCCCCCCCCCCCCCCCATTGTTTCTACGTGGTGTCACCTACATAGCAGATGCCTCAGCAGAGTCAGTCCACATGTTGGCCAGGTCAGCGGCTCTGGTTAACTCTGCCAGAAGAACCCTCTGGCTGAAGACTTGGCCCGGTGGCAGCGCCTCTAAGGTTCAGTTGTGTGGAATACCCCTGACAGGTGATCTCCTCTTTGGTCCTGGTTTAGATACTGTTCTAGACCGTACGGCGGACAAAAGTCTTTCCCTCTCAAACAGAAGGTCCCGGCTCAGACTAAAAGGGTTTCGTCTGCCAAAGGGTAGGGGAAACTTCAAAGCCAGAAGGCCAAAATAAATCTTGGCGCCAAAAAGGTAGAGGCTGAGGAGGGGCTATTTTTTCACCCTCCTGAAAAGGCCCTTAAGGAACAATGACTGCTTTGGTGCAGTCGGAGGAAGACTGGGGGGGCCTTCCTTCCGCAATGGGAATTAATCTCCTACCCCCCCCCACCAATTTATCCTGGGGGTCATAAGAAGGGGGTACCTCCTGGAGTTCACAAGATCGCCGCGCCCCCCCCCCCCCGCGCAGAAGTTCCTTGTCACGCACCTATCCAGTTGCACGACAGGCAGGGGCCGAGGCTCTAAGGCAGGGGTCTCAAACTGGCGGCCTTCCAGATGTTGCAAAACTTAAAGTCCCGTCATGCTTGTAACTGTCAACCTTGCAATGCCTTGTGGGACTTTAAGTTTTGCAACAGCCGGAGGGCTGCCTGTTTGAGACCCCTGCTCTAAGGGATCTAGAAGAACAGAGGGTAGTTCGCAGAGTTCCAAGGGGGGGAAGGAGAGGGATTCTATTCCCACATTTTTGTGGTGAAAACCCTCGGAAATTCTGAATTTAAAGCCCCTAAACAGGTCTGTCACCTACGAAAGATTCCGCATGGAGTCTATCTTGACGGTCAGAGCCCTGCTTCCTCACAATTGCTTCATGGTCTCGCTGGACCTGAAGGACACGTATTTACATGTACCTATCGCAGAAACGTCTCAGAGGTTTCTCCGGCTAGCTAAACCTGGATGATGTAATAGTGCATCTACAGTTTCAGGCACTGCCCTTTGGGCTATCCTCCTCGCCCCGCATCTTTACCAAGGTCTTGGCGGAGGCCATAGCTTTCCTGTGACTCCAGGGAGTCTCAGTAATAGCGTATCTGGACTACCTGCTCCTATTTTCAGTATCCCCAGAGAAGCTACCCAGGGACCTGGATCTAACAAAAAGGGTCCTAATGGGCTTGGGGTGGCTGCTGAACTTAGAAAAGTCCAGCTTGATCCCTTCGCAGTGGATTATGCACCTAGGATACCTGCTGGACTCAATGCAGTTGAGGGTGTTTCTCCCAAGAGAGAAAATCTTCAAACTGGACAGAGCAGTTGCCTCTCTTCAGTGCAGCCAGCGGGTCTCCAAAAGGTTTTAATGTTGTCACTGGGCCTTCTAACCTCTACCCTCCCAGCAGTGCAGTGGGCAGGACTGCACTTTTGTCCCCTGCAGACATTTCTACTAAGGGTATGGGATCACAGAGGGACCTAGATGCTTTAGTACATGTACCTCACCACGTAAAAAGATCTCTCCGGTGGTGGAGGAGGGAAGCGAACCTGTCGCAGGGACGTCTGTGTGTCCTGCCACTCTCAGATAGTAACCACAGATGCAGGGGCTGGGGGGGCACATCTGGGTTCCCTTCTGGCTCAGGGCTCCTGGGAAGGCGATGAAATAAAAATCGTCCAATTGGAAGGAGCTGAGGGCAGTAGGACTAACCCTCAGGATCTTCAGGGAAGAACTCCAGGTACGGTCGGGCAACTCTTCGGCTGTGGCCTATATAAACAAGCAGGGCGGCACGAGAAGGAGCCCTGAAGGCCCTAGCAGACATCTTAAGGTGGGCTGAGTCCAACACTCTCTGCAATTTTCCTGAAAGGGGAAAGCAATGTTGTAGTGGACTTTCTCAGCCGAAGGAGGTTGAAAGAGGGAGATTGGGTCCTCAATCAGGAGGTCTTTAATCTCTCATTCAAAAAAATGGGGACCCCCAGAAGTAGACTTATTCGTGTCAAGAGACAACGTGAAAACTTTTTTTTTTTTCTCTAAACGGAGGAAAACTGGGAGTGGATGCGTTGTCCCAGAATTGGCGGTTCAGGATATGTTATGCCTTCCCTCCTCCAGCTCTGTTACCGGCAGTGCTGAGGAAGTTTCAGCAGGAAGACGCTTCACTGATTCTTGTGGCTCCACATTGGCCAAAAGGCATGGTTTTCGGTTCTCGAGCAAAAATGCAGCAGAACCCCCCCCCCCCCCCTTTTCCTTCCTCCACTGGAGGATCTCCTCTCACAGAGCCCAGTCCTCTGCCCACAGGTACATCAGTGGAAATTAGCGGCCTGGCTACTGAGGAGGGTATATTGAAGTCTAAGGGATTTTCAGAGTGATTAATCTCTACTCTTCTCAATAGCAGGAAAAAGGAGACATGCCAGATATATGAAAAGGTCTGGCTTTGTTTCAACGAGTGGTGTGTGGGAAGCTCTTTCTCAGTGCGGAGCCCCATAGCTGTGCTGGAATTTCTGCAGTGCGGGGCGGACAAGGGATTATCCATAGCTACCCTGAAGAGTTGGGTATCGGCACTTAGTGCTTATTTAGAAAGATCTCTGGCCACCGACCCATGGGTGGTCAGATTCTTTAAGGCTTTGTCTAGACAGGGACTGGTCGAAGGTCCACCCTTTCCCAGCTGGGACCTGTCCATAGTTTTGCAGAGCCTAACGGGACTTCCTTTTGAGCCTTTAGTCGAATGTTCACTAAAGGATCTCACCCTAAAAAAAATTATTTTTAGTTGTAGTAACAACTGCCAGGAGAGTCAGCGAGATTGAAGCCTTATCTATTAGACCTCCTTTTTGTGTTATCTTTCGAGACCGGATAGTTCTCAGGGCTGATCCGGCTTTTTTTTTGCCCAAGGTGGCTTCGGGTTTTCACAGAAGCCAGGAGATAGTTTTACCTTCATTTTGTCCCAACCCCTCAGGTGAAGGGGAATGGAAATTTCATTTTCTGGATGTAAGGAGAACCTTACATCCAGAATCTTGTAAAAGACCAGAACGCAGCATGACAAGGATAATTGAATGTATGTTATTAATGTGTTCTTGTGTCTCCCCAGCTGGCCAGAGGTAATCTTGAAGGAACTGAGGTCAGGCAGGGGAAGTAAGAATTGATGGGCTGGCGCAGTGTTTCCTAGAGGGAAGAGTAGGAGACTATCAAAGTGGCTGTCCTGAAGGACTACAGGAAAAGACGTTACCGGTAAGCGTAAACTTTAATTTCCCAAGTGTTCTTCCAGGACAGCCCTTGAGAGATGGAGCTCCTCCCATCGACACAGGAAACACATTGCCACAGTTCAAAAGGCGGTCCCTCAGGTCCCTGGTCAGTCATTTGTGTTTCCTCCGTCGGAGGAACATGTTGCCAGGAACCTGGAGGCCCCTCTCAGGGGCTGCCTGAGAACCTGCAAGCCTAAGGGACCGGGTCCTGGTTTATGGCTGCAGTTTGGGTCCATACCTTTTTTTCTTTGGCTCGGGTACCGTCCAGCTGAACCGGAGCAGACCCGTTACCCTCCTCCTTCCAGTGCCGAGGTGGCCAGGGGCAGAATGACGCCGGTTTCCCCCAGGAGTGGTGAGTGGAACCTTCCATCTTCCCTCCTCGTTGCAGGGGGTCGGAGACGCCGAGCGTTCACTTCCGGCGGAACCGCGTCATCACTGCGTGCCGAGACTTCCGGTTCCGGGTCTCTAAGGGTACAAGGAGGAGAGGGAGAGCCAGCGCTGTGCCTGTAAAGCCCGACCAGCGTCCAGCTATACCGGATTAGCGGCGGGATTCGGAGCGTCAGAGGGGGACCATGGAGGCTATTCCCCAGGATACTCCGGCGGAGACAGGCACCAGCCAAACCCAGGTAGGCTGCTGGGCATGCTATTACTCTGGTGGAGTGGTGGTGTTTGTAGGCTGGGCCCTGTAGTACCCCACGGTGGCGGTTTACTCACAGTGAGGTTGTTTGTTAGTGGTGATTCTAAGAGGGACATGGTTCTGACGCTAAGAAATCCTTTGTCTTCTTATTTTCAGGCTAAAGAGATGCCAAGGGAAGACAAGACAGGCCGCAAAAAGTGTCCTAATTGTGGGAATAGGTTGTCCTCTGGCTCTAACAAAGCCCTATGCAAGCAATGCATTGCAAGCTTGCTTAAATCTGAGGCAGATTCCCCTTTAGCAAAGTTTTTGGGCTCCTTTAAAGAGGAAATGGCGTCGACCTTTAAGTCCCTCCGGGAGTTAATCACTGACGTGGGATCAGCTGCAGCTGCCTCCACGAGTAAAACAACTATAATCTCATCCTCACCATGCCTTACAACACCCAGCTCAGGGGAGCCCCGTATGGTCAGGGAGCCTAGCCCCACGTTGATTAGCCCCGAATCCTCTGACACTGACTCGGGTCAGGAAGAGGATCAAGCAGCATCTAAAGCCTCAAAATATAGATTATCTCTCGAGGAAGTAGATGAGCTAATGGGGGCTATCTATGATACGCTGGAAATTGAGGAGGAAGAAACTCAGTTATCCAGACATGATCAAATGTATGAGGCTCTGGGGAAAAAGAAAGCAAGGGTTTTTCCTATACATAAGGTGCTTTCTGACCTTGTCCTTAAGGAGTGGTCTGAACCAGACAAGAAGGTTTTCTTTCCTAAATCCCTTAAGAGAAGGTTCCCTTTTGATGAGAGCCCAGAGGCGGTCTGGAATAAAAATCCAAAACTAGACGCCCCTCTGTCCAAAATCTCAAAGCAGGCTGATCTGGCCTTTGAGGATATGGGCCACCTGAAAGATCCCATGGACAGGAGAACAGACATCGTCTTAAAGAGGGCCTGGGATGCCTCTATGGCAGGCTTAAAACCAGCTCTAGCCACTTCCTGTGTAGCTAGAAACCTGGAGTTCTGGTTATCGCAACTACAAGAACACTTAAAGGCAGGCACTCCTAGGGGGGAGCTTTTGAAATCTTTCCCTATGCTTTTTAAGGCCACCAGTTTCATCTCTGACGCCTCCACGGACTCCGTTAAATTTACGGCTAAATCTGCAGCACTTTCAGTGGCAGCAAGGAGGTCAGTATGGATGAAAACCTGGGGGGGAGACACGGCGTCTAAAACCCGCCTGTGCAGCGTCCCTTTTACAGGAGACTTAGTCTTCGGGCCTGAATTAGACTCCGCCTTAGAAAGGACGGCGGACAAAAAGAAAACCTTTCCTGCAAAAAAGAAAAATTTTCAAAGAAAAATTTTTCGTCCCTTTAAGGAACCCTCTAAATCAGAGAAGAGTTCAACCCCCAAAAAACATTGGTCGGGACATAAAGGGAAAGGAAAAGGGGGCATACTGTTTAGCCACCCCAATCAGGATCCCAAACCCCAGTGACGTCAGGGTTCCTGTGGGAGGAAGATTAAGCAAATTTCTTCCTCAATGGGAAGAGACAACCTCGAACGAGTTTGTCTTAAACATAATAAAAAGGGGTCATGCGCTGGAATTTCACAGCAACCCTCCTTCCAAGTTTCTGGTGACAAAGCTTCCAAGTCACTCAGAAAAGGCCAGGGCCTTACCTTTACTAATAGGGGAAATGGTAGATCAAGAAGTATTGACACCAGTCCCTATTCAGGAACAAGGGGACGGTTTTTACTCGCACATCTTTGTGGTAAGAAAACCGTCAGGGAGATTCAGACTAATTATGAACCTCCGTCCACTGAATCGCTCCATCCGTTACAAGAGATTTCGGATGGAGTCCATTTATTCCATAAAGAATCTCCTGCAGAAAGAGACATTTATGGCAACCCTGGACCTAAGGGATGCTTATCTGCACATTCCAATAAGGGAGGAATGCCAGAAATTCCTTCGGATGGCAGTGCAGATAGACACAAAGGTTTACCACTTTCAGTGCAGAGCACTTCCCTTCGGTCTATCATCCTCTCCGAGAATCTTTACCAAGGTTCTCGGAGAGGCTTTAGTTCCTCTGAGGCTTCAATCAGTCTCAATTATCCCCTACCTAGACGATCTGCTCCTAACAGCCCACTCAGAGAGTCGTCTTTCTCAGGACCTAGAATTGACTCAACTCAGTCTGAGTCGATTAGGGTGGATTGTCAGTCAGGAGAAATCCAAGACAAACCCAACACAGGAGATCCTGTATCTGGGGTACTGGATCAAGTCTGTAGATCAGAAAATTATACTGCCGGAAGAAAAGATTTTGAATCTGTGGCAGAGAATATCTTTTCTTCAATGCAGCCCCAAGTGTACGGTGAGGGAAGTAATGTCGGTCTTAGGTCTTATGACGGCAGCCATTCCAGCCGTACAATGGGCCAGGTTCCATCAAAGAGAACTTCAGGGTTTTCTGTTAGAACAATTAAAAGGCAGAGATCTGGAGGAGGAGGTATCGATCCCCTCAAGGGTAAAACGCTCCCTCTGGTGGTGGAAGGACAGGGAGAACCTAAACAAAGGGGTTCATTGGGTCCTTCCTATCACTTCAACACTAACAACGGATGCGAGCAGTTGGGGCTGGGGAGCCCACCTAGGCTCAAGCTGGGTCCAGGACAAGTGGACCCCGGAGGAGAAATGTTTCTCTTCCAATTGGAAAGAACTAACAGCAATCCTGAGAGCTGTTCTAGCTTTCCACCCCGCAATACAGGGTCACCATCTACAAGTCCGTTCAGACAATACGACGGCTGTAGCATACATAAACAAACAAGGAGGAACCAGAAGTCCTCGTTTGATGTTGGTAGCCAGACGCATTCTCCAGTGGGCAGAAACCAATCTGGAATCCATTTCTGCAGTTCACCTGAAAGGGGAGCTGAACAACAAGGCGGACTTCTTGAGTCGACAGAGGATTTCGAACCAAGAATGGTCCTTACACCCAGAGGCATTCAATCTCATAACAGCTCACTGGGGAGAACCAGAGGTAGACCTTTTTGCGAGCAAGAAAAATGCAAAGGTTCCCAATTTTTTCTCGCTAAACCCAGGAGATCAACCCCTGGCGGTAGATGCCTTGCAAACTCCATGGACTTTCAGTCTGGCGTATGCATTTCCCCCTCTTCATCTCATTCCGAGGGTCCTAGCAAGATTCCTCAAGGAAAAAACCTGTTTGATTCTAGTAGCACCTTTTTGGCCCAGGAGACCGTGGTTCACAACGTTGCTACAATTGACAGACTGTCCGCCTCTAAGACTTCCCTACAGACAGGACCTCCTGTCGCAGGGACCTCTTTACCATCCGCAGGTCGCCACACTGAAGCTGTCAGCGTGGTTACTGAGGAGGAAATCTTAAGGAGTAAGGGCCTGTCAGACGAGGTAATTGCGACCTTACTACAGAGTCGCAAACCAGTCACGAGAGCTATTTACAAAAAAGTCTGGAAAAAATTCAATAGCTGGCTGAATGGCCGGGACATAAATACGGCTAATATTCTACAGTTTTTACAGGAAGGTGTAAACAAGGGTTTAACCCTAAGTACTATTAAAGTACAGATAGCTGCCTTAAGTGTATACCTAGATGAACGCTTACAGGAAAATCCTTTTGTCGCTAGATTCTGTAAGGCAGTCGCTAGACGCAAGCCAGTCAGAATCACAAAAGTCCCATCCTGGGATTTAGCAGTTGTGCTAAAAGCTTTCTTGGGGTCACCCTTTGAGCCTATCTCAGAGGCCTCCCTAAGGCTTATTACCTTTAAGACAGTTCTCCTGGTGGCAATCACTTCAGCCCGTAGGGTCAGTGAAATCCAAGCACTTTCCATCAGGGAACCATTCCTACAGATCCTAGAAGACAGAGTCATTCTAAAGACAGACCCTGGGTTCTTACCAAAGGTAGCATCTAGCTTCCATAGGTCCCAAGATATTGTCCTCCCTTCATTTTGTCAAAATGCAGCAAATGAGAAAGAGGAACGTTTTCATTTATTGGATGTGAGGAGGTGTATTCTAGAATATCTTAAAATAACAAATCCATTCAGAATCTCAGACTCCCTTTTTGTCCTTTTTTCCGGACAGCGTAGGGGACAGAAAGCTTCAAAAGTAACCATAGCTAGATGGATTAGGCTAGCTATAGCAGAGGGGTATAAGGCCTTGAATAGAGATCCTCCTGAGGGTGTTAAAGCTCACTCAACAAGAGGGTTGTCTGCATCCTGGGCAGAAAGAGCTGGTGCCACCCCGGAGCAGGTATGTAAAGCAGCCACATGGTCAAGCTTTTCCACCTTTACAAGGCATTACCGACTGGACTTAATGTCTAGTCAGGATCAGGCCTTTGGGAGGAAAGTCCTCCAGGCCGTGGTCCCCCCCTAATCTGGTAAGTACTTGGGGATCCTCTCAAGGGCTGTCCTGGAAGAACACTTGGGAAAACTGGAGTTAGTACTTACCGGTAACTCCTTTTCCGGTGGTCTTCCAGGACAGCACGATCCCACCCTTTATTTGATTGTAGTGATGTACTAATGTTATTACCTGTTATGGTTTTATATGTTTTTCAGTTCCATCCTTCGGTTCTTGGTGAATGACTGACCAGGGACCTGAGGGACCGCCTTTTGAACTGTGGCAATGTGTTTCCTGTGTCGATGGGAGGAGCTCCATCTCTCAAGGGCTGTCCTGGAAGACCACCGGAAAAGGAGTTACCGGTAAGTACTAACTCCAGTTTTTTTTTCCCACTTTCGGGCAATTTGCAGACCTGAGAGTGATAGTGGACAGGGTAACTAAGTAGTTAACCTTTTACACTGGCTATCACTGTTTTTTAAAACCCTACCTATAGCATGGCTTTTGCAATTCTGCCCTTTAAGAAAATTTTTGACTTGGTGCCATGCCCAGGAATGGCACAGATCTTGTGGTAAGGCTTTAGAAATGCCTTCCTAAAAGTAATTTGAGGAAGGTATTTCTAAAGTATTTAGAGAACTAGTCATTCTGGGACACTGCATATACTAATGGAGACAAACAATGTTGACGCTTTTTCCTCCAAGGTCAATTTTCTCCCTTCGTCTTTCAGGACAGCACCTGGAGAGCGCGCAGCTCCACCCACTTTTCCCAGGAAACACTGCAGTTTATTTTAAAGACCGATCACTTCCTCAATGGCCTCAGTTGTATGTTTCCGCCAGCCATGGTGGAAGCCCTGCAGGGAACCAGGGGGTGCTGCACTTTCTCCAGGTGGGGAGAGTTGGAGGCATACCAGACCTGGCCCAGAATCCACTCTCCTTCATACCCGGGGGGTTAGGCTGTTAGGAGTCCCCGTCCTTCACTAGACCAGTGGCATGAGGCTAAGGCGCTTCTGTGTTTGTATTTCGCTCCTTTTACACAGCCTCATGCCTTCCGGGTTCGGATGGCGAGCGAGTCATTCTGGGGGCAGGACTTCTGGCTGCTGGAACACAGGGAGAGGGGGTGGTCTCATCTGGCTGACATCACTTCCGGAAGCGGCAAGCACTTGGCGCCATTGCATCATCTCTGACGATGGAGGAGGATCAATCGGTGGTAGCAGGAGCCACTCTGGTCAGCCAGGCTCAGGTAAGCAGGGACAGTGGTCTGTCATTATTCTATTGGCCATGTTATGTCTTCCCTTCCTTGTATCTGAGAGTCAGATTGGGAGCCTGCAGCATTCTTTTCCTATCTGCACAGTTTTAGGAATAATGCTTTTTGTAGTCTGTTTAGTGAGTCTGTGGGGGGATTCACTGGCTGAAGGGCAAATAGAAATTGAAGTCTTAAGCCGCGTACACACGGGCGGACTGTCTGTCCAACTTAGTCCGCCGAAACACATTTCAGCGGACAGTCCGCTCGTGTGTGGGCTTCAGCTGACTTTTTCAGCGTGCAGTCTGGCGGACTAAGTATTTCGGAATTTCCGTAATATTGTCCGTCCAACTTTGGTTTCAGCGGACAGTCCGCTCGTGAGTAGGCTAGTTGGACGGACTAAGTATGGCGCATGCTCAGAAAGGATTTACACGGCGGAAGGTTGCATTGCTGTGTATTGGACGTCCTATTTCTAGTCCCGTCGTACGTGCTGTACACGTCATCGCGCAAGCTTTCAACGGACTGTTTGTTCATCGTGTGTGGTCAAGTCCGTTCATTCGAAAGTAGGACGGACTGTCCGTCGGATTGTCTGACGGACTTAGTTGGCCAGACAGTCCGCCCGTGTGTACGCGGCTTTAGTCTTTCTTTCTATTTGGCAGCATGTTATCTCTTCTGGTTGGTTTCATGTTTTAAGCTGAGGGATGTTTTTTTTTTTTTTTTTTGGTGTATTTCAGAAGGTGAAAGAAGACCAAACATTCCTCCCCACTCCTAGCAAAAGGAAATGTCTGTCATGTAAAAACATACTTGGATAATCCTGGATCAAGATTTTGTGCAGGTCCTGCATAAACTATTTGGTTAACGCAGAAACCGCTTCCACTACTCCTGCGTCTCGGCAAGGAGAGTTGAGTTCTTTTCAGAAAGAATTGTCAGATACTTTTGAAACTTTCTGGTCCTATTTAGATAGACGCCCAGCTGCAGGTAGCAGCACAGCACCCCGTTCTCATTCTTCAGCTTCTGCATCCAGAGGTGGCAGTGACTCCGAGGATGAGGGCTGTAACGGGTACTCAGTTTCTGGGGAGGAAGCAGGCGAAGTAAAGGAAATTTCCGCTTCGTCATCCCGGTACAAATTTATCCCTAGAGGAGGTGGATGATCTTCTAAAGACTATCCACATTACTCTGAACCTCAGAGGAAAAAGCCCAACTGTCATTACATAAGATGTTTCAAGGTATGGGTGAGGTGAGACAGTGTTCCTGGTGCATAAATTTCTATCCGAAACAATTAAAAGGGAATGGAAGGACCCAGAGAGGGCTCCTTTCTTTTCCAGATCCCTCAAACGCAGGTTTCCATTTGAAGAGGCTAGCTCTCAGGTATGGAACAAAAAACCTAAACTTGACGCAGCTTTTTCTCAGGTATCAAGGAATACGGATCTAGCTTTTGAGGACATGGGTATCCTAAAGGATGCCATTGACAAGAGGGCTGACTCCCTCCTAAGGAAGGCTTGGGATTCAACCTTAGAAAACTTAAAGCCAGCTATGACATCAATTGTGGTAGCCAGAAATCTGGAGCACTGGCTGGAACAGTTAAAAGCCCATATCAAGGCAGGAACTCCTCAAAAGGATCTGGATACTCTGCCTGTTCTTTTAAAAGCTGTAGGGTATATGGCAGATGCCTCGGCCAAATCCATAAACATGTAAGCCAGATCCTCAGCCTTGATAAACTTAGCCTGTAGGGCTTTATGGCTTTATGGGTTAAGACATGGACCGGGGATACTGCCTCAAAAACCAAACTATGCGGTCTTCCGTTTTGAAGGCGATTTGGTTTTTGGGCCCCGATCTAGAAGCCATACTTGACAGAATGGCCGACAAGAAGAAGGCCTTTCCAGTAAAGAAAAGGGTGAACCCCCAGGGTACTAAGAATTTTCGTGCTTTTTGAAAAACCTTGAAAACAAAAGAAACGGGATATAAAAGGCCCTGGAGGCCTCAAAGGGAGGGGCAAGTCAGGTGGGGTGTTCTGCCCCCACCCCAAAGAGCCAGTGACGGTCTTCCACTGTGGAAAGAAGGCCTGTAGCCTTGCTCCCGCAGTTGGAAGTCGATAACAACCAGTCTGTTTATCCTCAAAACAATAAAAGAAGGTTACAGGCTGGAATTCGCTCAAACCCTTCATTCAGAATGGATAAAAAAAGTTCTCAGTGAAGAGTCTCCTGACCCCAAACTGTTTCATGGCATCCACAGGCATCCCTTAGGTCTATCTCCATGTGCCTATAGCATCGCAAAAATATCTAAGGTTTGCGATCAGGACGGGAAGTTCAGTCCTACATCTTAAGAGTGCTTCCGTTGGGGACATCCTCATCCCCGAGGATATTTACCAAGATCTTAGCAGAGGCCCTAGCCCCCCTCAGAGTAGAGGGAATATCAATTGTCCCATACTTGGATGACCTTCTAATATTTGCCAGTACTAAGCATCTATTAAAGAGGGACTTGGAAGGTCTCAGTTGGTTAATAAACAGGGAGAAATCAAACATGATTCTGTCTCAGTTGATAAAATTCCTGGGATGTATCATCGACTCCATACAGGAGAGAATTTTTCTCTCGGAGGAGAAGATAGAAAAGGTCCAAAGCGCAGTGAAGAGGACCCCGACAAACCTGCCATTTTCTATCAGGGCAGTTATGTCGGTGTTGGGTCGCCTCACTGCATCCATTCCAGCAGTACAATGGGCATGCCTCCATGCAAGGGATCTCCAGCAGGCAATATTGAGAAATTGGTCCTATGGAGAGTCCCTGGAGAAGCTATTCCGGGTGCCTTCTCGAGTTCAGAGGAAGCTCTGGTGGTGGAGGAGTCACTCAAGCCTAGACAGGGGTCTGCTTTGGTGTTTCCTGGTAGACAGGAGGTTGACAACGGATGCAAGCTCCTGGGGGTGGGGTGCCCACCTGGAGGGACAGATGGCTCATGGAGGCCAGGAGATCCTCCAATTGGAGGGAACTAAGGGCTATCCTGTTGGGACTATGGGCCTTCAAGAAACTGGTTCAGGGTCACCATATACAGGTCTTATCGGACAACGCCACAGCAGTGTCTTATATAACAAGACAGGGTGGCACAAGAAGCAGGGTGTTGCTATCTTTGGCCAGTCAGATTCTGTCTTGGGCAGAAAACAACCTGAGGTCCCTAACAGTGGTACACCTAAAAGGTGACCAGAATTTAGTAGCGGACTTCCTGAGCAGGGAAAAGATTCTAAAATCAGAGGAGTAGGAACCCCAAGGTTTTCCAAGGACTAACAGAAAAATGGGGATTTCCTCAGATCTGTTCGCATCCCAGAACAACACAAAGGTGAAGGCCTTCTTTTCTTTAAACAGACAAGACTAATCAAGGGGCCTGGATGCACTAGCACAACCATGGAACTTCCACTTGTGCTACCCCTTCCCTCCTTTTCAGATGATCCCTTTAGTTCTGAAGAAATTACAAAGGGAGATCACGAGTATGATTCTAGTGGCTCCTTTCTGGCCCAAAAGGGCGTGGTTTGCAACTGTACAGAGGATGCCGGTGGGATTCCACTGGGTTCTTCCGCTTCAGAGAGATCTCCTAACCCAGGGACCTCTTCAGCATCCAAATATTGAGCACCTCAATCTGACAGGGTGGTTACTGAGGAGCAGATCCTAAAAAGAAAGGGTTTATCTGACAAGCTGGTCTCAACCATTTTAGGTAGACGAAAAAAGACTACTAGAGCAATTTATTTTAAAACGTGGAAATGTTTTAACTCCTGGTGCTTATCGATAGAATTCCCTCCCCAGGAAATACTTTCAGTTCTAGAATTTCTCCATGAGGGTATGGAGTTGGGGTTGGCGGCCAGTACCCTGAAGGCCCAGGTGGCCGCTTTTATGGGTTTTTCTTGAGAGACAGATATCTCAGGAGCCGCTTATTAGTTTGTTTTTTGTTTTTTTGTTTTTTAAGGCAGTGACCAGAGCCAGGCCAATACCTTTTTAAGTTTATCACTGGTTTTACAAGCATTGACCAAAAAACCTTTTGAACCCCCAGAGGAAGTAACGATCAAGTTATGGTCACTTAAGCTAATTCTTTTAGTGGCAGTTATAGCAGCTAGACGGGTAAGCGAGTTGCAAGCCCTATCTATAGCAGAACCTTTCTGTTACATATTTCCAGACCGGGTAGTGCTAAAAACTGACCCGGGTTTTCTGCCAAAGTCTCAACAGCCTTTCATAGGACACAGGAAATAATTCTCCCTACCTTTTTTGTCCTTCACCCAGCTCTAAAGAAAGGTCTTTCCATAGCCTAGATGTGAGAAGATGTTTGTTACACTAGAGATCATGAGAGAATTCAGGAAGTCGAACTCTCTCTTCGTCCTGTTCGAAGGACCACGTAAGGGCTATAGTGCTTCCAAAAACACTATAGCTAGGGTGCTGCGAATGGCTAGTAGTGAAGCCTATAGAGCATCTGGAGTAGAGCCTCCCACAGGGGTAGCCGCCCATTCCACTCATGCAGTAGCAGCGTCCTGGGCAGAAAGAGCAGGGGCCTCTTTGAGTCGGATCTGTAAAGCGGCTACGTGGACAAGTTTCTCCCCCTTAACCCGCCACTACAGGTTGGACCTGCTATCAGCATCGGATCAATCGTTTGGCAGAAAAGTTCTGCAGGCGGTGGTCCCACCCTAGAGTAAGTACGCTGTTATCTCCAGGTGCTGTCCTGAAAGACGAAGGGAGGAAACCCTAGTTTAGACTTACCGGTAACGGTACTTCTACGACTCTTTCAGGACAGCGCCGATGACCCGCCCTAATTGTATTTGAAAAATTTAGTGTTTTTGCTATGTTCTGCTTATCTAATTTTAGCATGGCTAGAGGTACTCTATGAACAACTGAGGCCATGGTGGAAGTGATCGGTCTTTAAATTAAACTGCAGTGTTTCCTGGGAAAAGTGGGTGGAGCTGCGCTCTCTCCAGGTGCTGTCCTGAGACTCGTAGAAATACCGTTACCGGTAAGTCTAACTAGGGTTTTTTTTTTTTTCTCTTGGGCTCGCACTTGAGCGGGTGGCTGCGGTAATTGCAGCTGTTCTGCACCCCCAGTCAAGCTGCTCTGTAGAGATACACAGGGTTACCATTCATTCTTAATGTCACCTCCAACCCACAGCATGTTTGCGACTACCATGCAGTTTCCCTGTGGCCATGTTTTGGAAAGGGTGCAGGCACATGTTTGAAAACGCAGGCCACAAACCTGCTTAGAGTAGAGCAAACCATGAATGCCACATTATGACCTAGATCAGTGTTTCTCAATTCCAGTCCTCAAGGCGCATCAACAGGTTATGTTTTTCAGGCTTTGCATTATTTGGCACAAGTGATTTGATCAGTTTTACTGCCTTAGGAATTACCACAGCCATTTCATCTGAGGGAAATCCTGAAACATGAGACTCTAACAGATTCAGTCCACAAGTGAAGAGGATGGTGATATTCTGACAGTGGGTATAAAGGAAACTGCAGAGGGTGCCATATAAGTGTAGTGTATAGGAAAAGACTTTATTAAAAGTGGCAACACACAAGATGCATAAGAACATGTAATACACCCAGTGTGGCTTGCTATTGAGCCCCAGTCTGTCTTCAGGAGCCAAGAAGCAGATGCTGCGGTCAGGAACTGTGAAGAACACTAGAAACAAAACAGCCTGGCGCATATAGACTGTGCAGGACTGGATGTGACGTCATACTGGGAGGCGGGGGGGGCACAACGTGGGGAGTTAGGTAACATGTTTTAGAGTGTAAAATATATATAATTTTTTTTTTTTTCATTATTCCCAGCATATCAATTTGACAAAAAACATATGAACAATCAACTTCTGTTGAGTGGGGACAGCCACACTGAAATTCAGCCAGTCCCTACTACATGCCTGAATTTTGATCCATCTATAGCCAGCTTAACACTGGAAGGGTGTTTACCCAATAATAGCCACCCTTGATCAATTTTTGTATATAATCTGTCTTTGTACTGTTTAAAAAAAAAAAAAAAAAAAAACTGTCGTGTTTTACGATTTAAGTATACAAAAAAGTAGTACAAATAGAAGTACATATGTTGATATTGAGTCAATGAATTCCAGGTATGGAAAAGAACAATCTTTTTAACCATTTGCTGACTGCGCTATAGCCGCCAGTTCTGGGAGGGTGTCATATGATGTCCTCTGAGCACTGCTGATCACAGATTGAGGTAAAGAGCCATTTAGTACCACGTGATCAGCTTTGTCCAACCCCAGCTGATCAATGTAAACGGAAGCCGATTATTGGTATTCCCTTCCTCATGCTAACAGCGAGAGAGCCGGCAACTGGCTTGTGTAAAAGGGACATCTACACTGGTGGGCACTGCCCTGTTCATCAGTCAATGCAGACCATCAGCACACATCAGTGGAGAAAAATTACCTGTTTGCAAAATTTTATAAAAAACTTTGAAAGGCCTGTTTTTTTTATTATTATTTAGCAAAAAATAATAGTGGTGATTAAATATCACCAAAAGAGAGCTTTTATTTTGTGTGAAAAACAAAAAAAATAAAGATTTCATAATGGGTACAGTGCTGCATGACCGTGCAAGTGGTTGAACCTGAGGGCATCTTCTTTAAGTCAACATTATAATATCACATACATATGTAAAACAGACATACAGTATGTTGCTTCGTTGAATGTTCAACAAACAAGTCGACTTGTGTATCTTTGTTTCAGGGAGTTGAAAAACTTGTAACGTGTACTAGACTTTAGTCTCCTTGCTGCTATTATGAAATGCATGCTAATAATACAGCTCACTAGGAAGTAAGATCAAACAAAGAGAAGATTAAAGAGTTTGTACAGCTTTGAGATAAAACTGCTAGGCAACTTTTTCTAAAAGGCTCTTCAGAAGGTGGAGGAGGTACTCCCTCTCTCATGGCAACCACTTCTACTAAAATACAAGACCTCAAACACTGAACAATAAGGACGTCCAGTATGCATAATGTATATCCACACATTGTTGCTTTTGTATCTTATAAAAGAATACATTTGATAATACATATCCTCTGAAGACCAGGATTTCTTGGTAAAACCTTGAAACCACCACTGACTATGATCTGTTAATGGACATTTGAGCACCATGGGCACCCTGAGGAAGAAAGTCAGCTTTGAGAAGAAGCCTGTGTTTTGTAAGTACAATTTACAATGGAAGTAACTTTATTAGCATTTTGTTGATTGTTCAGAAAACAAAAGCAGAGGTAGCTTTTTCATAGTGGCAATGATTGATCAATGAATCTGATGAGACAGTCCTAGGATTTTCTTGTTTGAGTAATGTGGCCTTGTAATGAAGAGAGATTTTTGGCACTGCGAGAACTCGTTTTCCTTTATTTTTGCTACTTGTGCATATCTTTAGGCTTGGTTCAGCTTGGCAGCTGCAATTTGCTTTACCACGCTTAAATTGTTTTATTTTTTTGGGGCCTATTTGTTAGGCAGATTAAAAAACACAAATTGTGGCAAAAAACACACTACATGCTTTTCTACAGCTTCTTCATTGAAGTCTATTGAACCAAAAAAAGTCCCTGAGCTCTGGTTCACACACATGCGGAATTGGACACCACCAAAAGTACATTCCTGTGCGAATTACATGCGGTGTCTCTGGGGCGTGATTTGAGCTATGGATTTGTATGGCTCAAATTGCACTGCATTCGTGCCAAACTCGTGCAGGACTTCTTTATTTTTTTTTTGTCTGCACCAAAATCTGATCCAATTCTGCAAACTGATTTCAGAGTATTGTTAATAGGGTTGCACCAATGCCACTTTTAAGACAGAGTACAAGTACCGATACTTTTTTTCAAGTACTCGCCTATACTGATTACTTTTTTTTTTTTTATGTCATGTGACAGTGGCACTAATAACGCATGGACTGCGTCATTGTTTTTGTTATATATATTTATATTTATATATATATATATATATATATATATATATATATATATATATATATATTTATTTATCAACCCTGTTTGGGGGGGACAGGTTTCCACTGAAGTCCTCTCCACTCCTCTATAATCCCACAGATGCTCAATAGGGTTTAGGTCTGGAAACATGCTTGGCCAGTCCATCACCTTTACCCTTTAGCAAGGCAGTGGTTGTCTTGGAGGTGTGTTTGGGGTAGTTATGTTGTAATACTGCCCAAAGGGAGGGGATCATGCTCTGCTTCAGTATGTCACAGTACATGTTGGCATTCATGGTTCCCTCAATGAACTGTAGCTCCCCAGTGCTGGCAGCACTCATGCAGCCCCAGACCATGACACTCCCACCACCCTGCTTGACTGTAGGAAAGACACACTTGTCTTTGTACTCCTCACCTGGTTGCCGCCACAAATTCTTGACACCATCTGAATTAAATAAGTTTATCTTGGTCTCATCAGACCACAGGACATGGTTCCAGTAATCCAGAGACTGGGTCGCAGGGCAAAATTCCAACATAACTCCAAGACAACCACTGCCTTGCTAAATAAGCTGAGGGTAAAGTTGATGGACTGGCCAAGCATTTCTCCAGACCTAAACCTTATTGAGCATCTGTGGGGCATCCTCAGACGGAAGGTGGAAAAGAGCAAGGTCTCTAACATCGATTAGCTCTGTGAGGTTGTCATGGAGGAATGGAAGAGGACGCCAGTGGCAACCTGTGAAACTGGTAAACTCCAAGAGGGTTAAGGCAGTGCTGGAAAATAATAGTGGCCACACAAAATATTGACACTTTGGGTCCAATTGGGACATTTTCACTAACTTTTGTTGCCAGTGGTTTAGACATTAATGGCTGTGTGTTCAGTTATTTTGAGGGGAAAGAAAATGTACACTGTAGGCCCCTTTCACACGGGGCTGTCTGTTTTTACTCATCCACTGGCTCAGCGGAGATTACTCAGTTGATCCCCGCTGAGCCAGTGGATGACAAGTCTGTCTCTGCACACTGTGCAGGGAAGGACTTATCAGAGAGACCGCTCTCCTCTATGGGGAAATCGGATGATTACGGACTACCTAGTGTGATGTAATTTACCACTGTGTATACGCTCACATGTGTGCCTCCAATCACATGGGCTGCTCAGATGTGCTAGAGAGGAAATACTCAGCATAGAAACTCACTGAAAACTGAACATGTGCAGTGTTGCCACCACAGCAGCGAAATACTTAGCTGAATTGGGGACATGGAGAGAAGTTGGAGATAGAAAGCAGCTGGATCAACCAGATTTTATACAAAATGTTCCTTTTATACCTGAGACAGAGCTAATTTAATCCAACAAATGAAATATCAGAGTGGTTTGATTCATACTGACCAGCAGCCATGACAAGAGTGTACTTTAAAAAAAAAAAAAAAATGGAACGTCCACTCTTTGGAATCTTACCCCCCTCCGGTGTCACATTTGGCACCTTTCTGGGGGGAGGAGGGAGCAGATAGCTGTCTAATACGGGTATTTTCTCCCATTTCCTGGCATAGATCACCGTGGTGACCTACGCCACTTCCGGCACCTATTCTATCCTCCCCTGCTGTCTTCTGGGAGACACACAGGTCCCAGAACACAGCAGGGACCAATGAGGACATGCAGCGCAACTCGTGCATGTGCAGTAGGGAACCAGGAAGTGAGGCCACACGGCTTCACTTCCTGCTTCCCTTACCAAGTATGGCAGCGGCAGTAGCTGAGAGCCGACAGACAGATCAGCTTTGGCTGCCGTCATCGCGGGCTCCCTGGACAGGTAAGTGTCCATATATTAAAAGCCGTCAGCTGCAATATTTGTAGCTGCTGGCTTTTAATATTTTTTTTCAGCCGACCTCCGCTTTAAGCAGGCTACTATTTAGATCTCTGTGATAAATATACCTGCACTTTTTTCATTATGATATTGCGTGGTCTACTAGTCTTACTTACTGTATGTATTTTGTGTTTGTATATTGAATTTTAGTGGGTTCTGCTGGAAGAAAAGACATCCACGGTGGCATTCTCCAGCATTACCGCAAACTCATTGTGAAGCACCTTTCTCTCACCTCTCCAGTCTATAGGAGGCTTAAGGAAAATGGAATATTGACAACTGATCAGATAGGTCTATTGGAGGTAAGGACATTCAACCATTACATGCATGCCACGTTAAAATGTTTGCCTCATGTGGTATCTATTGTGACTGTTTATTCTGGTGTTTCACCACATTGGATCAACCCTTCTCATCATTTTTTTTTTTTTTTACCCTAGAGCAGTGGTCATCAACCCTGTCCTCAGGGCCCACTAACAGGCCAGGTTTTATGTATTACCTTGGGGAAATGCAGACTAGAATACTGCAATCACTGAGCAGCAAATTATATCACCTGTGAGGTATTTCGCAAACCTGGCCTGTTAGTGGGCCTTGAGGACAGGGTTGATGACCACTGCCCTAGAGGAACCCTTACAATTATTTTCAGGTCACGGAGAACCCCTGTTAAAACTTAGTCTATGGTGGCCAGCGGGAAGCATGCCTCTTTTACATTGGTGGCCAGTGGGAAGAATGCTCTTTTTACTTTGGTAGTCAGAATTCCACAATTATAGACAACTAAAAAGATCATTTGTGTCATCTAACTGGCACTGCCAAGTGACAATGGCCCCAGAACTATGCAGGCACTATCAAATCAGAGGTAAATAATCCACAGATCAAGAATCTCCTAGTAACCTTTAGAAACCTGGTTGTCAATTGCTGCATTAGATGATAGAATCCAATTAGATCCAGGCAAAATGTACTATATATTATACAAAGGCATGACTATTGGGGGAAAAGAGGGTACAAATGCAAAACTAATCAACCATGTTGATGCATCCCGTGAAGAATAGAGTTCCAGTTTTGTCTACGTTTTTTTTTTTTTTTCAATAAGTTATCCTTAGTGGGCTTTTTAGGTTTAAAGTTATATCCATCTACAACAAAAATGACAAAACCAAGTAGATGCAACAACCTTCTTCAGTTAAAACACACTCCCTCACTTGATGGAAAAGGTATGAACCAAAACACATCAGGTCTTAAAATAGTGTTAACCTCAATGTACAGTGAGGTCTGGGATATTACCTTCTACTGTATAATGGTGATGGCTAGTTTGAAGAGCACTTTAGTTTGTATCAGTTGTATACACAAATGTACACTTAATACAAGTAAATTCCATCTCATTGTCAGCAATGTCGCATGCATATTCTTACATTAAATATAATATTTTAAAAATGCAGCTAGAAGACTCTCCAGAGCAGAAGATTTCCAAACTAATTGATATACTGAAAAGAGCAGACCACCATGTTTTTACAACGTTCTGTGCTATACTGCATGAGACTGATCACCCTCACCTAGCCCAGATCCTTCAAAAGGCAGCAAACAAAACCGATGATGAGTTACCTGAAGGTAAGATTTTTGCATTTTGCATAGAATGTGTGTTATTATTGGTTCTCTCCACCACAAATGTTGTTCTCAAAGTAGTGGGTTAAATAATATATAATATAATGATAATATACAGTATTTGCAGCCACAAATATTAGTTTTAAATAGAGTAGGAAATTATTAAAAGCTCAATAAGATGTTTTTTTTTTTTTTTGTTTTTTTGATGTTTCTGTCTGTATCCTGTCTACTCCAAGTCTACTCTTTACCTCACTCCCAGTCTCCTCTCACATTACTAACTGACATATCAGCATGACTGTCGCACCACTTCCCTAAACAAAATCTCTCTAAAACTGAGCTATTAATATCCCCCCGCCCACCTCCATGACTTTCCCATCAAAATAAACAATGCAACCTTCAGTCCCTCCTCTCACGCCAGGGTGCTAGGTATAATCCTAGACTCTGACTTGTCATTTGAGCCTCAAATCGAAAAAGTTTGTAGACTTCACCTCCGTAACATCTCTAAAATTCGCCCCTTTTTAACAAATGAAACCACCAAGCTCCTCATTCACTCTCTTGTTATCTCTCGCCTTGACTATTGCAACTCCCTTCTCATTGGCCTGCCTCTCCATAGGCTATTCCCTCTTCAGTCTATCATGAATGCTGCTGTCAGACTTATCCACCTTACCAACTGCTCAGTGTCTGCCAACCCTCTCCTCCAATCCCTAATTTGGCTCCCAATCACCCAGCGAATTAAATTCAAAATACTAACCACAACATACAAAGCCATTCACAACTCTGCCCCGAGCTACATCACCAATCTTGTCTCCAAATATCACCCAAATCGTCCTCTCCGCTCTTCTCAAGACCTCCTACTCTCAAGCTCTCTCGTCTCCTCTCATGCTTGTTTCCATGATTTCTCCAGAGGCTCTCCCACCCCCTGGAACTCGCTACCTCCACCTGTCCGGCTATCCCCTACTCTTGCTACCTTCAAGCAATCCCTGAAAACTCATCTCTTCAGGAAAGCCTATCACATCTCTAATCTTTTACCACTTCCATCAGCTCATTCCCCACAGTTACAACCTTTTGTACCACCTGCCCCATCCTATTAGATTGTAAGCTCTTCTGAGTAGGGCCCTCTTAATCCTCTTGTATTTTATTGTATTATAACTGTATTGTCTCCCTTTTATATTGTAAAACACTGCGTAAACTGTTGGTGTTATTTAAATCCTGTATAGTGAAAGAAAATTTACCAAATTTACTATTATTATTATTATTTGGCAGAGTGAGCATTGTCAATAGAACAGAATGTGGTGACATTCAAAATCGTATGGTTTCACCTGAGCAGGGGTGAGGAAAAAGTCTTCCAATGGGTTTGATGGTAACTCTTTTAGAGGGGCTTTTCCTTCCCTTTGGAGAAATTTCCTTCCATTTCTTGTGGTTTCTCTGACATAGTGTATATATTGGAATGTATTGAGAAGGTTATATACTGTCTTGCCCATAGCAACCTTTTGGAATTCTTTTTCCATTTTCTTTCTATTCTTTACATACAATTAGGGAAGCCTGACAATTGGCAACAACTCCACTATTCAAATTTTCTTGATTTTTGTTTCATGAATCAGCCTCCTACTGAGATCATTCACAGTTCATGGACAAGGTGTATGAGACCTGCATCTGACCTGCTTCAAGTTGCTTTTGCATTTCCATTGACTTATATGGGGAGAGAAGCAGCTCTGTTTTCAACAAAAGCCCATCAATACAGGGCCATTGTGGTCATAGTAAACAGAGAATTGTCTAGTTCCAAATGTATTCTCAAGTTTAAGTTCACTATTTTGTGCTATCTCATTGCACCCAGGTTGACTGGCTATCAGAATCCAATATCATAGCTACACACGGTACACCTAAACTGAATGTACACTGTGTCTGATTCTTGATGAACTGGCTGAAATGCAGTTAGTGATCAGCCCTGTCATCTTTCAATTGGATCATTTAAGCGGCCAAGCGTAAAATTGTCAGCTGAACAGTTGCATTGAATTAGACGCAACCGCTGCTCTGGCATTTTTTCATCCATCCTCATAGTATATTTTTTTTGTTGAGCTCATTCTACAGCATACCTCCCAACATTTTGAGATGGGAATGAGGGACACCTACTAGCAAATGTATGTAGGCATAGGACACGCCCCCTGTCACACCCCCTTAAAGGAGAATTAACCCCCAAAAAAGTTAATTAAATCCACAAGTGCTTTTTTACAAATACTATTCCTTTATATTGGCTTATAAAATGTACAAATGCAGTAATTTAGACATTGGATGAAAGGTTTAGCACTAGGAAACACCTTTTGAAAGGTATATAAAATGCACTTTTTATAACTATATAGATCAGACCAAAATGAGGTACAAATGAGGAGGAATGAGGGACAGAGGGACATGCTCCAAATCACAATCAGGGACAGTCCCTCAAAATCAGGGACAGTTGGGAGGTATGCTACAGTATGCATATGGCCAGTTTTAGTCTGAGGGTAGAGAAGGCTGAGAGAGGCAATTTATCCACTGTAGAATATGTATGTGATATATTTACATAGCTGTGTTAGGACCTAGGGGTGGGAACAGGAAGTACAATGTTATGAAGTGAAACTAGAAGAAATGGGTTTTACATGTGGCTCTCTGCTGGCTGGAATAAACAAGCTCTTCATGAGATTAATGTGACTATTCATCATTGCTTCTACAAAATCTACATGGTGACAAAAGTGGAATCGTTGAAACATCATGGCTCAGAATCTACATAGCATACAACCCCTAATCTTTAATAATGGCATTGCTAACAACTGGCTGAAATTCAAAAGAGAATTGACGCTTGTACAGCAAAGCAGGACTCTCAGACAAGTCAAAGAAGGTACAAGCTTACACTCTTCTCAATTCTGCTGGTTCAGATGCACTAGATAAATATGAGCCATTTCATTTTCAAGATAATGAGGACAGAGAGGTCCCTGATGCCCTAATCAAGAAATTTGATGAGATATGCTTGCCACGACATAATGTGATAATTGACAGACATGCTTTTAACACGATGGCTCAGAAACCTGATGAAGGAATACAATCCTATGCAGCCACACTGAGACTGCTGGCTATAAAATGTGATTTCTTTATCGTATATCATGGGACACAGAGCCTTAAGCAATTACTTAATGGGTTATGGGCCACCTTCAGGTGTTGACACTGGTGTACCCAATACAGGAAGTTCACTCCCCTATATAACCCCTCCTCCTTCCACGAGTACCTCAGTTTTTTCGCCCGTGTTTAAGGTGTTGGTCACAAGTGAAGATGTGCTCTGAGGAGCTCCAGAAGGGATCCATGCTGGATTTTAAAAGCCTCCACAACTGGATCCAACCACGCCACTGGGCCACAGGATCGTACGCGTGCCTCGCATAGCAGAATGAGGTTTTGCCTGTAACGCTTCTCTTTAACAGCTGGATCCTAGGAACCAGGACTCTTTTTGGTCTTGCTACATTACCTAAAGTTGTCCTGAGGCTAAAGGTCCAAAGGAGTGGAACCCCTAATAAAAGAGGGATTCCACTGGAAAAAAATGATTAAAAGCCAGCAGCTATAAATACTACAGCTGCTGACTTTTAATAAATGGACACTCACCTGTCCCAGGGTCCATCGATGTCGGCAGCCGAGGCCGATCGATCGCTCGGCCTCTGCCGCCGCCATTCTCAGCGAGGGAATCCAGAAGTGAAGCGTTGCGGCTTCACTTCCCCAGTTCCCTACTGTGCGTGCACGAGTCGCGCAGCGCAATGGGAATGGTCCGTGCTGTCTCTGGAACCCGTGTGTGTCCCAGCAGAAAGCGCGCCGGTACAGGAAATGGCATAGACTCACATGGGAGTCTATGCCCGGAAGTAGGTGAAAATACCTGTCTTAGCAAGGTTTGGGGTTTTATTCAAACCTATTTACCGTACCAAAACCAAATGGGGATGTCAGACCCATTCTAGATCTAAGGATCGAAATCAGTTCCTGAAGATCCGCTCCTTTCGCATGGAGTCAATCAAGTCAGTAGTTTCAATCTTACAAGGAAAATAACTTATGGCATCCATCGACATCAGAGATGCATATCTCCATGTCCCTATATTTCCTGCTCACCAGAATTTTCTGAGATTCGAAGTAGAACATCAACACTTTCAGTTTGTAGCCTTGCCCTTCGGGCTAGCCACAGCACCACGGGTGTTCACAAGTACTGGCCCCATCTCTAGCCAGGCTAAAGGCACAGGGCATAACAGTCTTGGCGTACCTAGACGATCTATTGTTAATAGACCAGTCAGTGGCTTGCTTGGAGCAGAGTCTACGCATTACAACCAGTTACCTGGAAAGTCTGGGTTGGATTCTGAACCTAGACAAATCTTCCTTAACCCTTTCATGACTAAGCCTATTTTTGGCATTTGGTGTTTACAAGTTAAAATGCATATTTATTGCTAGAAAATTACTTGGAACCCCCAAACATTATATATATTTTTTTTAGCAGAGACTCTAGAGAATAAAATGGTGATTGTTGCAATATTTTATGTCACACGGTATTTGCGCAGCAGTGTTTTAGACGCAACTTTTTGGAAAAATGGACACTCTCATGAATTAAAAAAAACGAAACAGTAAAATTAGCCCAATTTTTTTGCATAATGTGAAAGATAATATTAAGCCGAGTAAATAGATACCAAACATGTCACACTTTATAATTGCACGCACTCGTGGAATGACGACAAACTACGGTACCTAAAAATCTCAATAGGCGACGCTTTAAAAAAAATTCCGGTTACCAGGTTCGAGTTATAGAGGAGGTCTAGTGCTAGAATTATTGCTCTCGATCTGACGATTGCAGCGATACCTTACATGTGTGATTTGAACATCATATGCAGGCGCGACTTCCGTATGCGTTTTCTTTGCTTCGCGAGCTCACGGGGATGGCTGGCACTTTAAAAAAAAATTTTTTTTATTTATTTTAAAATGTATAAATAGTTTTTAAAAAAATAAATAAATTTGATCACTTTTATTGCTGTCACATCCCATGTGACAGTAATAGGTGGTGACAGGTACTCTTTATGGAGGGATCGGCGGTCTAAAAGACCCCCGATCCCTCCTTTACACTTCAAACTATTCAGATTGCCATTTTCGGCGATTCTGAATAGTGTTTTTTTTTTTTAATCCGGCGCCATTGGCAGCCGAGTAAACGGGAAGTGACGTCATGATGTCGCTTCCGTGTTTACCATTAGGAGACTGGAATGAAGCCACTTACAGCTTCATTCCAGTCCCTGCCCAGCAGCCAGACACATCAGATCATGCATCGGTGCCCCTGATTGAGCGGTGGGAGGTGGCGGGAGGGGGGGAAGTCCCCTCCCGCTCCTCCGGTATAACAGCTGAGCGGCTTTTAGCCGCATCGGTTGTTATGGCTGGATAGCCGATCGCCCGCTCTGCAAAACGGTACTGGGATGATGCCTGCAGGTATCATCCCGGTATAACCCCCGGAAGCCGAGTACGCACACCTGTGTACGCTTGGCGGGAAGGGGTTAAATCTGAAAAGAAAGCTGGAGTATTTGGGCCTGATCATAGACACAGCCCAGAAAAGGGTGTTTTTGCCTCCGGCAAAGATCAGCTCCATATGAGAGCTGTTACGGATGGTCAGGTCAAAAAGAAATCCCATGGAGTTGTTAGGAAAGATGGTAGCTTCATTCAAAGCAGTTCCCTATGCACAGTTCCATTCGATACTGGAACAGTATCCTGTCTGCTTGGAACAAAACGACGCAAGCTTTGGACTTGCCAATGCGGCTGTCCCCAAATGTGTCCCAAAGCCTCAGTTGGTGGTTACTAACCCAGAATCTGCCGAAAGGAAAATCCTTCAGACCAATTATCTGGAAAGTAGTAATGACAGATGGCAGCCTCTCAGGCTGGGGAGCAGTACTAGAGAAAACAACTGTCCAGGGACAGTGGTCGAGATCCGAAAGAACCCTGCCCATCAACATCCTAGAGATTCGAGCAGCGTGTCTGGCTTTGAAAATCTGGACCTCCAGGTTAAAGAATTGTCCTGTCAGGATCCAATCCGACAATGCCACGGCTGTGGCCTATATCAATCACCAAGAGGGCATCAAGAGTCTTGGGCAGAAAAGAATGTTCCATGCCTATCAGCAGTTTTCATCCTGGGAGTAGAGAATTGGCACGTGGACTACATAAGTCGCCAGCAGTTATTCTCAGGGGAATGGTCGCTTCACCCCGTGGGATCAGTTCTCACTGATCTATGCATTCCCCCCTATTCGGTTGCTGCCACGACTTCTTTGCAGGATCAAGCTGGAAAGAAAGCCGATAATTCTGGTAGCACCAGCATGGCCCAGAAGGTCATGGTACACAGAAATCATAAAGATGGTAGTGGAGGTCCCATGGCCCTTCCCACTAAGGCCAGACCTGCTCTTTCAGGGGCCGATATTCCATCCTACTTTACGAACATTAAATTTAACAGCCTGGCTATTGAAACCCACATTCTGAAGAAATGTGGGCTTTCCGGGTCTATTATCTCAACTTTTATTAATGCAAAGAAGCCAGCTTCCAGAACTATGTATTATAGAGTTTGAAAGGCTTGTGTTTCCTGGTGTGAAACCAAAGGTTGTCACCCTCGGAGATATATCATAGGTAGAATTCTTACCTTTCTACAATTAGGTGTAGAAATGAAGTTGGCCCTGAGTACTATTAAGGGCCAAGTCTCAGCCTTTCTCAGCAATTTTATTTCAAAGACCGCTTGCTACGCATTCTTTATTCCAGGGTTTTATGCAAGGGGTGATCCAGATTAATCCGCCAGTTAAATCACCCTTGAGCTCTTGGGATTTGAGTTTAGTTTTGTCAGTGTTACAAAAACAGCCATTTGAACTGTTACAGCATTTTCCCTTAGTCCTTCTGACAAGGAAGCTGGTTTCAGAATTGGCTGCTCTTTCTTGTAAAGAGCCATATTTTATTATTCATGAGGACAGATTGGTGTTATGTCCTCGGCCATGCTTTTTTGCCCAAAGTAGTTTCAGGTTTTCACCTATACCAAGATATTGTTTTGCCATCGTTTTTTACAAAACCATGTTCCAGGGAAGAAAAGTCACTACATTGTCTTGATGTGGTGAGAGCAGTGAAAATCTATTTAAAGGCGACTGCTCAGATTCGTAAGACTGATGTCTTATTTATTCTGCCAGAAGGTCCTAAGAAAGAACAGACAGCATTGAGATCCACTGTCGCTAAGTGGATTCGGCAAGTTATTATTCAAACTTATGATTTAAAGGGTAAGATTCCCCCTTTTCAAGTCAATGCACACTCTACCAGAGCGGTTAGTGCTTCTTGGGAAGTGCGTCACCAGACCCCCATGGCTCAGATCTGCAGGGCAGCAACTTGGTCTTCAGTGCATACATTCACAAAATGTTATCAGGTGGATGTAAGGAGGGATGAGGATATCGCCTTCAGGCACAGTGTGCTGCAGGCAGCAGTATAAGTCCTCAGGTCTGGGGGTGCCCTACGGGTTGTGTCTCCCTCCCCTCAAGTAGCATTGCCATGGGACGTCCCATTAAGTAAATATTTTAGGCTCTGTGTCCCATGATGTATGATAAAGAAAATTAGGATTTTTATAACAGCTTACCTGTAAAATTATTTTCTTGGAGTACATCATGGGACACAGACATGGATCCTGCCCCTCTTTTTATGGGGTTTAAGTATGTTGTTCGGCTACAAAAACCAACGTACTCTTGGAAGGAGTAGGGGCTATATAGGGGAGTCAACTTCCTGTATTTGGTATACCAGTGTCAACACCTGAAGGTGGCCTATAAAAGTAACCCATAAAATAATTATTTAAGGCTCTGTGTGCCATGAAGTTCTCCAAGAAAAGGATTTTACAGGTAAGCTGTTATAATAATCCTATTTTTGGTGCACAGATGAACTGTTATGTGACATGATTGTATGTGGGATCTACAACGATGCAGTTTGTGTTCAGTCGGGAAGAAAGATTTAACACTGGAAACAGCCCTCGTGTATGTTGTTTGAACATTCTGAAAGGGCCACTAAAGAACTAAAAAGAGAGGCAGAAGTGTTTGTGTTGCAACAGAATAAAATGTAGCAACTGTGGTAGTGAATATGCTACTGGGTGCAACATGTGTCTAGCTTTTGACAAAAGGCGTAACTCATGCAACAAATGGAATCATTTTGCAAAATGTTGTATGTCCAAGCCTCGACCGTGACACCAGAAGGGAGATCACCTCTCCCCCCTCCCTCTCGGCAATCATCTGGGACACATCACAGGTCCTAGATGATTGCCCGGCCAGTCACGGCGCGTGGGCTCAGCTCGCAAATGCGCAGTGGGTGCCCGGCTGTGCGCCCACACTTACAATGCCGGCGCCACAGAAAGGAGGGGGAGACTAGCGAAGCTTCACCCCCCCCACATCGCTGGACCCTGGGACAGGTAAGTGTCTGATAATTAAAAGTCAACAGCTGCAGTATTTGTAGCTGTTGACTTTTAACTTTTTCTTTTTTTTTAGCAGAACTTCGCTTTGATATAAGGCTCTCCTGAGGCCTTATCACCCATTTAAAAAGAGAAAGTGGTTGCTGACATGCCACAGGCAAAGGTCTTTAGCATTCCAGATGCAAAATGTGGATTCTGCCAAATCCCTCTGGATGAGGAATCATCATTACTCATGACACAACATTTATGACCGCATATGGGAGATACAAATGCTTACGGATGCCATATGGAATTTCAACTGGAAGTGAAGTCTTTCAGAGATGTATAGAATACGGTAGCTCTTTGCTGGACAGTCATGTGAAATAGTCATAGTTAAAATCTTGACTTAGGGATCCTCCATTGAAGAACATGACAAACTACTTAAATGCGTACTAGACCATGTCAAAGCCATCAATATGCAGCTCAACCCTACCAAATGTCGCTTCAAGGTCTCAGAGCTGCCATATGTTGGACACCTTCTCACAGATAAACGCGTCGAGCCTGACCCAGAATAAAAACAAGGTCATCCATTAAATGCCCGCTCCAGAAAACAAGCATGACTTGCAAAGGTTTCTTGGCATAACCAAATGGTCTTGGCGCAGTCTGTCTTCAAAAGGGGAGGCCTGTGGCTTTTGCATCAAGAGCCCTCACTGAGACTGAAGCATGCTATGCACAAATTGAGAAGGAATTATTGGGACTAGTATTTGCCTGTGTAAAATTCCACAATTATATCTATGGCCGCCTTGTGACTGTGGAGACAGATCATCAGCCACTTATAACCATACTGAGAAAACCCCTGCACAAAGCATCTGTGCACATCCACTGAATGATGTTAAAGCTTCAACGCTACCTCCTAAATGTAATCTATAAATGTGGTTGTGAACTGTTTCTTGCGGATGCTCCTTCACGTGCACACCTCCCCACTTCTGATAGCTCTGACGCTATTGAAGATTATGATGTGTTGGCATTAGGGATGAGCCGAACACCCCCCGGTTCGGTTCGCACCAGAACTTGCGAACGACCCCCGCGTTCGGTACGAACGTTAGAACCCCATTGAAGTCTATGGGACTCGAACGTTCGAATTGGAAAGTGCTAATTTTAACGGCTAATATGCAAGATAGTGTCCTAAAAAGGGTTTGGCGACCTGCCTCCTGCCTCAGGGGACATGGGTCACTGCAAAAAAAAGTTTTAAAAACTACCGTTTTGGTGGGAGCACTGATTTTAATGACGACTAAAGTGAAAAAAAAAAGTGAAATATTCCTTTAAATATGGTGCCTGGTGGGTGTCTGTAGTATGCCTGTGAAGTGCCACGTGTTTCCCGTGTTTAGAACAGTCCCTGCACAAAATGACATTAAGCGGAAATAACACCATTTAAAACTGCTTGCGGTTTTAATGTTATATCTGGTTCCTGCAATATGGTTGAAAATCATTCAGAAAAATGGCATGGGTAGCCCTCCCTGCCCATTACCAGCCTATTTGGGTCTTGTACGCATATTAAGGGGAACCCTGTACCCATATTAAAAAAAGGAAATGCGTGTGGCCCCCAGGCCCTATATACTCAGAACAGCAGTATACAGGCGGTGCAAACAAGACAGGGACTGTGTAGGTTTGTTGTGTTAAGTTGAATCTGTTTGTAATTTTCAACTGGTACATTTTTAAAGTGTAGCTCCAGTCAAAAAAAATATTTTTAAGCTTTTTGGAAAACATAGGGAAGGGTTATCACCCCTGTATAATTTGTTTTGTCATCCATCTTTTTTCATCTCACTTGCTGTTGTCTCCTTCCGTTTGCAAGTAGGAGATGTTTGTAAATTGGATGTTTGAAAGTAGGGGCCTGCCCTATATGCTCTGCAGAAATGGCGGAACAAGGTGTTGGTTTTGCAACAACATTGTAAGCCCTCAAAGTGACTCTTGGTGGGCGCTGGAGCGCCCTGCTGTGAACGATTATATCAAGAATTGTAATTACATGCCATTGTTGAACAGTGGTAGAAAAATTGACCTTTGGTGGTTGTGGTGCTGGTGCCACAACACTATAAGTCCTCACAGTTACTCTGGGTGGGCACAGGAAGGGGCCCTCCTGTGAAATATTATATCAAGAATTGTAATTACATGTCCCTGTTAAACAGGGGCAGAAAAATTGGGCCTTAGGCACTGGTGCCATCACACTGCAACCTCTGCCATACACTCTAGTTTTATTGCAGGAATTAGCCCTGCTGCAAAGCATTGCATCAAAAATTGTACTTAAACGCCCCTGTTAAACAGGGGCAGAAAAATTGGGCCTTAGGCACTGGTGCCATCACACTGCAACCTCTGCCATACACTCTAGTTTTTTTGCAGGAATTAGCCCTGCTGCAAAGCATTGCATCAAAAATTGTACTTAAACGCCCCTGTTAAACAGGGGCAGAAAAATTGGGCCTTAGGCACTGGTGCCATCACACTGCAACCTCTGCCATACACTCTAGTTTTATTGCAGGAATTAGCCCTGCTGCAAAGCATTGCATCAAAAATTGTACTTAAACGCCCCTGTTAAACAGGGGGAGAAAAATTGGGCCTTAGGCACTGGTGCCATCACACTGCAACCTCTGCCATACACTCTAGTTTTATTGCAGGAATTAGCCCTGCTGCAAAGCATTGCATCAAAAATTGTACTTAAACGCCCCTGTTAAACAGGGGCAGAAAAATTGGGCCTTAGGCACTGGTGCCATCACACTGCAACCTCTCCCATATACTCTTGTTTGATTGCAGGAATTAGCCCTGCTGCAAAGCATTGCATCAAAAATTGTACTTAAACGCCCCTGTTAAACAGGGGCAGAAAAATTGGGCCTTAGGCACTGGTGCCATCACACTGCAACCTCTGCCATACACTCTAGTTTTATTGCAGGAATTAGCCCTGCTGCAAAGCATTGCATCAAAAATTGTACTTAAACGCCCCTGTTAAACAGGGGCAGAAAAATTGGGCCTTAGGCACTGGTGCCATCACACTGCAACCTCTGCCATACACTCTAGTTTTTTTGCAGGAATTAGCCCTGCTGCAAAGCATTGCATCAAAAATTGTACTTAAACGCCCCTGTTAAACAGGGGCAGAAAAATTGGGCCTTAGGCACTGGTGCCATCACACTGCAACCTCTGCCATACACTCTAGTTTTATTGCAGGAATTAGCCCTGCTGCAAAGCATTGCATCAAAAATTGTACTTAAACGCCCCTGTTAAACAGGGGGAGAAAAATTGGGCCTTAGGCACTGGTGCCATCACACTGCAACCTCTGCCATACACTCTAGTTTTATTGCAGGAATTAGCCCTGCTGCAAAGCATTGCATCAAAAATTGTACTTAAACGCCCCTGTTAAACAGGGGCAGAAAAATTGGGCCTTAGGCACTGGTGCCATCACACTGCAACCTCTCCCATATACTCTTGTTTGATTGCAGGAATTAGCCCTGCTGCAAAGCATTGCATCAAAAATTGTACTTAAACGCCCCTGTTAAACAGGGGCAGAAAAATTGGGCCTTAGGCACTGGTGCCATCACACTGCAACCTCTGCCATACACTCTAGTTTTATTGCAGGAATTAGCCCTGCTGCAAAGCATTGCATCAAAAATTGTACTTAAACGCCCCTGTTAAACAGGGGCAGAAAAATTGGGCCTTAGGCACTGGTGCCATCACACTGCAACCTCTGCCATACACTCTAGTTTTTTTGCAGGAATTAGCCCTGCTGCAAAGCATTGCATCAAAAATTGTACTTAAACGCCCCTGTTAAACAGGGGCAGAAAAATTGGGCCTTAGGCACTGGTGCCATCACACTGCAACCTCTGCCATACACTCTAGTTTTATTGCAGGAATTAGCCCTGCTGCAAAGCATTGCATCAAAAATTGTACTTAAACGCCCCTGCTAAACAGGGGCAGAAAAATTGGGCCTTAGGCACTGGTGCCATCACACTGCAACCTCTGCCATACACTCTAGTTTTTTTGCAGGAATTAGCCCTGCTGCAAAGCATTGCATCAAAAATTGTACTTAAACGCCCCTGTTAAACAGGGGCAGAAAAATTGGGCCTTAGGCACTGGTGCCATCACACTGCAACCTCTGCCATACACTCTAGTTTTATTGCAGGAATTAGCCCTGCTGCAAAGCATTGCATCAAAAATTGTACTTAAACGCCCCTGTTAAACAGGGGCAGAAAAATTGGGCCTTAGGCACTGGTGCCATCACACTGCAACCTCTGCCATACACTCTAGTTTTTTTGCGGGAATTAGCCCTGCTGCAAAGCATTGCATCAAAAATTGTACTTAAACGCCCCTGTTAAACAGGGGCAGAAAAATTGGGCCTTAGGCACTGGTGCCATCACACTGCAACCTCTGCCATACACTCTAGTTTTTTTGCAGGAATTAGCCCTGCTGCAAAGCATTGCATCAAAAATTGTACTTAAACGCCCCTGTTAAACAGGGGCAGAAAAATTGGGCCTTAGGCACTGGTGCCATCACACTGCAACCTCTGCCATACACTCTAGTTTTATTGCAGGAATTAGCCCTGCTGCAAAGCATTGCATCAAAAATTGTACTTAAACGCCCCTGTTAAACAGGGGCAGAAAAATTGGGCCTTAGGCACTGGTGCCATCACACTGCAACCTCTGCCATACACTCTAGTTTTTTTGCAGGAATTAGCCCTGCTGCAAAGCATTGCATCAAAAATTGTACTTAAACGCCCCTGTTAAACAGGGGCAGAAAAATTGGGCCTTAGGCACTGGTGCCATCACACTGCAACCTCTGCCATACACTCTAGTTTTATTGCAGGAATTAGCCCTGCTGCAAAGCATTGCATCAAAAATTGTACTTAAACGCCCCTGTTAAACAGGGGGAGAAAAATTGGGCCTTAGGCACTGGTGCCATCACACTGCAACCTCTGCCATACACTCTAGTTTTATTGCAGGAATTAGCCCTGCTGCAAAGCATTGCATCAAAAATTGTACTTAAACGCCCCTGTTAAACAGGGGCAGAAAAATTGGGCCTTAGGCACTGGTGCCATCACACTGCAACCTCTGCCATACACTCTAGTTTTATTGCAGGAATTAGCCCTGCTGCAAAGCATTGCATCAAAAATTGTACTTAAACGCCCCTGTTAAACAGGGGCAGAAAAATTGGGCCTTAGGCACTGGTGCCATCACACTGCAACCTCTGCCATACACTCTAGTTTTTTTGCAGGAATTAGCCCTGCTGCAAAGCATTGCATCAAAAATTGTACTTAAACGCCCCTGTTAAACAGGGGCAGAAAAATTGGGCTGCTGGCATCACCCAGAACCAAAAATGTTCTTCCAACATATCAGCGGAGGAGGAAGAGGATAGACAATCAACATAACAGGACAGTCACTCAGCATCAGCATAGGCAGTCTTGAAGGGATGTGGTATTTCAAAAAAAATTATTCGGTTACATCAGCTTCAGGTGCTTGGTAGCTGTGGGTGATCCAAGACTGATTCATCTTGATGAAGGTCAGTCGATCAACTGATTCGGTGGACAGGCGCACCCTGTGATCGGTAACGAAGCCACCAGCAGCACTGAAGGTGCGTTCCGAAAGAACGCTGGATGCAGGACAGGCCAGTAGCTCAATTGCATACTGTGCAAGCTCTGGCCAGTGATCCATCCTCAAGACCCAGTAAGCCAGAGGATTTTCAGTGGGAAAGGTGTCCAAGTCTGACCTTGCCCCTAGGTATTCCTGCACCATGTAAATTAGACGCTGGCGATGGGTGCTGGAACCAATCATACCTTGGGGCTGCGGACTAAAAAATTGTCTGAAAGCATCAGTCAGACGGCCACCTTCTCCACCGCTCCTTCTGACTGATGCCTCAGCAACACGTTGTCCAGGACCAGGAGTTTGTGACCTCCCAGTCTCTGGGAACGCGTTGCACAGAGCTTTCTGCAAGGCCTCCCTGAGATGTCTCATCCTCTGCTCCCTCTGCGATGGCAAGATAAGGTCGGCAACCTTACCCTTGTACCGTGGATCAAGGAGAGTGGCCAGCCAGTAATGGTCCCTCTCCTTGATCCGAAGAATACGAGGATCCTTCCGCAGGCTTTGCAGGATCAGGGAGGCCATGCAGCGTAGGTTAGCTGAGGCATTCGGTCCGGAGTCCTCTGGGTCACTAAGGACAACATGATCCGCAGCTACCTCCTCCCAGCCACGTACAAGTCCACGTGTTTCTTGGGACTGTAAATCATCCCTATAAGACTGCTGCTGCTGATGCTGAGTGCCAGCCTCCACCTCCATGCTGACACAATCATCCTCCTCCTCCTCTTCCTCCTCCTCACCCTCTTCCTGTGTGATGGGTGGCACAGCAGGAACACTGTCTGGATAAAGGGGGCCTTGAGAGGCAAGGAAGTCCTCCTCTTCCTGCCTCTGTTCTGCCTCAAGTGCCCTGTCCATTATTCCACGCAGCGTATGCTCCAAGAGGTGGACAAGAGGTATAGTGTCACTGATGCATGCACTGTCACTGCTCACCATCCTTGTGGCCTCCTCAAACGGTGACAGGACAGTGCATGCATCCCTGATCATGCCCCACTGGCATGGTGAGAAAAAACCAAGCTCTCCTGACCCTGTCCTGGTGCCGTAGTCGCACAGGTACTCATTGATGGCCCTCTGCTGCGTGTGCAGCCGCTGCAGCATGGCCAATGTTGCACACAGACTCTCCTGGCCTGTTTCAGGACATCCTGTAAGCCGGGGTACCTGCCCAAGAACCGCTGCACCACCAGGTTAAGGACGTGAGCTACACAGGGCACATGGGTCAGTTGTCCCTGTCGGAGGGCGGAGAGGAGGTTGGTGCCATTGTCGCAAACCACCATTCCTGGCTTAAGCTGGCGTGGCGTCAACCACCTCTCGGCCTGCCCCTGCAGAGCTGACAAAACATCCGCCCCAGTGTGGCTCCTGTCCCCCAAACAAACCAGCGCAAGCACGGCATGGCATCGTTTTGCCTGCATACTTGCGTAGCCCCTGCAACGCCTACGGAGCACCGCTGGTTCTGAGGACAGAGCACTGGAAGAGGCCATGGAGGAAGAAGAAGAGGAGGGGGTGGAGGAGAGAGGTGTGTCACAACCAATAGTAGCATTTTGGAGGCGTGGTGGCGGAACAACCTCCAATACTACTGCACCTTGTCCTGCATCCTTCCCAGCAGCCAGAAGAGTGACCCAATGGGCCGTGAAAGACAGGTAACGTCCCTGTCCATGCCTGCTGGACCATGAGTCAGCGGTAATATGCACCTTACCACTGACCGCCCTGTCCAGCGAGGCAAGGACATTGCCTTCCACATGCCGGTAGAGAGCCGGAATTGCCTTCCGTGAGAAAAAGTGGCGTTTGGGGGCCTGCCACTGAGGAACCGCACATTGTACAAACTCACGGAAGGGGGCCGAGTCTACCAACTGAAAAGGCAGCAGTTGAAGTGCTAGCAATTTAGCCAAGCTAGCATTCAACCGCTGGGCATGTGGATGGCTGGGAGTAAATTTCTTCCGCCGGTCCAGCAGCTGGGGCAGGGACATTTGTCTGCTATAATCGGACGTGGATGTACCACTAGCAGAGTTCCCGGAAGCACTTGGCTGTGACACACCTAATTCTACACCTTCATTCCTCTCAGAGCAGGTTTCAGAGAGGACTGAAGGTCTAGTGGGGTTGGAGATGCCAGCTGATGAGGAGCAAGGAGAGGTCCGCTTTGTTCTTTGGTGTGGGTCTTTGAGGTATGCTTGCCAACGAGCTGCATGGCAGGTCAACATATGTCTGGTCAAGCATGTGGTGCCCAAGCGGCTGATGTTTTGGCCACGTGAGATACGCTTGAGACATATGTTGCAAATAGCAGCGGTGCGATCTGATGCACTCGTCTCAAAAAAGGCCCACACCAAAGAACTTTTAGAATAACGCGCAGAGGAAGCGCTCTGCGCAGAGGAAGCGCTCTGCGCAGGCGGAGCTCTGCGGTGTGATTCAGTCGGTGTGCTGCCCCTAAGCTGGCCCCCGGAGGGCATCCTGCCTCGTTGGACATGTGCCTCCTCCTCCTCCTCCTCCTCCTCCTCCTCCCTCCTTCCAGGCACCCACGTGGAGTCAGTGCCCTCATCATCCCCTCCCTCTTCATCGCTGTAGCAAACCTGGCAGTATGCTGCAGCTTGTGGAACATGACTGCCAGATTGCTGTCCTTCTTGAGCATCCCCTCTCTCTGTGCTCACACTACTGCCTTCCTCTAGCTGAGTGTCATCATCAGAGCCCACCAAACACTGGGCATCCTCCTGGAGCATGTACCCAACACTGTGCTCAAAGAGTTCAGGAGACTCCTCAGGAGGACGTGGTGGGTCTAGGGAAGGAGTCACTGATGATGACATTGAGAGGAGGGACGACGATGTGTTGGCAGCTGCTTTTCTACTACCCTGAGACTGGGTGAGAGAGGATGAGGAGGATGAAGAGAGCTTGGTCATCCACTCTACCAAGTCGTTGGCATGTTGCGGTTCAACATGTCCAGCTGCAGAAAAGAAGGACAAGCATGTCCCATGGCCACGTGCTGATGACAATGCACCGCGTCCACGACCAGCACTGTTGTCTCTAGACACAGAGCCTGCTTGCCCTCTTTTATCGGCTCGCGCCTGTCTGCCTCTCCTTGCTGGCCTTCCAGACATGGTAATGGCCTGAAGGGAGTTGGGTAAAACAGTAGTTGGGTAGTTTATATTGTGCTGGAGGCACACAACACCCACTAACTCCTGCAGATGCCTTTTTTATAGAACAGCAGAGTTAAAGGGGTATATACAGATGTATACTGTGCTGTGCTGGAAGCACACACAACTTCCAATAACTCCAGCAGATGTCAATCGGGCCCAAATAGAGAACAGCTATGTAGGTGGATAATAGCGGTATGTACTGGGTACAGAGCAGGCACACAGCACGCACTATCTCCTGAGTGACACTACTGACTGCAAGCTCTATTGTTAAAGATGGACCACTAGCTATATAGGTGAGGTGAATATCACGGTGTATACTGCGGTCAGGGCACGCAGACAATAACCAGAAAACAGCAGAGTTAAAGGGGTATATACAGATGTATACTGTGCTGTGCTGGAAGCACACACAACTTCCAATAACTCCAGCAGATGTCAATCGGGCCCAAATAGAGAACAGCTATGTAGGTGGATAATAGCGGTATGTACTGGGTACAGAGCAGGCACACAGCACGCACTATCTCCTGAGTGACACTACTGACTGCAAGCTCTATTGTTAAAGATGGACCACTAGCTATATAGGTGAGGTGAATATCACGGTGTATACTGCGGTCAGGGCACGCAGACAATAACCAGAAAACAGCAGAGTTAAAGGGGTATATACAGATGTATACTGTGCTGTGCTGGAAGCACACACAACTTCCAATAACTCCAGCAGATGTCAATCGGGCCCAAATAGAGAACAGCTATGTAGGTGGATAATAGCGGTATGTACTGGGTACAGAGCAGGCACACAGCACGCACTATCTCCTGAGTGACACTACTGACTGCAAGCTCTATTGTTAAAGATGGACCACTAGCTATATAGGTGAGGTGAATATCACGGTGTATACTGCGGTCAGGGCACGCAGATAATAACCAGAAAACAGCAGAGTTAAAGGGGTATATACAGATGTATACTGTGCTGTGCTGGAAGCACACACAACTTCCAATAACTCCAGCAGATGTCAATCGGGCCCAAATAGAGAACAGCTATGTAGGTGGATAATAGCGGTATGTACTGGGTACAGAGCAGGCACACAGCACGCACTATCTCCTGAGTGACACTACTGACTGCAAGCTCTATTGTTAAAGATGGACCACTAGCTATATAGGTGAGGTGAATATCACGGTGTATACTGCGGTCAGGGCACGCAGATAATAACCAGAAAACAGCAGAGTTAAAGGGGTATATACAGATGTATACTGTGCTGTGCTGGAGGCACACACAACTTCCAATAACTCCAGCAAATGACAATCGGGCTCAAATAGAGAACAGCTATGTAGGTGTATATAGTGGTATGTACTGGGTACAGAGCACGCAGACAGCACGCACTAACACTACTGACTGCAAGCTCTATTATTAAAGCTAGATCACTAGCTATATAGGTGAGGTGAATATAGTGGTGTATACTGCGGTCAGGGCACAGACAGTAACCACTACACAAGAGCAAAATAGTAAATCAGCCAAAAACGATTGGTGTGTAACTGTGTTGAAGGTACACAGAACACCCACTGCTTCAGATGCTAACAAACACTACACGAGGCCGCCTGAAAGGCGGCTTTATATAGTGTGGGGCGTGCACTACACAGTCTGAGCTATGATTGGCCACAGGCAGGATGCCTGTGGCCAACCATTGCTCTCCTCGCTACTGGCGCTGCGATTGGCCAAGCATGCGGGGTCACAGTGCATGCTTGGCCAATCGTGAGACAGCAATGCATTGCGCCATCGCAGTGCATTGTGGGCCACACGAATTTTGCCGCGAACGGCCCAAACGTTCGGAATTCGGCGAACGCACGAACGACCGATGTTCGAGTCGAACATGCGTTCGACTCGAACACGAAGCTCATCCCTAGTTGGCATACAGAATAATTCAGGAACTAAAGCAAGAAACACAGGCAGATGCCACCTGTCAGCGCCTAATTGACATCATTCTCAATGGGTGACCTGGCTCCTTTAAGGAAATCCCACATGATATCCGACAATGCTACTCTATGAGGGATGAATTGACAGTGGATGATGGATTAATCCTGCATGATCAGAGATATGTAATCCCTCACTCTCTTCAAAAATACTACTTGACATATCAAGGTCATCCTGGCATTCATTCAACTAAGAGAAGGGCACGTAAAACCATGTTTTGGCCCACTATATACACCGACATTAAAACAGAAGTTTCCAGATGTGCCCCATGCAACGCTCTATGACAGCACCAGATGAGAGAACCTTTAACTCTTCACCAAATAATTGACAGACCATGGTCTATCACAGCAGCAGACATATTTGAGTGGTCAAACAAGGATTACCTGGTCTTGATAGATTCGTACTCTGGCTGGTAAGAATTTTATGTTCTCCCAAACACTTCCAGTAACATAGTGATCTGGACATTAAAGTGGATATTCTCAACACATGGAATTGTCTATCAACTGATGACTGGCAATGCAACATCATTTTCAAGTAGAGAATTCAGGAACTTTGCTCACCAATGGGATTTTCATCACGTCACTAGCAGTCCCAATTACCCCAGATCCAATGGTCTTGCAGAGCGTAGTGTAAGATCGGCCAAGCATCTCCTAGAGAAATGTGCACATGATGGTTCTGACATTTATGCAGCCGTACTCCGCAACACTCCTAGGGATGGCATGACCAGGCTAAAAGGAAAGATACGGCATGACAAATCGGCCAGACACCTTTCCCCTCTGGAGTCTGGGCAGGTGGTAAGGATGGAGACAACCCGTGGATTTGACAAACTGGCCTCTGTTCATGGAAAGGCCTGCCAACCAAACAGCTATGCTGTCCATTGTGATGGTAGGACCTATGTAAGGAACCGTCGTCACCTCCTATAGGTACCTGAATCATACTGAACTGCCACTGCCCATGTGCATATGATCACTTCAGGACCCCAAGCACAGCCATCTGCTGCTGTGGCAATTGACACTTGCACCAACGGATGTAACACATAATAGACTTGAAAGACTCACAATTTTTTATTTGATGTGGAAGATTGTGTAAATCCAATCCAAAGTTCCAAAACTTTATCACACAATGGCGTATATGAAAGGGAAGGGGGAGGGGGAATGAAACAGGGGATTTTTCAACGGTGCAGTTGAAAGTTTTATTTCAATGTAATAAAAATAGATTATATAAACATTAATAACAGATACAAAAATGTACAGAGGTTACTGAGTACATAGCTATTGGGTTTTGGGGATCCCGAAAATATTTGTTGATAAAGTGATCGCACTTCTTCCCAACATGTTTCGCACTGAGCTTCTTCTGGGGAATATGCAACTAACAATAACATAAAAAGAAAAATGTTTTTTTATGAAAACATCAATACACAATATAGTACAAGTCAGAATATATTGAAAAAACATGGTTTTTACATAATCATAAATAATCCCAATATGCTTGGTCCAATACGGCGGTGCTTACCCTGATCCAAAAATACACCGCAACCCCGGAACCGGCAAAAGTTGGAAAGTAATTGTTTAAGCCCGACAAGCAAGATCAGAGGCCCCCCAGCTCAATGGAGGACATAGATGGAGGTAAGCAAACGCTAAAAAAATGAGTAGAATAAAAAAGAAAAATAAGTAAAACTAGAACGTTTTAAATTTATATAAAGAAATAAATTGGACTGTATAATAATCATTATAATGCCCTCAATTATATGGGGGAATTGGGGCATAAGCCTCCATATCAAGAGAATATATAATATATTAATTATGATAGTTAATGATAAATGACACAATTGGATGATAATTAAACAGACATTGAACCTTTGTTATCAATTAAAGCCTGATTTAAATGTGTAACTAAAGAGTAAAAATGGTATAAAAATATAAATAAGTACTTGTACCTTCAGAAATAAAGGAAGATTGAATTGTGTTACTATGTATCAATATAGATACAATAAATGTGAAAAAGTCACAGCAGGTTAACCAATTCGATGCACTGCTTTTTACCAGCTAGTGAGTGCAGCGCTTTGCTGCCCCTGAATATCTGCTAAACCTAGAAACAAATAAAGAAAATATAAGTGGAGGTGTTTAAGGAAAGTATAATGTGTTGAAATATAGTAACAAATGAATCTAGGTTTCCAAGGAGTGGAAATCCAACATTGCAGCGGTGCCCGTGTCATACCTCTAATCAGTGTATCCCTGAACTGCGCTGCTTATAACTCCTCCATCCATCGAGCCGGCGTCTTACGTCACCGGCTCGATGCGGACAACCAGAGGAGGGTAATGCGCATGCGCGAAGCCCGTCGCGCCGACGTCCAGACTACAATCCCCATAATTCCGCGGTGCTGATGAATCGAATCAGCATAGGTGGTTGCCAGTGACTTATTTTTCTTTTTTATTCTACTCATTTTTTTAGCGTTTGCTTACCTCCATCTATGTCCTCCATTGAGCTGGGGGGCCTCTGATCTTGCTTGTCGGGCGTAAACAATTACTTTCCAACTTTTGCCGGTTCCGGGGTTGCGGTGTATTTTTTGGATCAGGGTAAGCACCGCCGTATTGGACCAAGCATATTGGGATTATTTATGATTATGTAAAAACCATGTTTTTTCAATATATTCCGACTTGTACTATATTGTGTATTGATGTTTTCATAAAAAACATTTTTCTTTTTATGTTATTGTTAGTTGCACATTCCCCTGAAGAAGCTCAGTGCGAAACATGTTGGGAAGAAGTGCGATCACTTTATCAACAAATATTTTCGGGATCCCCAAAACCCAATAGCTATGTACTCAGTAACCTCTGTACATTTTTGTATCTGTTATTAATGTTTATATAATCTATTTTTATTACATTGAAATAAAACTCTATGAATTTTTATATTTTTGCTATCACTTTCTTATAAGCTGCATGGTTGAAAAATCCCCTGTTTCATTCCCCCTCCCCCTTCCCTTTCATATACGCCATTTCTAGAATTATTAGAGGATGAGGTGCCTATAGTATTAAGGTGTCACTGGGAAGTTTGGACCAAATCATTTCTATTTTATCACACAATGATTTTTACTCAGCCTCTTTTGTTTTATATTGTAGTTTGTTATTGTCCCTTGCTATGCTGCACTCCTTGTTGGTTCTATATTACACTTAATTTATATATGCATATTCCTTTCTTTAAAAGGGGAAAAATGTAGAATATGTATGTGATGTATTTACATAGCTGTGTTAGGACCTAGGGGTGGGAACAGGAAGTAGGAAGATATAAAGTGAAACTAGATGAAATTGGTTTTGTATGTGGCTCTCTGCTGGCTGAAATAAACAAGCTTTTCAAAAGATTCATCTGACTATTCATCATTGCCATAGCTCCCAACTGTCCCTGATTTGGAGGGAATGTCCCTGATTTGGACCAATATCTGTCCCTCATTCCACCTTTTGTCCCTCGTTTTGGTCTGATCTATATAGTTGTATATAAAATGCACTTTTTTTCTTTCAAAAAGTGTTTCCCAGTGCTAAACCATTCATCCAATTTCTAAATTGCTGCATTTGTAAATTTTAAAAGCCAATATAAAGGAATAGTAGTGGAAAAAAAAGGTCCTTGTGGATTTAATTAACCTTTTTTGTTATTTCACCTTTAAGGGGGTGTTGCAGGGTGTGTGTCCTATGCCTACATATATTTGTTAGTAGGTGTCCCTCATTCCCATCTCAAAATGTTGGGAGGTATGCATTGCTTCTACAAAATCCACAAAGTTGCTGTAGATTCGAGGGGGACATGCAAGGAAAATAAAAAAACAGCATTTTAGCTTGCATTTTAGCTTGCATATGATTGGATGATAAAGTCAGCAGAGCTTCTACTCATTTCAGATCTACCCCTTAGATTTAGAGCGACTACACTTCTAAGTGAACTTTCAGTGCACTTGCAAGTGCATTTACAGTGCAAAGTGGATTTTCCTTTCATAAATAACCCCCAGTATCTCACAAAAGTGAATACACCCCTCACATTTTTTTAAGTATTTTATTTTATCTTTTCATGTGACAACACTGAAGAAATGACACTTTGCTACAATGTAAAGTAGTGAGTGTACAGCTTGTACAACAGTGTAAATTTGCTGTCCCCTCAAAATAACTAAACACACAGCCATTAATGTCTGAACTGCTGCCAACAAAGGTGAGTATACCCCTAAGTGAAAATGCTCTAATTGGGCCCATAATTGGGCAGTTGTTGCTCCACATAAAGATGGCCTAGGCTTTAAGAAGATTGTCAAGATCCTGACACTGAGCTTCAGCACGGTGGCCAAGACCATACAGTGGTTTAACAGAACAGGCTCCACTCAGAATAGGCCTCGCCATAGTCAACCAAAGATGTTGAGTGCACGTGCTCAGTGTCATATCCAGAGGTTGCCTTTGGGAAATAGATGGATGAGTGCTGCCAGCATTGCTGCAGAGGTTGAAGGGGTGGGGGGTCAGCCTGTCAGTGCTCAGAACATATGCCACACACTGCATCAAATTGGTCTGCAGGGCTATCATCCCAAAAGGAAGCCTCTTCTAAAGATCATGCACAAGAAAGCCCGCAAACAGTTTGCTGAAGACAAGCAGACTAAGGACATGGATTACTGGAACCATGCCCTGTGGTCTGATGAGACCAAGATAAACCTATTTGGTTCAGATGGTGTCAAGCGTGTGTGATGGCAAGAAGGTGAGGAGTACAAAGAAAAGTGTGTATTGCCTACAGTCAAGCATGGTGGTGGGAGTGTTATGGTCTGGGACTGCATGAGTGCTGCCAACACAGGGGAGCTACAGTTCATTAAGGGAACCATGAATGCCAACATGTACTGTGACATACTAAATCAGAGCATGATCTTCTCCCTTCAAAGACTGGCCCACAGGGCAGTATTCCAACATAACGACCACAAACACACCTCCAACACAACCACTGCCTTGCTAAAGAAGCTGAGCGGAAAGGTGATGGACTGGCCAAGCATTTCTCCAGACCTAAACCCTATTGAGCATCTGTTGGGCATTCTCAAATGGAAGGTGGAGGAGCGCAAGTTATCTAACATCCTCCAGCTCCATAATATCGTAATGGAGGAGTGCAAGCGTACTCCAGAGGCAACACATGAAGCTCTGGTGAGCTCCATGCCCAAGAGGGTTAAGGCAGTGCTGGAAAATAATGGCGGCCACACAAAATATTTGGACATTTTGGGCCCAATTTGGACATTTTTACTTAAGGGTGTACTTACTTTTGTTGCCAGCGGTTTAAACATTAATGGCTGTGTGTTGAGTTATTTTGTTAGTTTATTTACATTGTAGCAAAGTGTAATTTCTTCAGTTTTGTCACATGAAAAGATATAATAACATATTTACAAACGTGAGTGATGTGTATATATATATATATATATATATATATATATATATACACACACACAGAGAGCGATAATGCTAATGTGCACAGGGTGATTAGGGTGTTCCCAGGCACATCTGGCACACCTCATGCATACGCTTATGGGTCTAGGTTTGAAGACCTGGAATACAGATATAGTACACTAACCACTAAGTAAGATGAACAAACTGTGCAGGAGCTGCAATAACAAGTACTTGGATGAATTGCCTATACAGACAGAGTACCAGTCTGGGACCTTTTTATTATACACAGAGAATGTGTATAAAATGCAATGTAGGTGGCTGTGCAGTGTCCATAGCCTATGTTAGTCATACATATATACTGCTATAGTAGGTGTTTAGGTCCTCAGTGTTTTAGAACTGTCTTCTATAACATTTATTATTTTTTCTATTTATGTACTGTTTTTTAGTTATGCCAGTTCCTCAAAATAAGCAACTAGTGAATGAAGCAATATTACTACATCAGGAATACGACAGGACAATCAAGCAGGAAAATGAACAGCTTAGAAAGAAAATGAAAAGGATGAAAAACAAATACATGAGCAAGTAAGTGGTTGTTCTTATTAGCTGTCTTTGCCAGGGCTCTATTTATTATAATGTTTCTTTACCATCACCAAATTACATTTCATTTACAAAGAACATTTTCAATTCCATTTTTTGTTTTAGTCTCCTGAATTTTGATGTGGAAATTTGAACAGCCTCAGATGATACAGGGATGAAACAAATCTCCCTACATAAGTTTTACAAGTATATCTGCTGTCTTCACCTTTTACAGTATCTCACAAAAGTGAGTACACCCCTCACATTCTTGTAAATATTTTATTATATCTTTTCATGTGACAACACTGAAGAAATTACACTTTGTTACAATGTAAACTAGTGAGTGTACAGCTTGTATAACAGTGTAAATGTGCTGTCCTTTCAAAATAATTCAACACACAGCCATTAATGTCTAAATCGCTGGCAAGTGCATATACCCCTAAGTGAAAATGTCCAAATTGTCAATATTTTGTGTGCCCACCATTGTTTTCCAGCACTGCCTTAACCCTCTTGGGCATGGAGTTCACCAGAGCTTCACAGGTTGCCACTGGAGTCCTCTTCCACTTCTCCATGACGACATCACGTAGCTGGTGGATGTTAGAGACCTTGCTCTCCTCCACCTTCCATTTGAGGCTACCCCACAGATGCTCAATAGGGTTTAGGTCTGGAGACATGCTTGGCCAGTCCATCACCTTTACCCTCAGCTTCTTTAGCAAGGCAGTGGTTGTCTTGGAGGTGTGTTTGGGGTCGTCATCATGTTAGAATACTGCCCTACGGCCCAGTCTCCAAAGGGAGGGGATCATGTTCTGCTTTAGTATGTCAGTGTGCGGCGTATTGTCTGAGCACTGACAGGCTGACCCCCCTCACCCCTTCAACCTCTGCAGCAATGCTGGGACCACTCATATGTCTATTTCCCAAAGACAACCTCTGGATATGATGCTGAGTATGTGCACTCAACTTCTTTGGTTGACCATGGCGAGGCTTGTTCTGAGTGGAACCTGTCCTGTTAACCACTGTATGGTCTTGGCTACCGTGCTGCAGCTCAGTTTCAGGGTCTTGGCAATCTTCTTATAGCCTAGGCCAGTGATGGCGAACCTTGGCACCCCAGATGTTTTGGAACGACATTTCCCATGATGCCCATGCACTATGCAGTGTAGTTGAGCATCATGGGAAATGTAGTTCCAAAACATCTGGGGTGCCAAGGTTCGCCATCACTGGCCTAGGCCATCTTTATGCAGAGTAACAATTCTTTTTTTTTTTTTTTAGAGTTCCTTTCCATGAAATGCCATGTTGAACTTCCAGTGATCAGTATGAGAGAGTGAGAGCGATAACACTAAATTTAACACACCTGCTCCCCATTCACACCTGAGACCTTGTAACACTAACGAGTCACATGACACTGGGGAGGGAAAATGGCTAATTGGGCCCAATTTGGACATTTCACTTAGGGGTGTACTCACTTTTTTTGCCAGCAGTTTACACTCTAATGGCTGTGTGTTGAGTTATTTTGAGGGGACAACAAATTTACACTGTTATACAAGCTATACACTCACTACTTTACATTGTAGCAAGTGTCATTTCTTTAGTGCTGTCACATGAAAAGATCTAATAAAATCTTTACAAAAATGTGAGGGTTGTACTCACTTTTGTGAGATACTGTTTAGAAAGTGCACATCCTATTAGATTTTTTCACTTCCTATAGAACGTCTCACAGTGCCTAGCAATAATCCCCTCCTACAGCAGTAGGGAGGGGATTATTGCTAGGCACTGTGAGACAACTGATTGGAGGAAAGGCACACACCCCCTCCCCACATATGCAGAGCGTGCCTGTGAATAGTTTAGCAGTCTGCTAATCTATTTATATCAATCTTTCCTGACACACACTTCTATCCAGAGGCGGCTCTCTAATTATGCAGTTGCCTAAGGCCTCGCGGCCACCTAATTTGCCTTATAATGGGAGAGGAGAGCCCAGCATCGGGAAGAAGGATTGCGCTGCTTACAAATGTGCAGGAATGATCTCCTCATGCCGGGACTCTGCACTGTCTGCTAACACCCTCCCTCCTCTTTCGCGGGCTGTACGGTGTGAGTCACCAGCCCCCTGGCTGCTATTATGCCTATGAAAAGGGCCGCACCAGTGATGAAAGGGTAGGTGAGCAGAGTCAGCCTGTCCTGTACAGGTCCTCTATGACTGAGGATGATTCTGGAATCCGCTCACACATCGCCTGCAGAAAATGCTCTGTCTTCTGCACATCCTGCAGATCGGCGCGCCAGATGGCTGACAGGTGGGCGTGGCCAGCGGAGGGAAAACCATCTCATGGCTTGGTCCGGAGACTAATGAGCTGCAGACTGCGGGGTTGACTGGTAGGTGAAGCCCCCTCATGTGTTGTGGATTCACACCGGCAATTCAGAGGCTGCTCTGGGTGCTGGTAGTCTGATGAGATTGGGGTGAGTCCAATGACAGGGAGGATCCATTTTTCTGCACACTTACACATGGCCGCTCTGTCCATCACCCAGCAAACCACTCCTCTTCCATGTGACCCTCCTCTCACGCCTCTCTCTCTCCTCACCCTCTCTCTCTCTCTCTCTCTCTCTCTCTCCTCACCTTCCCCCTCTCTTTCTCTCTCCTCACCTTCCCCCTCTCTTTCTCTCTCCCCCCCCTCTCTCTCTCTCCTCTCCCCCTCTTCCCCCCTCTCTCTCTCTCCTCTCCCCCCCTCTCTCTCTCCTCTCCCCCTCTCTAGCTCTTCTCCTCTTCCTTCCCTATCTCTCCTAACCCCCCTCTCCTCTCATCCCCCTCTATCCCATCTTTCTCTCCTCTTCCCCTATCTCTCTCTCCTCTCCCCTCATCCCCCTCTCTCTCCTCTCTTCCCCCCTCTGTCTCCTCTCTTCAACCCCCCCTGCCCTTGACCTCTCTCCCCTCTCTTTCTCCCCCCTCTCTTTCTCCCCCCTCTCTCTCTCGTCTCCCCCTCCCCATCTTTCTCTCTCCCCCTTCCTCTCTCTTGCCTCTCACCCCACCCCTCCCCCCTCTCCTTTCTCCTCCTATCATCCCTCTCCTCTCTCTCCCCCTCTTCTCCCCCTTTTCTCTTTCCTATCACTCCCCTCTCTCCTCCCCTCCCCTATTTTGCCCCCCCCCCATTATTTTTACCCTATTTTCTCCCCTACTTTGTCACATCTTTTCCTACTTCCCTCTTTCTCTCCTCTCACTTTTTCCCTTTCACTCTCCTCTTTCACCCCTTTTGCCCCCCCCCCACTCTTTCTTCCCCTTCTCCCTCTCTTGGCAGGGGAGAGGGAGAGTGGGAGGTAGGCCAAGTTGCTGCCCCCTGGGCCAAAAGTTGCCAGTCAGACCCTGCTTTCATTTGTCTCTATACTAGTTTGCCTTTTCCTGGCACTGCTGTAAAAAAGAAATTCAGCACCAGGCGCTGTTCTGTATTCAGGTTCACTGACCATAGTAAATACAAGTATGGGGCATAGGTTTAGGAAAATAGATGATGGATATATGGCCTTTGTTGGGTAATGTGAAATGTAGGCATAACGGACATCACTATATAGAGGGAGCTTGTGTTGCAGTGCATATGCTGTTGTGGTATGATCCAATGACATGCTGGAATCCTTGAGAATAGGGATGAGCTCTGTGTTCGATTCGAATGCATGTTCGACTCGAACATCGGTCGTTCGTCTTTTCGGAGAATTCAGAACTTTGTGGACAGTTCGCACCAAATTTGTGTGGTACGAACGGTCCACAATACACTACGCCATCTCAGTGCATTGCTGGCTCATGATTGGCCAAGCATGCACTGTGACCCCACATGCTTGGCCAATCACAGCGCCGGCAGCGAGGAGAGCCATAATTGGCCACAGGCAGGATGCCTGGGGCCAATTATAGCTCAGGAGGTTTAGTACACGCCCCACACTATATAAGGCCGCCAGCGCGGCGGCCTTGTGTAGTGTGTTAGCGTGCAGGGAAAGTGCTAGATAGGCAGGGACAGTGTGTTCTTTTCTCAGCCATCTGCAGGAGTTAGTGGGTGTTGTGTGCCTCCAGTGCAGTATACACCTGTATCTACCCTTTATTGCTGTTGTTCTCTAATACAGCCATCTGCAGGAGTTAGTGGGTGTTGTGTACATACAGCGCAGTATACACCTGTATCTACCATTTATTGCTGGTGTTCTCTAATACAGGCATCTGCAGGAGTTAAAGTGTGTGTTGTGTGCCTCCAGCACAGTATACACCTGAAGATACCCCTTATTGCTGGCATTGTCTGTTGCATAGCTTGCATATTAACCTTTAAAATTAGCACTTTTTATTTCAAACGTTCGAGTCCCATAGACTTTAATAGGATTCTAAAGTTCATACGAATTTTAGGTCCGTTCGAAAGGTTCTGGAACGAACCGAACCGGGGGGTGTTCGGCTCATCCCTACTTGAGAACTGGCCATGGGTGAATTGCCATCAGTTTATTGTACACTGTATAGTGCAATTCATTTTTATTGCTTGAATTATTTTTCCCATTATTGGAGTGGGGCCTCATGTCTAAGTTTTGCCAAAGGCCTCACAAAGCTTAGAGCCGCCTTTCTATCTCCCATCTATGTCAGCTTGTCAAAAGTTATCAGGAGCAGGACAAAGCTACAGGGCAGAGGGCTTTGAAGAGATACAAAAAAAAAAAAAAACACTACAGATATATGTGCCCAGCTCAAATTTCATGAATCAGGCTTACATACACTTTAAGCGGGGGTCTGAGTATTGCCTAACACTTTTCCATATACACAGTGGTCAGTGGTCTAGAGCAGGCTTTCTCAGCCAAGGTTCCTCCAGTGGTTTCTAGGGGTTCCTTGAGGAGCGGCAGATTTACCTTCCACCTGATGGTGCCCTCATAGGGCCAACATCGCCCAGCAGAGGTGTGAAACTAGTCGAACCTCATTTTTGTCTTGGGAAAATAACTACTGGCATCAATGATCTTTTGAAGTATTTGTATAGCGCACAACGCGAACTGAATCGCCTCAAGGCGCTGTGAAGAGCTTACATCTAGAAGAGGAAGGTCTTGAATTTTTTCCTAAAGGCCAGGTGGTTTTCTTCCAGGTGGATGTTGGTTGGTAGAGTGTTCCATAACCGAGGTCCTTGGACAGCGAATCTCCGATCCCCTTTGATTTGTACCGGGATTTGGGCACGAGGAGGAGGTTTTTGTTAGCTGATCGAAGACTGCGGCTTGGTGTGTAATGATTTATTTTCTCAATTAGGTATTGAGGAGCGTCTCCATGCACGCATTTGTGGGTGAGGCAGAGGGTCTTGAATGTGATCCGATTCTTTACGGTTAGCCAATGTAGGCTCCTCAGGGAAGGGGCGATTGATTCCCAGGGTTTTTTTTCCTGTTATCAGCCTTGCCGCCATGTTTTGGATAAGTTGTAATCGTGCAAGTTGATATTGTGGTAATCCTATGTAAAGCGAGTTTGCGTAATCCAGTTGTGAATTAATGACTGTTCCAACTACCACTGCTTTGTCATTCTTTGGGATAAAAGGGATGAGTCTGCGTAGCAGGCATAGCATATGGTGAGAACCACTGACTACTGCTCTTATTTGTGCATCCATTGACATTTGTGAGTCCAAAATGACCCCGAGACTCTGGACCTTGGTCTTTGGGGGGATGGTCTGCCCAAAGATGGCGGGTGGGGTCCAGGAGGTTTTGGTTAAGGAATTATGGTTTGGGTGTAGGATAAGAAGCTCTGTCTTTGATTCGTTGAGTTTGAGGGAGTTGGTGGTCATCCAGTCTTCTATTAAATTGAGGCAATTTTCTAGTTGTTGGTGGTGATCTCTTTGTCCAGTTATATGGAAATAGAGTTGCGTGTCGTCAGCGTACGAGTGGAAGCAGAGGTCTGAACATCTGATAATTTGGAGGAGTGAGCGGATGTAAATGATGAAGAGGACTGGTGACAAGGGTGATCCTTGAGGGACTCCGCAAGCGACTGCCCGGGATTCAGAGAAGAATTCTCCTAGTTTCACTGTCTGTGAACGATTTCCTAGGAAGGACTTGAACCACTGGAGATCTGAACCTTTGACTCCTGCTACTTCTGTAAGGCGGACGAGTAGAGTATTGTGGTTTACTATATCAAACGATGCACTGAGGTCTAACAGTACCAGGAGACATGACTCTCCGTCATCCACTGCTTCGAGGGCGTCGTCCCATATCTTGAGGAGAGCTCTTTCTGTTCCATGGCCTGGGCAGAAGCCTGATTGCAGCGGGTCCAGGAGTTTGTGTGTATCCAGGTGGAGTTGTAACTGTTGTACTACAGCTTTCTCCATGATCTTGGAAATGGTGTTAAGGCTTGTAATTGGCCTACGGTTGTTTGGATCCTGAGGGTCGAGGTTAGGTTTCTTTAGCAGGGGTTTGATGATGCCTTGTTTGAAGGTGCCAGGAGCGATCCCTTCTTGGAATGATCGGTTTATGAGGTGCGTTATAGTGGGAGCCACAATGTCGGAACATTATTTCAGTAGTTTTGTGGGGATGATGTCAATTGGGGATGTACTGTCACAAAGTTTATTGATGATGTTTTTAGTGGTGTCCGCAGTAATTGGGTTCAGTAAAAACTTTGGCGGTTGTGGGATGTTGGTGTAGACATCATATTTTTGTTTTTGATGGCTGAGGTTGGCTGTTTTCTTCTGAAAAAATGTTTTCCTGATGGTTTCGACTTTATCGATGAAAAAATCAGTTTGTTGCAGTAATCCTGGGTTTCGTTTGCTGGGGGCTCTAGGCATACCGGGTTCATTGATTGAGTGACTATTTTAAACAGTTCCCAAGGGCGGTTTAAGGCTGTTGAAATCGTATATGAGAAATGATCCTTTTTAGCTTTGACGATTGCTTTGTGATAATTCTCCGTGAGTCCTCTGTAGTTTGAGTGGTTTTCCTCTGTGGGATTTCTTCTCCAAGTTCTTTCAGCTCTTCTGCGTTCTTGCTTTAGTAGAGAGAGGGAGCCATTAAACCATCCCAAGTTTTTTTTCCTGATGAGAGTCCTGCGTTTTGGGCTACTGAGTCTGCCGATCGTAGTAATGCCTTGTTCAGGGAGTTGAGTGTTTGCTCCGCAGAGTGGCTTAAGTTCATTGTAGTTATCTTATTGGATAAAGTGGTTTTGAAGGATTTCGGAGTACAGTTTTTTCTGCGATCTGGTCCAATGCGTTGTTGTTGCAGGTTTCCGTTTTTCGTGGGTGATGTTGGAGGAGAGTTTGAATTTGATGGCGTGGTGGTCCGTCCATGGCAATGTCATGTTGTCCAGTATGTTGATGTCAATGTTTTGTTTAAAGATGAGGTCCAGGGTGTGTCCTGACCCATGTGTGGGAGTCTTTATCAGTTGCTGGAGACCCAGTTCTTCCAGTTGATTGATACAGGCGGTCGCGATAGGGTCTTGGGGCTCGTTTGCCCAGAGGTTAAAATCTCAGAGTGCCAGGAAATTTTTGAATTTTAGGGTGTGTATTGCAATGAACTCCGTGAGGGGTGAAAGAAGATTGGACTTGGGTCCCGGCGGTCTGTAGCATAGTAGAATATGAGTGGTGTCATGGGATGTTGTCCCGGCGGTCTGTAGCATAGTAGAATATGAGTGGTATCATGGGGTGTTGATTGAAGATGTAGCGTCAGGGTCTCCATAAAAGGCACTGGTTTGTGTGAAGATTGTTTGGTGAGCACCAGGTGAGATTTAAAGATCACTGCTAGGCCTCCTCCTTTTTTTCCTTTCCGGTGCTCGGTTAGGATCCTGTAGTTCGGTGAGGATGGTGTTGCAGTCAGGGGTTAGCCAGCTTTCGTGATGAAGAGGCAATCTAAGTTGTTCTTGGTGATGAAGTCGTGTACTTCCAGTCTGTGTTTGACTGCAGGCCTGGCGTTAATCAAGGCGCATGCTAATTGTTGTGGTTGAGTAGATATCTTCCTGTGTTTGATGGTTGCTTGTCGTCCGGTCTTTAGTAGTTCTTTTTGAAGGATTTTTTGTATGGAAGATGGCAATGTTGTGCTAGCATTCCTTAGTCTGTGGAGAACTTCTGCTGAGTATTTGAAGTAGCACATGGTCCGTGGATGAGGTTGATAGTACTAGGGGGCCTAAGATGATGATCCTGATCAGGGTTTTAACCTGAGGACGGGCTAGGTATCAGACTTGCCGCCGTGCTGTGGCTATTAGTAAGCGCGCAAGTTGATCTTGGGACACCTGTGCGGAGGGAGTTTTTGTATTTGGGTCGTGAGTTGCTGGCTATTCCAGCTACCTTTGCTTTAGGGCGAAGATCCCTGCCCAGAATAGAACCCGTTGGTGAGGCGGAATGGTAGTACTAGAGATGGTGTGAAATGGACATGGAGGGGGTGGTAGGGGTATGCTAAACCTACGGCCCTCCCGTTGATCCAGAGGAAGGCGAAAAAAACCCTGGCAGTGGCGGCCAATCGCACCAGTGGGGAAAAAAATTCCTTCCTGACCCACGAAGGCGGTCGGACGCAGCTCCTGGATCAATTGCTGGGGGGGGGGGGTGCGAGCTTACCTGGTTGCGGTGGCCCTGGTTAGCTGTGAGGTGGTCCGGTTTTGGTGGTCCTGGCTTGCTGTAACACCTGGCGCTTCTGAGGAGTGGTCCGGTTGCTACATGCAGTGGAGTCCTTGGTATGGAGGTCCTTGCATAAATAAATAAAAGCCAGTCATTGTAAGCAACCCTGTCAGTGGTAAGCTGTTTGTGTCAACGCTCTAACTGCTACAACTGCAGGAAAGCTTGTGCTGTTGAAAAACAACAGATTTATTGGCCAGATAACCAGGTTAAAAGAAAGCCAAAAAAAAAAAGAATTGGTAAGCTGTATTTTATTTTTGAATTTAAAGCCCACGTGCAGTTTGGGATTGAGGCCAAATATAAGATCCCCCATAGCAGCATTAAGGTAGAAATCATGTAAAATCCTAACTATACCTAAACCTGCCCCCACCCCCATTCTTTTTTTAATCTTTAAATTTTTTTATTTTATTTGCTTTATATTCAAATTTACAAATATTGCCACAAAATAATCACATACAATAATTCCCCTTACAAACAAATTTCCCTTATCCCCCCCTCCCATCCTCCCTCCCCTATCAACCCTCTCCCCCTCCCATTCCCTCCGCCGATAATATTCAATTCACAATTTATACAAAAGAAAAATTTTAAATAACATCAAACTTAAACAAATTACTCATTCCCTTCTCCCATCCCCCTCCCCACCTCTCATTCATTCCCTCCTTCATCCATCACTCTTACAACTTACTCACCCTTTCTCATTGCTCACCCCACTTTCCCCATATTTTAACAAACTTCCCATAATTACCTCTTTTCCTATATATGTATTCCTCCTTTTTTATGTTATCTTTCACCCTTTCCATCCATTCCTTTACTGTAGGCGCTTCCCTCCTCTGCCATTTAAACGCAATTAATTTCCTCCCCTGAAAAAGGCATCTAATAACCGCTGTGTGGATATCCCCTCGTACCTCCTCTTCTTCTATCAATCCCATTATACAGATTTTAGCTTCTACTTCCAATGATAACCCAAACACTTTATTAATTTTCCCTATTATTCCTACCCAATATCTATATAATCTTGGGCATCGCCAAATCATATGTATTAAATCTCCTCTTCGGTCCCCACACCTTTGGCATTCTGCGTCCTGTCTACTCCCAAATCTAAACATTTTAAGAGGAGTGTAATATACCCTATGGATTAAATACATTTGAGATATACTATGTGATGGAGATAAGGAAACTTTCGCCCCCAATGCCAGAACCTTTTCCCACTGTTCTACCGATATTGGGCCCACCTCTCTTTCCCATTTTGCCTTTTTTTTCTCCTCTATTACCCCTTCTTGTTCTGTTCCCTTTAGATACCTATAGATCTCAGAAATACCTCCTTTCGATATATTATAGCTTATGATTCTCCTGAGTGCAGGCATCTTACTCCATTCCAACTTCCTGTCTCTAAATTGTGCCTCTAACGCATGTTTAATTTGTATATAATTAAGGAGGTAATAAGCCGGTAACCCATATTCATCCCTTAGTTCCTGAAATGTTTTCAGTCTCCCGTCCTTATATAGTTGTACTAAGAAGTGTACGCCCCTCCGATCCCATTCTACTAATCTCCCCATTTTCTTAATTTCCTCTAAGTTTTTATTTTCCCATATTGGTGAGAATTCTGTATATCCTCTATACCCCAATATTACTTTTACCTCCTCCCAACACTTTACCATCAGTTGGACTGTGGGGCAGCTGGTCCTAAATGAGTCGGCTTCCACGGCTTCCGCGACCGTATTATGTGGAGTATCCCTCCCCAGGGGACCACCCCCCCTTCCTGTCACTGCTACCAGGTTACCTCCCCTCATATACTGTAATTGGGCAGCCAGAAAGTAGTATCTCATATTAGGTAGTGCCATCCCACCCATTTCCCTTGGTCTCTGTAGTACTTGTAAGCTAATTCTTGCCACACTGTTCTTCCATATCACCTCTCTAAACAAACTTTCCATTTTTTTAAACCAATATTTTGGAATCCAAACCGGTGAGTTTTGTATAACATATAATATTTGAGGCATCCACACCATCTTAATTAAGTTGCACCTACCGGCTACTGACAAGGGAGGTTCTTCCATATTCTAATTTTACGCTTTAATTTTGACATAAGTGGAACTAAATTCCCTGCTATATACTGCCTTGGATCTGCCGTATTCACTCCCAAGTACTTCATTTGTTTAACTATTTCTATTTGGGATACCTGTACTGGCAGTGGGGTATCGAGGGGATCCACTGGTAGGAGGGCAGATTTTTCCCAGTTAATTTCAAGTCCAGAGAAATACCCTAATTCTTTTATCAGGGTCATTGCCGCCACCAATGAGGGCCCCGTGTCCCCTAATAACAACAATACATCGTCTGCATACAAAGCAACCTTTTCCTCTTCGTTCCCTCTTTTAAACCCCCGGATATCCTGCGCCTCTCTCAAGGCTATAGCCAGAGGCTTTAAGAGGGCGAAAAGCAGGGGCGACAAAGGGCACCCCTGTCTTGTCCCCCTCTCCAAATGGAACCCCTCTGAACATACCCCATTTATTCTCACTTTCGCCCTAGGACCTGTATACAGTACTCTTATCCATTGCATAAATCTCGGACCAAATTGAAATTCCGCCAACACCCTCCTCAAATAATGCCACTCCACGCTATCGAAGGCTTTTTTTGCATCTAAGGACATAACTGCTCTATTCCCTTTGTTTTCTGAAGGAATCTGAATGTTTAAATAGGTGCGTCTCACATTCATATTTGTGGACCGCCCTGGGATAAACCCAGTTTGGTCCTGATGTATTAGTTTTGATATTATATTTTTTACCCTTGTTGCAAGTACTTTTGCCAAGATTTTAACATCTGAACACAGTAACGATATAGGTCTATATGATGCGGTCTCCAATTGGTTTTTCCCTTCTTTTGCTAGGACCACCACTGTGGCCTCCATCATTGATTGCGGCAACTGTCCCGCTTCAAAAGCGCCATTGAACACCTGTAGGAGAGCCGGTAAAAGTATCTCCCCAAATTTTTTATAAATCTCTATCGGCAGTCCGTCCGGACCTGGTGCTTTCTGATTTGTCATTTCTGCTGTTACTTTTTGCAGCTCCTCCAGGGTCAATGGTGCTTCCAAGCCCTCCCTATCTTCCTCCGACAGCCTGGGTAATGTTATTTTCCCAAAAAATTCCTGCATCTCCCCCTCTACTTCAGAGTTTGAAACTTTATATAGTTCCTCATAATATTTTCTAAACTCTTCCACTATTTCAGGTGTTGACTTCCTCATACCTCCCTCCCTGTCCAATATCGCCGGTATTATTGGGGACGAACTATTTGATTTAGCAATCAATGACAATACCCTCCCCACTTGTTCCCCTTCGCCAAAGAAGGACTGCCTCTGGAACTGCCTTTTCTTCTCTTCTTTCTCCCATATAAGTCTTTTATATTCTACCTGATTTTTCTCCCATTCCTTGGAACTTTCTTCTGAGGGGGCCCTTATATACCTCTCTTCTGACCTCCTTACCCTTTCTTTTGCTTCTATTTCCTTTGCTAACCCATTCTTCTTAATCTGCGATATCTTTTTTATTAGTTCCCCCCTTAAGAAGGCTTTCAAGGTATCCCACATTATTCCCAGGGACGTAGATCCCGCATTTATGCTCAAAAATTCTTTTAGATTTTCTTTTACCCCCTCCATGTTATCCATTAGTTCTAACCAAAATGGGTTTATCTTCCATTCCCTTCTACTACATCCTCTCCCTATTGTCATTAAAAACATTACCGGTGAATGGTCCGAAATTCCCCTTGGCTCGTACTCCACTTTCTCTACCATCCCCAGCGCCTCTTCATTACACAGCACCATATCGATCCTGGACAAGGTGGAGTACGTCTTAGAGTGACAAGAATACTGTTTTTTTAAGGGGTTCCACCTTCTCCATATATCCACAAAACCTGTTTCTTCACAGAATTGAAATAACAACCCATTAGGTCCCTCCCTACTACCGACCTTCTGTGGGAACCTATCTATTTTTTGATCCATTATCATATTAAAGTCCCCTGCTATTATGACTGGGATTCCAGGCTTATCCTTTATAAACTTCAGCAGTTCATATAATATTTCTGCATTAAATGGTGGAGGGATATACACAGTTGCAATCACACATACTCTATCTTCTATACCACAAAAAAGGAACACATATCTCCCTTTAACATCTATGATGCTCTGCCTGCAGGTTAGGCCCGACCCAGGATCTATTAAGACACTCACTCCCCTTGAGTAGGAGGTGTATGTAGAATGATATTGTATCCTATATTTTCTGTGTCTTAGCACGCTAATTGTATCACGGTCCAGGTGGGTCTCCTGCAAACAGAGCATCCCATAATTACCCATATTCCCCATGGAAAATAACGCACGTCTCTTCAGCTGTTCCTTCACCCCCCGTATATTCCAAGAACAAATTTTAACCTTTTTAGTGAAGTTCCCTACCTTACTGCTTACTCCCATATTTAAAGCCTAAATCACAATATCATACTTTTATTCTCCATTCTACGTGCTTTCTCTGTGTTTTCATACGTGATCTCCCCCTTACTTTTTTCTTTTTTCCCTGTGCTCCAAAATTTTAGTCCCACACATATTTTGTATCTCAAATTTACCATATTTCTTATGCACATTTTACACACATTTTATATAAATTGAACAATATTATTTCCTTGTGCCTCCCTTAATTTCATTTTCTTGTGCCCTTTTTCCCTGACCACCGTATTCAATGCAATTTCACCCATCAACTTTATACTTAAATATTTTTTTTTTGTGTAATTAATAATCCTTTACCATGCCTGCCTATATCCTTTCCTATCCTTTCAACCTCCTTTCTCTCGCTATCATTCATCCATTGATACTCCCCATCCCTTTTTTCTTTCCCCTCCCCAACCCTCCCATGCCCCACTTGGGGCCCTTCTAAGGGGCTTCCAACATGACCGTTTTTACCTCCCAGGGTGATATATCCTCCCCACCTACTCGCCCTACCCACCCACTCCCATTACTCTTATTTCTATAACAAAAAATAGTCCACATTACTGCCGAGAAAAAAAAAAAAAAAAAGGGGAAGGGGGGAAGACGAGAGGGAGGGAGACAAACAGAACAATATGGGGGCATTCCCTCTTAGTCCAAAAAAAAAAAAAAAAAAAAAGGAAAAAAATGTCCATTTTCTTTCTGTTTTCATATTACAGCATTCCCCTCTGTTGCAGCAGACATTTATTTTCCTCCAACCACGACTTAACTTCTTCTGGACTATTAAAAAATGTATTTTCCCCAAATGCTGATACCCTCAACTTTGCCGGATAAAGCAATGCATAGTTCACTTTAAGACTCTGCAATTTCTTTTTGCATTCTATAAACTTGGCTCTCTGTCCTTGCAGCTCTGGGGAAAAATCCGGATACAATGAAATCTTTATCCCATTATATTCAAGGTTACGCAGTTCTCTTGCTCTTTGAAGGATAACAACTTTATCTCTATAGGACAGCAATTGGATGATTATGGGTCTAGGATGACTTCTTTCTTCCACCATCCTAAACGGAATTCTATACGCCCTTTCAATTGCAAAAAATCTTGATAGCTTCTCACTCCCTACTTTATCCTTTATCCATATTTCCATAAATTCAGCAAGATTATTGCCTTCACTTTTCTCCGGAACACCTAAAACTCTGATATTTTTCCTGCGTATAATATTTTCCATATTGTCCATTTTAGCCATACACAAATTTAACTGGCCCTTCATCATTTGCATCTCCTGTTTCAGCGGGAGTACATCATCCTCCACCTGGCTGACTCTCTCCTCCATATCTGATATACGGGCCGCAGTTTTCTGTACTTCATTTTTAAGATTTATCCCATCTTCTCTTATCTGCTTTAATTGATCTGATACATCATCCAATGATAATTTACATGTATTCACCGCAGAAAGAATTTCTTTTAGTGATGGTTCTTTACCTTTTACCCAAATTTCTCCTTCTGTACTTATCTCAATGTCCCGTCCAATCCCCCTCTCCAAGGAGAGATTACTCACGGACGCTTGTGCTTCCGATATTCCACCCATTACACCCGTAGTGTCCGACCGGACTGCCACACATATTGCTTTATTTAAACTTGTCGGCTCTATTTCGGTCGTCAAGCCCTGGCTTTTCCTTCCGACCGTTTGCACGGCTGCAGTACTCTGCGGCCGCCCCTCTCCGACTTGCACGTTCTTTTTGGGTGTTTGGTTTGGAGTCTGATTAGGCGTATGGGCATATCGCTCTAGTTTAGAAGCGGCGGCAGCAGCAGCAACGCCTGTCAGCCCGGTCGAGTGACCAGCCTTATCTTTGGAACTACGTAATGTTTGTGATCCATTATGTGTGGTCGCCTCCTCCACCCCCCTTTTCCTAGTCATACCTTCAGGTCTTACGTCTCTTCCACCGGGGGGGGGGGGGGTATCGCTCAATCCCTCCCTTCGCTTTGATTCCCTCTCTCACAGGGTTTCTTACGTGGGGATCGGTGTTCCTCTATGGGAGAGCTTCCTGTGGCGACCTCCACATATCTCCACTGTTGCGCCATTCGGTCAACCGAATGTACCGTTACTCTCGCTTTGGTGGTGTCACAGCTTCGCAGCGTCCCCTCGTTTCGGCACCTCAACGCTCGGCTTCTCCTTCCCTCCTCCTCCTCCACACTACCTCGGCAGCATTAGTCTCTGGAGCGAGCGGTAGGTCTGAGCCCCCCCACCCCCATTCTAACCCTATTATAACTACCCTGTAAAGGAAAGTTGTCTATACTTACCTGTTCTAAGGGCACTTTGGTCTGGTCACATATTCGGCTCCCAGCGCTGGCTTCTGTGTAGAGGAGGGACAGCCAACAACAGATGACCCATAGTAAGCCTATGGGTGACCTTATTGCCCAGGCTTTGCAGCCGTTGTCAGCAATCTCTAATCCTCACTGAAGCTGGCACTGGTGAGATCAAGTGACAGGGCCAGAGTATCCTCAGAATAGGTAAGTATACACATCCTTTCTTTACAGGATGGTTAGAATTGGCTTCGAATAGGGGCGGGGGCAGGTTTAAAGGGATTGTAAAGTAAATTTATTTTTTCTTAAAATAACAAACATGTTATACTTACCTCCACTGTGCAGCTCGCTTTGCACAGAGTGGCCCCAAACCTGCTCTTCTAGGGTCCCTCTGCGGCTTTCTCTGCTTCTTCCCGCAGGTACTTCTCACGTTAATGCGAGCTCCCTCGCATGGTGAGAAGCACCTGCAGACGCGCTCCAGTGAAACAGCCGGCGGCTATAGTCGCTCGCTGTATTACACGCCCCCGCCCCCTGCGCGCCGCATCATTGGATGTGATTGACAGCAGCGCGAGCCAATGTCTGCGCTGCCTTCAATCCATTCACTCCAGCCAATCAGCGGCCAGGCTGAGCGGTGAAGAGGACGGCGGGGGCGAGTGCGGGACTTTCGAGGGGTGAGGTAAGTAAAACGGGGGGGCTGGGGGCGCCGGCACTGTGAGATTTTTTTCACCTTAATGCATAGAATGCATTAAGGTGAAAAAACATTTACCTTTACAACCCCTTTAAGTATGCAGTGCCCTAAAGTATTTATACCCCTTGAAATTTTCCATATTTTATTTTATGATGTTACAACCAAAAATGTAAATGTATTTTATTAGGATTTTATGTGATAGAGCAAAACAAAGTGGCACATAATTGTGAAGTGGAAGCAAAATGATAAATGGTTTTCAAAATAAATATGTGAAAATTGGGACATGCGTTTGTATTCAACTCCCTGAGTCAATACGTTCTAGAACCACTTTTTGCTGCAATTACAACTGCAAGACTTTTTTGGGGATGTCTCTTCCAGCTTTGCACATCTATTGAAATTTTTGCCCATTCTTCTTGCAAAATAGCTCAAGCTCTGTCAGATTGGATGGAGATCGTCTGTGAACAGCAATTTTCAAGTCTTGCCACAGAATCTCAATTGGATTTAGGTCTGGACTTTGACTGGGCTATTCTAACACATGAATATGCTTTGATCTAAACCATTCCATTGTAGCTCTGGCTGTATGTTTAGGGCCGTTGTCCTGCTGGAAGGTGAACCTCTGCCCCAAGTCTTTTGCAGACTCTTAACAGGTTTTCTTCTAAGATTGCCCTGTATTTGGCTCAATCCATCTTCCCATCAACTCTGAACAGCTTCCATGTCCCTGTTGAAGAAAAGCATCCCCACAACATGATGCTGCCACCACTGTCTTTCACGGTGGGGATGGTATGTTCAGGGTGTTAGTTTTCCACCGCACATAGCATTTTGCTTTTAGGCTAAAAAGCTAAATTTTGGTCTCATATGACCAGAGCACCTTCTTCCACATGTTTGCTGTGTCCCCCACATGGCTTCTCGCAAACGGGATGACTTATGGCTTTCTTTCAACAATGGCTTTTTTCTTGCTACTCTTCCACAAAGGCCAGATTTGTGGAGTGCACAACTAATAGTTGTCCTGTGGACAGATTCTCCCACCTGAACTGTGGATCTCTGCAGCTCCTCCAGAGTTACCATGGGCCTCTTGGCTGCTTCTCTGATGAATCCTCTCCTTGCCCGGCCTGTCAGTTTAGGTCGACAGCCACGTCTTGGTAGGTTTGCAGTTGTGCCATACTCTTTCTATTTTCGGATGTTGGATTGAACAGTGCTCCGTGAGATGTTCAAAGCTTGGAATATTTATTTTATTTTTTTAAAACCTAACCCTGCTTTAAACTTCTCCACAACTTTATCCCTGACCTGTCTGGTGTGTTCATTGGCCTTCATAATGCTGTTTGTTCACTAAGGTTCTCTATCAAACCTCTGAGGGCTTCACAGAACAGCTGTATTTATAATGAGATTAAATTACACACAGGTGGACTCTATTTACTAATTGGGTGACTTCTGAAGGCAATCTGTTCCACTAGATTTTGAGTTAGGGGAACCAAAGGGGGCTGAATACAAATGCACACACTTTTCACATATTTATTTGTAAAATATTTTGAAAACCATTTATTATTTTCCTTCCACTTCTCAATTATGTGCCAATTTGTGTTGGTCTACCACATAAAATCCCAATAAAATGCATTTAGGTTTTTGGTTGTAACATGACAAAATGTGGAATATTTCAAGGGGTATGAATAATTTTTCAAGGCACTGTAGTTAGTATTTGACTGGAGTTGTACTTTAAAAAAAAAAAAGCAGCTTTGCAGACTTGCCTCCCCTGCTCTGGTTAAATGGCACCCACAGCCTTCATGCCACTTCCTCTAAGATCAGGACATCAAGCCTAACCCCCCCCCCCCTTCCTGCCCTGGACTCAAATTATTTACCTCCCGCCCATCATGGGAGGAAGAGAAGGGCGAAGAGGACCCATGACATCATGGAACCTGGTCGATAACACTTTGAAATAAAAACAAAAACAAAAAAAAACAAAGAATATATACTGATTTGTTTTTTCTTCATTGTGGGGGAGCACTGCAGGGAGATTGCCCTTTCATAATGTCTGTATAACTGTGTCTTGACAGCTTGAAGGAACTTGAAGAGAAAATCACTATAGCCAAATGGGAGCGTGACCTTGCCATCAGAGAGAAAAATGTCCTAGGTAGTGAAAACGAAGCTCTGCAGAACCTAAACACTGAACTCCAGGCCTTAGTGAGACGACTACAAGAAACTGTCTTTGAGTCTGACCTAAAGGACCACAGGACTCTTCGCTCCCAAGTAATGGACCTCGGCTTTAGCGTGGATTACTTACAGGAAAAATCCAGGAAATTTTACACACATACACACTTAGGGCTTGGATACAGGTGAAACCATGTACCAAGGAGAAATGTGACATCAAATTCAGTGCTGGATTTATATAACTCAACCCAGTAGCTACATAATCTTTAAAGAACTATACATTAGCATGTCCATTAAATACAACTCTTTACAGGACATATCTTCTTTTTGCTTGTGATATTGTGAAACAGAATATTTATTTTCTAACAAATTAATAATCCCTTATTGCAGATGTGCCACTTGTTATCTTGCTGCCATCCCTTAAATGACTATATGCACCATTCTCTCAGGCACAGATGTACAGCAAGTCAAGAGTGTACAGAAATACAAACCTGAAAGTAAATGACATTAACCACTAGAGATCCGCGCTATAGCCAAATGACGGCTACAGCGCAGACCTCCTTTGCCGGGACTACGTCTATTGACGTCGCCCCGTGCACGAGCGGCCTGCGCGCTCTGTGATAGGCGAGTCTATGAGACTCGCCTGATCACGGATCCGAGCAAGGGGTCAATCCCGACCCCTTACCACGTGATCAGCTGTCAGCCAATGGCAGCTGATCATGTGATACAACGGAGCCGGTAATCGGCTATTATTCCTCCTCACGCTGACAGCGCAAGGAGAAAAAAAAAAGAGCCGATCACCGGCGGCCGTGATCGAGACATCAGTCCCAATCACGACCAGCCCTGCCAGTGCCCACCTGCCCCCTGCCAGTGCCACCTCATTAATAAATAAGTGCCCCCGTCAGTGCCACCCAGCAGTGCCCACAGTGCCACCCATCAGTGCCCACAGTGCCACCCATCAGTGCCCACAATCTGCCTCAACAACGGTGCTGCACCCCAGTGCCACATATCCATGCCCATCAGTGTCATCTACCAGTGCCCATCAGTGCCGCCCATCAGTGCCCAGCAGTGCCACCTATCAAAGCCACCTATCAGTGCCCATCAGTCCCATCTATCAGTGGTACCTATCAGTGCCCCTTAGTGCCACCCATCCGTGCCACCCATCCGTGCCATCTTATCTGTGCCCATCTTTGCCCATCAATGCCGCCTTATCTGTGCCCATCAGTACTGCCTTATCTGTGCCTATCGGTGCCACCTTATCTGTGCCTATTAGTGCCCACCAGTGCAGCCTATCAGTGCCCCCCAGTGCAGCCTATCAGTGCCGCCTCATCAGCGCACTTCAATGAAGGAGAAAAATTACCTGTTTGCAAAATTTTATAACAAACTATTAAACATGATTTTTTTTTTTTGCATCTTTTTTTGTTTGTTTAGCGAAAAATAAAACTCCCAGCTGTAATTAAATACCACCAAAAGAAAGCTCTATTTGTGGGAAAAAAATGATAAAAATTTCATTTGGGTACAGTGTTGTATGCCCGCGCAATTGTCATTCAAAGTGCATCAGCGCTGAAAGCTGAAAATTGGTCTGGGCAGGAGGGGGGTTTAAGTGCCCAGTAAGCAAGTGGTTAAACAATACCCTCATTTTCTATATATTATCTATACACAGTCACTACCTAATGGCCCTGTAATCTATTTTTAATTAAATAATGTAATTAATGTCCTCCATGTGCTCCTCTATCTCTGCCATCTTGGAAGCAATCAAGAAATGATGGCTCCTATATACTGTGGGACCATGAAGAATAAACATAGCCACCCTCAAATAGGAAGAAGGTACTTTTTGAGTTAGGAATACATACTTTTTTTTTTAAGATTAGTTTCAACTTATGCTTTACCTAGAACAGTGGTTCTCAATTCCTGTCCTCAGGGCCCACTAACAGGCCAGGTTTTAAGTATTACCTTGGGGAGATGCAGACTAGAGTACTGCAATCACTGAGCAGAAAATGATATCACCTGTGATGTATTTCAGTTATCTTGCAAACTGGCCTGTTAGTGGGTCCTGAGGACAGGAGTTGAGAACCACTGACCTAGAAGAACCTTTTCACACAGGTAACCACTACTGAGAGAAACATGTAGGCTGCCATTTGTGGCATCCTTAAGAAAACAAGTATGTAGATCAGGAGTTCTGTCTTTAACCCGTTGCCACCCAGCCTATGGACAAATGATGCGGGGACTGGCCTCTCGTCGATCTGGGTAGATGTCATATGACGTCCTACCAGATCGTGCTTCGTGCGGTCCTGCAGGGGCATGCTCCGACACAATCTGTTACCGGCTGTATCCACAGAACCCATCCGATGACTGATTGTACTGGCCCACTGCCAGTACCATGTGATTGCTGTAACCAATCAGTTCACATGACTGTCCTAAGCAATGGATGGCTTCCTTTCAAGCCATCCATTGTGTACAATTGTGTTGTGTTGCTAGCTGTGATTGGTCACAGTGATCACATGGTACAGACTGGGCCAATCACAGCCCATCTGCGCCATGTGATCAGCTGTGGCCAATTACAGCTAAACAAACGGAATGAATCAATTTCATTCAGTAAAATGCTTGCATTTGCAATGAAATTCATTGCTATAAGCAAACATAATATGTACAAAAAAAATACAGATTACTTACCCAGAGTAGTACAATGTTACTATGGTAACATTATATTGCTCTGGTCAAAGTGTGTTAAAATATTTGTAAAAAAAAAACAAAAAACATTTTTTTATTATATTTTTATTCTTTTTTTTCATACTGTCAGTGTCCCTGATCACCGTCACACCAGTTATATGATGATGCTGTACTGCACTGGTGACAGTATACACACACACTATATATATATATATATATATATATATATATATATATATATATATATATATATATATATATATATATATATATATATATATATATACAGTATTTCACAAAAGTGAGTACACCTCTCACATTTTTGTAAATATTTTATTATATCTTTTCATGTGACAACACTGTAAATTTGCTGTCCCCTCAAAATAACTCAACATACAGCCATTAAGGTCTAAACTGCTGGCAGCAAATGTGAGTACACTCCAAGTGAAAATGTCCAAATTGAGCCGAATTAGCCATTTTTCCTCCCCGGTGTCATGTGACTTTATCACTCTCTCAAACTGGTCATTGAAAGTTCAACATGGCACCTCATGGCAAAGAACTCTGAGGATCTGAAAAAAGAATTGTTGCTCTACATAAAGAGGGCCTAGGCCAGCCCTCAAAAATTACACACACACACACTTGCATTTTGCAAGTGAATTTTGAGGGCTGGTGAGAAGGGCTGCCTGGGAGCCGGGGGGGGGGGGGGGGGTCGAGCACCGCCAATCACAGAGGGGAAGAGAGGAGAGCCACCGGCTGGATGATCAGACCAGGGAACATCACAGCTTTAGTTTCAATAGCTGTCCCCTGCCATGCACCGTCACATAAGCCCCGTCTCTTTTTCTGGGACTGATAGACAGATTACCTGTCCAATCCTAGGACGGGTGACATGAATCAAAGTTCCCCCGGACAAGGGGAGGGGCTTATGTGACGTGCATGGCGGAGGAACACACAGCTATTGAAACGAAAGCTGTAATGTTCCCTGCTCAGATCATCCAGCCGGCGGCTCTCCTCTCTTCCCCTCCACAGGTAGGCTGCACATGGTGGGACACAGGCTGCACGTTGGGCACAGGCTGCATTGGTGGACATGGATAAAGTTAATATTTTTATAACTTAATTGCATAAAACATTAATATGTAATTTCATGAGATAATTTATGAGGGTGGGGCAAGGTTGGAGTTGGGCGGTGCAACTGGCGGCGAGTAACCCTTGAGGCCTGGCTAGTAGCTCAGGACTTGAAATTTTGAGCCCTGGCCTAGGCTATAAGAAGAGTGCCAAGACCCTGAAACTGAGTTGCAGCACAGTGGCCAAGACCATACAGTGGTTTAACAGGACAGGTTCCACTCAGAACAGGCCTCACCATGGTCGACCAAAGAAATTGAGTGCACATGCTCCGTGTCATATACAGAGGTTGTCTTTGGGAAATAGACATATGAGTGCTGCCAGCATTGCTGCAGAGGTTGAAGGGATGTGGGGCCAGCCTGTCAGTGCTCAGACCATACGCCACACACTGCATCAAATTGGTCTGCATGGCTGTGGTCCCAGAAGGAAACCTCCTCTAAAGATGATGCACAAGAAAGCCTGCAAACTCTTTGCTAAAGGCAAGCAGACTAAGGACATGTATTACAGGAACCATGTCCTGTGGTCTGATGAGACCAAGATAAACTTATTTGGTTCAGATGGTGTCAAGCGTGTGTGGCATCAACCAGGTGAGGAGTACAAAGACAGTGAAACATAGTGGTGGGAGTGTCATGGTCTGGGGCTGCATGAGTGCTGCTGGCACTGGGGAGATACAGTTCATTGAGGGAACCATGAATGCCAACATGTACTGTGACATACTGAAGCAAAGCATGATCCCCTCCCTTTGGAGACTGGGCCGCAGGGCAGTATTTCAACATAAAAACAACCCAAAACACGCCTCCAAGACTACCACTGCCATGCTAAAGAAGCTTAGGGTAAAGGTGATGGACTGGTCAAGCATGTCTCCAGACCTAAACCCTATTGAGCATCCTCAAATGGAAGGTGAAGAAGCGAGCAACCTGTGAAGCTCTGGTGAACTCCATGCCCAAGAGGGTTAAGACAGTGCTGGAAAATAATGGCGGCCACACAAAATATTGACACTTATTATTATTTTGAGGGGACAGCAAATTTACACTGTTATACAAGCTGTACACTCAATACTTAACATTGTAGCAAAGTGTCATTTCTTCAATGTTGTCACTTGAAAAGATATAATAAAATCTTTACAAAAATGTGAGGGGTGTACTCACTTTTGTGATATACTATATCTATATCTATATAGATATAGATCTATATATGTGTAATTTCTTAATTTTCCAAAAAATTACAACTTCAAAAAAAATCACCATGCCTCTTACTAAATACCTTGGACTGTCTACATCCCAAAAAGGGGGAATTTGGGAGTATTAGTACTCCCCTGGCATTTTTGGGCCTCAAGAAATTAGATGGGCCGTCAGTACATCAGGATTGATCAATTTCTAGATATATACACCATAACTGGAGCATAACAGAAATTAGGAAAAATCTGTCTTTTTTTGTTTATTTAGCAAAACCCCAGTGGTAATTAAATTTCACCAAAAGAAAGCACTTTTTTGTGTGAACAAAATGATACAAATTTAGTATGGGTACAGTGTTGCATGTGCAATTGTCATTTAATGTGTGGCAGCACTGACAGCTGAAAATTGGCCTGAGCAGGAAGGAGGTAAAAGTGCCCTTTATTGAAGTGGTTAATACTAGTTACAAGCTGATTAGGGACAGTGATTTAGAAAGTACTGAAGCCAGAGACACCCAGGTAAATAGCATTTTTATAAGGGTGTCAGCAATGGCAACTTAAATACTTTGCTCAGTATAGGTTACCTTCAAGTGGTAGTCCATTTATGCAGGTGAGACTTGTAAGGTTTGGGATGAAAATGCAGAGGACTACATAGTGTACTAAGACCCCTTTCACACTGTGCCGCCACCGGTGTCAGCAGTAAAGTGGCGCCAGCCGCGTTTTGCTGGAGGTATCACAGCGCTGCCCCATTGATTTCAACAGGGAGCAGTGGTGGGCACTGATGTGTCCCGTGCCCCGATGTGTCATGTGCCCCGTGCCCTGTGGCTTGATGTTCCCTGTGCCCTGATGTGCTATGTACCCCATAATGTACCCTGTGCCCTGATGTGCCATAATGTGCCCCGAGCCCTGTGTCATGTGCCATAATGTGCCCTGAGCCCTGATGTGCCCCAATGTGCCATGTGCCCCATGCCCTGATGTGTCCCGTGCCCTGATGTGCCCCGATGTGCCCAGTGCCCTGATGTGCCATCTGGCCTGATGTGCCCCATGCCCTGAGGTGACCCGTGCCCTGATGTGCCTTAATGTCCTATGCCCTGATGAGCCCCATGACCTGATATGCCCCTGCCCTCATGTCCTATGCCCTGATGTGCCCCGTGCACTGATGCGGCTTGATGTCCTGTGCCATCATGTCCTGTACCCTGATGTACTGTTCCCTGATTTGTTGTGCCCTGTACCCTGATGTGTTGTGCCCTGATGTACTGTGACCTGTGTCCTGATGTCCTGTGCCCTGTACACTGATGTGCTGGGCTCTGTACCCTGATGTGGCCTGGTGTGTTGTACCCTGATGTGTTGCACAATGATGTGCCTTGTGCCCTGATGCGCTGGGCTCTGTACCCTGATGTGCTGTGCCCTGATGTACTGTACCCTGATGTGTTGTGCCCTGGACTGGTCTGGATGAAGTCTATAGCCACATTTTTGGCCCAGTCCAGCCCTGGAAGAATCTGTGGCAGGAGCTCATGGGTAAAGCAAAGTGAACACTATAAGTAAACAGTGTCTGTGTATATCTGCTTGCTTGGATTCTATGTTGGAGTTATGTAGCCAAAAGCATGGCTAAGCAGTTGCAAGACGCTGCAATAGCCTCATTGCTTCTTTAACCATTTAAGCCCTGGACCATTTGGCTGGCCAAAGACCAGAGCATTTTTTGCGATTCGGCACTGCGTCGATTTAACTGACAATTGCGCGGCTGTGCGACGTGGCTTGTGAGGATCAAGGTATAAGAATAAAAATGGTTGACAGTATGTTTCACTAAATGCTTATCTCGTCTGTTTTCAGTTGTTTTAAAGACATCATTCTTAAAGGCCGGATGGGTGCAGTCACGTACACACAAAGAGGAAGCCATGTCGTAAGGGTCAACTGCTGCATCAGCTCTAAAAGCAGAAGACACTTAGAAATTGCCTTTTATAGAAGTTGTTTTGTTTCAACATTTTTTAACGCCTGTCTTTTTTAGTGTATAAAAAGAGCTGTGTGATAATAAAGGACCTCAGAGTGAGTGAGTGTGACCGTCTGAGCAGACATACTGAGAACTCTTTCCGTGTCTCCTTGCTTAGATAAGACTCTAATAATAATTGGGAAACGGTAACATAACTTATGAATAGGTGACTTGCAGTAGTCACACCTAACATTTTTGGCGCACGAACAAGGGACTTCGCTAAAGAAACTACAAGAGGCGAACGAACATAAGGACGGAACGAAGAGGTCGGGCACATCAGGAACCACAGACAAAACCTGCGCAGGTAAGAAAAGCTTTATTTTCTTATAAACTCTGTGCTTCTTAGATTTGTGCCCACCCGATCTGTCTGTATTGTTCTTCAGGTAAAACCAACCTCTGTAGTAAGCGAGTCTTGAATTTAATATTTGACTTATGTTACCGTTGTTTCTTGTCTGTCTCCTTGTCATCTGTCTGTTGTGACTGAGATAAGCCCTGTTTGTATGGTGTGAATTGAAACATATATCATCCCAATGGGTAACGGAATGCGCCCTTAACTCGTAAGAGTACTTGGGGGTCCGACACTTAAGTTTGATATACGCTTTTTGATTCATGAGCCTAAAAACGGGTTGAAAGTATAAGTCCTGACTGCCTCAATAAAGCAGGAATAAGAAACGATTGCTGAGAGATTCCATGGTAATGGGAAGGGAATAAGGTCTCCACAAAGTCCGGAGATCTAGTTATATGTGTTTGGCCACCAAAAGGAATGCTTGTATATGTTGTAGCCGTCAGTCTGGTCATAATATTTGTCAGTTGGCTAGCATATAAAGTAATTCGATTTCAGAAATCTCATCCAGGAGAGGTTTTTAGTATTTTGGCACCCTAGGAGGAGAAGGCAACGAGACACTTAGTAAGTGATCCAAACGCCACCTAGGCAGGACTGTCAAAATGGGCCAGACACATGGTAAACCCCAGGAGGAATCTCAGAAATGTTATGCTGTTAAAGACATAATTACAATGTTGTATGGGAAGGACAAGGCACAGGGCACGAATAGGGTTCTCAAGAAATTTGGAATGGATGGAGAAAATGGGCTAAGTGTAGAAGGTTGGGAGAATATAAAGAGAGACAGACAGGGGGAGGTCCTGCAGAACAGATGGGTATCACAAATACAATGTTTAATTAAGGTTTCCAACAGGGCTAAAGAGGAGGGATGGAAGTATTGTCATGAACAGGGTGGATGGGACATGAAGGTCCGACGCAAGAGTCTCCCTTCTGCTCCCGAGGATGGAGTAAAAACGGAAGGTACTCCACCTCCTTATACCACTACCACACCAGGTAGCGAAAGACCAAAACTTTATCCTTCCTTAAGAGGAAGAGGATGGGTATGCCGAGTATGCGGTACCCAGAATACAGACTGGGCACAGGAATGTGTACATTGTGGAGCTCAAAGACCAGAGTCCGTAGCTCCAGTCCACAGTCGGACTAGGGTAATACAAGTAAATAATCCAAATGCGGGTCAAGCAGGACAGCCACCTACAGTGACTCAACAAGTCGTTCTGAGGACATGGGCACCTTGGTCGGCTGACACTCTTATGGCATTAATACAGAATGCTCCTGATCCCGTAGCAAAACCTGCCGCATTCTGTAGATTCGTGACACAATTACTAGACACACATGAAGCAACTTGGCAAGATGGGGAAGATTTGTGTAGACATAAAATGACACTAACAATGTTTAATCAATTTATGAATGAAATTGCTCCACATAGACCACAAGGGGATCCAGCGACAAATCCACCAGGAGTACACCCCCGTCATATAGACTCTAGACCCCTGTTTATTAATCAGTTACGAGAATTTTGCCAAAGGAAACAGCAGGAAAGGGGTTCGACAGCGCCCATAAAACAGGCCCCAGGTCAGACTGTTACAGAATTTTACCTCAACATGGAAAGCATGATGGCTGACGAAGGTCTAGATTTAGCCTTACCCGTCACCATTAGGGCTTTCAATCGACAGTTTATGGAAGGACTAGTACCCCAAATAGGTGACAAACTGAAGGCATGTACTCCCGAATGGAGAGCCATACGGGACAGAGGAACATTGTTGCAGAAAGCACAAGGCATAGAGGCTGATTTAGCAGAAGCTAAACCCAGAAGGACACCGGGAGTTAACACTGTTGCCCGGGTCAATGAAGGAGGGAATTCCTCCCGTAAACCTCTTACCTGTTATTACTGCAACAAGGTGGGACATATAAAAAGAGACTGTAGGAAAAGAATAAAAGACGAACAGGAAGGAAACACGGACAGAGACACGAGGGACTACAGACAGAGGCGTACCAACGATAGGGACGATCCGACCGCATGACTTGCCCCAGTCCTAGCTGAATCAGAGAATAAAATGCTCCACATGTTGATGAAGGTGGAAGGTAAACATATTCCTTGTTTAGTTGACACAGGAGCATCACGCAGCTTATTATCTGATTCAGTAGTCCCTCCACACATGACATCCCGTGACACCATACCCATAAGTGGTTATGACGGTCTTTTGTCCGATGCCCCACTGACTAAACCTTTAAAAGTAAAAATAGGGAATCACATGTTTTTGTCACGCTTTTTGATTTCCAGAGGAGCCCCTACTAATTTATTAGGAGCAGATATTCTTCAGAAAATAGGAGCAAACATTACTTATCATCCAGATGGTATGGTCACCTTAGCAATAGGAGATGACCCAGAGGGTATAGAAATCTGTAATAAAATACAGTTTTTGGAAGTAGAACCAGAACTGTCCAATACACCCTCGCCGGAAATAGATCAAATTCTGTCTAGCCTTCCGGAAGGGCTATGGGAAACACATCCAGCAGACGTTGGGCTTTTGCCCATACCCCCGGTTACTCTACAGCTGATTCCAGGAGCAGTTCTCCCCCAGCAGAAACAGTACCCACTCAGTGCGCCCCAGGAAGCAGCTATAGAACTACAAGTGGAGGCTCTACTCAAAAGTGGAGCATTAAAAGAAATACAGTCACCAGCCAATACCCCATTGTATCCGGTCAAGAAAAAGACATTGGGGGATGGCCCAGTAAAGTATAGAATGGTACAAGACCTAAGGGCGGTAAACAAAATATTGGTCCCAATAACGCCACTAGTACCAAACCCGCATACTTTACTTTCAGAAGTACCATCAGATAGCTCCTCATTTACTGTTATAGACTTGGCTAATGCTTTCTTTTCTGTACCCCTGGCGGAGGAATGTCAACCGTGGTTTGCGTTCCGTCTCAAAAACCGCCAGTTGACCTGGACACGCCTACCGCAAGGAATGGCGCATTCGCCAACTCTATACTCGCAAGCCCTACAGACAGTGTTGGGGGAATGGCAACCACCTGACACTTGTGTATTGTTGCAATATGTAGATGACCTATTGTTATGTTGTCCGGATAACGATATTTGTTTAAAAGCCACTCTATCATTGTTACAATTCCTGGCTAAAAAAGGGTGCAAAGTGAATAGAACTAAGTTACAGGTATGCCAGAAAAAGGTTGTCTTTTTGGGCCACTGTATATCCCAGGGTACTCGACACCTCACTGAAGAACGAGTCCAGGCCATAAGACAAATGAATGTCCCACGCAACTTTAAGCAACTTCGTATGTTTCTGGGAATAGTGTCATATTGTAGACAATGGATACCACATGCCAGTTCTCTGATGCAGCCATTATATGATTGCTTGAAAATAGTACCCTATGTACTCACAGAAGCAGGTCATAAGTCTTTTAGCACCTTAAGAAAGTTACTAATTTTGGCACCTGCGATCGGGATCCCTAACTATACCAAAACATTTCATTTGTACATTGCTGAAATCACGGGACACGCAACAGGGGTGTTGACACAACAACACATCAAACAAAGGCCGGTAGCATATTTCTCAGCGGCTCTCGATCCTGTCTCTAGAGGATCACCGTCCTGTGTACGAGCAGTCGCAGCAGTGTCAATTATCATTGACAAATCCTCAGAAATTGTCTTAGACAATCCTGTAGTGGTACATACCACACATGACATACACGCCATCTTGTCACAAGTTCAGCCAAAGCACATATCAATGGCGAGGCAGCTGCGTCTGCAATGCACCTTGCTCCTACCTCCCAATGTTACCTTCCAGCGATGCACTTCCTTTAACTTAGCACAACTTCTACCCTTACAGACAGATTTGACAGGGGGGAGTAATGGTGAAGGCACAGCACAAGAAACTCAGGATTCTGACACACTTTCATTTCATGACATAACATCTGATGAACACGATTGTTTTCAACTTATGGAACAAGAGATCACGGGGTTCCCACATGTCACAGACACACCCATTGCAAATGCAGAACACACACTGTACATAGATGGTAGTAGATTTGCCAATGACAAAGGTAAATATCACACAGGTTATGCTGTGGTAACGGACACACAGGTAATTGAGGCAAAGTCATTACCAGCACACATGTCTGCACAGGAAGCGGAACTAACAGCTTTAGAAAAAGCCTTAGAACACTTAGAGGGACAAGAAGGGAACATTTACACTGACTCTGCCTATGCTTATGGTGTTGCACATGATTATGGCCACATATGGAAAGCTAGAGGTTACCTTACAGCAGCAGGCACACCTGTTAAACATGGTGAAGGAATCAAAAGAGTCCTGAACAATCTTCAAAAAGTTAGAAGAGTAGCCATTATGAAGATAGCGGCACACACGAGCGCAAAAACAATTGAGGCAAAAGGAAATGCATTTGCAGATTTAACTGCAAAACAAGCAGCTCTAGGGGAAGTAAGCCCTGAGACCTTAGCAACGGTAAAGGTGAGCATCCCAGAACCGACATGGCAGCAGATGAGTAAACTACAGGAGCAAGCAGGAGAGAGCGAGAAAGATAGATGGGTAAAAATGGGAGCAGCACCAGGCCTTGACAATATATGGAGGGAAGGAGGCAGAATATGCCTACCTGCCTCTCTATACCCAGCAATGGCAGCGGCTGTCCACTTGCCCACTCATGTCAGCTCCAATTCTATGTATAGGATTGTAAGCCAAGGATGGCTAGCCCCTGGATTCAGTAGTACTGCAAGGAACTACTGTGCTGCATGCCAAATCTGTCTGTTAAATAACCCAGGACAGAGAGTGAAAACCCCACGTAAACATCAGGTTCGGGCCCAGTATCCCTTTCAGAGACTGCAAATTGACTATATCCAAATGCCTAAGAGCGGCCCATTTGAATTTTGTCTCGTGTGCATCTGCTTATTTTCAGGCTGGCCAGAAAGTTATCCAGTGAAATCAGCTACAGCGAAAGCCACAGCGAAGAAACTGATCACAGAGTTAATACCTAGGTTTGGTCTTCCTGAAACCATAGAATCAGATAGGGGAACACACTTTACAGGAGAAATCATGCAGAATGTAATGGCTATGTTAGGGGTTCAACAAAGTTTCCACACCCCTTACCACCCACAGAGTTCAGGATCAGTAGAAAGAGTAAATGGGACAATAAAGTTAAAAATACCAAAAGCTATGCAAGAGTTAAATAAACCTTGGCCAGAATGTCTGCCTTTAGCTTTGTTCTCCATAAGGTATACTCCAACGGGAAAAACAGGGTTATCCCCATATGAAATACTTTTTGGGAATGCACCCAGACTAGGTTTATACTTTCCACAGAGTATGCAATTGCAATGTGATAGTTTGACTGCATATGTGATACAATTACAACAGCATCTAACTAAGATCCACAAAAGTGTGTATTCTTCTCTTCCAGACCCTAACTCAATAGCAGGTACTCATTCACTGAGCCCCGGAGATTGGGTCTATGTAAAGAAACATACCAGAAAAGCTTTAGAGCCACGGTTTGAAGGACCATATCAAGTACTGCTGACCACTCCCACATCGGTCAAGTTGGAGGGTAAAGCAGCCTGGATCCACGCTTCACACTGTAAAAAGGAGCCAGTTGGCAAATGACAACATGTATCTTTTTATTCTTTTTGTTCCAGTAATCCTGACCAATAGTTTGGTTACCTCACAGAATGAAATTCACAAGGATGAAGGATTTTCTAAAAAAATGTTATTACTGAAGTTTAAATATGCTTATGCTCGGAAGTCAGGATATGAGAAATGTTGGATTTGCAGTAAATTACACCCCAGTACAGCAAACATACCACTGATGGCAGTTCCTATAAATTATACTGACCTTGCTAACAGTAGCATTAACATAACTGGAACAAATACCAGCAAGACAGTAATGTTTAAATCAAATGGTCTCGCCTTTCCCCCTGCCTGGTGTTTCAACTTAGGGAACACAACGGGAGGAAATAGAGAATGCCAAGACAGCAAGTTTAATTTGTCCATTGTCGTATTAAATGGAAGCTTCTACCCCAGTAATTCCAGCACACACCAGACATTATCTGACTTCCTCACTAACATTGTGGATAATAATGTTAGGTGGTTAGTATCCAACTTATCCCTCTATGGATACACCTCTCGTTATAGAAATGATATCAGTTCAAGATCAGTAGCTCTAGGAAACAATATATACATCTGTTGTGGGGATAAGTGTTATACCTGGATACCTAGAAGGGCTCAGGGATGGTGCTACCTCGCAAGTTTGGTACCAGTAATGGGAGTAGTGGGTGATGAACGAGGTGATCACCTACTAGAAGCTAGTATGCACCCCAGATATCCCCTCAGATATCGTAGCAAGAGAGAAATATTCTTAGAGCAGGACATGGCATGGGCTTGGTTCCCGTCCTGGACAGGATGGGGTATAGACTTAATGAAGCGACTAAATAACTATACTGGAATAATTAATGATATTTTGGAGAAAAACTCTGATGACATTACTAAGTTAAATCTAGAGACCAGAGCCATCACAAAACAAATAGAATTACATGAGTTAGCGATTGAAAGTATGAGTGCAGCATTGACAGGACTCTGTGAGGCTACAGAAGACTATGAATGTTGTACTTGGATACATAACACTAGCATCGAGATACCCGACTATTATGACATCATTGCACGACACCGCACGGAAGTAAAGGATCTACAGGAGAAGGCCCGTAATTTTGGCCGTGACTGGGATCCGTTTGGTGGAACTTTTAGCTTCTCAGGGTTATTCTCTTGGCTTAAGAAGGCAGCGATGACAATTATAGTGGTGCTTTTATTTGTATTTCTTCTTTATGCGTGCTTTAAACTGCTCATGTGCTTTTGCAAGAAAGCCAAGGTAAATGCTGTAGAAAAGATGGAACTTTTGTAAGTTGATAAGTTGGATAAGACAGGTGGATTTGGTTCCTTGACATCACCCATCTGTCAGAAAAGCCACTCTTCCTGAATTTTAGATGTTGGTACTATCCAGGGGGATGGGTGTATACCCCTCTGACAACTCGCGGTCAGGGAGAGTACTTTGGACATAGGCCGACTAGAACTTGTTCAGGTGGACCCAGGGTAAGAGGGAAGGGTGATGTCAAAGGGGGAAATTGTGAGGATCAAGGTATAAGAATAAAAATGGTTGACAGTATGTTTCACTAAATGCTTATCTCGTCTGTTTTCAGTTGTTTTAAAGACATCATTCTTAAAGGCCGGATGGGTGCAGTCACGTACACACAAAGAGGAAGCCATGTCGTAAGGGTCAACTGCTGCATCAGCTCTAAAAGCAGAAGACACTTAGAAATTGCCTTTTATAGAAGTTGTTTTGTTTCAACATTTTTTAACGCCTGTCTTTTTTAGTGTATAAAAAGAGCTGTGTGATAATAAAGGACCTCAGAGTGAGTGAGTGCGACCGTCTGAGCAGACATACTGAGAACTCTTTCCGTGTCTCCTTGCTTAGATAAGACTCTAATAATAATTGGGAAACTGTAACATAACTTATGAATAGGTGACTTGCAGTAGTCACACCTAACAGGCTCCCAAACAAAATTGATGTCCTTTTTCTCCACTAATAGAGTTTACTTTTGGTGGTATTTGATCACCTCTGCTGTTTTAATTTGTTGCGCTATAAACAAAAAAAATAGCGTCAATTTTGAAAAAAAAAAGATATTTTTTTACTTTTTGCTATAATAAATTTCAGCAAAAAATATATAAAAAAAAGTTTTTTCCTCAGTTTAGGTTGATATGTATTCTTTTACATATTTTTGGTAAAAAAAAAAATGCAATAAGTGTTTATTGATTGGTTTGCGCAAAAATGATAGCGTCTACAAAATAGAGGATAATTTTATGGCATTTTTATAATTTTTTTTTTTTTTTACTAGTAATGGTGGCGATCAGCGATTTTTATCGCGCTTGCGACATTATGGCGGACAGATCGGACACTTTTGGCGCAACATTTATACAGCGATCAGTGCAATTAAAAATGCGTTGATTATTGTGTAAATGTGACTTTCAGTGAAGAGGTTAACCGCTAGGTGGCGCTGTAGGGGTTAAGTGTGTCCTAGGGAGTGATTCTAACTGTGGGGGGGAGGGGCTATGTGTGACACGACACTGATCACCACTCCCAATTAAAGGGTGCTGTGATCGGTGTCAGTGTCAGTAGGCAGAACGGGGAGATGCTTTTTTACATTAGCATTTCCCCGTTCTTCCTCTCCGTGAGACGATCGCGGGTACCCCTGAGGACATCGAGTCCGCGGGACCCGCGATCACACTCACAAAGGGCACGGCGGGCGAGTGCGCGCTAAATGCTTCTTAAAGGGCAACGTACAGGTACATTAATCTGCCTGTACGTGCCCTTCTGCCGACGTTTATTTGCGTGAGCCGGTCGGCAAGCGGTTAACCACATCAGTACAGGGCACTTACACCCCCTTCCCGCCCAGGCCATTTTTCAGCTTTCAGCACTGTCACACTTTGAATGCCAATTGCACGGTCATGCTACGCTGTAACCATGTGAAATTATAATTTCCTTCACACAAATAGAGCTTTCTTTTGGTGGTATTTAATCACTCCTGGGTTTTTTATTTTTTCCTAAAAAAAAAAAAAGACCAAAAATGTTGAAAAAAAATATTTTTCTTAGTTTCTGTCAGTAAATTTTGTAAATAAGTAATTTTTCTCCTTCACTGATGGGCGTTGATGAGACGGCACTTATGAGCACTGATTAGGTGGCACTGATGAAGAGGCACAAATATGCCGCACTTATGGGCACTGTTGAGCACTGATAGGCAGCACTGCTGGGCACTGGGCAAAGATAGGCAGCATGGATAGGCGGCACTGATGGGTGGCATTGATGAGCTTTGATAGGCAGCACTGATAGCCAGCACTGACCGGCATCACTAATGGCCACTGATTGCTGGCACTTGTGGCCACTGATTGCTGGAACTTAACTGTAATAGGGGCACTGATGATCAGTGCCCTGATTACATACCTAGGGGTCCCCTGTGAGGAGATGCCACTGATGGGCTCTCCTCACACTGTCAGTGTGAGGCGAGGAGTAACGATTACCGGCATCTCCTTGTTTACATGTGACCAGCTGTGATTGGACACAGCCAATCACATGGTTAAAGAGCCCTGGCCACGGCTCTTTACACAGATTGGGGTTGCGTCGTGTCCTAGCAACATGGCACGCCCACGATCGGCGCTTCGCGCCCCAGGGTGCGCGCAAGAGTGGTCGTTCTGGGAAGCCGTCATATGACGTCCACCCAGAACGAGAGTGGCACCGCCCAGCCGTCATTTGATGGTGGGGCAGCAAATGGTTAAAGAGGAGCTCCAGTCCCCTCCCCAAAAAAATACTGTAGCTGCTGGCTTTTAATATAAGGACACTTACCTTTCTAAGGATCCAGCGTTGTCCTCACCCGAGCCGATTCTTCAATAGGCTTTGGGTCCAGGCGCTGGCATCTTGATTAAGGGAAACTGGCTAGTTTCCCACTGTGTATGCATGATCCATGCAGTGTTTTGTGAATCTTTCGGGACCTGTAATATGCCCCAGAAGGGAGATCCCGAAAACATGACCTGTTGGGGTGCCTTGAGGACTGGAGTTAAGAAACACTGCCTTAGCGTAGCCTTTTTTTTTCTTTTTTTTACTTTCAACACAAAAACATTAGGGACATCTTGCTTCCTAATGGAGCCCTACCCCCGCAGGAGCCACTTGGTTTGATGGGTTCTCTGTTCTGCCACGACAACTTAACCACTTCAGCTCTGGAAGATTTAACCCCCCTTCTTGACCAGGCCATTTTTTTGCGATACAGCACTGCGTTACATTAACTGACAATTGCGCAATCGTGTGATGCTGTACCCAGATACAATTTTTGTCCTTTTTTTCCCCCCCACAAATAGAGATTTCTTTTGGTGGTATTTGATCATTTGATTTAGATTTTTTGCATTTTAAACAGAAAAAAAACCCCAATAGTTTTCAATTATTTTTTTTTTTTTTTAAATGTGCCCACTAGTGCTGCCAATCAGTGCCACCTCCCAGTACTCTCCTCATCACTGTCCCCTATCAGTGCTTATCAGTGCCCATCAGTGGAGCTTCATCGACGCACATCAGTGAAGTAGAAAAATTACCTGTTTGCAATTGTATAACAAATTCTGAAAAAGATTTTTCTTCTCTTTTTAATTTGTGATTTTTTTTTGTTTTAGTAAAAAATAAAAAAACACAGGAGGTGATTAAATGCCACCAAAACAAAGCTCTATTTGTATGAAGTGAAATGCAACTGTGCTGAAAGCTGAAAATTGGCCTGGACAGGAAGGGGGTGAAAGTGCCCAGTAGACAAGTGGTTAGCAAGTTGCCTCATCAGAATAACTCTATAGATCAGTTGCCCCCATCACCATATTCCTGATGTATAAGTGTACCGTGTTGCCCCATCAGAATACAAGGGTTGTGGGGGAGGTAACCAGTCAGGACAATAGGGGGTTGCTAACCTGTATTTTTGGCCAGGCTACCAGGGGGCCCATGACAATAACATTAATGAACAATTAACCCAGCTAGGCAGTGTTGTAGCATCTCCCAGGGCCCCTGGACTGTATTGGTAATTTTCTGGAAAAAGATGAACCCAGCCTTTAACACTTTCGCTGCTGGGTCTGTACTTTGTACATCGAGGGTTTACACACATTCCTCTGTGTCTGCAGCTACCATGTTTATATCTGATAAGCAGACCCCTGTCTGTCAGATGTAAGCATTCTTATACAGGGGCGGACTGACAACTTATGGGGCCCCCAGGAAATCAGAGATTATGGGGCCACACAGTATACAAAAACACACACACACACACACAGTATACAATCACACAGTATACACATACATGTACACATAGTATACACAGACATGTTTCTATTGGCTGAGAAGGTACTGGAGAGGATTTTTACATACTGTCCCTTTTTTTCTGAGTCTGGCAATCCTGATGGGGCCCCCCTAGTGGCCCGGGGCCCCCGGGCAGTGCCCGAGTGGCTGAATGGTCAGTCCGCCCCTGTTCTTATACACACCCCTGGTAATTGTGCCCCCCACTGCACCCACGTGTGTCCCTCATCCACAATGTATCCTGTGTCCCTGGCCAGCACACCAGGGAAAGAATGCACTGCAATGTGATCTGTATTGAGTGGAGCACAGAGGACATATCTGGGGTCTTTTAGCCTCCCAGTGTCTCATTAAAGAGAACCTGTCACCAAAAAAGTAAAATAAAAATAAAAAAAATGGAAAGTTACACCCAAGTACATAACCCCCCCCCCCCAAAAAAAACATTTGAGGCCCCCACCCCAACCATTATGAATGAAAACATATACCTTAGCAGAGCCTATGCTTGAAAAAGCAGATTGCCATACATATGTTACATATCGCTGTGTACGCTGGTGTGAGAGCAATATCTCTAGCAACTCAATGCTAAACTGATGACCTATAGGGGGGCTATTAAATTGGTGCCTACGGAAGCTATAGGGTAGTGAAATTTGTTACAATTTCACAGGTGCAGACAAATTTAAGGTTTGACATGTTGGGTATCTATTTACTCAGTGCAACCTCAGCTTTTAGATTGTGACCTAAAAATTGGCTAATTGCGTTTGTATGCTCTAAAATTTACTTTAGTGTACAGGCTTTCGTCACTTAACAACCAGGTTCTGTTCCAATGACCAGGTCGTTAATCACTTCCCGACCAGCGCTCGCCGATGTACGTCGGCAGAATGGCACGGGCAGGCATATTGGCATACAGGTACGTCCAATCTTAAATGCCACCCTGCCATCGCGACCGCGGGACCCGCGACCGGACTCACGGGGGTTCCGACCAGCACGCGAGCGCGCCGCCGGCAGCGCGCTCGCGATGGCAGGGTGGCATTTAAGATTGGACGTACCTGTATGCCAATATGCCTGCCCGTGCCATTCTGCCGACGTACATCGGCGAGCGCTGCCGGCGGCGCGCTCGCGTGCTGGTTGGAACCCCCGTGAGTCCGGTCGCGGGTCCCACGGACTCGATCACTGACAGATCAGTGTTCACTAGAAGAAAGCCCAGCCCCCAACAGTTAGTAACACACCCCTAGGAACACTTAACCCCTACACTGCCACCCACTGGTTAACCCCTTCACTGCCAGTGTCATTTACACAGGAATCACTGCATTTGTATAGCAGTGATTGCTGTATAAATGACAATGGTCCCAAAAATGTGTCAAAAATGTCTGATGTGTCTGCCATAATGTCGCAGTCACAATAAAAATCTCTGATCGCCGCCATTACTAGTAAAAAAAAAAATTATTAATAAAAATGCCATAAAACTATCCCCTATTTTGTAAACGCTATAACTTTTGGGCAAACCAATCTATAATCACTTATTGCGATTTTTTTTTTACCAAAAATATGTAGAAGAATACGTATCTGCCTAAGCTGAGGGAAAAAAAGTTTTTTTATATATTTTTGGGGGATATTTATTATAACAAAAAGTAAAAAATAATGCGTTTTTTTCAAAATTGTCGCTCTATTTTTGTTTATAGCGCAAAAAATAAAAACCGCAGAGGTGATCAAATACCACGAAAAGAAAGCTCTATTTGTGAGAAAAAAAGGACGTCAATCTTGTTTGGGAGCCACGCGCAATTGTCAGTTAAATCGACGCAGTGCCGAATCGCACAAAGTGGTCTGGTCTTTGGCCAGCAAAATGGTCTGGGGCTGAAGTGGTTAAATAAATTGTTTGTTAAACGAGGAGCCACAAGTAATCAATATTTTAAGCATTTTTACCTACTGTACTGTACTGTACTGTACTGTGTAAAAAAGGTCTAAACAATAAAATCCAGCTCAATAACGTTGTTTTTATTTGCATAAGTACAGAACACTAACTAAAATTCTGTACAATACAATGATGTAGAGCGTGTCGTTTGGGTGGGGAGAGCTGGTCGTAAGTCCAAGCAGTTGTTAAACAGGTAAGTCGTTAAAAGAGGAGTATCTGTATTTGTTACTGAAATTCCTTGTTTTTTACTTCCCTTACATTGTATAACAGTTGCTGGTTGCTCAGGACAGGAGTCACTTAGGGTGCCCACGTGTCCCGGATTGCCCGGGATTGTCCCTGATTTCACATTTTTGTCCCGTGTCCCGGGCACCTTCATTCCGGGACAATACAGTGTCCCGGAATGAAAAAAAAAACACAGTCTGCTCCGCGAGTCTCCCTCTCCCTGTCTGCCGCCGCGGCGCCGCCACACACAGTCACAGTGTCAGTGTCACACTCACTACACAGCGCACAGGAGGATGAGTCATATGCTGGCAGTCTGGTTGCTAGGCTAGGGGCCGCCCCGCGTCTAGCAACCAGTGACGTCAGCCTGAGGGGCGGGCTGAGAAGGAGCTGGTGGCACTGGCAGTGAGTGTGGGCAATGCACCCCCCCCCCCGCAGGCCCCGCACAGTAACGTACCCCAGCCAGAGTGACGCCACTGACGACACAGGGCGCCTCACTTAAATTGGTCTCCAGGCCAGCCAGCAGCTTCAGTCTCGTGTCCTCTCAGTGCTCTCGCTCAGATTCCTCCTCAGATTCCTCTTCCAGAGCCCAGGCTCCTCCCGCCCACGAGGTCCTGCAGTTAAAATACAGACACTGACAAACTTCTAGGAGTCCAGGTTAGTAAGTGTACAATTCTGCTGCTGTTCCCCTCCCCCTCCATTCTGCTGCTGACTGTCCCCCTCCATTCTTTCTGCTGCTGTCCCCCTCCAGTCTTCCTCTGTGTCCTCTTCTTTTCTGTTGCTGTCCCCCTCCCTTCTTCCTCCGTGCGCCCCTCCGTTCTTCCTCTGTGTCCCCCTCCGTTCTTCCTCCGTGTCCCCCTCCGTTCTTCCTCCATGTCCCCCTCTGTTCTTCCTCCATGTCCCCCTCTGTTCTTCCTCCATGTCCCCCTCTGTTCTTCCTCCATGTCCCCCTCTGTTCTTCCTCCATGTCCCCCTCTATTCTTCCTCCGTGTCCCCCTCTGTTCTGCTGCTGTCCCCCTCCGTGTCCCCCTCCATTCTTCCTCCGTGTCCCCCTCTGTACTTCCTCCATGTCCCCCTCTGTTCTGCTGCTGTTCCCCTCTGTTCTGCTGCTGTCCCCCTCCATTCTTTCTCCGTGTCCCCCTCTGTTCTTCCTCCATGTCCCCCTCTGTTCTTCCTCCGTGTCCCCCTATGTTCTGCTGGTGTCCCCCTCCGTTCTTCCTTGTCCCCCTCTGTTCTTCTGTGCCCCCATACTTTATTTTTTCCTTATTTAAAAACTCTTACAGAAAACATCTTTCTAACATAAATAAAATGTATTTTTAATCCCCACCAGACAGAGCCAGACTTACTGCTGGTAAAGATCCAGCCTGTGCCCAGTCAGTGCCAGTCCTGGGGCCACCGACTACTCCCGCAGCCGTTGCAGTGCATTACCAGCAGCGCCGAGGTCCGTGAGTTTGCCTCCCGCCAGACATTGACAAACTTCCAGGTTAGTGATACACTTTGTTACAGTGAGCATACTCCCCCTCCATTATGCTGCTGTCCCCCACTATCTCTTTGTTCTGCTGCTGTCCCCCTCCAGTTTTCCTCTGTGTCCCCCTCCATTCTTCTGCTGTCCCCCTCCAGTTTTCCTCTGTGGCCCCCTCCGTTCTGCTGCTGTCTCCCTCCAGTTTTCCTCCCTGTCCCCCTCTGTTCTGCTACTGCCTCCCCTCCAGTGTTCCTCCATGTCCCCCTCCGTTCTGCTGCTGTCCCCCTCCGTTCGGCTGCCCCCTCCATTCTTCCTCCACTTTCAGTGTCACTTACAACTCCTCCTCTGTTCCTCTTTCTGTTGGGGTACCCCAAGGCTCCGTCCTTGGGCCTCTCCTATTCTCTCTTTATACCCCTTCCCTGTGTCAGTTGATACCTCATATGGCTTCCAATACCACCTATATGCCGATGACACACAGATCTCTCTCCCCTCTTCAACTAACCTCCTCGATCTCCTCATGGATCTTAAACTTACTGAATGACATATTGGTATGGATGTCACAGTCACACCACTTCCTCAAACTCAGTCTTACTAAAATGGAGCTTGTTACATTTCCTCTTTCCCTGTCCCCCCCCCTCATGATTTTATCAACAGCACAACCATTAGTCCCTCCACACATGCCAGGGTGCTGGGTGTCATCCTTGACTCTGACCTCTCCTTCAGCCCCCACATCAGTGTTGCCAACCGTCAGTATTTAGTGGCAGCCAATAAAAAACAGACAATTTTCTCCTGCAAGTAAATGTAAAAAAAATGCCAGTAAAAGTAAAAGGTTGCCAGTAAAAAATATGGCTGTGACGCTCGGCTTGGTCCAGAGCCGGTTGAGACCATAAAAATAATCTGTTAATTTATTGCAACTTGTTCTGTTTGTTTTTTTTTGTTTTTTCTATTTCTTAAGATATGTCTAACACAGGGGTGTCCAAACTTTTTTCAAAGAGGGCCAGATTCGATGAAGTGAACATGTGTGAGGGCCGACCATTTTGCCTGACATTCTTTGAACCATTAAAATTCGGTCATTCGAGCACTCATACCTGGCCCAACAAAAATTCTCGTGCCTTTGTTGCGCTCGTTTGCCCGACACACAGACGAATGCTCTGTTCTTTAGGGGTACCGTTAAGTCTTAATGGTACCCCACACATTGGAAACATGGGGTGCTTTTGGTGCAGCGCAATAAAAAAAAAAAAAAAAGCTCTGGGACTTCTTTCCCTGCATTTTTGTGGGTATGGAAGCCCATTGAAATGCATGGGCTGCCCTACACACAGCATGCAGCCATGCAGATGTGAACCAAGGGCTTATTGGAGGGGCAGTAAAACTACATGGTTAAGCTGTTTTTACCACCCCCAACTTCTCCCCCTCTAGCTGCAGAGGGAGCAGCTGGGGGTGTACACATGCTGTGGCTGCAGCTGGAGGTATGCTCAGGGTGAATGGGCCTGCACTGCAACTACCCCGCAACTGTGTAGACTGCACAGTTGCGGTATAGTGATGCTACATTTACGGGCTTAAAACAGGTGGTGAGGAGGCAACATAATGCCTCTTTACCACCTTTCAAATGCCTCTGAAAAGCGATCTGTATATGGATTGCTTTTCAGAGGAGCAGCAATCCTGGCTGCTATCACACACACAAGCACCACAAAAGCAGTTCTGATGGTACAAGAATAGGGGGGGAGGTCTGGATTAAAAGTAACACACATGCATACACATACACACAGACATACACACATACAGACACATGCATACACATACAGACACATGCATATACTTACATACATACAGACACATGCACACACACACACATACAGACACAGACACATGCACACACATACATACATACATACATACATACACGCACATACATACACGCACATACAGACATACATACACACACACACACACACACATACAGACATACATACACACACACACACACACACATACATGCACACAGATACATACAGACACACATGCTGCACACACATACAGACACACATACATGCACACACATACAGACAGACATACACGCACATACATACAGACACACATGCACATACGCATACATACAGACATACATGGACACACACACACATGCAATCATACATGCACAGACACACACACACATGCACACACACACACACAGACACACATGCACATACAGACACACATACACACACACACACATACATACAGACAGACATGCACACACACACACATATAGACACACATGCACACACATACATACAGACATGCACACACATGCACAGACACACATACATACAGACACACATACATACAGACACACATACACACATGCACACATACATACATACATACAGACACACATGCACACACATGCATACAGACAGACATGCACACACATACATACATACAGACATGCACACACACACATATAGACAGACATGCACACACACACACACACACATACAGACACACATGCACACACACACATACAGACACACATGCACACATACACATACAGACACACATGCACATACATACAGACACACATGCACATACATACAGACAGACATGCACACACATACAGACAGACACACATGCACATACATACAGACAGACATGCACACATATACATACAGACACACATGCACACATACAGACACACATGCACACACATACATACATACAGACACACATGCACACACACACACACATACACATAAATAAAGCCTTTTTAAAACGAATCTAGCTTGTAGTACAGTACCTTTCCATTCCATTTCCTTATTCAGCCGGGTACTGCACTGTAGGGGGAAGCAGAGAGCACAGCACACTCCTCTGCACTTTACTTTCACTTTTGAAGCCGACGGAGCTTCTCACAGTGACGGGGATCGGCTCATTTGACAGCCCTGATCCCGCAGCACACCAGGCGGGCCGTTCAAAACCGGACCGCGGGCCGCGATTGGCCCGCGGGCCGGACTTTGGACATGCCTGGTCTAACATATTTAAAAGTATGACCTGTGATAGTGTGCAGGGCAAATACTGAACAATGCACAGGCAGATATGTTTATAGCAATCTTAAACATAACTTTGATGCAGTGAACTTGCCAGAGTAAGTGAAAATACACCGTTGTCACTAAGTGACTTAGTTAAAGCAGGTGTACATTGCATACCTGTCTAAACTGGTTACCACTGTTTGCTTTTTTTTCCCCCAAAAAATTGGCAAAAAAGGTATCAAAAACCATCTTTTTTGGGCGGGTGCGGGGGGGGGGGTTGTCCCTGAATGGCAGTTTGGAAATGTGGTCACCCTAGAGTCACTTTGCTAATGAAATTCTTCCTGAGAGTAGGCTGACTACAGAAAACCATATGTATTGGAGTTTCATTTTTTACAATGACTGTGCTGAGGGTTGTACCTGTCTGTCTGCAGCACAGTAATCAAATGAAAACTAAAGTTCTGCTGTCATAAACTGCGAGGAAGCAAGCTCTTTATTGTAGGGACATGAAATATCTTTCTGCAATAAAATACACCTACCTACCTACCTACCTGCCTGCCCACTGTCTTCTCTGGCATGTGCACCGGAGGTTTTGGTGTGCTTTCTGAAAATACAGCAAAAAACTCCTTAACCACTTAAGGACCAAGCCTCTTTTTGAGATGTGTTGTTTACAAGTTGAAAACAGTTTTTTTTGCTCGAAAATTACCAAACATTATACATTATTTTTTTCTAACACCCTAGAGAATAAAATGGCGGTCGTTGCAATACTTTCTGTCACACCGTACTTGCCCTGCGGTCTCATGCCACGTACACACGATCGAATTGTCTAGTGGAATTGGTCCGGCAAACAATCCGGCGGACTTTATAACAAACGGACTTGACCACACACGGACGCTCCGAAAGTCCGGCAATTTCTAACACGATGACGTACAGTGCGTACGATGGGACTAGAAAAAGGAAGTTCAATAGCCAGTAGCCAATAGCTTCCTTCTCGTACTTGCTGCAGAGCATGCGTCATTCTTAGTCCACCGGACTAGCACACTGACGACGGATTGTCCGCTGAAAGCCAAGTCCGGCAGACAAATTTTGAGTCAAAACTACTTTCTAAGTGCGCCGGACTTTACGATGAAAAAGTCCACTGGAGCCCACACACGATCGAATTGTCTGGCGTACTGTGGTCCGGCGGACCTGGTCCGCCGGACAATTCGATCGTGTGTACGCGGCATAAGAAGTACACTTTTTGGGGAAAAAATACACTTTTTTGAATTAAAAAATAAGACAACAGTAAAGTTAATTTTTTTTTTATATTGTGAAAGATAATATTACGCAGAGTAAATTGATACCCAACATGTTAGCCCTTGTACACACGGTCGGAGAATCCGTCGGAATGTGTCCTATCGGACCGTGTTGTCGGATAATCCGACTGTGTGTGGTATGCATCGGACTGATTCCGTCGGAATATCCGTCGGACCCAATTTTCCAACTTGTTGGAAATATTTTCCGACCAACTGGTCCGGTCGGACACACTCCGATCATGTGTAGAGAATTTTGATCGGACCAAGTGCCACGCATGCTCAGATCAAATTCCTACATCAAAGCTATTGGCTACTAGCCTGAACGTAGTCCCATCATAACGAAATGACGGCATCACGTTCTGAATGATCGGATTTTTCGACAACTTAGTCCGACGTGTGTATGCAACAGTTTCGGACAAGATGCGACGGGCAAAATCCGACGGATTTGGTTGTCGAAATCTCTGACCCTGTGTACAAGGGCTTTACACTTCAAAATTGCACCCGCTCATGGAAGAACGACAAGCTTTTACCCTTAAAAATCTCCATAGGCGAAGTTAAAAAATTCTACAGGTTGCATGTTTTAACCTACAGAGGAGGTCTAGCCGCTTAAGGACTGCCTCCTGCACATATACGTCGGCAGAATGGCACGGATGGGCACAATCGCGTACCTGTACGTGGCTCTTTAAGTGCCCAGCCGTGGGTTGACAAAAGAAAGACAAAAGAATGAGGTATTGTTTGAACAAACCTTCAATGTTCCAAGTACAGCCATAGTGCTCTACACATATGGAGCGACATTACTGCCATGCGAGACACCAATGACTTAACAACTAAAGCTGAAAGGTTAACTGATGAAGATTGTACAAGGATCAAAGGTGCCTGAGCCAGAAGAATCCATAAAAGATCTGATCCATTGAGACAAGGAATTGCAAAGAAGAGACCGGACCAAAGTACTTCAATAGTTGCCCTAATCAGAAAACCTGTATAGATCAGCTGCCCTCATCAGAAATATCCCCACTGATCAGTTGCCCCCATCAGAGTACCCACTTGGAACATTTTCCGTCATTATAATATCCCCATAGATCAGTTGCCCCAATGATTAGTTGCCCCAATCAGGGTACCACCAAAGATCAGTACATCAGAGTAAACATAGAGATCAGTTGCCCCAAACAAGGTAATTCCATGGTCATTTGTCCTCATCAGAATACCCCCATTGGTCAGTTGCCCCAATTAATGTAACCCCAAAGTTCAGTTGCCCCATCACAGTACACCTATAGATCAGCTGCCCCATTACACCAGTACACCAACAAATCAGCTGCCCTGTCAGAGTACACCTACAGATTACCTGCCTTGATGAGAACACATCTACAGATAGTCCACCCCCATCTGAGTAAAATTATAGATTAGTTGCCCCAATTATAGATCTTATAGACTTATAGATCAGTTGCCCCATCAGAGTACCCCTACAGATCATTTTCCCTCATCAGAATAACCTCATAGGTGAGATCCTGGTAACGGTGCACCCCTCTCCCCTCCATGTATCCCGCTTGCCCATCTGCAGGCCCGGGATCAATATAGTGGGTTTCAGCGGGTAGAGGGGAGGGAGCAGAACAGACTCATGTCCGCTCTCCTCTCCTTCTTGTTGCTGACCCAGAAAGCAACCTGTTTGGCTTTACTTTTGGGCCTGCCTCCCTGATGTTTAATTAAACCAAAAAAAATAAAAAATATATATCACATAGGGGACTCTGTTCTCTGTGATAAAAAAGGCAAGTAAAAAAAGTTTTTTTTTTAATTTGTAAAAAATTAAACTTACCCTCAAGCACTTAAAATCTTCCCACTTCCACATATACACACAAACTAAAAATGCACATCTCAGGGGTGCCTATGCATGAAAACGTCAATTGCAATACACATCGCTGCACACGCCAGAGTGAGAACAATATTTATAGCATAAGACCTCCTCTGTAATGCTAAACTGATGACCTTTTACAGTGTCACCTATGGAAAATATAGGGTAGTGAAGTTTGTCGCCATTTAATGGTTGGATGCACAAATTTAAGTTTTGGCATGCTGGGTATCTATTTACTTGGTGCAACCTTGTCTTTTATAACTGACCTACAAAGTGGTTAATTTTATTGTGTTTGTACATCCCAAAATTAATTTTAGTGTATTTTTAAGTGAAATGTTTTATTATACTTACTATATTGTACTGTAGCTACGTTTGCCTTTGTTGGCTAAGAATTTTCGTACAAGTCAATACCATTCCACAACTAATGAGTTGTAAAGGCTGAAGGTTTTTTTATCTTAATGCATTCAATTCATTAAGATAAAAAACCTTCCGTGTGTAGCAGACTCCCCAGCACCTCCCCCCCAATTACCTAGCTGAGTTCCTTCTCTCTCCAGCAATGTCCACGATCCCCTCAGCCATTCAGTACACTCCTCCTGATTGGTTTAGACAGAGCAGCGGCGCTACTGGTTCCTGCGGCTGTCAATCAAAGTCAGTGAGTGAATCAGGGGATAGAGGGGGTGGGGCCAGGTTGGGGCTCTGTGTCTGAATGGATACACGGAGCTATGACTTGGCTTGGGTGACAACCTGTAACAAGCTGCTGGCTGAGGGACACTCAAAGGAGGGAGGGACTAGGAGCAGCAAAGAGGGACCTGAGAAGAGGAGGATTGGGGCTGCTCTGTGCAAAACCAACTGTACAGAAGAGGTAAGTATAACATGTTTGTTATTTTTATTTTTTTAAAGCGAGCCTTTACAATCACTTTAAAAAATAGAATGGTCTCATGGTAGCTTTTACATAACCAGGCTTCCTTTAACCATCTGACATCTGCGCTATGGCCAAATGACGGCCACAGCGCGGATGTGAATTCCCGGGAGGCCGTCATAAGACAGCCTCCCCTGTGCACGCTCCCTGCGCGCACCCTACAGTGCGCTGTGATCACCAAGTCACTGAGATGCGGGTGATCACCGATCTGATTAAGAGGCTGGCCCTGGCCCCTTACCATGTGATTAGCTGTCAGTCAATGACAGCTGATCACATGATCAAAACAAAAGTTCAGTGATGGGTTTTTTTTTCTCCTCACGCTGACAGCGGAGGAGAAAAAAAAAAGCCGATCACCGGCTCAGCTTAAAGGGACAACGGTCCCAAAACGGAAGAGGCAATTATGCCTCATAAATTGAACAAGTGCCACCTATCAATGCCCACCAGTGGTGCCAGTCAGTGCCACATTAAGTGCTGCCGATCAGTGTAACCGATCAGTGCCCATCACTGACACCTATCAGTGCCCATCACTGCTGCCTCATCAGCGTACATCAATGATGGACAAAAATTACCCGTTTTAAAATTTTATAACAAAATAAAAAAAAAGTGTTTTTTTTAATTCGGTCTTTTTAAATTTTTTTAACAAAAAATAAAAATCGCAGAGGTAATCAAATGCCACCAAAAGAAAGCTCTATTTTGGGGAAAAAATGATAAAAATTTAATTTGGGTACAGTGTTGTATGACCGCGCAATTATCATTCAAAGTGAAAATACTGTTTTGTTTATAGCACAAAAAATAAAAATCAGAGGTGATTACCTCTGATTTTTACCACCAAAAGAAAGCTCTATTGGTGGCTAAAAAAAGGACATAAATTTTGTTTAGGTACAACTTCGTACGACTACGCAATTGTCAGTTAAAGCAACACAGTGCCGTATCGCAAAATATATATGTGTATATGTGTGTATATATATATATATATATAAATATGTGTGTGTATATATGTATATATATATATATATATATATATATATATATATATATATATGTGTGTGTGTGTGTGTGTGTGTGTGTATATATATACAGTGGTGTGAAAAAGTGTTTGCCCCCTTCCTCATTTCCTGTTCCTTTGCATGTTTGTCACACTTAAGTGTTTCGGAACATCAAACCAATTTAAACAATAGTCAAGGACAACACAAGTAAACACAAAATGCAATTTGTAAATGAAGGTGTTTATTATTAAAGGTGAAAAAAAATCCAAACCATCATGGCCCTGTGTGAAAAAGTGATTGCCCCCCTTGTTAAAACATACTATAACTGTGGTTGTCCACACCTGAGTTCAATTTCTCTAGCCACACCCAGGCCTGATTATTGCCACACCTGTTCACAATCAAGGCATCACTTAAATAGGAGCTGCTTGACACAGTAAGGTCCACCAGAAGATCCTTAAAAGCTACACATCATGCCGAGACCCAAAGAAATTCAGGAACAATTGAGAAAGAAAGTAATTGAGATCTATCAGTCTGGAAAGGGTTATAAAGCCATTTCCAAAGCTTTGGGAATCCAGCGAACCACAGTGAGAGCCATTATCCACAAATGGCGAAGACATGGAACAGTGGTGAACCTTCCCAGGAGTGTCCGGCCTCCCAAAATTACCCCAAGAGCGCAGCGACGACTCATCCAAGAGGTCACAAAAGACCCCACAACAACGTCCAAGGAACTGCAGGCCTCACTTGCCTCAGTTAAGGTCAGCGTTCATGCCTCCACCATCAGGAAAAGACTGGGCAAAAATGGCCTGCATGGCAGAGTTCCAAGGAGAAAACCACTGCTGAGCAAAAAGAACATCAAAGCTCGTCTCAATTTCTCCACAACACATCTTGATGATCCCCAAGACTTTTGGGACAACATTCTGTGGACCGATGAGACAAAAGTGGAACTCTTTGGAAGGTGTGTGTCCAAGTATATCTGGCGTAGAAGGAACACTGCATTTCATAAAAAGAACATTATACCAACAGTAAAATATGGTGGTGGTAGTGTGATGGTCTGGGGCTGTTTTGCTGCTTCAGGACCTGGAAGACTTGCCGTGATAAAAGGAACTATGAATTCTGCTGTCTACCAAGAGATCCTGAAGGAGAATGTCCGACCATCTGTTCGTGTACTCAAGCTGAAACGAACTTGGGTTCTGCAGCAGGACAATGATCCTAAACACACCAGCAAGTCCACCACCGAATGGCTGAAGAAAAACAAAATGAAGACTTTGGAGTGGCCTAGCCAAAGTCCTGACCTGAATCCTATTGAGATGTTGTGGGCTGACCTTAAAAAAGCCGTTCATGCTCGAAAACCCTCTAATGTAACTGAATTAGGACAATTCTGCAAAGATGAGTGGGCCAAAATTCCTCCAGGACGCTGTAAAAGCCTCATTGCACGTTATCGCAAACGCTTGGTTGCAGTTGTTGCTGCTAAGGGTGGCTCAACCAGTTATTAGGTTTAGGGGGCAATCACTTTTTCACACAGAGCCATGATGGTTTGGATTTTTTTTCACCTTTAATAATAAACACCTTCATTTACAAATTGCATTTTGTGTTTACTTGTGTTGTCCTTGACTATTGTTTAAATTGGTTTGATGTTCCGAAACACTTAAGTGTGACAAACATGCAAAGGAACAGGAAATGAGGAAGGGGGCAAACACTTTTTCACACCACTATATATATATATATATATGTATATGTTTGGGGGTTCTAAGTAATTTTCTAACAAAAATTACGGATTTTAACTTGTAAACAACAAATGTCAGAAAAAGGCTTAGACATAAAAGGGTTAAAAAACACAATAATTTATTTTATTTTTACTATTTTGGGCTAGTTCTCCAATGATAATACAAAAGAAATCAGCAGAAATCCGTTACCATTTACGACCAAATGAAAGCCCAATTTGTCCTGAAAAAAACGCAGTATAATCCACCTTGATACACAAAGTAGTTGCAATGAAATTAACAGTTTTACTAACACAGGGCTCGACAAAACCAGGGCGCCAGGTCGCATTGGCGACTAGAATTAGCGACTGGCGCCTGGGGCAGCACAGCTGGGGGTATCCTGTCTCCGTGGACCCCTCCAGCGTGATTGCGTTGGGCCGCGCCGCCGGCGGCCGGTAATTGAGTCCCCGGCTTTGAGGCCTTCTGTGATGCTATTCCCTTCTGTGATCCTATTCCTTCTGGAATCTGGCGCCCTCTTGTGGTGGCCATTGGAATTACAACCATTAATGCTAATGGATTTCCTTCCATTTACTTAGAACACCTAAACATTACATACATATATATATATATATATACACATATATATATATATATATATATATATACATATATATACATACACATTATATATATATATATATATATATTACACACACTTTTTTTTTTCTTTTTTCTTTTCTTTTTTATTCTAACATGGTCGTTGCAATAATGTCTGTCACACCATATTTGCACAGCGTACTTACAAGCGCACTTTTTTTGGGGAAAAAATAATTTATTTAATAAAAAAAAATAAGACAACAGTAAAGTTAGCCCAATTTTTTTTTATATTGTGAAAGATAATGTTACGTCGAGTAAATTGATACCAAACATGTCATGCTTCAAAATTGCACCCGCTCATGGAATGGCGACAAACTTTTACCCTTTAAAATCTCCATAGGCGACGTTTAAAAAATTCTACAGGTTGCACGTTTTGAGTTACAGAGAAGGTCTAGGGCTAGAATTATTGCTCTTACTCTACCGATCGCAGCGATACCTCACATGTGTGGTTTGAACATCGCTTTCATATATGCGTTCGCTTCTGCACGCAAGCTTGGCGGGACAGGACGCATTTAAAAAAAAATTTTTTTTTCTTATTTTAACTTTTATTTTTATTTTTTTTCACTGTTCTTTTAAAAAACAAATGTGTGTCACTTTTATTCCTATTACAAGGAATGTAAAAATCCCTTGTAATAGAAAAAAGCATGACAGGTCCTCTTATATATGAGATCTGGGGTCAGAGAGACCTCACATCTCATATTTACACTAAAATGCAATTTAAAAAAAATCGTCATTTGAAAAAAATAAAACAAATAAAATGTCCCTCTAATAGCTATGGGCAATGACTTGGAGACAGGTGGGGGGCTGGGGGCTATCTTCCCCTCACTCGTCTCCATGTCAGGCCAGGGACAGGTCCAGATCGCCGTCACGGACCTGGCTCCTAACTTTTTTAGCTGGCTCCTAGATTCCAAGCAAATTTGTCAACCACTGTACTAACACATGTCAGAGTTCCAAAATTGTGTCCAGGTGTTACCATGTGTTTCACCATCAGTCATTAAAGGGTTACTGAACCATGAATCTAGCTGGGCGGTAGTACCTCCCGGGACCCCAGGACTGTATTGGTGATTTTCTAGAACAGGTGAACTCAGCCTTTAACTAACAAACACACAACACCAAGATAAGACACTGATTTATTTCTAACAAAGTGACCGTTAATTTTGGCCAACCGACAAATCATTGGATCTATTTTTAGCTGTCCTAACCCCGATCTCCAGACAATTTTTTTTTTGTTGTTCAAAGTGGCTGTTCATTTTGGCCAAGTGAAAAAAATGTTGGATTTATTCTTAGTTTGGGTCGGTGAAAATTTAGGCAGAAAAGCAGATAAAGTCCAGTCCTACCCCCCCAATACACCTCTATGTAGTGAAATGTAGGGAATTATTCCCCGGCATTCATACATTGGGATAAACAACATGGGGAGGTTTAACCCTTTGTTCACATTTCATATGCAATGCAGTGCTACAGGCTGGAATGCTACTGAGCACACAAATTGCAGCAGTGCTGTAAAGCAGAGTGCAAGATTTTAACTGACAAAAGAAATCGCAGCAGTGCGGTCAAGCGAGGTGCAGCCTAACTGCCAGTATGACATCATAGAGGCAGTGTTTGAACTGATATAAAATCGACCTCAGCAGAGGATGCGTGTCAGTTGAGCTTGACTCTTGTAGAAAACACACCTGTGTGATCTGCTCTGAGAATTGGATTTACTAAGGGAATATTCAGATTTCTTTCTGATTAACTGAGTGAATACTCTTATCTTTATTTTTTTGTCACTTTTCTGCATTTGTGACAAATTTTTGGAAAATGAGCCTTTTAAAAGTGATCGCCATTTTCTGTTTTCTGCACCTGGCATTTGGTGTGGAATTTGCTCATGCCCGGCCATTGTACACCCGCATGGAGGCTAAAGCCGGCTGTAAACTAGAGATCCCGTGTGTGGTCACCACAGATCTCTCTGGTGCAAGCAGAGTTGGGCTTGAGTGGGGAATGACTCCAGAAGGAGGCGGTCCCTACAAGCCTATCATGCACCGCAATATCAACCTACAGAAGCAAAGGAAAAGGTTTCACCTGCGTCTGCCCTATTCAAATGAACTGGATTGCACCTTGGCCATTACGCCAGTCATGAAAATAGACAGTGGAATCTACGCGGTCCATCTCACCGTGGACAACGTCCAGCGTCAGCCTTTCAAGAAGGTCATTGTTCACGTGACCGGTAAGTGTTACAGGTTTTGGTTTATTGTTCATTCTATGAGTGTCTTCTTCTGTTATAGGGGGGTCTACTGAGGACCAGGCTGGGCAGGCACAGACGGCATACTTGTGGGCTGCTGGGTAATCTTTTAACCCTTTCCCTGCCAGTTTTCTCCTCCACACATCTTGCACCAAAAAAATCATCAACACAGAGAGATGGCTGGTCATTGCAATCTGATGTACTTTATTTCCCCGTCACTTCTCACACTATACACCTATAGAGATCATTACACTGACACTATGGCCAAAACGTCATCTATGGTCCAGTCTGTCACCAACTGTAATACAACAGTCTTTGTTTGAGTCCCTCATCCCCCATGACAGTGGATTACCTGCCAGGAAGTCTGTTGTTTATCAGCTTCACCCGTTGTTTACCAAAACAAGCTCTCCAGCAAAAGTGACAGTTAGGAGTCATGAACACTGGACGTTAAAATAGTGTTATAGAAACGCCAGTAGCTTTGCAGCGAGTTTTTCAAAGTTTTAGCAATAGCGTTTATTGGCGTTTTTCCACGTTAGCGTTCTTTTGGGGGAGATTTTTTTTTTTTTAATGGATCAAAAACATTTTAAAAAAATGCTGGTGACGTGCGCTTTTTGAGCATTTATCGGTGTTTATCGCAAGTTTTTGACGTTTTTACAGCTGAAAACCGCCTCTCAGAACCTACTAATTTTTTATTTATTTTTTTAAAGCCAAAAAACACCCCAGCCAAAAACTGCTGATAACAGCCTATGTGTGCATGGACACATAGGATAACATGATGGGGATTTTATTGACTGTAGAAAAAAAAACATCTGAAGCCAAAACCAGCTGCTGTAAAAACGTCCAAAAACGTTCAGTGTGCACAAGGCCTTACAACGGTCAGCTGGTATTTATTTTTCTAACTCCTTTATCACAAAGAAGAAAAAAAAATGATTTCTGTAACTGCTTAATGCTGGAATTGAGCTTTACATTCTTAGCCACTAAGTACAATAATTCAATTAAAAAGTTAGTACAGTAATCTCCCCCGGTAAGCTGTTGTGTTCTGAAAGGGGGCTTCTCACCCCCCCCCCCCCCTTGATCAGCGCTCTCTGCCATTGGCTGAGATCACTTATCAGGAGCCAGTTGGCTGCTGATTTTCCAGCATCCCTGACCAACAGACCAGCATACACATGGCTAGTGTGTATGGGGCTTAAGACAGGAGGTGTGTTACTGGCCAATCACTGTTTCACCAAATGCTTCACGAAAAAAAAAATTAAAAATTTTGAAAAAAGAAATAATCATTTTTGAAAAAAAAATTTTTGAAAAAAAAAGTTTTAAAAAAATGTTTTGAAAAAAAAACATTTTTGAAAAAAAATTGTTTAACAAAAAAATATATTTTGAAAACAAAAAAAAAACATTTTTGAAAAAAATGTTCCGCTCTTTCAGCTAATTATGGGACTTTTTTATTACTATTTATACTTTTTAAAATATTAAGCTTTTAAACACTTTTCACAGTTACTCCAGCCGCTCCAACCACACAACAGTTACTCAAGCCACTCCACCCAGTTACTCCGCTCACTCCAGTAGGTGGAGGCAATAACGCTTCACACAATTTCCCCAGAAATTGTAGCTTTTCTAGTTTTTTATTATTATTTAAATTATTAATTTTTTTCTATTTTTACATTGTCCCTTAAAAGAAAAAAAATCATCACTTTTATTCTTATCACAAGAAATGTAAACATCCCCTGTGATAGAAATAAGCAGTGACAGGTCCTCTTTATAAAGAGATATGGGGTCAACAACACCCCACATCTCTCCTCCCCAATTAAAAGCATTAGCCCAAAAAAAGTAAAATAAAAAAAACATGCTTTAAAAAAATAAATGATTCCGGGAAAAGTACAAGTCCTCCCTTGTGGCTTCCTCACTACAAGTGAGAATTGCTTGTTTGTGTCTAGTGGACGAAAAAAGTGTTACTTACCCGATCCTCTGGCAGATGGCGCTCCCCTATGCTCCTACAGTGGAAAGTTCCTTGGCATGTCCAATGCAGAGGACGTGAGGGGAAATCTATCCAATGGGGACACAGACAGCAATGTTTTTTAATAGTGGGAGAGTTTGATCCTGTGTTAGGTCTTTATTGGTGTGCCCCTATTGGGCAGGATTGTCACCACTTCCTGTGATCCTGGTCCCCAGTACAGGAAGTAAGAGGAAATGTATGACTCTAATCTTCCCCCGTTCTATCCAAAAATATAAAAGACCTGATTTGTTCTTGATTGATGACCAATTGGATTAGAGTCATTTGTAGTAGATTTATAGTCATGAATGAAAATGTGTTTGTTTAACTTTATAGCTCATTATGTGGACATATAAGTGAATTTCCTTTGTTCTTGTTTCATCAGATCCCACTTCTGCTGAGGCTTCTCATACCGAGACTGTGCGGAAGCACGAAAGAAACCTGGAAATATGCGGGGAGACACCTTCAGTCACTGAGGAGATCCCCACAATGTCTCCAACAACGACAACAGTGAACTTCTACGTAATGAAGAATAAAGGCCTCTTTCAATTAGTGGGCCAGATAGTTGGAGCCTGTCTTCTAATACTGATGGCCATTGGAGCAGCATGCTACATTCGGTAAGTTATTGCATATTCTTCATAGGTTTTTTCTATTATAAGTTTTCATGCTATCACCCACTGTATCTGAAGCCTCCACCCTCCCAATATTTACCATTTTCTTATAGGCAGGTAGTTGATCAGACCGAGGAGGTGTGTTTCCTGTGCTCATTGCTCATGGTTTAGCAGCACAAGCCCCTCACTGATCATAATGAGATTAACACACCTCTAATGCCGCAAACCGCATTCTCGTTGGAAAAAGCTCTGATGGTTTTTCCGACAGAATTCAGCCTGAACTCCGCTCAAGCTGTCTTGCCTACACACGGTCACACCAAATTCCAATCATTTATAACGCAGTGACATATAACGGGACTAGAAAAAGGAAGTTCAATAGCCAGTAGCCAATAGCTTCTGTCTCGTAGTTGAATCTGTTCTATGGGGGAGGGTATATGAATTGAGGCTGTTGATAATGCCCTGTACACACGGCCGGACATACTGAAGACAAAATCCGTCTGATTTTTTCCAACGGATTTTGGCCCAAACTATTTTTGCATATACACAGGTGACGTAGAACATGTAAGACGGGACTATAAAGAGGGCAGTAGCCAATAACTTTTGTCTCTTAATTTATTTTGAGCATTTGTGGCACTTTGTCCGTCGGAATTGTCTACACACGATCGGAATTTTAACGATCGGATTTTGTTGTCGGAAAATTTTAGATCCAGCTCTCAAACTTTGTGTGGCGGGAATTCCGACGGAAAAAGGCTCATGGAGCCCACACACGATTGGATTTTCCGAAAACTTTCCAATTTTCCGATCGCACATTTTCCGTTGGAAAGTCCAACCGTGTGCAGTAAGGTGACCAGAATTTTTAAATGAAATCCGGGGACATATTTTTTTTACTAGTAATGGCGGAAATTAGAAACTCTGCCCGACGCAGCCACCGCCCACCTCACAGCCTGTCATCTTACTCTCTGGGCCCCCGGCTACTACTGGGTAAGGAGCAGAGGAAGATCGCTGGGCCAGGGAAGGCAAGGAGATGGGCAGGTGGCTGGCCGGGACTTGAGGCAGAAAAACATGCGAGCCGGAGCGGAATTGGCATGCACCCGAAACTGAAGAAATATTCTCTCCACTCTGACCAGCACATGATCATAAGAAAGGGGCACAGATAATGAAAAAAATACACCCCCACCCCCTAAGCTAGTAGGAGCAGCAGAGTGGGGGGGATTCCGTTTTTTTATTTTTTTTTTTAATTCTGCACTGACTGTCTTTGAAATTGCCCCGGCCCCTGTTCAAATGCAATCCAGGGACAAAACCGAGGACGGTGTCCTCATTCCTGGGACTGTCCCCGGAAACCGGGGATGTCTGGTCACCCTAGTGTACAGGGCATACAGGAACAAATGGGGTGATGGCGTGTGACTTTTTTTTTTTCTATCAAACACAGATTTAGGTGAAGTCAGCAATAATTTCTGAACATTTCTGCTGATTTATGGACACATTATTATAACATTTCTTTCCTTCAACAGAATTACTTACTGCAAGGGCAGACCAAACAACCTAAAGAGGATGGAAGAAGGATCCTCAGAGTGGGGTGAAGAATGGATAATTATGAATAATAGAAGCATAGAGATGGAAGGGGGATTCCCAGAGGGGGATAATGAAGAATTGGTAATTTGGTGTAAAGGAAGCACAGAGATGGAAGAAGAATTCCCAGTGCTGGAGGAAGTACTCGCAATAAGAGAAGGAGGAGATGCAGAGGGAGAAAATGTCCTAGCAGTGATGGAAGAAAGACACACAGCAAAGGATGAAGGATGCCCAGAGATGAAAGGAGGCAGAGATATAAAAGAACGACTTGATGCGAAGGAAGAACTTCTTGCAGCGATGGAAGTAAAATGCTTAGCAAAGGAAGAAGAACTTGCAGCAATGAAAGCAAAATGCACGACGATGGAAGAAAAATGTGCAGGAATGGAAGAACAACTTGTAGCGATGGAGGTAAAACGCATAGCAATGGAAGAACAACTCGCAGCGATGGAAGTAAAATGCATAGCAATGGAAGAACAACTCGCAGCGATGGAAGTAGAACGTTCAGGGATGGAAACAGAGCGTGCAGGGATGGAAGAACTACTTGCAGGGATGGAAGAAAAACATGTAGGGATGGAAGTAAAATGCATAAAGAAGGAAAAAGAGCTTGCGGCCATGAAAGGTTTACTTACAGTGAGGGAAAAAATGTGTGCAGTGACGGAAAAATTACTCACAATTATGGATGCAAGAGTCGCAGCGATGGAAAGAGTCGTCATAGTGAAGGAAAAAGTAAACGCAGTGATGGAAGAAGGACCAGAAATTGAGGCATTATGCAATATTCCTTCCTTCAACCATGAGATGGAGGAAAGAAAATTGCTCAGTGTTCCCATCAACAAAGTCAGAGGTGTAAGTAAAACGCACAGCGATAGAAGCAGGAATCGCAGTGATGGAGAAAAGACAAAAAAGGATGGAAGAAGTACTGCCAATGATGGAAGAAGTACTCCTAATGATGGAAGAAGTGCGTGCAAAAATGGAAGAAAAACGCAGAGCAATGAAAAAAAAATGCTCAACAATGGAAAGAGTAATCACTTTCAAATAAAGAAAAGCCCATCAGGCTGGAGGTATTGAAGTTGATCGATAGATCAACTTCTGTGCAATCAGCCTGCCCATAGATGAGCCAGCCAAATTTCGAAACGTCTATGGCTGGCTTAAGGCAGGCCATACATTATGCAATTTTCTTTCCTTGAACCAAAATGTCTTGATTCTCCCATCCACAGTCAGTGTTAGTGCTACTGTGGGAAGCTTTACCCACTGACAGAATACAATGATCACTGCTTGCGTCTATAGCTGCTGACAATGATCAGGTAAAAAAACACCCAGCAGGCTGCCCATTAACAGATCAAAATTAAATCTGTCTATGGCTGGCTTGGGAAGAAAATGAAGCAACTGCTGACAGCCTAGATACTGCTCTGGTCCGAACACAATCACGGCCAATTCACACTATGTGACTGGTGTTTTATCGCACCGGAAAAGGGTTTCAGGGGATGCAGGGATGAGAAGCGTGGGAACAGTATTTCGGGGGATGCAGGGATGAGAAGCGTGGGAACAGTATTTCGGGGGATGCAGGGATGAGAAGCGTGGGAACAGTATTTCGGGGGATGCAGGGATGAGAAGCGTGGGAACAGTATTTTGGGGGATGCAGGGATGAGAAGCGTGGGAACAGGGTTTTGGAGGATGCAGGGATGAGAAATGTAGAAATAGGGTTTCAGGGGATGCAGAGGTCAGCAGTACAGGAAGAGGGTTGCAAGGACTGACATAGTTGAGCAGAGTTGGATTAGTATGGCAAAGGATGCAAAGGTAAGCAGCATTGGAAGAAAGTGATAGGGGATGAAAAGGTGAGCAGCATTAGATGAGGGCTGCAAAGGATGCAGTGGTGAGCTGTGTTGCAAGAGGGTGGCAGGGAATGTAATGGAATGCAGTGTTAAAGGTAGATTACAGGGGATGCAGAAGTAAACATTGTTAAAGGAGGGTGGCAGGGGATGCAAACGTGAGCAGTGTTGGAAAAGAGTTGCATAGGATGCAAGGTTGAGCAGTGATGGTAGAGGGCTGCAGTCGGGGAGGGGTGAGCCGTGTTGGAAAAGGGTTTGAAAGAATGCAGGGATAAACAGTATTGGAAAGAGGATGGAAGAGGAAGAGAATGGCAATAATTGCCAGTATTGGAAGTAGGTTACCCACGTCCAACACTGCTAACCTCTGCCATCCTCTTCTCAACACTGCTCACCTCTGCATCCTTTGGAACCCTTTTCCAATACGGCTCACCCCTACAACCCTCTTTCAACACTGCTCACCTCTGCAACGCTCTTCCAGCACTGCTCACGCCTGAATCGTCCGGAACCTTCTTCCAACACTGCTCACCTCTGCATCCCCCTGTGCTCTACCTAGAACAATGCTTTCTCTTGCATCCACTGCCACCCTCTTCCAAAACAGCTCACGACTGCATCCTTTGCAACCCTCATCTAATTCTGCTCACCTTTGCATCACCTACCACCCTCTTGCAATGCTGCTTACCTCTGCACTCCTTGCTACCTTTATCCATTGCAATGTAAAAGCAATCCAAGTGGCTGGTAGCCAGTGCGATAAAACCGCACATAGTGGGAACTAGGGGGTGTTCATCTTCATTGGTCTCACGATTACATTACAAATATCCTGTCCATGATTTGATTTGATTCTGCAATGCTTCATGATTACTGCACCTGGTTTTTATCCAAAAATTCAAGCAGTAAGAACTCATTTTTTTTTATTTTAATTAGCTCTAAGCTATATCCTGTCTGGGGATGGTAATTCTCATAACCACCCCAAAAGAGTGGCAAAGGGATGGTGGGATGGAAGGGATCAGTGGAAGAGGGATGGTGGGATGGAAGGGATCAGTGGAAGAGGGATGGTGGGATGGAAGGGATCAGTGGAAGAGGGATGGTGGGATGGAAGGGATCAGTGGAAGAGGGATGGTGGGGTGGAAGGGATCAGTGGAAGAGGGATGGTGGGGTGGAAGGGATCAGTGGAAGAGGGATGGTGGTGGAATGTATGGGATTAGTGGTAGAAGGATGGTGGTGGGATGGAAGGCATCAGTGGCAGAGGGATGGCAGGATGGAAGGGATCAGTGGCAAAGGGATGGTGGTGGTGGTGGTGGGGGGGGGCAGAGGCCACTGCTTGAGCAATAATCCAGCGACTGTCGCTGCTATTAATGCTCAGCCTGATGCGAATAGTAAATGTGTCAAATAGGAATGCCTGTAAATAGGAATGCCTGTGTCACCAAACCTCTTTCATGCCCCTCTTTGCGCTTGTGTCCCTGCGACAACTTGCAGCCAGCATAAATGGAGTTTTTAAAACATGCTCCCACGCTGGATGTTGGAGGACGCCAATGCGAGAGCTTTCCCGCGCGAGCTCGAGCCTCCAATCTGACGGGATCGGAGGCCCCAGCCCTGTAAAGGTTTATCTGCACTTTCACAAGTTCACTGCAATTCCACACTGGTCCCGCAGACTCCTGGGACCCGTGACATTAACTAGGAGGTTGAGGGCGGGAGGATGGTGGGCCAAGCTTCCGTAATTCTCACCTAGGTCAGAATTGTGGAAGTGGGAGCGAGTACCTGTCAGAAAAAAGGTACCCGCTCCAAGAGTTTTTATTTTATAATTATATATATATATATATATATATATATATATATATAATTATATATATATATATATATATATATATATATATATATATATATATATATATATACACACATTGTGACAGTACAGTTCCCTGTCCTAGTAATTGTTGCCCAGGTTTCTCAAATAGGCAGGTTGAGGGGCTCCAGGGGTATTTAATGTGGAGGAATCTGTTTTATCAGTTTCCTCCAAAGTTTGTAAAATCCAGTTGGTGATCTGGAGCCCGGAGATTCTATAGCAGGGGTCTCAAACTGGCGGTCTTCCAGCTGTTGTGAAACTACAAGTCCCATGAGGCATTGCAAGGCTGACAGTTACGAGCATGACTCCCACAGGCAGAGGCATGATGGGACTTGTAGTTTCTCAACAGCTGGAGGGCCGCCAGTTTAAGACCCCTGACCTAGAGAGACAGGAGGAGTGCAGGGTGTGCACTAGTGAAATCCAGAGTCCCAAGTCTGAGGATCGAAGCAGTGAGGGACTGCTTTCTAGATAGACGCTGTGTGCGTTGAAGCTGTGCGTTATTGGGTGGGACGGAATTTCCAATCCTGGGACCGGGTTTTGGGAACAGCCAGGAGTCTGGCTGGTTGATTGAGCAGGTGGGTCCTGGGCTTATAACAGAGTCAGGATTAGGGTTCTGGGCTCCACCTAGAGCAGAGGTCTCAAACTAGTGGCCCTCCAGCTGTTGAAAAACTACAACTCCCATGAGGCATTGCAAGTTGGACAGTTACAAGCATGACTCCCTCAGGCAGAGGCATGATGGGACTTGTAGTTCCGCAACAGCTGGAGGGCCACCAGTTTGAGACCCCTGACCTAGAGAGACAGGAGGAGTGCAGGGTGTGCAGGGTGTGCACTAGTGAAATCCAGAGTCCCAAGTCTGAGGATCGGAGCAGTGAGGGACTGCTTTCTAGATAGACGCTGTGTGCGTTGAAGCTGTGTGCATCTAAGGAGACAGATGAGAGCCTGAAGTGGAAGGCCTGAGCAGCAAGGAAGCTGAGAAGAGGTACAGTAGTTGTACGGGAACCCTGTTATATGGTCAAGAGGGCTGAAGCGTAAAGCCTAAGTGGCAGTATTGCTGAAGAGAGCCAGGTGGCTCGGCATTTTTCATTTATTGTTTTTGGGCGGCACAGTGGTGTAGTGGTTGGCACTCTCACTTAGCAGTAAGAAGGGTCGTTGGTTCGAATTCCAACCACGACACTACCTGCCTGGAGTTTGCATGTTCTCCCTGTGCCTGCGTGGGTTTCCTCCGGGCACTCCGGTTTCCTCCCACACTCCAAAGACATGCAGGTAGGTTAATTGGCTTCTGTCCAAAATTGGCCCTAGTATTTGAATGGGGACCTTGGATTGTGGCTCCTTGAGGGTAGGGACCGATGTGAGTGTGCAATGTACAGGGATAGGGACAATTGTAGACACTCACTCAGGTTGAACTGGATGGACTGGTGTCTTTATTCAACCTGACTAGCTATGTAACTATGTAACCCCTGTGTGGGAAACCAAGTCCATGTATGAACTTTGTTTTGTTCCTCTTAATAAAAGTGGGCTACCATGCCCTTAAACTATAGTTCCTGTTCTCTGTGAACTTACTGAAAAGGCATCCACCACTGAGTTAAACATCCCCCCAATGTCACAACATACACACACACACACATTGCTAATCAGCCAATCACATGGCGCCAACTCAATGCTTTTAGGCATCAAGACGTGGTAAAGATGACTTGCCAAAGCTCAAACAGAGCATCAGAATGGGGAAAAAAGGGGATTTATGTGACTTTGAACATGGCATGGTTGTTGGTGCCAGATGGGCTGGTCTGAGTATTTCTGGGATTTTCACACACAACCATGTCTCCTGTTTACAGAGAGTAATGGGAAAAAGAGAAAATATACTGTGAGCTGCAGTTATGTGGAGAAAATGCCTTGTTGATGTCAGAGGAGAATGGGCAGACTGGTTTGAGATGATAGAAAGGCAACAGTAACTCAAATAACCACTCGTTACAGCCAAGGTATGCAAAATACCATCTCTGAAGAAGATGGGCTACAGCAGCAGAAGACCACACCGGGGGCCACTCCTGCCGGCTAAAAACAAGAAACTGAGGATAGGATAATGTACCATGTCACAAAGCTCAAATCATCTCACCACTGGTTTCTTGAACATGACAATGAGATCACTGTACTCCAATGGCCTCCACAGTCACCAGATCTCAATCCAATAGAGAACCTTTGGGATGTGGTGGAACAGGAGATTTGCATCATGGATGTGCAGCCAACAAATCTGCAGCAACTGTGTGATGCCATGTTTCCAACACCTTGTTGCATCTATGCCACGAAGAACTAAGGCAGTTCTGAAGTCAAAGGGGGGTCCAACCCGGTACTAGACCTCTTGATGTGCTTTCAAGCTAAAAAGAAAGCGCCTGAAAAGCTCATGAAAACCTAATTCCATTAAAATCAATGAATGCTTTAACACTGGGGCAGTGCGCTGGCAGAACGGTGAAAAAACGCCCCTCTCCATTGCAATGAATGGAAAGCTCTTGAAATGCGCTTAGTGTTTTACTGGCAGTTTATAAGCACCTCGGTGTGAAAGGGGCCTTAGCAAGGTGTACCTAATAAGTGAATGGCTAAGTGGCCAGTGAATGTACTGTTACAGGTGGGAGGGTGGAAGAAAGAGGAGCAGAACTTTCACTTATAGGTGAAGTTCCGTTTTAACCACTTCAGTACCGGGCATTTTCACCCCCTTCCTGCCCAGGCCAATTTTCAGCTTTCAGTGCTGTCACACTTTGAATCACAAGTGCGTGGTCATGCTACACTGTACCCAAATCATTTTTTTCTCCACACAAATAAAGCTTTCTTTTGGTGATATTTAATCATCAATGGGTTTTTCTTTGATTGTGTTAAAAAAAAAAATCGCAAATAATCATTCTTCATAGATTTAGGCAAAAATGTACCGTATATACTTGAGTATAAGCCGAGATTTTCAGCCCCTTTTTTTAGGCTGAAAGTGCCCCCCTCGGCTTATACTCGAGTCACCGCCGTCTGCCTACCTGATCAGCGTGTCGTGCAGACAGACGGCGGCCATTCCACTGTTCAAAAGCCACGCCTCCCTGTCTGTGATAGGCGGAACACTCAATTTCCCAGCAGTCAGTGTTCTGCCTATCACGGACATCCTCTCATCCTCGTCCGTAGTATGAGGATGAGCGGATGTCCGTGATAGGCGGAACACTGACTGCTGGGAATTTGAGTGTTCCGCCTATCACAGACAGGGAGGTGCGGCTTTTGAACAGTGGAATGGCCGCCGTCTGTCACAGACGAGGAGGAGAGGTGCGGCTTTTGAACAGTGGAATGGCCAACGTCTGTCACAGACGAGGAGGAGAGGTGAGGCTTTTGAATCCTGGAATGGCCGCCGTATGTTTTTATGACATGCTGATCGGTGCAAAATGGCACACGGAGCTGCAGATGGGCACAGAGCTGCAGATTGGCACATGGAGGCATGCACAGGACACAGGTAGGCTGCAATGGACACAGGGAGGTACACAGGTATGCAGCTGCAGATGGGCATTGTTGACCCTCTTTTCCACTCTTTTAAGCTGTAACAGTAGCTGCTGCATGTCTCATCTTCGGCTTATACGCGAGTCAATACGTTTTCCCAGTTTTTTTGTGGTAAATTAGGGCCTCGGCTTATATTCGAGTCGACCTATACTCGAGTATATACGGTATTCTGCTACATTTCTTTGGTGACAATAACCCAAATCAGTGTATATTACCTAGTCTGTAGGACAGCATTGAGTGTATATATCTGAAAATTGATCAGTCCTGATATACCGATGGTCTCGTTTCTTGAGGTCCGAAAACACCAGGACAGTACAAATGAACCATTTTTGGAAAGTAGTATTTTTTATGTCACAATTTTATGGAAAATTAAGAAATTAAAAAAAAAAACTCCATACTGTCACCACTACAGTACATCATTATCATATAAGGGGTGTGCTGGTGATCAGAATGTTCTTTTTATTACTTTTTTAAATGATTTAAATGATTTTCTTTTCAACACAGTGCCCAGAGCAATATAATCTTACCATAGTAACACTGTACTACTCTGGGGAAGTGATCAGAATTTTTTTTACACATTATGATTGCTTATACCAATGAATATCACTGGTATAAGCAACCATTTTTATTTAATGAAACCAATTTAGTCAGTGTGTTTAGTTGTGGTTAGCTGTGATTGGTCCTGTCTGTACCATGTGATCACTGTGACCAATCACAGCTAGCAACACAATTGTACACAATGGATGGCACAAAAGGAAGCTATCCATTATTTACATCATGTGATTTGCTGTGACACAGAACATGTTACACCCTAAATGAGTTCTTCATTCACTCCACCCAGGTCCCAGTTTACACTCAGCTCTCCTGAATGAGCTGTGCCGTGTGTGACATAAGATTCCCAATCCTGCCTCTGAAAGCTCAAAAAAGTTGTGTTAATTTTGGACTTTAAGGTATTTGTACCCCTTACATATGGCAAGTGAAGTGACTGCCCGCAGATGATACACAGAGATTAAACAAAACCTCCTACATAACTTGTACCCATTTATCTAACAGAGAAAGCAGGTTTGGACAGCAATGGAAGAGTGTTGTGGAGGTGAGCAGAATTGGAAGAAAGATGCAGAAGCGAACCCTTATGCTGGGGGGTGCTCACTCTTTTGAACTGTCAGGTAGCATCAGTGTCACACTTCACTCTCTATGCTGGGATATATACGACATGCTCCTGACCCCTGCACTTTATTTTGTACAACAGTTGCTGGTTGCAGTGCAGTCAAACCATGCTGCACTGCATCAGTGTGAAAGGGGGCCCCGACTAGAACATAGGCCAAGATTTAAAAAAAAAAGAGCTGCATACTCAAAGTGAATAAACCAGCTGCTGAAAGTACTTAATCAGTTGCTGACCGCCGATGTACGTCGGCAGAATGGCATGGGTGGGCAAATGGGCGTACCTGTATGTCTCTCCCTCCCCGTGGCCGTGTCGGTTGGATTTGTTAGCGGACCAATCAGTCCTCAGGTTCCGGCTAATGTTTTCTGGCCTTGGATCTGCTGATCGGTCCTAACCAATGGAAACCTTCCCCTGTCTGTGTAAGTGTAAACACAGACAAGAGGAAGTGATGTCATCTCTCCCTATGGAGTCTTTTCGATTCCAGTGAGAGGAGAGAAGACGTCTAACAGCGAGTTACACAACACGACACTAACACCAGTACACACAGGTACACTTGCCACCCCCCCCCCCCATTGCCACCCCCCGGTTAACCCCTTCACTCCCTGTCACTGTGTCACCAATTGCAGTTTTCAGATTTTTAACTGATCACTGCATTGGTGTAATTTGTGACTGAAATAAGTGTTAGGGCAGTTAGTAGTAGGCCCAGTTAGGTCTAGGGTACCCCCTAAACCCCACTAATAAAGGTTTTATCCCTTGATCGCCCCCAGTTAACCCTTTCACCCTGTTGCCAGTGTCAGTAATCAATCTTTTTTCTGATTGTCGTATTTGCGTCATGGGTGACGCTAGTAAGCCAGATGGTTGATTCGTTTCACTGTCAGGTACCCCCATATATTACCTAATAAAGGTTTTAACCCCCTGATTGCTCCCCCTAGTTAACCCTTTCACCCCTTGTCACCAATGATCATCGTATTAGTTTCACAGGTGACGCTGATTAGTCAGTTAATTTTTTATAGCATCAGGGCACCCGTTGTATATTATCCAATAAAAGCTTAACCCCCTGATCACCTGGCAGGTTATATCAGTTAGGTTTTAGTGTCAGATAGGGTCTGCATCACCCCAGGCAGCATCATATTAGTGCCAGTAGTGCTAACACCCACACACACACCATACACCTCCCTTAGTAGTATAGTGTATGAATGAATCAATGTCTTTGATCTGATCAGAACTATATTAGCAGGCCCTCTGCCCAGCCAAGTGCAATATCAATCGATCACTGTCACTTACAAAAACACAACGCACTGCAGCATTCGCAGAGTCAGGCCTGATCCCTGCGACCGCTAACAGTTTTTTGGTAGCGTTTAAATCAGTCGCCGACAGGAGCTCTTTTTCCTGTGAGTCTCACTAGTATACCAGTAAATTTAGAGACCAAAATGTCAAATCGAAGGTACACTAGTGAAGAGGCCTACACATTTCTGAGCATGACAGATATTGAAGAGGAAGTCACTCATCTATGAGATTCAGGTTCAGAATACGAACCTGTAGACAGCAGCGGCACTCTGACAGATAGCTCTGATGACAGAGTTGTGGGCCCTGCCAAAGTCAGCTGTACCCAAACCTGTTCTTCAGCTGTTGGGGTGCAAGAACCGCAGGGCTCTCGTATGGAGCAGAGAGCCAGCACTAGTGCCGCTCATCCTTCTGGTGAACTGGCAAGCACCAGCAGCCTATTACACCCCCGGTCATGGTCAAACCAGCACTGCAGTATCAAGTGGTGATGTGGCGAGTCCCATAAGTGCAGTTCAAGCTGGTGAGATGGCTAGCACAACTAGTGTCCTGCAGCCACCAAGAAGAAGACAAACACAGACCCATCAAGCCCATAGTGCCCTTCCAGCTGCATTTGCCAATCCTAAATGGGAGCCCACCACTTCTGCAGCACCAGTACTTCCCCCATTCACTGGCCAACCTGGAATTCAGGTGGAAATAGCCGATTTGATGTCACTTGATTTTTTTTCGCTGTTTTTCTCTATGGATCGATTGTGGACCAAAACAATTTGTATGCTGGCCAATTCATCACCGCTAATCCCCATTTGACCCTTGCTAGAGAATGGAAACCTATTACGGTTTCCGAATTTAAGAGCTTTCTGGGCCTATCCCTCCTCATAGGCATAACTAAAAATTTAGTTGAGGTCATAGTGGTCCACTGACCCGATTCACCATATGCCTGTGTTCTCTGCCTCCATGGCCAAGGCACGATACAAGCAGATTTTGCGGTTCATGCACTTCAATGACAATGAACTCTGTTGGGGTCACCCTGGATACGATTGGCTCTACAAACTTTGGCCCCTTGTAAACCACATCAACCAATAGTTTGCAGCCTTGTTTACTCCCGATCAAGTTGTCTGCATTGATGAGTACCTGATCATGTTTTCTGTCTGCTTGTCTTGTGACAGGGCCACAGGCATATATATATATATATATATATATATATATATATATATATATATAAATAGTTTTTATGGTTTACGAGGGAAGAGATAGTCACGTAGAGCTGGAGAACTGCCCAGACTAATCGCCGGGGCTTTACCCCATGGCTTGTAGATTCCTGTCTTAGACTGGGGAGAGAGCCTGCTTGAAGTCTAATAATTTGCTTATTGGGAAGTGGATGGATAATCGGAATGTTTTCATTCTGTCCTCCCTTCACGCAGACAGGACGTGTCTGTACGTGTCTGTATGTAGTTTGTCACCGCTATACATTTGTGCGCAATACTAAATCATGATGGGCAATATAGTGGGTTTTAGTGCATTAAAATATAAAAAAGTGCCCTGGCTTCGGTACATTCGGCATTAAAACTGTTTAATCAGATATCATACTACAAAGTTAATGAGAGTAAATCATATATAATGGGCCTAGGCCTTGATCTATCTCTGCAAAAGAAACTTAGCTTGAGGTTTCTGTATGCCTGGCAGAATAAGGGGATAAAATATTTGGGGATAACGTTGACAGCATCCATTGAAAACTTTGTTACGACCAATTATACCCCATTCCTTGGATCACTTAGTAAGAACCTTAAACCACTTGCCGGCCACCATATAGCAAAATGATGGCAGCAAAGTGGTTTCAATATCCTGACTGGACATCATATGATGTCTTCAGGATATTAAGCTGCTGCGCGCCCCCGGGGGCATACATGGCGGCAATTGTTGTTGTGGTGTGTCAGTCTGACACACACCGCAACATCGATCTAGGTAAGAGGAGTCCCTGATGGAGACTCTACCATGTGATCAGCTGTGTCCAGTCACGGCTGGTCACGATGTAAACAGGAAGAGCGGTTGATCGGCTTTTCATCACTCGTGTCTGTAAGACGCGAGTAGAGGAGAGCCGATTGACTGCTCCTCTGACAGGGGGAGTCTGCACTGATCGATTATGAGTGCAGCCCCCCCAGCATGCCCACACTGGACCACCAGGGACACCACAAGGACAACCAGAGATGTCACCACATGGTATGCCACCCTAGACCACCAGGGATGCCAATCAGTGGCCACAATGGGCATTGCTGATTTGGCAGGCATTATTGTTTGGCACTGATTGGCATCCATCAGTACATCCGTGCCACCTATCAGTGCCCATCCATGCCACCTATCTGTGCCTATCTGTGCTGCCTATCGGTGCCAGTCTGTGCCACCTATGTGTACCCATCAGTGCTGCATATCAGTGCCCATATTAATGCCCATCAATGCCACCTCAGTGCTCGTCAGTGCAGCCCCATCAGTGAAGGAGAAAACTTACTTATTTACAAAGTTTTGTAACAGAAACAAAAAAACTTTTTTTTTTCAACATTTTCGGTTTTTTTTTTACCAGAAAATAAAAATCCCAGAGGTGATCAAATACCACCAAAAGAAAGCTGTATTTGTGGGAACAAAATGATGAAAATTTAGTTTCGGTACAGTGTAACATGACCACGCAACTGTTATTCAAAGTGCGACAGCTCTGAAAGCTGAAAACTGGTCTGGGCATGAAGGTGTATAAGTGCCCAGTATTGAAGTGGTTAAGGACATTGCTAAGGTAGAGCTCTCATGGTCAGGATGACAGGCAGCGTTCAAGATAGTGCTACCACAATTGCTTTATTTGTTCAGGACCCTACCAATCCCAGTCCCACATTCCTTCTTCCTCAGCACCCAATCCAAGATAAACAGGTATCTGTGGCAAGGTAAAAGGGCTAGATGTGCATTTAAAAGGCTAATAATGTCAAGGAGAGCTGAGGGAGTGGGACACATATTAAAGACTACCACACAGCTTTGATTCTATCTCAGGTGAAGTCTTGGTTCCCTCAAGCACATAACTCCATATGGTTGGAACTAGAGGCACTACAGGCCCCAGGTAATAACTTATATGACCTTCTTTTAGTTAGCAATCTCCACACACACATACAAACATAACCCTGTCACCCACGATATTCGCTACACTACAAGCATGGAGAACCCACTCATCCACTCAGCGTCTAGGCGATGCAACAAAAACCCTCCCACTAACCATATCAAGTTTAGCCTTGATTATTCCAGATCTACACATTTCACATTGGGTAGCCAAAGGCGTGAGAGTAATAGAGGACCTTATGGTGGGCCCTACACCGAAAACATTTAGAGCTTTAACTGGAATATGACAAAGGAGCACAACCACTATAGATACCTTCAAATTCTTCACTTCCTCTGCAGCAATCCCCAAATCTGCATGATGATTCCATGGAGAGTGGTCTTGTACTTCACAAACCCCTTCACAAATATCAAGGGTATCTCATTGTTCTACAAAACCTTGAACAATAAACTATTTCACAAAATCCACACCCATTAAAGCATGGGAACGGGACATAGATACGTCTTACAACATAGACCAATGGCAGAAAGCACTAAGAATCACATATGCTGTGACCAAATGTGTTAACCTATGGGAACTCACCCATAAAATACTACTATGGTGGTATCTAACACCTCACTGAATATTGAAATTTGACCCTGTACTTCCTCACTTTGCTGGAGGAATTGCAGATGTATAGGCACATTACATCACATAGTATGGACATGCCCTTTTGGTCAAATTTTTTTTGAATAATCTCAAATATAGTAGGGACACAGGTCCCCCTCTCTGCAGGCATGGCCATATTATCTTTGGGCATAAACCACATACCAGTAGCTGCGAGAACCATTGTAACTCACATTCTACTCAGCACAAGACTGGTAATAATGATACACAAAATCACCCTCGGTGAAGGAAGTAGTAGAGACAACTCATACACATGCCACCTACGAGCTAATGTTTGCAGCAGCCCAGGGTAACTATCTTAGGATGAACTCGCAATGGCAACCTTGGACCAAGTAGTACCAACCTAATGATAAAGGTCAAAACAAGTAATAAAACGACAATGCTAATGAACGCAATACATTCTGAACTAGTTAAGAGTGTGTAATAATACTATTTTCTTTTTGTTCACCTTATTTGCACATTTCTTTTCAAGTTAAAACTATTTAGAGCAAACCTATGCTCTCTCATTATTCTCCGTTTTAGTTTAAGCTCAAGAAAGTTGTATATGTTTAGAACCTCACAGTAGCATCCAACTGATAACTTACCGTATTATCTAAATGTAATAATGTATTAGTAATATCGGATGTAAGCTTCATGCATACAGCCTACGCTATTAATGCTATACTATGATATGACATGTCAATTGTTTATTTTCATAACCAATAAAGAGGATTGAAGCTAAAATTAAAAAAAGTGTGTTTTTTCCCAAAAAATTGCGTTTGAAAAATCACTGCGCAAATATGGTGTGAAAAAAAATTACAACACCCACCATTTTAATCTGTATGGCCTTTTATTTAAAATATATATATATATATATATATACATATATATATATATATATATATATATATATATATATATATATATATATATATAATGTTCGGGGGCTCAAAGTAATTTTCTTGCAAAAAACAAATATTGTTTTCATTTAAAACAACAAGTGTCAAAGGGCTTTATCTTCAAGTGTTTAGAAGAGTGGGCAATGTGACATAAGCTTCTAAATGTTGTACGTAAAATACCAGGACAGTTCAACCCCCCCCCCCCCCCCCAATGACCCCTTTTTAGAAAGTAGACACCCCCAAGCTATTTTCTGGCATGTTGAGTCATGGATTATATTATATTTTGCCACAAGTTTCGGGAAATTACACTTTTTTTTTGCAACAAAGTTGTCGCTAAAGGATATATTGTTTAAACATGGCATCGTTATATGTGGAATTACACCCCAAAATACATTCTGCTGCTTCTCCAGAGTGCGGAGATACCACATGTGTGAGACTTTTTGGGAGCCTAGCCGTGTACAGGACCCCGAAAACCAAGCACCGCCTTCAGGCTTTCTAAGGGCGTAAAATTTCACTTACTCACTACCTATCACAGTTTCGGAGCCCCTAAAATGACCAGATAGCACAAAACTCCCCAAAATGACCCCATTTTGAAAAGTAGACACCCCAAGGTATTTGCTAAGAGGCATGGTGAGTATTTTGCATATCTTTTTTTTGTGGAAATAAAGAATGTTTTTATTTTTGTTTTTTCAATTTTCAAAACTTTGTTACAAAAAAGTGAGATCTGCAAATAGCTTGGGGTGTCTACTTTCCAAAATGGAGTCATTTGGAGGGGTTATGTGCTATCTTGGCATTTCATAGCCTCCGAAACTGTGATAGTTAGTGAGGAGTAAAATCCAAAAATGTATGCCCTTATAAAGCCTGAAGGCGGTGATTGGTTTTTGGGTCCTGTACACGGTTAGACTGCCAAAAAGTCCCACACAAGTGGTATCCCCGCACTCAGGAGAAGCAGCAGAATGTATTTTGGGGTGCAATACCACATATAACCATGCCATGTTCGAACAATATATCATTTAGTGACAACTTTGTGTAAAAAAAAAAAAATAATTGTAATTTTTCCGAAACTTGTGGCAAAATATAAAATATTCCATGGACTCAACATGCCTCTCAGCAAATAGCGTGAAGTGTCTTCTTTCCAAAATTGGGTCATTTTTCTTTGGGGGGGGGGGGGGGGGGGTTTGTGTTATCTTGTGATTTTATGACCTCCAAAACTGTGATAGGTAGTGAGGAGTGAAATCGCCATTTTACACTTTTAGGCTGGATTCACACCTATGCATTCTTGGTGCTTTTTGCACTTTGCAGATTTGCACTGCAGTCCATTTAACATGGTTTCATATGGAACACGTAGGTGTGAATCCAGCCTTAGAAAGCCTGAAGGCGGTGATTGGTTTTTGGGGTCTTAAAAGGGGTAGGTTCTGATTCACTGTTTCCAGAATGTGTTCGTGGGTGGGGTCAGTTTCCTACAGTGGAGAGTGATGGCCTTTCTGGCATAAAATAGTAACAAACTCACCATAGTGCGTCCCGCGAAAGTGGGGATGAATCGCTCAACTAGTCCCAACAGTCATACCGACATGGAGAGTTGCAGGGAAAGATTACTGATCAAACGTATACCTGACAATACCCCCTCCCAAAATCCAACTATAACGGGGCAGGTCCAGAAGATGTGGGTAAAATCTCCCGGAGTTCCTCCACATCTCCAGCAGCCCAGGGAGATGTTTAAATGTAAAGTTCCGTTGTGATATATACTATAGATATGATCATTTTCTGATTTGTTTTAAAAATGTACAGATTAGTTTAAAAAAGATTGATATGATTGTCTTTGTGATTCTTAAAAGAAACAGACCCTATGGGTAACACTAAATTATTCTGTGAATACAAATCGAATGAAAAAATGCTGTAAATGCACTAAAATACCTTTCTTTATTTTTGAATAAAAATACTGATGCTTTTACCAATTCTCATACACAATGAGCTCTATTCTGTTTTCAGAATATTACAGTGAACATATAGGTGGTATAAAACTGTTGTTAAAAAGCAAACACAAAAGGAATGAATGTGTATGTAAGGTAATGAGGAGTGCTGAACCAAAGTTAACCACTTCAGCTCCGGAAGATTTACTCCCCAGCAAGACCAGGCCATTTTCCACAAATAGAGCTTTTTGGTATTTGATCACCTCTGCGGTTTTTATTTTTTGCATTATAAACAAAAACGACCAACAATTTTGATAAAAAAATATATATTTTTTTACTTTCTGCTATAAAACAAAAATCTAAATTTCTTCATCAATTTAGGCCAATATGTATTCTGCTACATGTTTTTGGTAAAAAAAAGAAAAAAAATCCCAATAAGCGTATATTGATTGGTTTGCACAAAAGTTTTATAGCATCTATAAACTATGGGATTTATTTCTAGAATTTTTTTTTTTTTTTACTAGTAATGGCGGTGATCAACAACTTATGGCGGGACTGTGATATTGCGGTGGACAAAAATTGGACACCGATGCGTTTTGGGGGACCAGCAATACTAATACAGTAATCAAAGCTAAAAATATGCACTGTCACTGTACTAAAGACACTGGCTGGAAAGGGGTTAACTGTGTGCCTAGCCTGTGTTTTACTGTAGTGGAAGAGGTGCTTTTACTAGGGGAAGGCAAAGATCCATGTCCCTGCTTTGCAAGAACACAGAATCATTTCCTTCCTTACTGACAGAAAAGGGATCGGCCTTGTTTATGTAGGAAGATTGCCGTTCGGCCTGTGCCCTGAATGATCAGCAGGTGCTGGTGGACATCGGGGCCCGCTGATCAACTCCCGATGTGTAGAATCACAGCAGGAGCGAGCCTGTGGTGGCACGCACTCATCTTGTGTCCCCGATACCCGGAACTGCAGGATCATGTGTGTATAATTGTTTGTGTATATATATATATATATATATATATATACACACATATACATATACATACATATACACACACACACACACACACACACACACATACACACACACAGTGCTGTGAAAAAGTATTTTCCTTATTTTTTTTTTTTTTGCATATTTATCACACTAAGGCTAGGTTCATACTATAGCGATGCGGGAACGCCGCGAATCCGCGGCGTTTTCCCGCATCGCATGACTCCTGCCGGCAGTTCACACTGCCCTATGCGGACTGCTGGGAGTGTCAATGAAATCTTAATGACACCCCCAGATCCGTCCGCATATCGCAGTGCGATCTGCACACTCGCACAGGAATCGGATCGCATGGTGTGAACACCCATGCGATCCGATCCCGCTGCGGACCAAAAAAGGGTCCCGTGCGAGTTTGCTGCGGGAGCGATGCAAATTCAGCCATACTATCTGTATGGCTGAACTCGCATCGCTACAGAGATCCGATGTGATTTGCACTGCAGTGCGGTGCGAATCACATCCGGATCTCCCCCCCGCAGCAGTGTGAACCCAGCCTTAAAGCGGGAGTTAACCCAGCTTAAAAAAACACTTACAGTCCCGGCATGCCGGAAATGCTAACTTTCACATTGGTTGTGCTCTCAACCAAACTTTCAAACCTTCCAATAGCTGGTGTCATAACTGATCACATGTGCAGCATGATGGCTTCCACTTTAAAGAGGTGTTCCGAATGAAATTTTACTTTTTAGATAAGAAAATACCCCTATAGTCCTCATGCTTAAGGTATTCTAGTAAAGGAATTCTGTAAACAAAGGTCTGTTTTGTATTTTTGCGACATTTCTTACTTTGTACGTCCCAGCAGGCCGCAGCCATCTCATGTGTGGGCATCTGAAGCCAGACTGCATATTTTCCGTATTCCATGCATGCCGATTTCCCAGCACGCGCCTCCAGATCTCGCACATGCTCAGAGCAGCACGAGCAGCGTAATAGGTTGTAAGTTGGGTTTCCATAGCAACAGCAGTGTCAGAGGAAGTTGCCGCCCTTTAGCTATGGAAACCTCTCCTCCCCCTCCAGGAACCAGGAAGTTTATCTACATTTACAAACGATTATAAATCCAGGAATATAAAAATCTCCTGCAAAAGGTAATTACTTTTTAAAAGATTCTAATTGTAAATGATATCCCTTGCTTCTGTGCAAATTTTATATATAAATTAAATCTCTGTATGTAATCAGAGCTAAGATGTTCCAGCCGCCTCCCCCACCACCCATCACTGTGTATAAGAAGCTTTGGTAACCATGGCAACAAAAGCATGGTTACCCTTTTTAAAAACAGTTTCTCCATCGCTGCCTTCCTCTTGATTTTTATAGGACTTTCCTGTGATCCCTATTAAATAAATAAAAAAATAATTTGAAAAATACTTGGCTATGTGTTTTACTTCAAATGACAGTTTAGAAGTAGGCAGGTACATTTAAAAAATACAATGGAAAATGAACAAGGCACACAGGAAATCTGATAACAGAGATTTGTCCATGGAAAATTTTAAAGCCTGCTATCCAACAGATCTGACAATTGTCCGATGGAGCGTACAAATGGTCGGATTTTACGCCAACAGCCTGTCATCACACAATTCCCGCAGGGATGAGGGAGGATTTAGCTCAGTCAGGGAAGGTAAAGGAAGGATTTTGTTGACTTAAGGCTTGTATCCTATATCCTTATATACTCCAGGGAATACAGAACACTTCCTTCTTGCAGTGGGACTGCACCCTCACTGTTAGGATTACCTGCTTGTTTATGTCTAGGGGATGGTAGGCTCTGGTCCCAGGGGCCATTTTAAACCCTAAAGGCCATTTTGTCCCCATGGGTCCAAAGAGCTGTTTTGACCCTGAGGGCCATGTTGACCCCAAGAGTTGTTTTAAACCCAAGAGCCATTTTGACCCCCAGGGTCTTGAGGGTAATTTAAGAGCCTTTCTGGCCTCCAAGGCCATTTTGACCCTGAGGGCCTTTTTAACCAAAAGGGCCATTTAACCTTGGGAGCCCAAGGGCTGTTTTGACCCCAAGGGCCCCAATAGCTGTTTTGACACCCTAGAACCCATGGTCCATTTTTACCATGAGAAACAATTTTGACCCCAAGGGTCCTGATCTGACTGTTCTTGAGAAGATTTCAGTTAAAACTACTGATTGAACACAGGTCTGGGACATCTCTGACCCCACAGAAGGAAAGTCAAACTGTAACAGGAAGAAAGTGATGGAGGGTTTGTGTTTCAAGTCTTGACCTGATAGGAAGCATTGAGTTTTGGCTGTGAAGATGAAATCTGATGAGAGTGATGGGGCTCTCTTGTTTTTGAGGAGATAGAAGCCCACATGGAACCAGGAATATTTAGAAATTTAAGAGAGAAGGGATGTTTCCAGGCATTGCATTTCTTGAGATCTAAAAAATAGCCATCAATAGAAATGTTAATGCAATCAGGAGGACAATATGAACTACCCCTTTGGCAGGCGTTACAGGTTAAACATTTCTTGGACACTTTAGGACCGACTAAGGATTTTGATCGGCCACTTACTAAGTTTGAAAAGTACTGTGAGAAGAAGGAGTCCCTCTCCCATATTATCTCCAAAATATATGCATTGTTAATTTCCCCTTTGGAGGATAATGATATAGTGAGTTTGGATAAATGGGAAAGAGATCTCGGACAAACCTTTACTCCGACTCAACGTCAGAAAATAATACATTTGACTTTGAAATCATCTAGATGTGTTAAGATACAGGAACTAAATTATAAAGTATTAATGCGCTGGTATTATACCCCATCACGAATGCATACCTTTTTTCCAGAAACATCAGATAGATGTTGGAGGTGCGGTAAGGAGAGAGGCACTATTGCCCATATTTTTTGGCATTGCACAGCAATTAGACAGTTTTGGGAAGAGGTTCGGAAAATCTCTCAATTGTTTACTGAATATCATCTTGAGGAAGATCCAGCTTTTTTCCTATTACAATGTACACATATCCCATTAGAGAGATATAAGAATTCAATGTTATGCCATCTGGTGAATGCAGCTAAAAGCTGCATAACCATTTGTTGGAAGGAAAAGGGGGCACCGCGAATTTCGCAATGGTTAAACAAAGTAAGGAAAATTGGGATCATGGAGAATTTGATCCCTATGCCTCCTGAGGAAAGGGAAGTCATAGCGCAAATCTGGGCCCCATGGTAAATTTTTTTTACAGTCAGAGGAGGGGAAGAGGTTGATTGGAGAAGAAACGGAGGATTAGATGAGCTGGTTGAGTGATGTAACCACACCCGCTGTTGGGTGGGACCGACCTTCCTCCCCCTTCCTCCCCCTCCCCCCCTTTTTTTTTTTTTTTTTTTTTTAGGAGGACGGGAATGGGGAATATGGGGAATAGATATTGTATTTGATATCGTATTGATATTGTTCTGTTTTGTTTTGTTTATTAAAATGGCAGGAATATATTATGTTGTACTTTATTGATGTTGTTTAATGGAATATTTGGTTACTAGAAAGTATTTCTTATATGTAATTATTATTAATAACGTACGTTTTGTATTCCTGCAAAGAAATAAAGAATAAAAAAAAAAAAAAAAGCCCACATGGAAAGGGGGATGTTAAGAACCCCTAAGTTGTGTAAAAATATTTTTCCTCTTAGGACATCTTTAATAAACTTCTCAAGTTCCTCATCGAACAGATGTCCTCCTTCAAAAAGCATGTGTGGGAGGAGACATGCAGGCTTTTAGCCATGATTCTGTATCCAGTATATTGCTAGAAAGCCATCCTGGAAATGTGTCATGACTTGTTCTAGGCAATCAACACAAAAAATACTAGTGGGTCTCCACTGATGTGCGGCTTCATGGGATCCATCCTTTGCTCAACAAAAAAGTAAGACAGAGGGAAGTGTCTGCAAGTGCTCCACTAAGGTTTTATTCTGGGAGACAGGATACTGCTGGTTCATAGTCCTGGTCTGATTTGCTGTGGTTTGGCAAACAAATTGCAGCAATAGCTGGTTGTAGAGCTGGGCCTGCAAGGTTAAAGCGGAGTTCCACCCATATAATTAACTTTACATTATTCAACAGTAATAAACATAAATAACATTCAGAAAACAATTTTTATTTTTTTTACTTTTTCATGCCTGTTGCCATGTGGTCCTTTGTATTCTACCCCTTCCTCTCCATGGCGCCTGACATCATTTGCCTCTATGCCTGTGCTCCTGGGAGATGTGTCATTTCCCAGGAGTCACTGGGCAGTGCCGAGGGCTAGAATCACAGTATTTGATAGGCTTATCGCACGGTTGCTATCACAATGGGGCAGGCACTTCCAACGGCGCCGCCCGTTATAATGGCAACATCAAAAGTTTCCTGCGCCACTTGCCACGCATGCGCGAGGACGGGAGGTGCATGCTGGTAATACAGCAGTGCCGCATCCCAGAAGTGTATGCTTGTGGGCTTCGCCTGTCCACAAGATGGAAATTCACCAACAGCAAAAATCTAAGGCAATTTTCTTCTAAAATATGTAATAAAGTGACGCTAATAACGTGACTATCATATATGTGGGTGGAACTCCGCTTTAAAGGATAAGTCCACCGCTCATAACATGTTATACCCATATTCAGGGTGTAACATGAATGTTACGAACGAAGGAGCCGCCCCCCGCACTTGTCCCTCCCCGCTGTCACATATTTAAAAAAAAAACAAAAAACAAGCGGGGCGCCACCCTCATCACTTATTCTGTGTTCTGTGGAAAACTACAAAGTCTGGCAGCCTTTGCGGCTGTAGGCTTGTAGTTTTTTACCACGGCGCTGTGAGCACTGTGGTAGTTAAATGAGTCTTCCTGTCAGAATGTATCGGCTTCCTCATATCAGGTACGAGCATCAGAATGGGGAAGAAAGTGGATTTCAGCGACTTTGAACGTGGCATTGTTGTTGGTACCAGATGGGCTGGTCTGAGTATTTCAAACTGCTTATCTACTGGGATTTTCACACAACCATCTCTAGGCTTTACAGCAAATGGTCTGAAAAAGAGAAAATATCCAGCGAGCGGCAGTTGTGTGGACAAAAATGCCTTGTTTCGGAGAATGGGCAGACCAGATGATAGAAAGGTAACAGTAACTCTTAAATAACCACTCGCCAACGTTTGTATAATACCATCTCTGAACGCACAACACATTGAACCCTGAAGCAAAAAAAATTCTGGATTTCAGCTGCGACATTCAGATGGTAGGGTCAGAATTTGGTGTAAACATAAAAGCCTGGATCCATCCTGCCTTGTATCAACGCTTCAGGCTGGTGGTGGTGTAATCGTGTGGGGGATATTTGTGTGGCACCATTTGGGCCCCTTAGTAGCAAATGAGCATTATTTAAACGCCACGGACTACCTGAGTATTGTTGCTGAGAGCAATGTCATATTGAGTATATATTTTTATGTACGGGTTGTGGGAACACATATATTGTATGGGCGCAGTAAGATGTTTAAGACTGAGAAGACGGGGTCTACTACCTAAACAGACCACATTTAGTGAATTATTTTTCCACTGTTCAGCAATGAATCTCAGAGGGCTTAAAATTAGTACCAAGAGGGAATGGTGAGATGGAGGACAATTGAGTGTGATGATGCCAAGGCTTTAGCACACAGCGCAACTATATTGGGAATATATTGCATGAAGCCAAAACATCAGGTGTTAAAAAGGGCTGGCCTTGGGCTTCTTCTAACATTGCCTTTGGGTCCTCTTTATTACCCTTAACCTCTAGAGGTCCACGCTATAGCCACAAGACGGCTACAGCGCGGACCTGCTTTGCGTGCCCCCTGAGGGGCGCGTGCGGCGCGCTCTGTGATCAGCGAGTCTATGAGACTCACCTGATCACGGGGCGCGTGCGGCGCGCTCTGTGATCAGCGAGTCTATGAGACTCACCTGATCACGGATCAGCGCAAGGGGTCAATCCCGACCCCTTACCATGTGATCAGCTGTCAGCCAATGACAGCTGATCATGTGAGACAACAGAGCCGGTAATCGGCTATTTTTCCTCCTCGCGTTGACAGCGTGAGAAAAGATAAAAAAATAAATAAAAAAAAACCGATCACTGACGGCCGTGATCGAAACACCAGTCCCGATCACGGCCAGTGTATCAGTGCCCACCTGCCCCCTGACAGTGCCACCTATTTAATAATTAAAAAAAAAAGTGCCACCCATCAGTGCCCACAATCTGTCTCAACAACAGTGCTGCACCCCAGTGCCACATATCCGTGCCCATCAGTGCCACCTATCAGAGCCACCTATCAGTGCCCATCAGTCCCATCTATCAGTGGTACCTATCAGTGCCCCCATCCGTGCCATCTCATCTTTGTCCATCAGTACTGCCTTAACTGTGCCTATTAGTGCCGCCTTAACTGTGCCCACCAGTGTAGCCTATTAGTGCCGCCTCATCAGCGCATTTCAATGAAGGAGAAAAATTACCTGTTTGCAAAATTTTATAACAAACTATTAAACATGATTTATTTATTTTTTGCATTTTTTTGGTTTGTTTAGCAAAAAATAAAACTCCCAGCTGTAACTAAATACCACCAAAAGAAAGCTCTATTTGTGGGAAAAAAATTATAAATATTTCATTTGGGTACAGTGTTTGTATGCCCGCGCAATTGTCATTCAAAGTGCATCAGTGCTGAAAGCTGAAAATTGGTCTGGGCAGGAAGGGGGGGGTTTAAGTGCCCAGTAAGCAAGTGGTTAAATACACATCAATACCGAGAACTTTTACCTCCTTCCTACCCAAGCTAATTTTTTCAGCTTTCAGCACGATCACACCTTGAATGACAATTGTATGGTCATGCAACACTGCATCCAAACGAAATGCATTCTGCTACATTTCTTTGGTGAAAATAATCCAAAGCAGTCTATATTTAGGCTGTAGGAAAGTTAGAGTCCACAAACTATGGTATACAGGTATATCTGAAAATGAATCAATCATTATGTACTGACAGCCCATCTCATTTGTTGAGGCCCAAAAATGGCAGAACAGTACAGAAATCCCTAAATAACCCAATTTTGGAAAGTAGAGGTATATAGTAGAGCCAAGGTATTTACTAAAATGCATAGCAAGTTTTTTTGAAGTTGTAATTTTTCTTCTTTTTACATACGGTGACCAGTACAGTGCCATCATATACGTGGTGTGGTGGTAAAAACAGGGACACAGCATGGTGCCAGTACAGAAAAACATTTTTTCTTCAATTTTTTTTTTTAATTGCTTTAATTTTTCTTAGGATTTTTTTTTTTTTAACACACTGTGACCAGAGCAAGTCTTTTTTTTTTTTTCACACATTATGATTGCTTATACCACCCAATTTTACTGAATGAAATGGATTCAGTTTTGTAGTGATTGGCCACAGCTAATCACATGGTACAGACAGGGCCAATCATAGCTAACAGTAACAATAATTGACATGAACCAAAGCCATTAATGGTTTACAATTGTCAAGTGATCTGCTGTGATTGGTCACAGATATCACATGGTACCAGCTGGAGGGTCAATACACTGATTAGTCCTCCGCTGGACACAGCTGGTGACAGATTATGGCCTTGCACAAGGCTCGTTCCAGGTGGATACAAGACATACACCCGCAACAAAGAAAGTCCTGCTCTGCTGTCAAATTAGGAAAATGGAAATCCACCGCTCCAGGTCAGTCCACCGAAAAACTGCTTGTTCTCCAGGCAAGTAGGGGTCCCAGGTGCAGGCTGATTGTCCATTTTCCATTCATTTGGTTTGTGCAAACTGTGGCCAGCCGCACTCCGGAACAAATGAAAAGTAAAACGTGCCTTTATTTCCTCAAAATAAAAAACCTCACATCACACAAATCACAGCAGCAAAGGGAAAAATATAGAACAAAATTGCTGACGCATTTCACGCTAAAACTAGCGCTTACTCATAACTCATGAGTAAGCGCTAGTTTTAGCGTGAAACGCGTTAGAATTTTTGTTCTATATTTTTGCCTTTGCTGGTGTGATTTGTGTAGTTTGTTTGATAGAAGGTCTCAACACCTCCAAAGTCCCATTATTCATACTCTATTACTTATTTTATACATTACGGGATGTGGTGTTGATATTATCAACTGGACTTTTAAGTACATTTCTGTATATGGATGCTCACACAGCTAACATGCACACAACACATGCGCCAATGAGAAATGATTTACAGCAGCAGTAAACACAGAACCATATAATGCACAATTGCCAACATAGTTCTGTTTATTGTTAACTTTTTTTGCTAAAAGCAGAAGTTAACATTTGGAACATAAGGCAGTGATTGTATTCTTTACATATTTCAATAGTCATTGGTAAGGAATCTGGTTTTATGAAATGTACACAGGAACATACTTTCTAATAGCATACATTATAAAGTAGTCTTTCAGGGCTCAGGAAAGAAAACATGACGGAGATCAGATAATAAAGAGCCATCATTCTGTCAATGCAGCCTCTGCTGCAACACTTCATTAATAGCTCTGTATGTTATCTTCTTTATACATATAAAAAGAAATCAATAAAAAAAATGTTAATTATACAACCAGCATTTAAAATGTGCATTTTAAAAGATAAAGATGGAAATTTCAGATGTCTTATTATTTTTACAAGAAGGGCGGGTAACATGCAGCTCATCAAAACTACCAGAATTCTTTGCAATCCATATAACAAAGGCAGAAAAGTCCTTCCCTTGCACTGATTAAGATCATCGAGAACCTACTTAGATTCTGTAATCAGCAAAAATAAGTAAAAGCAGTAGCTCTTCTAATTGGCCTTTCCTTTTATCATAGCACAGTCCAGCCTCAGAAATCCAGTGTATTTTGCCAAGCAGCTATGAGTGCTTTAGTAACCCAATAACTGTGTGAGAAAGCTTAGATGGAAGCTACTCATTTTCAGACTTAAGGGTAATGATGCAACTTACAGTAAAGCTAAATAGGTTTAACATCACTGATGTAGTGGTAGAATGCAGCAAAGGGAACAGAACAGCAGCTACATGCAAGAATTTTTAAAGGCAATTTGTCATGAAAGAAATATAGAAATCTCCTGACAAAGTTAGTTGCCTGGTTGCCATGCTAATCTTGCTGGAGCTCCTGGGGTTCTGACTTCACTGGCTACATGGTGGAAGATTTAGACGAGGCCACTGAATCCCAACTTGGTGTCCTAGCTTGTAGTGTATGGTGGAATACACTACACCACAAGTGGTATAGAATACAGTAACGGATTAGATAGTCATTGGGCATGAATAGAACAGAGAAAAAAATAATAATAATCAGGAATTCAGAGTAGAAATCGCACCATAACCAAAATCTGTGTGCACAAGTGGTATTGGTATCAAAGACAGCCTATGCATTTTCTTATGACAGGTGTCCTTTCTGTAAAGTGACCCCTTATTGCTGGTCTAAAAACAGAGCAAGTTGAGAGGTTTTCCCACTTCCTGAAAGCCCAAGCCTACATGATATAAACATATCCACTTACATGATCTTGACCACACTGAAAACCAATCGCTCCCACGCATTGACAGAGCATAGAAATTGCTTAATGTTTACTATTATATAATAAAATCCAAGCTACTTTATTTAGGTCTTGCAAAAAAAGGCACTATAAAGCCCTGTACCTATATTTTTTACACTTAGTTACAATGGATAGTGAACAGTCTTGTATATTAAGGCTCCTAAAGTAGTTAAGACATTGGCAAAACCAAAGAAAGATGGCCAACAGTTTTTTTGCTCTGTCCTCAACTGCCAATTCTATAAACAATTTTAAAAGAGGCTCTCTGGAAAAGAGAACCTTTTCCACTTACCTACAAAGGACGCTGCTCAGGGATTTAAACTAGATTACCTTCCAACAGGAAAGCCAGGGAGGGTGGGAAATCATTGAAGTCGAGATGGCTGGTTATAGTAGAGGTACTGACATACACAGTTAGGTCCATATCTATTTGGACACAGGCACAAATTTCGGTTTTTTTCAGGCGTTTACCAAAACATATTCAAGCTATAGTTATATAATGAGCTGAAAGTGCACATGCTCAGGTTTAATTTGAAGGTATGTGCATCCAAATCGGAGGCAGGTTTTAGGAATTACAGCTTTTAAGAATAGCCATCTCTCCTTTTTCAAGGGACCAAGTGATTGGACAATTGAATCAAAAGCTGTTTCATGGTCAGGTGTGGGTTACTCCATTATTTCTTCATCAATTAAGCAGGTAAAAGGTCTGGAGTTGATTCTAAGTGTGGTATTTGCATTTATAATATAATGCTGTGAACCTATGCATTCAAAGGGGCTGTCCATGCAAAAGAAACAGGCCATTGTAAGGCTTCAAAAATGAAACAAATCCATCAGAGAGATAGCAGAAACATTAGGAGTAACCAAATCAAGTTTGGTACATTCTGAGGAAAGAACGCACCGGTGAGCTCAGCAACATAAAAAAGACCTGGAAGACAACAGTGGTGGATGGTCGCAGGATCCTCTCTATGGTAAAGAAAAACACATTTGTAATATCCAGACTGGTGATGGACACTCTCCAGGAGGTGGGCAAATCATTGTCAGTCTACAATCAAGAGAAGACTTCACAAGAGCAAATACAGAGGGTTCACCACAAGGTGCAAACCATTAGCCTGAAGAATAGAAAACGCCAGATTAGACTTTGCCAAAAAACATCTAAAAAAAAGCGAGCGCAGTTCCTGAAAAGCTTTTTTTTGGAAGGCTGAAACCAAGAATAATCTGTACCAAAATGACGAGAACAATAAAGTGTGGAGAAGGCTTTGAACAGCTCATGATCCAAAGCACACATCATCTGTAAAACATGGTGGAGGCAGTGTGATGGCATGGGCATGCATGGCTTCCAGTTGCACTGGGTCATTGGTGTTTATTGATTATGTGACAGAAGATCGAAGCAGTGTTTAGAGATATACGGTCAGCCCAGATTCAGCAAAATGCAGAAAAGTTGATTGGATGGCGCTTCATGGTACAGAAGGACAATGATCCAAAAAACACACTGCAAAAGCAACCCAGGAGCTTTTGAAGGAAAATAAGTGAAATATTATGCAATGGCCAGTCAATCACCTGATCTCAACCCAATTGAGCATACATTTCACTCGATGAAGGCAAAACTAAAGGCAGAAGGGCCAAACAAAAAACAAACGCAAGACCAGCTGCAGTTAGAGCCTGGCAAAGCATCAGAAAGGAGGAAACCCAGTCTTTGGTAATGTTCATGGTTTCCAGACTTCAGGCAGTCATTGCCAGTAAAGGATTCTCAACAAAATATTAAAAATGAACATTTTATTTAGAATATTAAATTTGCCGTTACATTTCAGCCCCTGAAAATGGGGGGCTGTGTATAAAAATGGTTGCAGTTCCTAAGTGTGTACTTTTGCCTGTTTTTTTTATATTCGACCCCTTGAATTAAAGCAGAACGTCTGCACTCCAATATAATTTGGATTGTTTCATTTTCATTTTATTCTGGTGGCATACAGAGCCAAAAGTATGTAAATTGTGCCTGTGTCCAAATACATATACGATAATCGATCGGCAGATTATCTGATCATTAGTATGGTGCTTTCGACAGCCGATTCAGACTTTTCCAATGTCAAAAACTGAAGATGCAAGCAATATAATTTTTATTGTATGTGAACACATCTGATTTTTGTTTAATTAGTAGTTATCGTTCGAAAAAAAAAAAATCGTAACAGCAAGACTACGCATGCTTGGAAACAAAAGAATACATTACAAAACAGTTCAACACATTAAATTACTTCAGAAGTTGTATTTTGTCGAACGAGAATTTTCGTAAGTTGAGTAACCTCTTCACTTTCGATATGAGACTAGCATGCAACAAAAAGCGGGCGATTATGCATCCGATAATCTGATCGTGTGTACCAGGCTTAACAGTCTTCAGAGGTCACAAAGCTCTTGGTTCTTTAAGGGCTTGTCTCTACTAGTGAAACATATTTAACACTTGCAAATGCTTTGAAATACCTTGGGTTTAAGCATTTGCAAGCATTTTAACATGTAACTGCACTTGGGTTGAGAAGTTGCCCTGCATTGCCACTTCAGTCAGTGCTGTGCCTATCAATTACCTTGTCACAGTTAATGGGCATTACAGCGGCAGAAAAAAGTGCCAAAAACCACATGGAAAGATTCTTTCTGATTATCTTCCTAGTAGAGCGATCACTTCCAAACACACCAGAAGCATGTGTATAGATGTTGTTTCGAAGTACTGTTACAAATAGATGCTAAAAGTCAAAGGAGGCACACATACTATAACAAGCAAGCTTGTAATTTGGCACTATGGGATTCCGAATTTGTTATGCTCACTTTAAATCTCTTTGAAGAATCAGAGAACACCACTCCCTAAGGCAGGGGTGCCCAACCTTTTGAAGAGCGACTTGGTAACTGGTCACGGGCCACACTAAGTGGAGCGGACAGAAGACAGATCTGTGTCCGCTCTGTATATGCAGAGCGGACATGGACACAGCCCACTCTACTCTGTGGGCCCCCCTATCCGATCCAACCAGATGGAAAGGTATCGGATTAGAGGTAGGTGGGTGCAAATGAACACAAATCCATTCACATCTGCCACAGCATAGAGGTGAATAGAGGGTCCGCGTGGGTTGAACCGATCATGTGAAAGGGGCCTAAGGCTGCTTACACACTGATGTGCGGTACTGCACTGTGGGTGCAGTACAGTGCACCTGCTGCTTCCCTGCAGGTTAGCTGCACTTTGCCATTGATGTCTATTATCCTGCAGGTGTGGTGCACTTTCTGAAAGCACACCAAACCCGCAGATAATAGAAGTCTATGACTCAGTGAAGGTAACCAGAAGGTGCAATGAGCTGCACCCGTGGATCAGTTTGAAAGCAGCCCAGTAACTACTGCAGAACATGTATCCCCATATATACACTGTTTTAGTAACAAACTTACCTTTAATAACAGTCTTCCATTCCGGTATCACCGGCTGTTGCTGTCCCACGCAGAATGCATTTGGTATTGCTCTGCTTGGGACAGAAGCCGGCGCTATACATGAAGCATCTGCAAAAGCAGCTCTGCTCCCTCCGCAGCCGCTTGCTAGCTCTACCGCTGGCTTCATTTAAAACATTGATGCTCTGGGATGGGGGGGTCGGAAGCCCACAATCTGGGCTTGAGAACCTGCTATCCCAAAGCAGGAGGTCGGAGGCCACATCAGAATGCTCCGCGGGCCACTGGTTGTTTTTTCAAATAGTCCAAAATGTATCTATTAAAAACGCCCGTTACGTGTTTACAAGCATTTGAACATCTGTCCTTAACGCTTTTTTTTTGCTTTCCAAAAAATGCTTCTAAACACTGCCTAGAAATGACTATAAACAATCCTGTATACATGTACTGATAAGATAAAACAGAGGAGAGTTCAGGGGCAGCTGAATATCCAACTACTGCTAAATGTTCAAATGTTCATTTACCAGCAGCAGTGTAGATGAGGCCTAAAAGGAGAATGGAGGTATAGGTCTCAATGCTGCCAGTGCTTAGACCCTGTTATCTTTCCAAACATTGAGAAAATGGAATTGCTTTACAGCAAGTTTGGTTTTCAGGAGCCTTTGCAGCATTCAAATTTGGATAAGCTACTTTTCTAGAAAGAGGGCAGTGGTAAAGTGCATTTTCAATAGCCTGAGTCTAACAGGACACTGGTATAAAATCAGTAAAAAAAACGCACCAAACATTCATAGGGCATAGGACATAGGACATATTTAAAAATGAAATATTTAAAACTTTACCTTTTTAATCAGATTCATGAATGTCAATCACTTCCTCTGCCTGCCCCAACTGAACAGAGTATGGCTAAATTCACACTTTCCCTGAATATGAATGGTAAAGCATAGACCTGCCCTACAAATATTCTAACTTAAGTATACCAATAATATTTTATCCAATCGGCTTCAATCCCAAAATGTTCATTACAAATAAAACAAATGTTCCTAAAGCCTGGTATACCCAGCAGGCTGAAAAAAAAACCCTGAAATCTCGCTCAGGAGGCGCCATCGTACTAACAATCCGATGTTGGTACAGAGAACTCCCTGCTGCATCTTTGAAACAGGAAGCGAAGGGAAGCTTCCCTAATGGTACCAAACAATACTCTTTAACCACTTCAGCCCCAGAAGGTTTTACCCTCTTAATGACCAGGCCATTTTTTGCGATATGGCATTGTGTTACTTTGACAATTATGCGAAGTTGCACCCAAATAAAATTGATGTCCTTTTTTCCCACAGCAACAATTTTGAAACAATATTTTTTACTTTCTGCAATAAAAAACATCCAATAAAGAAAAAAAAAAAAAAAAAAAATCAAATTTCTTCATCAATTTAAGCCAATATGTATTCTGCTACATATTTTTGGTAAAAAAAATAAAAAAAAATCCCAATAAGCCTATATTGGTTTGTGCAAAAATTATAGTGTCTGCAAACCATGGGATATTTTTATTGGTAATGGTGGTGATCAGCCATGTTTAGCGGGACTATGACATTGCGGTGGACAAAATCGGACAACTGGCACATTTTTTGGGGACCAGTGACATTATTACAGCGAACAGTGCTAAAAATATGCACGGTTACTGTACTAATGATACTGGCAGGGAAGGGGTTAACATCAGGGGCGATCAAAGGGTTAAGTGTATTCCTAGCTGGTGCTTGCTGTGTGGGGGATGGTGTGACTGGATGAAGACAAATCAGCGTTCCTGCTTAGCTGGAATACAAGATCTCCATCCCTGTCATAACAGCAATCTCCCTTGTTTACATAGGCAGATTGCCATTTAGCCTCTCTGGGGAATGATCGCGGGTGCCTGGTTGACATCGGGGTCCACTGGACCTGCTGATTGGCATCCCATGTCCAATGAGCGCACGATCACACCTACGGCGGCGGGCAGGCACCACCCAGCGGCTATTCCCCGCAATAGAGCCAACCTGCCACAGTAAATATGCGGTAGGCAAGTGGTTAAGGAAAGTGAAGTCTAGTTGTGTGAACTTGTGCTTTAGAATTTCAAAAATAGAGCACTACTGTCATGTTGTTTGATGCAAACACATGAACAAAGCAAAGACCTTAAAGCCACGAAAGCCACCACAGTGAAATCGGTCTGCCTATGCAGTAAAGCAGTGGTCATTAACCCTGTCCTCAGGGCCCACTAACAGGCCAGGTTTTATGTATTACCTTGGGGAGATGCAGAATAGAATACTGCAATCACTGAGCAGCAAATGATATCACCTGTGATGTATTTCAGTTATCTTGTAAACCTGGCCTGTTAATGGGCCCTGAGGACAGGGTTGATGACCACTGAAGTAAAGCATGCTGGTTATACTCCTTGTGGAACCTAAGGGGTTAATCCTGAACATTGTGTTCTCTGATCCTCCCCTTTTTGTATGCACTGCCCTCAACCTATCTCCTTATAGAACAGAGCCTTGGGGGCAAGCTGCACATGCTCAGTTTTGTGTGTATTGCTAGAGAGGTTTATTTTTTCCTTCCTTGGGAGAGTGCATGTGATCAGCACTGTCCAGACAGAGGGTAGAAAGTCCTGCAGCCTCATTGTACAATCAGGGGAGAATGAAAACTCCTCCTACAAGCTTCAACCAGTGCTCTTCTGGACACTGATAGAAGTCATAAGACTGCTCTAACGGCTGATGAGAAAGGGTATTTAGCAGTTTATACAGTGCTTTTTTTTCCCATGAGGGCCACATATTGGCATATCTGTCTCTGGGGGAGCCCCAGGGTTCCATACTAACAATCAGGACCTGGGACTCCCAGTTCCAGGTCACCTGATCGCTGTGATGGCATTTGGTTGTCACAGTGATCAGCCCGTGTTTCTCTTTCTTTGTGAATGGAAAAAGGTACATATCTCTGGGGAGAGGGAGAGGGAGAGAAACAAAACAGTTTTAAAAAATAACCTAGATCAAGGCTTGATCTAGGTCAGTGCCAGGGTCAGTGAGTGTTTGGGTCAAGTAAGGGTTAAAAGGTCAACATATTTTGGGTAGGATTGAAACAAAACTTTTTTTTAATTAGTATAAGTGTCTGTGTTTTAGGTAGGATAAAAAAACGGGAAAAAAAAAAAAAAAAAAAAAAAAAAGCGCAGTATTGTTTCTGGGCTGTACTGCGGGTGCAAACATACACATGTGGTATTGCTGTGATCATAAAGGAGGAGAATTTTGGGTTGTTCTTTGGTGGAGGGTTATGGTAGCAACAAAAATGATACAGCTAATAAAATTTTTATATTATATATATATATATATATATATATATATATATATATATATATATATATATATATATATATATATATATATATATATAATTTTTTTTTTTTTATTATTATTTACTATTTTGGGACAGTTTTCCCTTGGAACAAAAAACAGGGATATATCCATTACCATTTACCACCAAATTAAAGCCCAATTTGTCCTGAAAAAAAACAAAAAAAAAAAAAACCGAAAAAAAAAAAACCGAAAATAAAAAAACGCGAAGAATAATCCACCTGGATGCACAAAGCAGTTGCGATATGTACGGTTCTTCCAACACATGTCAAAGTTGCAAAATTGTACTTGGGCATTAACATCAGTTTTACCCTTTGGCACGAAGGGAGTAATGACCTGGCTGGGCAGGCACAACCTGAATGATAGAGAGTTCGTCATCAGACCATTAATTTCAACAATCTTCCCATACGATTATGCAAACAATTAACATGTTAGGCAGGTTATTTACCTGTAAAATCATCCCTTGTGTAGGCATGCAAAAGCTCTGAGACTGCTGCTGGTCACAGCCAGCTTGCATGTGATGTCAATAGACTCGATGCTGTCACTAAAGTGATACTCTATAGCGTTTTCCTTCGCTCCTCTCAAGCTGCTACATAAAAGGCTATATAGGGAGGTAAGGGGAGAGGGAGCTGGGCCAGCACAGAAACTCCCTGAGAGAAAAAGGCTATGATGTGCAAGAAGGGAGGAGACTGTGCTAAAAAAAAAAAAAATGGTTCTTCTGAAGTAGTCACAGTAGCCACTTCACAGGCACGTTGCAAGTTTTTATAAAAAAAAAAGAAAAAAAAAAAAGTTATGTATGGAAAGGAAATCCACTGCAAGCAAGCATTTCATACATTTGATTTTTCAGTGCTTTAACCTGCAATTTTTGAAGCTGGTGACCGGATTTCTAAGTGCTCATTAAAATGCAGAGCAGCTTGGAGGCACACAGGAGAAGAGGTGGAGGGCACATATGAGCCATTCTATATCACACTCAGAACTGAATGCAACAGAGGTGCTGCTGAACTGGAGTCTAAAGTTGGGCTTCAAAGCAGGCCCTTCTGATTATTGCGTAGTCTTTTACCCACCAATGAATGATAGATGAACCAGGGCATACCTTTATCTTTCAAAAACCAGTACCTAGTCATAAAATGTTCTAGCTTCCAAAATAACTTTTTGACGTCAAAATAATGGACTGCATACTACTGCCAGCAGATTGTACACCTCTGTAGACCTCAAAGGTCTGTACTACATATTTACTATCTGGTACTTTAAGAGAGCCACATGTTGCCTACTCCTTTTATACAGTGTCATCTAAGTATGCTTGTATGGCACATTCTAAAACTGAAAACAATACAGATATTATAAATTATTTTACATAGAGGAACAAGGAATAGTTTTATTATTAAAGTTAAGGCTGTGCATACTGAAGAAAAATAAAAATAAATAAAAAAGGAAAAAAAAATAAAAAATAAGTCAGTATCGCCTTGATAAAGGCACGCAGGAGGTGTGCACAGCTAATTCATGTAATATCGCTATCTGTACAAACACGGGTGAAATGCAGGCATGCAATTAACATAAAACCGCTCGATTTCTTTCTGCAGCATGATGAAATCCCGTAATGAAACAAAAAAAATGGTGTATACCCTTTAGTACACAGTATTAAACATATTTATTTAAAAAAAGAATAAAAAATAAAATAAAAATAAAAAACAACAAAAAAGACAGACAGAGAACTAAAACATGAATAAATGAAGGAATCTGGACAAAGTGCCTCGCAGCCCCTATTGATAGGTTTGTGCTGTCTGGGATTGACGCTTGTCTAGACGTCAGTGTAGTGGTCTGCCCAAAACAGGAATCCATTCAAGTGACAGAGGAGGACATTTCCACTGACAGTATAAAAGTGTACTTAATGTTTCAAGTAATTGGGTTCATACGGCCACAGTTTGAGAATAAAGGTTATTTTACAGTAGAAAGTTCTTAAGGTGATCCTTCATTAAAACCATTCTTTAAAGGGCTCGGGGCCTCTTGGGGTTTATTTGTTTGCTGGCCTGTTCCTCCTCTTGTAGAGCAGATCGGAATGACTTCACTTTATCTTTAAAAAGAAAAAAACAGACAGTATTAACAAGCAGCATGTGCACTTAAAGGGGTTGATTTACTAAGGTAAAATAGGCTTACACTTTGCAATGTAAAATCTGAAACCAGGGGTCTCCAAACTTTTTAGGCCAAGGAACACACCAGACAGATCAGGGATAAAGTTGTGGAGAGGTTTAAAGCAGGGTTAGGTTATAAAAAGATATCCCAAACTTTGAACATCTCACGGAGCACTGTTCAATTCATTATCTGAAAATGGAACGAGTATGGCACAACTGCAAACCTACCAAGACATGACCGTCCACCTAAACTGACAGGCCGGGCAAGGAGAGCATTAATCAGAGAAGCAGCCAAGAGGCCCCATAGTAACTCTGGAGGAGCTGCAGAGATCCACAGCTCAGGTGGGAGAATCTGTCCATAGGACAACTATTAGTCGTGCACTCCTCAAATATGGCCTTTATGGAACCGTGGCAAAAAGAAATCCATTGTTAAAAGAAAGCCATAAGAAGTTCTTTTTGTAGTTTGCAGGAAGCCATGTGAGGGACACAGCAAACATGTGGAAGATGGTTCTCTATTCAGATGAGACCAAAACTTAACTTTTCGGCCTAAAAGCAAAAACACTGTGTGTGGCGGAAAACTAGCACTGCACATCATTTTGAACACACCATCCACCACTGTGAAATATGGTGGTGGCAGCATATTGTGGGGATGCTTTTTTTCAGCAGGGACAAGGAAGTTAGTCAGAGTTGATTGGAAGATGGATGGAGCCAAATACAGGGTAATCTTAAAAGTAAACCTGTTACGAGTCTGCAAGACGTGACTGGGGTGGAGGTTCACCTTCCAGCAGGACAAAAACCCTAAACATACAGCCAGAGCTACAATGGAATGGTTTAGCTTGAAGTATATTCATGTGTTAGAATGGCCCAGTCAAAGTCCAGACCTAAATCCAATTGAGAATATGTAGCAAGACTTGAAAAGCTGAGTTAGGCTTACAGGTAACTCCTTTTCTGAGAGTCTTCCAGAACTGCCCATGAGACCTAGGGCTCCTCCCACCAGGACAGGAAACACGTTAAGCCCTACCGGATTAAAAAATAAAAAATAATTCTCAAGAGCCATAGGTCATATCTGCAAAACATATGCATAATACACATAACCGTGTGGGAATCCGGCTGTCCTGGAAGACTCTCATAAAAAGGAGTTACCGACAAGTCTAACTCAGCTTTTCTCCAAGTGACTTCCAGGACAGCCCATGAGACGACGATCCAGAACTGCCCCCGAGATGATAGGAGGTCCAGGCGATAATGTTTAATGAAGGTCGGAAAAAACTGGACCACGTGGCAGCCCTGAATATTTTTTTCTAAGGCTTTTGTCGAGTGAGCAGTGACAAAAAGCGGAGGAACTTCCCTAATTTTGTAAGATTCAGAAATGCCTTGCTTTATCCATCCAGCCAAGGACGCCTTAGATAAACTCTTTCCCTTATGTGCTCCTGAGAAGAGAACAAGGCTTCAGTTTTCCTAAAGGTCTTGGTGACCTCAAGATAGACAAGCAGAATTCTTCTAACGTCTACAAAACTAAATTTCTTTTGTCATCCTTTGGCGTATTACAAATGATTGGCAGTACAATGTCCTGAGATCTGTGGAAGGTACTGCCCACTTAGGCAAAAATCCCAGATATGGCTTCAAAACAATACAATCCTCAAAGACGGAGGAAAGTCTCCCTAACTGAAAGGGCCTGCAACCCACTTACCCTACGAGCTGAGGTAATTGCCACAAGGAAAATGGGCTTTAAGGTAAGTAATTTAATTGAAATGGCCTCCAGGGGTTCAAAAGGGAATTTTACCAGACTCTGAAGCACCAGGGACAGGTCCAAGGTTTGACAACTTCTAACTACCGGCCTGGACGTAGATATTGGATTTTAAAAAATCTAGCTATAGTGGGATTTTCAAAGAGATTATATCTTTGGTTTTCAGATAACCATGAGTTAAATTTTTTTCCAGACTTTGGAATATATAGCTCTAATAACTGTCTACAATTTACCAGGGTCCTGACTACTTTGTCTGAAAACCCCTGGGCACTTAGTATCCTTTCTTCAGTAAAGTTCAAGGAAGCCAACCGTGGGTGTGACACTGGACCCTGAGACAATAAGTCTTGTGTCTTCAGGAGGCTCTGATACCAGAGTCTGCAACAGGGAAACCCATGGCCTCTTGGGCCAAAAAGGAGCTATTAGGATGAGATCTGTTTCTTATAGAAGAAACTTCCAGAATTAACCTGATCGGTGGAAGGTACAACAGAGGCTGAATGGCCAAGGATTCGCTAGAGCAGGGGTGTCCAAACTTTCTTCAAAGAGGGCCAGATTTGATGAAGTGAATATGCACGAGGGCCGACCATTGAACCATTAAAATTCTGTCTGCGTGTTCGTTCAAGCACTAATACACTGCCCAGCAAGAATTCTCTTGCCTCTGCTCTTTAGGGGTACAATTCTTAATAGTACCCCACACATTGGAAAACGTGGGGTGCTTTTGGTGCAGTTCAATATATAAAAAAAAAAAAAAAAGGATTGGGGACTTCTTTCCCTGCATTTTTGTGGGTAGGGAAGCCCATTGGAATGATGTGAACCAAGGGCTTGTTTACATGTCAGGTTGGAGGGGTAGTAAAACTACATGGGTAAGCTGTTTTTACCACCCCCAACTTCTCCCCTTTAGCTGCAGAGGGAACAGCTGGGGGTGTACACATGATATGGCTGCAGCTGGAGGTATACCCAGGGTGAATGGGCCTGCACTGCAACAACCCCGCAACGGTGTGGATTGCACAATTGCGGTATAGTGATGCTGCATTTACGGGCTTAAAACAGGTGGTGAGGAGGCAACATAATGCCTCTTTACCGCCTTTTAAATGCCTCTGAAAAGCGATCTGTGCATGGATTGCTTTGCAGAGGAGCAGCAGTCCTGGCTGCTATCACACACAAGCCTTACAAAAGCAGTTCTGATGGTACAGGAATGGGAGGGGGGGGGGGGGGGGTCTGGATTAAAAGTAACATACATACAGACAAATGCACACAGACACATACACACAGACACAAAGCACTTTTAAAACAAATCTAGCTTGTAGCACAGTACAGTACCTTTCCAGCTTCCTCATTCAGCCGGGTACTGCACTGTAGGGGGAAGCAGAGAGCACAGCACACTCCTCTGCACTTTACTTTCACTTTTGGGGCTGAGGAGCTTCTCACAGTGCCGATGTACAGCTCGACAGGGAATCGCTCATCTGACAGCCCTGATAGCCAGGCAGGCCGTTCAAAACCAGACTGCGGGCGGCGATTGGCCCGCGGGCTGGACTTTGGACATGCCTGCACTAGAGCATCAATCCCCCACGCTTAAGCCGCTGGGTTCAGGGAAAAGAACTTCTCGGTCTTGCAATTGCTCTGATTTTTGCCCCATCTGTCGGTAAGAACCGCAAAGACTTCCGGATGAAGGGACCAATTGCCCAGACACACCTGGTGGCAACTGAGATAGTCTGACAGTTGTGTCCCTTTCAAGTGCATTGCTGTGATCAAAGTCAGATATCCTTCTGCCCACAAGATCCCCTGGGATATAGACTGAAGTATCAAACTCCTCGTACCTCCTTATTTGTTGAGGTATGCAACAGTAGCGATATTGTTGCTATTAGGGAGGATTGCTTACACTCTCCTCTGCAAATCTGGAGATTGTGACCACCGATTTCCGCAGGAAGCCCTCTGTGATTTGATGAAGCCCTTGTTTCCCTGGGGGACCATTTTCCCTGCGCCATTGTGTTGCTGAGATGGGCTCCCCATCTCCAGCAACTTGCATCCGTTGTGATCCTCTGGAATATTGGAATGGACCACTGCAGGCCTCTTGTCAGGGGAAGGTGCGCTCTCCACCACCACAAGCTTCTTTATACCCTGGAGGGTATCAAGACCCTCAATTCCAGGGAACTTGCATCTCCATCCCAGTTCCTTAGTAGAAACAGTTGTAGCAGGCATTGAAATCTGGACCATGGCACTGCAGGAAAGCAAGAGGTCACCAGACCTACTGCTCTCGAGATTTCTCTCAGTGAGACTGACTGGTGTGTAAGGCTGATAATTGTCTGAATCATTTTTGAGACTTTTTCCTGCCGGAGGAAAACTTTTTGGTTTACTGAGCAAAATTCATATCACAGATACGTCACCCTCTGGGCCAGAATCAAGCAGGACTTCTTTGTGTATTACCAGCCTAGTGATTGAAGGAAGTATTGTATGGTCTGGAGATGAGCTAATAATTTTTGTTACGACTCTGGAGGTCATCCAGGTAAGGGACAATAGTTATTGCTTTTAATCTTAACGGAGCCAGCTCCTCTCCCAACACTTTTGTAAAAGATGCATGGAACTGAAGACAGCCCGGAGGGGAGGGCTTGAAACTGATTGTGACGGATCTCTTTCCCCATCTTGATGGCTAGTCTCAAGAACCTTTGGAAAGCTGGATGCATAGAGATGTGCAGATAAGCATCCTTCAAATCCAAGGTGGCCATGAAGTAGTTAGGGTAAAGCAGATTTTTGATTGAAAACGCAATTTCCTTTTGAAAATTGTTGTACCTGATCGAGTGGTTTAGAGACCCGAGGTTCAGAATAAACCGATATTTTCCTGAAGGCTTCCTGATGACAAAAATATGTTAATAAAAGCCCTTGCCTTGATCCGACTGGGGAACCGGGATCGGGACCTTTTGATCCATCAAGTCTCCAATCTGGAGACCCAGGGCCATCGCTTTCACCTGATCTTAGGGAGGGAAGGTGGCCAATCTCTAGTGGCTGGGAAGAGAATTCCAGCCTGTACCCATTGGTCGCTAGGTCCAGTATAAATGGAGTTGAGGTGACTGCTGCCCACTGTGGGAGGAAAGCTCTCAATCTTCCTCCCACTGTGGGAGGAGTCACTGTGGCTTGGCGGGCTGCTGAGGAGGGTTAAACAAGACACCCCTTTACCTCTGCCTTTGTGCCCTGTCCAGTATTTTCTGTCCTTCTCCCTTAGACCATGCTGCATACTGGCCACCAATTTTTTTCTGGCTGTCGGCTTTTCTTGCTCTCAGGAAAGGCCTTTTTTTCTATCGGTCATGTGCTTCAGTGCCTCTTGCAGACCCGGGCCAAAAAGATGATCACCTGTTAAGGGAAGACCACATAGGCGCAGCTTAGAGGCAGTGTTGCCCGACCAGGTTTTGAGCCATAGGCTTCTTCTGCCCAAATTCACTAAGGCCGAGGTCCTAGCAGTCATTCTACCCAACTCTGCGGAAGAATCTGCAAAAAAACAAAACCTTACTGCTCGAAATAGGAGAGGGAAGCATTTCCGAATCTGTTCCCTAGAAGTTCCTGCCAACAGGTGCATTTGTGTCAACCCTACTTCTAGATTTCTGGCTACACAAGTGGAGGCTAGGGCCGGTTTGAGATTCCCAATGCACGAGTCTCAGGCCCCACATAGAATGATATCGCCTCTTATTCATCGGGATCCCGAAGTGCACCCATATCGTCATATGCTAGGTCCGTGTTTTTTGAAACTTTGGAAAGAAGGTGCGTCTAACTTAGGATTCTTGCTCCAATGCTGCACTTTCTCCTCTTCAAATAGAAACCTTCTTTTTAGTTTACCGGAAAAAGATAGCCTTAAACAAGTCATCATCGTCTTCCAATGACAACTTATTCCTTGAGACCTTTACAGATTCCCTATCCCTGGGCCCTGTATCTGACCCCGATTCTTCTGAACGAGTTAATCTGGCTTCTTCCTCAGTCTTCACTCTCTGCTGTGGAGCGCTAGGACCGGCTGGAGTCCTATCTAGAGATGGACCCTGTGAGGGGACCAGGATCTTGGCAATCAGTGTTTTGAATGAGCTGAATGTTGACATTAGCTCATCTCTAACCGAGGTCAGCATTTTCTAACAGGAAACAACTGGGTCATCCTTGACTAGCTGTCTATACAAGTGCGGCAAACTGCTTTGCTCCTTTGTTTCCGTAAACCACACATTGCCCTTTTGGTGGTTGCGCTTGGGCCTTGTCCCAAGTCTTGGTCTGCAAGAAAACAAAATGACCCATAGTGCAATTTAAGCCACCCACACTCCATAACACCTTGTGCAGGAGGGAGGCAAATGTGTCCCTTTACACAAAGTCCTACTGGTTAGGGGGTGAAAAACACTCACAGGATATGCAAGAGGATGACAAAAAAAAAAAAAACACCCCAGGCTTACCTATGAGGTGATGGTGCCTACATCCACTGCCTGTGCAGATACTGCAGAGGAATTCATCTTGCCCCTCTGGTGGTCCGCAGCCTCTGCTGTGTTCACCCTTTAATACACCAGCGTCCCCTGTCCACGCCGTACGGAGACTAGAACCAGCGTCTCCAGTGCCTGCTGATGACGTCATATGCCCTGGAAGTTACCCTGCCGGGTACTACCTGTGGGCCAGCTTGGAGCCAAGTAGCTCCACCCCCTCAAGCACCGCAGCTTCCTCTTTTGCCCTGCACATACCAGCTATTGCTGTCAGCAGGGAAAGCACGCTACCATGCCGCCTCTGCGACCCGCGCTATGGGGCTGACATCACCGGGATCCTGGCCCTCCCTAGGCACTGACGACAGGGAACAGCAGCCACAACCAGCCTCCCCGATGGAGATACTGCTCTGGCAGAGGAGAGAGTAAGCAATCCTCCCTAATAGCAACAAGAGCATTTGCTCATGAGACCTAGGGAACCAGATTCCAGTAACACAACCATCACCCTCCCCCCCCCCCCCCCCCCCCCCGAACACTGACATGGGCCTGCAGGACCGCCCTTTTATCTGGTGGGGGTTAACATTTTTCCTGTCCTGGTGGGAGGAGCCCTAGGTCTCATAAGCTGTCCTGGAAGACATTCTCCATCCAATCTGAAAGAGCTTGAGCTATTTTGCAAAGAAGAATGGGCAAACATGTCACTCTCTAGATGTGCAAAGCTGGTAGCGACATACCCAAAAAGACTTGGCTGTAATTGCAGCAAAAGGTAGTTCTACAAAGTATTGACTCGCGGGCTGAAAACAAGTGCATGCCACACTTTTCAGATATTTGTAAAAAAAATGTGAAAACCATTTATCATTTTACTTCTACTTCACAATTACATGCCACTTTGTGTTGGTCTATCACATAAAATCCCAATAAAACACATTTACATTTTTGGTGGTAACATGACAAAGTGTGGAAAATTTCAAGGGGTGTGAATACTTTTTCAAGGCACTATATCTCTATCTATCTATCTATATCTCTCTATATCTATCTATCTATCTATTTTATTACTTTCACTGTTATACAGTGTAAATTAACCCCTTATAGTAATGAATATCTGTTATTTTGCAGAGATGCCCTTAAAGTGATTAACATTGGATTTTTTTTTTTTTAAACAATCATACTTGCCTGCTCTGTGTGGTTACGCACAGAGCAGTCCTGATCCTCCTCTTCTGGGATCTCCCGAAGAAGCTTTTGGCTCCTCCTACCTCCAGAATGCCCCTATAACAAGCCACTTACTATGGGGGATACTAATGCGGGCTCGATCCCTAGCTGCACTGTGCGCTTCTGTTGACACGCGCTATGCGTCTCGGCTAGCCCCCCTCCTTCCAGGCAGTAATTAGCAGCAGGAGCCAATGGCTCCCTTTGCTGCATCTATCTAAGCCCTGTGGGGGAGTAGTGAAAGAGCTCTTGGGCACAGCAGTAAATCAAAATTGGGATCAGACAAGTATACAGGGGGACTGAGGAGGGAGGTGGTCACAAGATTTTTTACCCAATTATGTTAAAAATTAAACTTCTGCCTTTAGAACCACTTTAAAATCACTTTCTTCTCCTGCCCAGGACTACATTTCCTGCAAGGCCTTGCTCCTCACACATTCAAAGGTTCTCAGGCACTTACTGGAATGTATGGACAGTGTATAGAGCTGTATCTGTACTGCACTGTGTATACTGACATGCAAATAAATAACGCGTTCTGTATGCAGGCCAATTGGCTAACCAACTAATTGATTATGAAAATAGTTGATAACTATTTGATTATGTCGATTAGTTGTTTCAGCCCTAGTTCACACTATTAATTACTGCTCTACAAACCGATTTACACAGGCATAGCAGTCCATTCATTTGAATGGGCTGCTGTGCCTCCTGAAGCACAGGGCAAAGGTTCCTGTATGATTTCTGAAATCACAGCAGACTCGGGAACCGCAAGCGCAATATGGTTCCCAGTGCAGGAGTTATTTACAGTGTGTGTAGCGTGTCATTAGGATAAATGGCACCTGCATGCATCTTCTGCGATTCACTGTGTGGGTGGTTGTGGCTGTGGGATCAGGAGCAGCCAGAACCACACGCACAAGTGTGAACTTAGGCTAAGAGTTTATTCGAGTTTTCCTTTGTTTTGGAAAGAACCCAAATAAAATGGGCGACTCCGGGTGGAGTTGTTGCCTGTTGACGTCATATACTGCTGCAGAGATAGGCAATGGTGTTTCTGATGTGGTTTTAATCAAAATCTTTAATATACTACACTATAAGAGCTTCTTTTTCTGTCCCGCATGGCACCGCTTTATATTTGTGGTGCTGGGTGTCCTTTGAAAGCAGACTGGCGGGCAGTGAGCTGTTCATGGAATGCAAGATCCATGCAACATGGGATGATCTACACATGCTGTCCGCCTCTGATTGGAGCTATAAATCTCGACTGGTGCATGGAATGTGAGATCCCATCCAGCTCAGGACGGCTCATACATGCTGTTTGCTTCTGATTGGGGGTTATACATTTTGGTAAGCACTATATTTGGGTTATAGAAGTTACAGTGCGCATCTTTCATTTAAATTGTTTCATCGGTGGATAAATCCATATCACGCTGATGAATAATCTTTGTTGAGCCTTTGATGGACACTTTTCTTCTGTGATATTTGTCTTTGGCACTATTTTAGGTGTTTCATGATTTATTTTGAAATGATATATTTTTGGTTGCACATATTGTTTAATTGCTATAGTTGAGTTGTTTGCACTATCACCCTATCATTTTACTTTTGGGAGCTACATTTAGCCTGTATCTGTTGGGAAGTTGCATATTCCTTGCAAATTGCCTCATTGTCTATCAGCATAGACTTTGATAATTACACAAGAGTAGATTTGTTGCCATATTTTGCCAAGTAAAGAATTTCAAATGTATATTTAGCCAAACTGCCTGGTTGAAGTTTATTTTAATTATGCAATTACAAAAAATTTTTGTGGCAAATTTTTCAAAATCAGCCCACGCCACCACAGTGTACATACCTCTTAACTCCGCTAGAATGTCAATTTTTTGCTCCAGGATTGCTTCCAGCTGTGTAGCGTATGAATCCACATCATAATCTACCTCCTCTGTCATCTCTAGTAGAGCCTTCTCATCTTCCAGCCATCGGATGGACTCCTGTTGAGACAAAACAACTTCTAAATCTAAATGGATTTTCTTGGGGGCCTGGGACTGGAGGACCATGGGAAAAAAAAACAAAAAAACTTGACTTCAGTAAACTAACCCAATTGCTTTCCAGACGTAATTTCAAATATGCCAGTTTGACCAGTTCCAGACCACCCCATAGCGTATACAGTTATGCTCATAAGTTTACATACCCTGGCAGAATTTATGATTTTTTGGCCACGTTTCAGAGAATATGAATGATAACACAAACATTTCTTTCACTCATTGTTTGCCTAAAGCCATTTATTATCAAATGTGTTTACTCTTATTTAAATCACAATGGCAACAGAAACTATCCAAATGACCATGATAAAAAGGTTCACATACCCTGGTGATTTTGGCCTGATAACATGCACACAAGTTGACACAAAGGGGTTTGAATGGCTATTAAAAGGTCAATGAGTTTCTGAACTCCGGACAGACCCTTGCATCTTTCATCCAGTGCTGCACTGATGTTTCTGGATTCTGAGTCATAAGGGAAGCAAAAGAATTGTCAAAGGATCTGTGGGAAAAGGTAGTTGAACTGCATAAAACAGGAAAGGGATATCAAAAGTAGAGGTCGACTGATATATCGGCCGATATTTGTAGTTTAATCAGCATCGGCCGATTGAGCTGATAAAAAGGCCGATTTAGAACAGCGTGACTTGGAAATGACTTCTGTAAAAGAAGTCAGTGTAAGTTGCCTGAGTCTTCATAGAAATGACTTGTTTCCTCTCTGGGCAGGCTGCCAAGAAAAGAGCAAAAAGATACAATGTTTACACTTCTGAATGAACTCATCTCAGTGTGTAGAGTTCTCAGTTTAACCATTTAAAGACTAAATTTATTCTGACACTTGTTGCTTACAAGTAAAAGTCCTGTATTTTCTGCCAGAAAATCACTTAGACCCCCCCAAAAAATGAGATTATATATATATATATATATATATATATATATATATATATATATATATATATATATATATATATTTTTTTTTAGCAGAGATCCTAGGTAATAAAATAGTGGTTGTTGCAACATTTTCACACATTTGCGCAGAGGTCTTTCAAATGCATTTTTTTTTGGGGGGAAAAAAAATACACTAAATGATAAAAAAAAAAAAAAAAAAAAACACACACACACTAAAACAGTAAAGTTAGCCCATTTTTTTTTCGTCCAAAAGTTTTGACTACCTGTTTTTATTTTATAGGCTGCTTTCACACTGGAGCAGGCAGGCGTTGATGGTAAAATGCTGCCAGTTTTAGCAGCGCTTTACCATCATTTTAGCGGTGCTATTCGGCTGCTAGTGGCGCGCATATAACCTAGCTATCGGCCGAAGAAGAGGTTAAATGCGTCTGTGAAGCACCGCTGCCAAATTGCATGCGCTTCGGCAGTGGTGCCCATTAATATCAATGGGCAGGAGTGGTGGAAGATTGGTATACACCACTCCAAACGTGCTGCTTGCAGGACTTTTTTTTTTTTAACATCCTGCCAGCGCATCGCCGCAGTGCGAAAGCACTGTCTTTCACACAGACTGCAGGGGAGCCGTTTTGCAGGCACTTTACAGGCGCTATTTTTAGCCCAAAAGCGCCTAAAAAAACGCCCAGTGGGAAAGGTGTCTGTTAGGTTTTATGAGATGAAGGGGGATAAAAAAAATTAATAAAAAATAATAAAAATCGGCCTAACATATCGGCCAAAAAAAAAAAAAAAAAAAAAAATCGGCATCATATGCCGGCCGCCATGATTTCTAAATATCGGCATCGGCCGGAGAAAAACCCACATCGGTCGACCTCTAATAAAAAGCTACCCAAGGAATTGATAAATGCAAATCAGCAAGGTTCAAACTCTAATCAAGAAGTGGAAAATGAGGGGTTCTGTTGAAACCAACTAAAATTTCAGCCACAACTGCCAGGAAAATTGTTCGGGATGCAAAGAAAAACCCACAAATAACTTCATGTGAAATACAGGACTCTGAAAATATGTGGTGTAGCGGTTTCATTGTGCACAATAAGGAGGCACTTGAAGGACGGGCTGCAGGGTCAAGTAAGAGGAAATCCACGACTACGCAAATGCCAAAAAAAAAAAAATCCCCTTTACAATACGCCAAAACAGCACAGAGACAAGAGTCAAATCTTCTGGCACAGTCATTTGGAGTGATGAGATCAAAAATGTTTTATTCATCATACCTGTGAAATCTTTTTATTTTATTTTATTTTTCTTTTTTTTTAGTACATCATGGGACAGAGTTACACCAATATTCATTACCTACTGGGTTATACTTCCCCTCCAGGTGAATGGACACTGGTAGACAAAAGGTCATTAGACAAGAAGTGATCCCCTATATAACCCCTTCCAAACAGGAAGTACTCCAGTTTTGTAGCAAGCACTGAATCCTCAAAATAGGGGGAGGGACCTCTGTGTCCCATGATGTACTCAAAGAAAAGGATTTTACAGGCAAGTATGACGAAAAAAATCCTATTTTCTTTTTCATACATCATGGGACACAGAGTTAGGATAATATTCATTACCTGCCGGGACTTCCCAGAGCAACAGCCTTGAAGGGAGGGAGACACCCTGCCAAACAATAGCCATCATCCCTTATACGGGAGCCGAAAGCTAACTCCTCGGCTGCTTGAACATCCACTTAATAAAGTTTAGTGAACGTATACACTGAAGACCAGTTAGCAGTCTTACAAATTTGAGCCAGAGATACCTGATGGCGAAAAGCCCAGGAAGTTCCTACACCCCTGGTAAAATGAGCCCTCACTCTAAAGGGAGGAGCTTTACATTTCAGACCATAGTCCTGAATGACCAACTGATGGACCCAATTGGCAATGGTAGCTGCCTGCCCCTTCTTGGGTCCCTTTAGTAAAACAAAAAAAGGAGTCTGAACCTCAGATCTCTGCAGATTTAGACAAATAAACCTTGACTACCTGGACAACATACAAAGAATGCAGTGATCTCTTCTGCCGAACGAGGCCGAGAGGAAAAAAAAAAGGCAAAATAATGTCCCAATTTAAATGAAAGGCCGACACCACTTTTGGCAAAAAGAACGGAACAGGTCGTAACACGACCATGTCGTGGTAAAGGATCAAGTATGTGGTGATGGCCATCAGGAAGGCTAGCTTGCGTGTCAGCAAGTCTAATGGAATTTCCTTGACAGGCTCAAATGGTTGTTTCTGTAACATAGACAGCACAAAGTTCAAATTCCAAGGACACATAGGTGACCTAATGGGGGAAAGCAAGCGATTTGCCCCCCCTGCATAAAGGTTCGGACCAGTGAATGGGAGGCTGTGCTCAAAACCAATCTGATTTCCACATCTGGCTGTAGAAAAAAGAGAATTCTCCCAATCACGTATTTCCGAGGATGCAATTTTTTGGGCTTCACAGCAAGCAATATAAGTCTTCCAGACCTTATGATAGATCCTCCTAGTGACAGCTTTTCTAGCATTCACTAGAGTAGGCACCACTGGTCTTGAGATGCCATGGTCCTTTAACACCCTGGCTTCAATAGCCATGCCGTCAAATTTAGAGACTGTAAATTGGGGTGGAATATAGGACCTTGAGACAGTAGATCAGGGCGACCTAGAAGTAGAACCAGGGCCTTCTGGGCCAGGCTGGTGCCACCAGAATGACTGGAACCCCCTCTTCCTGTGCAACAAATGTGGAAGGAGAGGGATCGGAGGGAAAGCTGGCTCCATGGAACTAGCAGAGCATCTGCTCTGATTTCCAGAGGATCTCTTGTTTGGGACACAAACTGCTGTAGCGTGTTGTTGAACCTGGCCATCCCCAAAGTAACCGCAGGATATAGTTGAGGTGATCCACTCATCTTGAACTATTGTACTCCAAATGTCCGCAAAGTGCTGCAGCCTTCCACCCACCTGATAGAGTGGGGGCGTCCCCTCAAAAGGAGGACTTGGTGCTGAGTTTAGAAGAGTTTTATACCCTTTTTCTAGCCGTGGGTCTGCGGCTTACCCCTGGTCCTAGTGCCCTGCTGGGGGCGGAACTGCTTTGGCACCGAGACATTTGAGGAAGCAGTCCCTGAGGTTTTAAACAAGGGATGCCTGGTGCTTTTCTCCACAGGAAGTAGATAACTCTTCCAAATTATCACCAAATTAACATTCCCCCATGAAAGGAGAAACCTGCCACAAAAGTTTGCACATATGTACAGACAAGAAAGCCAAACGAGACATATGCTGTATTGAATCCTTTTAAGGCATCAACAGCAAAAACATAGTGCTCGAGGAATATCTGTCTTATTTTCAGCCAGATCATCCTTCCGGTTAGGCCTGTCAGGCCGTCTGATCTGATCCTTTACGGACTGGCAGATACCAATTACTGCAACAGCTGGCTGAATATCTGAACTGGCCAAAGGAATTTTTAATAACTACAATTTCTTGTCAGTGACTTTCAAGCCCTGTGCATTATCTACCGGACAAGTTAAGTTCTTGTTTAAGGAAGAGACTGCTGCATCTATGGCTGGCATGCTCTATTTTTTTTTTTTGGGCTCTACTTAAACGTTTCATCCATGGGATATAAAAAGTGAAAACCTCTTAAAGAGGAACAACAATCCTGTCGGGATATTCCCAATCAGTATACAACAGAGGGTGTAAGGGGAAAGCCTTTGCAGCCTGAAGAGGCCTCAGGGACCCCAAAGAGGACCAGGGGGGCTTGGTAACCTCTGCAAGAGGCAACTTAAAAGCAGAACGAACCATTTCGGTAAGAGCCAGGACCAAAATCCTTTGCGACTGAGGGGCAGACATCAACTGAATATCTTCTCGTCCAGATTGCTCGGAAGTAGACTCATCTGTCAGGCCCTCCAAAGAAGCCTGAGCGTTTAGCTCTTTCCCATCCTCAACCCAATAATGCTCCAAATTAGGAGGCTCCGGGGAGGGGGATCTGCCACGCTTCTTGCCACCCAGCGGGATGGAGACCATCATGCCAGCAATCCTGTGCTCTAACCCAGGTAGGGCTGAGGACAGTTTATCCTTGGAGATAAAGGGTGAAGCAGCAGTATTGACTGTAGGTACAATACCAGATAGGCAAACTGGCCCAGATTGCCCAGAAGCCTCTGGTCTGTCAGGGGATACGACTAGGATCAGAAACTACTGATGACATACGTGTGCCCTTCTCTGTAGTGTTAGTCCCGCTCCTCTTTTTTTAAGACAGTTACTAGCCACAAAAAGAGTATCTGGGTGTAGTATTAACCCCTTGCCGCCGAGCATACGCAGATATGCAGCCTCGGCTTCCGGGGGTTATACTGGGATGATGCTCGCAGCTGCAGGCATCATCCCGGTACGGTCTTTCAGAGCTGGCGATCGGCTTTTAAGCCATAACAACCGATGCGGCTAAAAGGTGCTCGGCTGTTATGCCGGAGGAGCGGGAGGGGATGTCCCCTCCTACCGCCGCTCTTACCGGGGCTCCCGTTCAATCGTGAGCCCCGATTAACAAACCGCCGCTTCTGGCGGCTAGGGACAGACTGGAATGAAGCCGTAAGCGGCTTCATTCCAGCATCCTAATCGTAAACACGGAAATGACGTCATGACGTCACATCCCGTTTACTCGGCTGCCAATGGCGCAGGATTTAAAAAAAAAAAAAAAAAGTATTCAAAACGGCAATCTGAATACTTTGAAGTGCAAAGGGGGGATTGGAGGTCTTTTAGACCCCCGATCCCTCCATAAAGAGTACCTGTCACCAGCTATTACTGTCACAGGGGATGTTTACATTCCTTGTGACAGCAATTAAAAAAAAACTATTAATTTTAAAATAAATAGGAAAACATTTTTTTTTTTAAAGCGCCCCCGTTGCTGCGAGCTCGCACAGCAAAGAAAACGCATACGGAAGTCGCGCCCGCATATGTAAACGGTGTTCAAATCACACATATGAGGTATCTCCGCGATTGACATAGCGAGAGCAATAATTCTTGCACTAGACCTCCTCTGTAAGCATAACCTGGTAACCGTAAAAAAAATTTAAAGCGTCTATTGAGATTTTTAGGTACCGTAGTGTGTTGTCATTCCACGAGTGCATGCAATTAAGTGTGACATGTTTGGTATCTATTTACTCGGCGTAACATCATCTTTCACATTATACAAAATTGGGCTAATTTTACGGTTTCTTTTTTTTTTTAATTCATGAAAGTGTCCCTTTTCCCAAAAAGTTACGTTTAAAACACCGCTGCACAAATACCATGAGACATAAAATATTGCAACAATCGCCATTTTATTCCCTAGATTCTCTACTAAAAATATATATAATGTTTGGGGGTTCCAAGTAATTTTCTAGCAAAAAATACGGATTTTAACTTGTAAACACCAAAATGTCAAAAATAGGCTTAGTCATGAAAGGGTTAAACACACCTCAGATGGGAGAGCCTTTAATAAGGCTCGCCAAGCCCCTATGCAACAATCCTGCTAAGCACCTTTAGCCTGCCAAGCAACACCTGATGACTCACGTGACCCGGGTAAGGAGAAATACACTGCTGCAAATGCCTGGTTCAGAGCCTGCTCTGTGTCCCACAGCTGCCTTCTGGAAGCACCGCATGCTTGGCATATACAGCTTAAATAAGCTGGTGGTGCACTGGAACGGTTCTGTACATGCGTGCGCCCACGCACATGGTTGTATTTGCGTATGGCGCAAATCTCTTTACATCTAGATAAAGGCTATGGTGCATGCGCCATGGCCGCCAAACGGCTAAGCCCAGTGGCACTCTTGTGAATGCACGTGCACCATGGCGAACCAAGGCGAAATGGCGCACTGTTGTTCGCCATCATAAAGGTAACAAACAGCCAGACACAAGCAATAAAAGGAAAACTTTACAAACACCCACAGCTAGCCCAAAACTATCCCATATGGCCACAGCACACAGGTGACCAGCCTCTAGCTAGCTTGACTGATTGTTACAATCACTGGGACACCCCACAATAAGTGGATAAAGGGGTTTCACTTACCCATCCAGGTGCAGGGCAACTTAGAAATAAAGACCCAATCTTCGCACCTTCACAGCGGGTTCCTGTCACTTGAGGACCTTCAAGGACTGGGTACCCTTTTCATGTTTAGGGTCCACTCCCTTGGACCTGTACAGAACCCTGCAGGAATGCCTTAGCGCTGTGGTGTCCAGGATTCTACTCCGCAGGGTCCATCGCCGAAGGCACCATTACAGGCAAAACCTCCCAGGATCTTGAGTCTTCTTTGCGAGGCTTGGGTACCATTTATCTAAGCATATAAAGCCTGCGTCAAATGGATCCCATCAGCCAGTCCATTGATTAATTTAAGAACCGTTTGTAGGACTAGAGACCTGGAGCCCAGAGAGCTCAAACAACCGTGCTATCCACCTTGCAGACACTGGTAAAAAAACCGAAGTACTTTCTGTATGGGAGGGGTTACTGTATATAGGGGGATCACTTCCTGTCTAAAGACCTTTGATCTACCGGTGTCCATTTACCTGAAGATGAAGTATAACCCAGCAGGTAATATTAGCCTAACTCTGTGTGCCATGATGCATGCAAAAGAAATAAAGCTTTTTTGCCAAGACGCTAAACGCTACATTTGGAGAGGAGTCAACAAGGCCTATGATGAAAGGTACACCATTTCTACTGTGAAACATTGGAGGGGGAATCGCTGATGTTTTGGGGATGTGTGAGCTACAAAGGCACAGGAATTTTGGTCAGAATTGATGGCAAGAAGAATGCAGAAGGTTATCAAAAAATAATGGAGGAACATTTGCATTAGTCAGCCAGGATGCTGCCCATGGGACACTCCAACATGACAAGGATCCAAAACAAAAGACCAAGTCGACCGGTCATTGGTTACAGCAGAATAAAGTGAAGGTTCTGGAGTGGCCATCGCAGTCTTCTGACCTTAATATCATTGAGCCACTCTGGGGAGATCTCAAAAACATGCAGTTCATGCAAGACAGCCCAAGAATTTACAGGAAAGGAATGGGCAGTTTTACCATCTGAGGAGATAAAGAGCCTCATCCACAAATGCCACAAAAGACTTCAAGCTGTCATTGATGTTAAAGGGGGCAATACACGGTATTAAGAACGGGTATGTAAACTTTTGATCAGGGTAATTTGGGTAATTTGTTGCCATTATGATTTAAAAAGAGTAAACCCAGTTGATTGATAATAAATGGCTTCAGCCAAACACTAATCATGAGTGAAAAGTGTTTTTGCGTCATCATTCATATTCTCGGAAAAATGGCCAAGAAATCATAAATTCAGCCAGGGTACGTAAACTTATGAGCACAACTGTATACTGCTACAGGGCGGTCCTCCTGCGCAGAATCACATGCACACATTTTATAATTATATATATATATATATATATATATATATATATATATATATATATATATATATATATATATATATATATATATATATATATATATATATATATATATATATATATACATACACACACACATATACACACATATACACACACACACATATATACATACACATATATATATCACTATATGTATACGTAAACAAGGCTTTGTGATGGATTTTGTGAATAAAAAGCATCACTGCCCCTAGTACACAAAAACGCTGGATAGGGAAACAGTTAACTCTTTGATTTCCCTAGATGTTTAAGCCCTTCCCAGCCAGTTTCATTAGTACAGTGACAGTGCATATTTTTAGCACTGATCACTATATTAGTCTCACTGGTTCCTACAAATTGTCAGTTAGTGTCTGATTGACGCAATTTTGAAGTCCCACTATAAGTCGCTGATTACCACTATAAAAACAAAAAATAATTCCAGTATTTATGCCATAGTTTGTAGATGGTATATTGTTTGCGCAAACCAATATACGCTTATTGGGATTTTTTTTAACCCCAATAAGCGTATATTAATTGGTTTGCGGAATACATATTGGCCTAAATTTATAAATGTGTTTTTAGCTTGGCATATGTTTTATAGCAGAAATTAAAAATCTTTTTTTTTTTTTTCAAAATGGTCAGTATTTTATTTATAGTGCAAAAATAAAATAAAAAATGGCCTGGTTAATGAAGGGGGGGAATCTTCCAGAGGTCAAGTTGTTAACAAGGGTAAATAAATCACAAAATGGAACGGACACTCTCTCAGACTACATAAATCACCAAAGTTCAATTTTAAAGATTTTAAAGACTGTCACTAGTGCACCCCTGCCGACATTTCAATCTCAATTTCAGAATTTCAATCTATGATCAGCAGCATGAAATGCTGCTGATCATAGATTGCTGTTCATAGCTCAGAACAGGCATCGCATTTAGCTGGTCAGCGTGCTATGATGGTCAGTCTATATAGTTGATCAATACATCAATTATGCTGCTCTACTCCGTCTATTAGACCAGTAAAGATTTCCCCCCATAAGAATAAAATAGCAAACATGAACTACCAAATATCACTTCGGGTGAAATGACACCCAATATTGCCCTTGACACATCCTTCATAGGAAAATTACATTTATTTGGCTACAACATAACAGAGAATACTGTCATAAATAACAAAATTTCAGAGCATCAAACGCTAAAGAGGAGTTAAAAGAGGAGGTAATACAATGAACAAAGGATAGGATAAAAATTTTTTTATTTTTGTACTCACCGTAAAATCCTTTTCTCTGAAGTGCATTGACGAACACAGCTCCTTAATCCTTGACCTTAGGGTTATGATGGCACCTTCAGGAGAGGACTAGGCAGCACCATCCAGGGGGCAGTCCCCCTGGCTATAACCCCTCACCCTGCTTCCTGCAGCTCAATTAGTCAAAAAGCAGTACAAACATAAACAGGAGGGGTGAGAGCTATGTCCGTCAATGAACTTCAGAGAAAAGGATTTTATGGTGAATACAAGAATCCCATTTTTCTCTTTTGTTCATTGATGGACACAGTTCCTTAATTCTTGACCTTGAGGATGTCCCCAAGCAGTGTCCAAAAACGAGGGGTGGAAACAGCAAAACATAACTTCACCCACATCAAAAGGAACACCTCAATAGAGGAGTTGCCATCTTAAACGGCCAACATCAAAGCTGCGGCCAACTTATGCATCAAAAGTTGCCTTTACAACAAAACTTGTAACTTAAGAAAGCATAATTTGCAACCTTAAACAGCCGCCTGCAAAACTTTGTGGCCAAAACAAGCATCCGAAGATGTGCGCATACGTCACCATTGTAGAATTTAGTGAAAGTGTGAATAGAGGACCGAGTCACAGCCTTAGACACCTGGGAGACAGACGATTGATGTCGGAAAGCCCAGGAGGTTCCAATTGCCCTGGTGGAATGAGCAGTGGCAGGAAAAGGGGGCACCCACCCCTTTAAGGCATAGGCCTGAACCACGATCTGTCTGATCCACCTAGAAATGGTGGACGACGAGACCGCCAGACCTTTTTTTTTAGACCAGCAACCGAAACCAACAGAGTCTGACTTCCAGAAGGGAGCCGTAGCAGACATATACACCTGTAGGGCCCGGACCACATCCAGGGAATGTAAGGCGACCTCTTTTGGGTGCGTCGGCTTAGGACAAAAGGATGATAACACGATGTCCTCATTTAGATGGAATGCCGAAACCACCTTTGGAAGGAGAGAGGGCTGCGGACATGGAACTGCCTTATCCTTGTGGATGACCAAGTAGGGAGACTTGCATGACAAGGCCACCAACTCCGAAACCCTCCTGGCAGATGTAATAGCCACTAGGGAGACTTCTTTCTGAGAAAGAGTCAACAAGGGAATCTCCCTAATGTTTTCAAATGGCGGTTTTTGGAGCTCCGATAGCACCAGATTCAGATCCCATGGGAGGTAGTGGGGGTCGAACTGGAGGGACTACGTGTCAAACCCCCTGCACAAAAGTACCCACCAATGAGTGAGTCGCCAAGGGATGTTGGAAAAAGACAGCCAAGGCTGATATCTGTCCCTTGATGGTGCTCAAGGCAAGTTTCTGACCCACTCCTCGCTGCGAAAACAGCAGGATCCTGGAAACGGAATAAGTGCGCGGACGCCACCCCATCTCCTCACACATTGGAGATGTAAGCCTTCTACGCACGATGGTAAATCTTCCGAGAAGACGACTTCAGCTGTCCTCAGCAAAGTGGAAATTACTGAGTCCGACAGACCTCGGTCCCTTAGCACCTGGTTTTCAACAGCCATGCCGTTAAAACCAGCGAAGTTACAGCAGGATGAAGTATCGGACCTTGCGATAGAAAGTTCTTTCGCAGCGGACATCCGGCAATAATGCCCCCATGGAGCCACCAACGTGTCTGACGAGTCCGCCCAGGGGTCTCTTGTCCTGGATACAAACCCCTGCCCCTTCCGACTGAGCCGAGAGGCTAGGAGGTCCACATCTGGTGTACCCCACCTTAGGTAAAGGAGCCGGAATACCTCAGGATGTAAGGACCATTCCCCTGGGTCCAGCATCTGACGACTTAAGTCGTCCGCCTGCCAGCTTTCTACGACCAGGATGTATATGGCCGACAGAGCCGACACGGGTCGCTCTGCCCACTGGAGGATGTGCGTGACCTCCCGTGCTGCAGCTGAGCTCCTTGTTCCTCCTTGATGGTACGCCACCGCCGTGGTGTTGTCAGACTGGATCCTGATCAGACGCCCTTGTAGCCTCCTTGACCATGTGGAGAGGCACAGCCTGATCGCCCGATGCTCAAGCACATTGATCGGCAGTTGGGATTCTTCCCGCGACCAAAGGCCCTGGGCCGACTGTACTCCCAGAACATCCCCCTCCTCACCCCAACCAGTCAGGTGGGCGTCCGTTGTGATCACCGTCCAATGGAGATGAAGGAACAATCTCCCGGACTGAAGGTTCGGAGACCTCAGCCACCAGAGAAGGGAATCCCGGACTAGCTGGCTCACCCGAATTTGACAATCCAGGAATAGTGGGGATTTGTCCCATTTTGACGAAACCTCCTTTTGTAGGACTCGAGTGTGAAATTGAGCGTATGGTACCGCTTCGAAAGTGGCTACCACAAGGCCCAGAACATGCAGAAGCACAGCGACGACCACCTGCGGTTCACCAATAACCTCACCGCAGCTTGAAGAGTCTGCAGCTTGTCTGAAGGGAGAAAAACTCTTGCTTCTGAGTCCAACAGTAAGCCCAGGTACTCCAGGTGTTGAGTCGGCACCAACACCAACTTCTTTAGGTTCAGCACCCAACCAAACTCCCGGAGAGTCTGTATGGTGATCGTTACATCCTTCCTCAATTCTGAGGCGGAAGCTGTCATCAGAAGGAGGTCTTCCAGGTAACCTACGATTGCGATCCCACATTGCCTTAACAGTGCCAGAATTGGAGCTAACACTTTGGTAAAGACTCGGGGCGCTGACGCCAGGCCAAAACAGAGAGCCACAAACTGGTAGTGTTCTTCCCCGACTGCAAATCGCAGAAACCTGATGCCTGAAGCATATGGGTACATGTAAGTAAACGTCCTGGATATCCAGGGACGCCAGGAGGTCCCCCTGATGGAGTGCAGCGACCACGGAGTGAACCGATTTCCATCTTGAATCTTTGCACTTTCACAAAGCTGTTGAGGGCCTTCAAGTCCAGGATTAGACGTACCCCTTAATTTTTGGGGACTACAAACAGATTGGAGTAGAATCCCTGAAACCTTTCCGGCATAGGCACAGGTACCATCTCCCCATGCAATAGCAGGTCCTGTACTGTCCCGAACAGGGCTTCCCAATGAGCCCGAAGCAGAGGTAGGTTAGAGGGAAAAAAAATATCTGTTTGGAGGACAAGAAAAACTATCTTGTATCCAGATGAAACCAGTTCGCAGACCCATTGGTCGGACAGTAGAGAGGTCCACCGAGCTGTCAACTCCCGAAGGCGACCCCCCCCCCCACCCGAGAGTTGGGCGGAGGGAAACCTTCCTGCGGCAACATTTTTGCTCGCAGACTTGTTTGGGATGCTTTTGTCCTTCAGCAGGCTCCTTGTTGAACTGGTAATGCTTATCTGCTGACCCGGGCGGGTGAAAAAGCAGTTTCTGAGCGGAAAGAGGGCCCTTGCCTACGGCGTGGCTCCTTACCCTTCCTGGACTGTGGGAGCAACGTGCTCTTCCCGATAATTTTTTTAATAATGTCATCCAACGAAGCGCCAAAAAGCCTCTCCCCTTGGAAGGGCAAATTCGCCAGTGTTTTTTTTTTTTTAGATGCCTGGTCCGCAGACCAGCATTTCAGCCAAATCAGGCGCCATAGCACCACTACGGATACAGATGCTCTAGAGAGCAGGGGGACCGTATCCAGGGCCGCATCAAAGATATACTTAAGGCCATGCACTAACTGGTCTGCCAGCTCTACACAGACTGGGGGAGACTGTTGCTTCTCCAATTCACGGTGCAACAACTTTGCCCATTCAGTAAGCGTCTGCGACACCAAGGCCATGGCCAGCATAGGTCATAACGCTGACCCCACTACCGTAAACATGGACCGGCCACTGCCTCGGCCGTCCTGTCAGCAGGGTTCTTGAAGGCAGAAGTCCCTTCTACTGGAATCGTGGTTACTTTAACCTGGATACCGGGGGGTCAACGACCAAAGGAGACGCCCATTTTTTCAGGAGGCTCGCCTCAAAGGGGTAACGCACCGCCATTCTTCTTGGGACTGAAAAGGCCTGCTGCGGGCTTCCCCATTCCTTGTAGATGAACTTATCAAGCTTTTTTTTACCCCCTTGTGCCTGCACGCCGCTTCCACCCTGGCAACAAGTTCTCCAGGACCGCCGACAAAGCGCACATAGGCACTGCATTTTTTGCAGGCGAGCCGGTTGCAATAACAGGGATGTCTGGGGAAGAAGCACCAGCTTGAGACACCATGCTGACCCTCACTCACCTGCCACAACTTAGGGACTTAAGGCAAGATACACAAATCCCACCCTCCTAGCTGCTCACAGGCTGAGGGGCCCCTCCGCAGGACTCACCACCCTGACCGAGTGCTGCGCTGTGCTGCCGCTGACCACTCTGCCCTGTTTCAGTCACAAAGTGCTCAGAGTGAAAACCGCGCTGTTCAAGAGGTACACAGACCCAGCACTAGAGGTAAAAACATGCTGAGGCTACAAGAAAATGGCCGTCGGCCATCATTGGCACAAAAATCACCAAGAAAATGGCCGCAGAACCTTCTAGAAAATGGCCGACAGCCCATACACTGCATAAGACTACAAGAAAATGGCCACGGCCTCTCCTGAGGTAAATTTACTTTACAATAGTCAGAAAAAACTGAGCTGCAGGAAGCAGGGTGAGGGGTTAAAGCCAGAGGGGCCACCCTCTGATCGGTGCTCTGTGCAGTCTTGCTGTTTTTACATGCGTTACATATTTTGCCTAGTCCTCTCCTGAAGGTGGCGTGATAACCCTAAGGTCAAGGAGGGTTAATGTTAATGACCTGTGTCTGTCAATGAATGAAAGAGAAATAAGTCTAGAGCATGATCACATTTCAAGCATATATAACATCACTTCCTTCATACCTGAAACACGGCTCTGTGATCTTCTACCACCTGCTCTTCCATCTCCACCATCTGTGACACGGCTTCATGAAACGTGAAGAGCTGTGGGGACACCTCTTCTTCCTGAAAATGTGAACAGATTATAATTGCTGCCACATCATATTGAGCTAAAAGATATGGACATCAATTGTATATGGTACAAAAAGTATTGGCATAGAATGCGGATCTCTACACTTACAGTAGACTCATTCTAGTACAGACACAGGCACAGGCACTATGCTCAAAGCCCTTTGCTTGCGGAATGGCATGTGTATAGGCGATTGAGTTTTTTTTTGGAAAAGATCTTGAACAGTTTCACTGTAATCCACAAACGAACATTATTCTATGTAGGAACACCCTTAAAATTCCCTTCCAAGTTTAAAAGTGCCAGATGTTTGGTGCTCATGTTTCTGGACTGTACAAGAACAAAAGCAGTTAAACAATGCTTCATACGCCGATAGAGAACATCCCCTCCACCTACCTTGGGGACCTTTTCATATATCGGAACATTAACCAGCAGCTTGCTTACCAGCTGACAATGTGCTACATCGAAAGCAGAGACAAGATACCTCTCTGGGAAGTGAATACATCCCAAATGTGTGCTCATTTGTAGCTGGGTGTTTTTAAGGACTTTGAATAAGCAGAAGGAAGCTGATCAACATGGAGTACTAGACATTGCCCTGGACCTTACATAACAGGAGGCTGCCATTTTCAGTGCTGCTGTGTCTTTAACATCACACAAAAAATTACTTTGCAGTATTGTAACTCTCCATTACTACCAATCAAAAAAAAAAAAAATTTGGTTTAATTTATTTACCCTTTTTTCTCTTCACACTCCACTCTCACCCTGCTCTTATTGCCTCATGGAATAACCACATCACATACTCCAAAAGGTATTGGCTTCCACACAGTGGCTGGATGAGGACAGACATGGCGGCACATCATCAGAGAGCCGGCTGCAATAACCCATAAGAGGCAGTTGGTTGATGAGCTAAAAAGGGTAGACGGTGCTGCAGGATCTGGCGTGCAGCAGATCACCGGATGTGTAGATCCCCATCCCATCAAGGCTAAGCAGCTGCACTGGACTTTTTTCATGGGGCCGCATATATGTGTATGTGTCTTTGTGCTGGGAGTGTGTTACACAGCATGTTCCCAGCACAGAGACTGTGGTCTCACTGTGAGCCATGGGTCTTGTACTAACAATCGGGACCCAGAACTCCCGGCTCACCTGATGGCTGTGCTAGCCTCTGGTTGGCCATCACAGTGATGAGTCGCTGTGAAGTGTTTCTCTCTGTGAATGGAGAGAGATGCATTATTTTTTCCTCTACAAAGAGAAAGATAAACCGGCGTAAAAAAAAAAAAAAAAAAAAGAAAAAAAAAAAAATTTGAAGAAAAAAATACCAAGATGGTTTTCTCCAAGTCAGTGCCAGGGTTACTGTTTGGGTAAAGGAGGGTCAAAAGTCAGGGTCAGCATATTTTGGGCTGGAATTTATTTTTTAATTAGCATCAGTATCAGTGTTCGTGTGTGGGATAAAAAAAAAACAAACGCGCACTAGTGTTTCTGGGCTGTACTACGGGTACATACAACATACACATATGTGGTATCGCTGCAATCGCCAGAAGCAGGAGAATTTCTTTTGGGTTGTTCTTTGGTGGTAATTTATGATAGTAACAAAAATACAGCTAAATTTTACTTTTTTTTTACCATTTTGGGCCAGTTCTCCTTTGATATTACTAAAAATCAGGCGCTTAAAAAAAAAAAAAAAAAAAAAAAAATAATGAATAAAAAAAAAAAAAAAAAAAAAAAAAAAAAAAAAGAAGAAGAAGGAAGACCAAGGTGTCCTTAAGAAAACAAGATATAATCCACCTGGCTGCACAAAGTAATTGTGACGATATGTATCGTTTTACCAATGCAGGTCAAAGTAGCAAAATTGTGCTTAGGCAATAACATTTGTTCTAACCTTAGGTGTGAAGAGGTTAAACGAGATACATTATAATAACCTGACATAAAATTGCTCAGTTAAAAAACAAAACAAAAAACAAACCCTACATGAAATACATATAGACCTCCCAAATGTACACAGTCCATGCAGCATTCAGCAATGACATGAATCGCAACAGATGGTGTAATAAAGGAATCCACCCACATTTTGTTCACACAGAAGTTTGAGGTCATCCCTCTGAGGAGAGCTGCCTACTCCCCACAGTGACTCCAGGTCATCCAGCTGATTCGGGGCGTGATGCAACATGGGGCGCGGGTCTCCAACACAATTTGGATCAACAGTCAGCTCTTTCACTCTGAAACAGAAGATGATTTATTAGACCAATCTACTACAAGAGACAGTGAGAAATAAACATATGATGTAATCAAATATTCTTAATGTAAAATGCCCCCTGTATAGATCTCCTTGTAAAATGATCAGCAATGTTCCATCCAAGCTTAAAGTGGTTGTAAACCCTTTACAACCACTTTAAACTACACTGCTACACTAAGCTGCACTGGATATCTCCTAAACCTGCATGGTTTAGGAGATATCCCTGTATTTGCATGTGCTGACGTCATCGGCACATGCGCACTTAAGCCAACTGAAGCAATGGCACATACGTGCTGTTGCTTCAGTTGTACTGTGCTGTTCCCGGCGGCTCACACGCGCATGCGGGGGCAACGCCATCACTGCGCCGGACAATCGCGGTGCTGTTCCTGGTGGCTCCCACGCGCATGCGGGAGCAACGTCATCGGGGGGAGACTAGGACCGCTGCAGGGACTTCGTTCTTGGGTAACAATAATGCATACAAAGCTCATTACGCCTTTATCTTGCAGTTTTTTTTTTTTTTTTTGCAATTGTTAAATTGCAAAACCTCTGGTTTATTGCAAACCACATTTTTTTTAACATTCTACAAATGCTGGTTACATTTATTTACCTTTCTGATGAAAGTCACTGTACTTATGGACAAGAACATCCTCAAATCCTGTAACTGACCATGGTGGAAAGCCATGCTATGGCCACCTGCCCTCACCACATCTGTTCCTGTCCATACATTGCCAAGATCAGTATATTTCTGAACTGCTGCAGACGGTACAAATCAATAACAAGCCGACAGGCTCCACAGATATCTTTATCTCACATGGAGATATAAATCCACATATCCACCAAAATCTACTGCTCCAAAGAGAGTAATGGATGGTCCGATCGGGTCGCCTGGAAAACGGACAGGTGGACCCGATCGGTTCGTCAGTGTGAAAGGGGCCTTATGCAGCTGAGAACAGAGGGAATGTGATTACTTATTAAAAAGGGTATATATATTATTTCTTGGTTATATCTTTACACAAATGTTTTGCCTTTCATTTATATTTTAAACTGAATCGCTTGTTTTAAGTGATCATTACAAATCACTTTAATTACCTATGACAATTACCTATGACATATTGTGGCGCTTTCATCTCCACTACAGATGCTTCTTCAGGCTCTCACCAACATCTGAGTTGAAGCAAATCTGTTTACAGAGTTCAATAGCTCAAAATGCACACCCATTCTAATAAAACTTCTGATCTAGCAGAAGTGAATTGTGCTCCTTATCCGCCAAAACAGGAAAGAAGTTAAAAGCTCTGTAGAATCGGCTATTAAGGAATCATATAAATTGTAAAGGAATTGAAGGTCAACTGATGGAACTTTCCGATACTCCCTGTCTGTTGCTTAAAGGTGCGACAAGGAGATCTCTACAAGATGAGAGCTTAAAGAAAGGAAAAAACAAAACAAAAAAAAAAAAAACAAACAAAAAACACACCTCAACAGAAAATAAATTCATGCTACCAAACTATAATGGAAAATCATATAAGCATGCAAAACACATTAGAAATGAAGAGCATGAATTAAAGAAAGAACAGAGACCAAAGCAATACACATGGGTGATAACAATATCTGAAATGTAGAAGGCAGGTTAGACCTGGTGAGCGTAGGAGAGAAGTCATCATACTCATAGGAAGGAGAGAGATCAGAGCGACTTCCGCCACCCTGAGAGAAGGGAATATCCGACGGACTAATTCCAAATTCCTTTACTCTGCAGGCCCAAGACACAGCAGAAAGATGGAGGAAAGGTTGAGAAGGACACAAAACATTTCATCACTGTCCATCCACACAGTTAGGCAGAGAGAACATTCACACTGCCAACACATATAACGTCAGAACTAGGGATGGGAAAATCAATTTTCGATTGGCTGCTTGCCTGGCAAATTACTACCCTGCAACTCTTCTGAAGATTTTTATACTGACTGAAACTCAACCAGCTCATGAATGATAACCAGATTCATGCGAACCCCAACTCACCAGAGATCGGGTAGAGGATGAATTCAGCAAATCAGAAGCATCAAAGAGCTGCAATTCACTTGCAAATCAAATCATACGATTAGCTCATCTCTAGTTCATAGCTTTGATAAAAATCAATATGCAAAAACAATGGGTAGTATACACTTCATTATAAACTGCCACCCCAAATCAATACTTCAACAGGAAACATGTAATAATGTTCACTTGTAGACTTCACCTCTTGTGTACAATATGTAATACCATACATGATTTGTGTCAGACCATGCAAAGGTCATCTGCAATAAAGACTGATAATGTTGCTTATAAAGTAAAAGAGAATGTAAACAGGAATTTTGATGTGCCTGTAAATTCCATAACGAAGTACAGTACAGGACAAAGGAATGGATTCCTCAGCCAGCCAAAGATTTGAACCATGTATGGGCAGGTTGAATGTACCCAAGTTGATTTGATCAATCAACTTAGGTACAACCAGCCTGTTTAATTTTAAATGCGATTATTGCTAGTGGCTGTTATGGACGCTAGCAATAATTACTGTTTCCCGACGGGAGAACGCATGGCTCAGCGGGAGGGATTTCCCCCATTGACATTGACTGACTGATGTGGAAATCAAGCGATTCCCTTTCCTGCAACCTGTGATTCCATGAAACAAATTTGTTCCATCTATGGCCAGCCTTATATATTTATTTTATATTATGGAGATTATCTTCAGGAGATTGAACACTGGCATAAGCTTTTCAGGGGCCGCTACCCCCCCCCCCCCCCCAGACTTTATCCGTCACAGTGGGGATACCATTGAAGGGATCTGGATGTTCGAGGAATGGACCATGGTACTGGATCTGTATAGCACCTGGAGCACCACATGCCAGGTGAGCACAGAATGCAGGCCTGAGTGCCCAAAATAAACATGGTTGTATTGTCCAGGTGTGTGTGCTTCTCAAGGTATGCCCCGAGGGTTACTGATCTGGAAACTGCAAGCAAGCCATAAGACAATAAGCATTCTGATCTTGACAGAAATATCAGAGGGGGTAAAAATAAAAATAAATAAAAAATCTTCTCAAAACAAACTGAAGCCTTGCGGAGCGGTGGGGTTACATGGATACACTTGGGACGGGACACAGGCATTGACAGGCTGCGCTGATGGCCACCAATGGGGCTGCAATTATAGGCACTGATGAAGCTGCTCTGATGGGCACTGATATGTTTTATGCTAATAATTGTTAATATTTATTGTTGGAACTTAATTCTGCATAAAACACTTAAGAGTGCAATTTCATGATAATTTACGCAGGTGCAGGGTAGGGATTTAAAAATAGTAACTTGATCCTTCTATTAAGCATTTGCATCAGATTTCTCAAACCTTTGCATTCCTGCGCTTTATATGATTACCAAGCCAGTCCCCTTCATGACATCGTTGAAAAGGGGCGGAGCATGGGTGACCTTAAAAAGATGCTGCCCCTTTCCCCCCCCGAAAAAAGTTCTGTGACCACCCATGAACATGTACAGCTCAGAGGAGAAATCAGTGTTCACTATATAATTTGCCACCCCAGACCTGCCTAGATGGCTTGTTAGTCACAGATATATAGGAAAAAGACCACACAGCAGGGAAACACAGAGCAGTCATGCACTTTCATATTATACACAGAGCATGTGTACTCTATAAACTAAAAAATACACAAACACTGTACCATAATTAGTCTTGCATACCACAATCATGAAAGCACAAATCCAGAACCTAGCATGGAATATTGCATACCTGTTTGCGTATCTTAAAGTGTTCAAAGTATTTTCACAGGATGCCATACCAGGAGAGATTGTAGCAATCTAAAATTAAAATTTTTACTCAATTATTTGACTTCATTAGAGAGATTTTTTTTTTTTTTTTTTTTTTTTTTTTTAGCAAAGTGCATTTAAAGTGTACCTATTGCAGCCATCTAAAGTAGGACACAGTATACTCCTACCCCTAACAATGTTTTCATCTGTTCTCTGTAAATGTCTGATGCAACCTTTGTTCAGCTATCATCAGTGGTCTGCATGTACTTCCTGGAATTAGATATTGGCACATATCTAGGCAGTGGCATATTTACAAAGCAGATTAGAACTTTCTTAGGCAGGCCATAGGCAGTGCGAATTTCTTTCCTGCAACCATGGGTTGCAGGAAAGAAATTTGCATTACTCCCCCATCAACACAGATAGTGTTGACAGTGGAATCAGCAATTGCCTTCGCCCAGTGGGGGAAGCCGTCCCTACTGGGATAAGACCGCAATTATCGCTAGCGACTATAGCAGCCGATAGAGATAAATCACAAGAGAATCGGGTAGCCTGGTTGTACCAAAGCTGATCGATCGACCAACCAACTTGGTACATTCAGCCTGCCCATTAATGGTTTGAATCTCAGATGGTTCCTGCTGAGCAGCCCAAGATTTGAACCATGTATGGTAAGCCTTAGAACAGAAGGCACTATCCCCCACAGATATTCATGCCTCTTACTGGACAGGGTTCATCTCAAATTATAGCGATCAAACATGCCCATGTATAGAGAAATGATGCTCTCACACCAGACTTTTAGGAAAGGTGTATGCCCCATTGGTATATTCCAGCACTGCTGTGCATGACAAACGGATCATATAAGAAAACCACTCAAGCAGACCAATTCCATTCAGTTTAAATCTCATAAGGAGGTAGAGAGTAGAAGCAGTGTAGTATGTCAATAAAAGGATTTTATTAGTCTTGCACTTAAATGTTTAAAAGCATCAATCAACGGTATACAACTCCACAAGCACAGCCACACGAATTGTCAGCGGACCCGTGTGTGATGACGTCATAGATGTGGGTCCACTTGACGCATTTCCCCGTAACAGGCATCCTCTGGCAACACCTGAGTATATCAACCAGGTATACTCAGAGCAGTGACGCACAACTGAAAACTCATGTGTTTCCACATTTTATTACATTGTTTTGGGGAGGCTTGGCTTTTAACCGGTTCCCGACCGGCACACGCCGATGTACGTCGGCAGAATGGCATGGGCAGGCATATTGGCGTACAGGTACGTCCAATCTTCAATGCCGCCCTGCCATCGCAAGCGCGCCAGCAGCGGCATGCTTGCATGCCGGTCCGGACCCCCGTGAGTCCGGTCGTGGGTCCCGCGGACTCGATCGCCGCAGGCATACCCGCGATCGTCTCACGGGGCGGCTGAATGGAGGAAATGCCGTGTAAACAGCATTTCCCCATTCTGCCTAGCAACTAGTGATGCTGATCTCTGCTCCATGTGATTGGAGCAGAGATCAGTGTTCACTAAATGAAAGCCCAGCCCCCCCAGTTAGTAACACACCCCTAGGAACACTTAACCCCTACACTGCCACCCACTGTTAACCCCTTAACTGCCAGTGTCATTTACACAGGAATCACTGCATTTATATAGCAGTGATTACTGTATAAATGACAATGGTCCCAAAAATGTGTCAAAAATGTCCGATGTGTCTGCCGCAATATCACAGTTACAATAAAAATCGCTGATCGCCGCCATTACTAGTAAAAAAAAAAAAAAAAAAAAAAAAAAAAAAAAAAAAGCCATAAAACTATCCCTATTTTGTAAACGCTATAACTTTTGCGTAAACTAATCAATAATCGCTTATTGCTTTTTTTTTTTTTACCAAAAATATGTAGAAGAATACGTATCGGCCTAAACTGAGGGAAAAAAAAAGTTTTTATATATATTTTTGGGGGATATTATAACAAAAAGTAAAAAATGAGTTTTTTTCAAAATTGTCGCTCTATTTTTGTTTATAGCGCAAAAAATAAAATAAAAACCGCAGGGGTGATCAAATACCACCAAAAGAAAGCTATATTTGTGGGAAAAAGGGACGTCAATTTTGTTTGGGAGCCACATCGCACAACCGGGCGATTGTCAGTTAAAGCGACGCAGTGCCGAATTGCAAAAAGTGGCCTGGTCTTGGACCAGCAAAATGGTCCGGTCTGTAAGTGGTTAAAGAGGAAGTAAACCATTTATTTTTTGCATCCTGTATTTGTATCTATAGGTAAGCCTATAAGGCTTACCTGTAGGTACTGTAAATAAAATCTCCTAAATTTCATAGTTTGGGAGATATTCACTGTATACTGCGCCGATGACATCATAAGCGCATGCGCTCTGAAGGAACGGTTGCTTGTGCTGTTTCTTCAGGGCCTGTGCTGTGACCAGCGGTTCCCACACGCATGCGCAGGAGTGACGTAATCGTGGCTCTGGCCAATCACAGTGCTGGAGCCCGCGACCCTGGAAGAAACACGGGGGAAGATGTCGGTCATTTTAGCGGTGTCCACCTGCAGGGCTTCATTATAAGGTAAGCGTTTCATAATGAGCTAGTATGCGATGCATACTAGCACATTATGCCTTTGTCTTGCAGGTTTTTGTTCTTTTTTCCACTGAGGTTTACGTCTTTAAGGGGTGGAAATGCAGATATGCACAAACAGCACACCAAATCAACACATTTTTACCACTCTATGCACACGAAAAGTAAATGTGCCTAATGCTGTGGGTTACTGTAGGCTGCACTATCTTACTCAAGCGGTAAGTGCATTATTAAAGCCACGAAAAAATCTGATCCAGATAGTCCCAGATTTAACCTCACTGTAATAATCAGATCCCTTTATGCTCTTGTCTTGTGCCTTAATGTAGCAGCATCATCTGTACATGTGGCGGCCTTCCTCAGTGTTCCCCAAAGGATTTCTATAGGTTCCTTAGGCATTGAGCAGGGGCGGCTTGATCGCTCATCTGCATAGTTCTGACACCAACATCACTCAGCTAAGCAGCAATATGGACCTGTAATCGTCAATGTAAGGGGTATTCTTTCCACCAACTACAGTGTATAGGGGCTTTTCACCTGATGACTACCAAGATAAAGGGGATCTTTTCGTTCTGTCTCCATTTTTCTCTGGCCATTATTAAATATTAATATTACTACAAAGAACTGTCAATTGTGCGTATAGGCTAGGGTTGTTCAAAAATATTTATATCTATTAAAACGTACCACTTCCACTAATGTACCATGAGAAAAACATGTTTAGCAGCAGGGATAAATAAAGTTTAGCAGAAGTTTTCTAAGAAGTTTTTTTCATGAGTAAAATGACAGAGCATAAATGAGAATAGGAGGTATAAGAGGGAAACACTAACACCATCTGAGTTTGGAGGGGGGGGGTCTGGGAAACGCTCAAGTTGCACCACAAAACCTCCATCAACCACTACAAGTTGAATTGTAAGGAAGAACAAACATATTGCTGAATAGGATCCTTCCAATTAAGGAAACTAAAATATGAAAGCAAATCTTACCATGCATGTGCGAGAGTTTTCACCGATAAAAGAGTCCCGCAAAACTTGAGTTAGTTTACTGGCTCTAAACGGGGTATGTGGTTTATTCCTCCCTAGAGCACGAATGCACTCCTAAAAAATAAAAATAAAAAAAAATAAGAGAATATACACAACATTTCACACTTCACTTTTGATAAAACTCCCAATTGTGACCCACGTTTTAGTAGTTTCTATAATTGAGTGGCCTATTCTTTAAAAATAGGATTTTTATAACAGTTTACCTGTAAAATCCTTTTCTTGAAGTACATCATGGGACACACAGCCTAAAGTAATTACTTAACGGGGTTATAGCCACCTTCAGTTGTTGACACTGGTATACCCAATACAGGAAGTCGACTCCCCTATAGAACCCCTGTTCCTCCCAGGAGTACCTCAATTTTTGTAGCCAAGCAATATTAATTAAAACCCCATAAAGAGAGGGGCGGGACCTCTGTGTCCCATGATGTACTCCAAGAAAAGGATTTTACAGGTAAGCTGTTACAAATCATGGGACACAGAGCCTGAAGTAATTACTTTATGGGGCGTCCCATATCAATGCTACTTCAGGGGAGGGAGACAACCCATAGGAAAGCCCCAGAAATTGGGACTTATACTGCTGCCAGCAGCACACTGTGCCCAAAGGCGATATCCTCATTCCTCCTTACATCCACCTGATAAAATCTTGCTCATATATGCTCTGAAGACCAACTTGCGGCCTTGCAGATCTGAGACATGGGGGTCTGGTGACGCACTGCCCAAAAAGCACTAACCGCTCTGGTAGAGTGTGCCCTGTAGCTCAAAGTAGTCCGGTGCATCCCTCTTCATCGTTTCAGGTCCAATCAGCCTGAATTTTGGCTGAATTAGTTGCAGCGGAGATATATGAACTGGCTCCATAGAGAGCCGGTCAAAATTTACTGTTATTGCGATTTGGATTGCAGGCGCAATAGTGTGAACCCAGTCCAAATGATAGAGACAGAATATCAACCAAAACTCCAGAAAAAACACACAATACAAAAGTTAATTGAGTTGCAGTTCAGTGAATAAAATAAGTATTTGAACCCCTACCAACCATAACTCTGGTTCCCACAGACTGGCTACAGTATGTGCTCGTGTGGTATACAGATTAGTCCTATCAATTTAAGAAGGCGATTCCAAATATTATATATATATATATATATATATATATATATATATATATATATATATATATATATATTTCATTCAGTTATATGTATAAAAGACACCAGTCTACAATTTCTTCCAATCAAACCTCACCATCATGGGCAAGACCAAAGAGCTTACAAAATACGTCAGGGACAAGACTGCAGATCTGCACAAGGCTGGAATGGGCTACAAGACCATCAACAAGAAGCATGGTGAGAAGGAGGCAACTGTTGGAGCGATTATTCGCACATAGAAGAAATACAAAATAACCATCAATCGTCCTCAGTCTGGAGCTCCATGCAAGATTTTGCCTCATGGGGTAAGGACAATCATGAGAAAAGCGAGGGATCAGCCAAGAAGTACATGGGAGGAGCTTCTGAATGATCTCAAGGAAGTTGGGACCAGAGTCACCAAACAAACCATTAGTAACCCAATACACTGCCATGGATTGAAATCTTGCATCGCCCGCAAGGTACCCCTTCTCATGAAGACACATGTACAGGCCCATCTGAAGTTTGTCAATGAACATCTAAATGATTCAAAGAAGGATTGGGTGAAAATGCTGTGGAGAGATGAGACCAAAATTCATCTCTTTGACATGCTCAACATGTTTTAAGGAAGAAAAATGCTCACTATGACCCCAAGAACACCATCCCTACAGTGAATCACAGAGGTGGAAACATTATGCTTTGGGGCCGTTTCTTGGCTAAAGGTACAGGGCAACTTTGCCGCACTGAGGGGCCATGTATTGTAAAATCCTGGATGAAAACCTTCTTACCTCAGCATGAACACTGAAAAAGGGTCATGGATGGGTCTTCCAGCATGACAATGACTCAAAACATCACGTCAAGGCAACAAAGGAGGGGCTCAAGAAGAAGCACATTAAGGTCATGGAGTGGCCTAGTCAGTCTCCAGACCTTAATCCTATAGAAAATGTATGGAGGCAGCTGAAACCTTAAGGATTTAGAGAAGATCTGTAAAGAATGGACTGAAATCTTTCCTGAGATGTGTGCAAACCTGGTAACCAACTACAAGAAACATCTTGCCTCTGCTTGCCAACAAGGGTTTCTCCATCAAGTGCCAAGTCATGTTTTGCTTGGGGATCAAATACTTATTTTGCTCATTGAACTGCAACTCTATTTGTTTTATGTGTTTTTTCTGGTTGATATTTTGTCTCTCATTTAAAATACACCTATGATAAAAATGAGAGACTAATTTTTTTGTAAGTGGGCAAACCTTTAAAATCTGCAGGGGCTCAAAAAACTTTTTTCCCCATAGTAGTTTGATTTTGAAGCATGCATAATCGGCAATACTTGCATGCAAGCTATGTCACCTAACAGCAGACTTTTGTGGGCTAAATTGCATGGTTTCAATCTCTCAAGGTTACCAGCCCCTATGCTTTTAGTGTCTCACACCTCCTGCTGCATTCTTCCTCACCCTAAAATAATTGAAAAATTCAGCAGAGATAGCAGGGTCCCCCACTGCAATGGCCAAAGCAAGATGGTTGTCACCATGGGAACCCAAGTCCAGTATTTTATTACCTTCCTAAGGTCTCATTCATCTGAGCGATTTACTGCTTAAAGCTCTAATACACTCACAAAAAAACCCCCAAAAAAACCCATTCATTTCAATGGCCCTTGTTCACATCTGAGCAGTATGTCACTTGTAGCAAAATGCTTGTCACTCCAAAAAGTACACAAGCTTCTTTTAGGCAGGATTGACCCCATAGACTTTAATGGGAATGCTTGAACAAAAATTTAACATGAGCATTTTACAAGTGTTTTGTTGCCCGTTTTCTGGCAAAACAGCAGCTCTCCACCTCCAATCTCCTCTCCCTAGTGCGTTCTATTGGCTAAAATGTAAACACTGAAAGTTTGAATGCACATGTAAAATGCTTGTAATACGCTTGCAAAACTCAAAAAAAAAATGCCTGCTCAGGTGTGAATGGAGCCCAGTAGATGTTGCACTTATTATCCCAATTTCATTCAAACTAAGTTTAAAAACTAACCTTTAGAGCCAATAAACTTTTGTTTATCTCAGCCCCTTCAAGTCGTGTTTGTCGGTCTGCACTCGAAGTGTCTGCACCCCTTTCGTTTCCGGCCAAATCAATTAGAGAAAATTTACCATGGAGCTTTCCTTTCTTTCGTAAGATTATCTGGAACACGGCGTGACTTCGAGAGGAGTGTGCATTGGCTGAGGTTTGGCCAGAGGTTCTAATGCCAAGGAAGAAACCAAAAAAAAAGCCTTTATTCATACCGGACAATATGGCAGCACAGAGCAATCTTACAAACAAGCCTACCATGGCACAAACCTTTGTATACAGACCTATGTAATGGAAAGTGTACATAAGGGTAAAACATTTGACTTTTTTGTTCTGGATAGAGTGGGGAAGGGTTAGACCCTATGCCAAGTTTTTATAACAGTCTATGCTCTTGGCAGAAGATTTGCCCATTTGTCATAAGGAACCATGGTCACTAAGGGGAAATCCTATATTTTAGAGCTGTCAAAGTAATTGTCAATGTTGCTTTGCTGGTCTCGGCACTGAACATATAATATTGTATGGAATGTACCTGCAGCTGTTGCCGATCTCGATCAGTTTCAGGACATCTTCCACACATTTCACTTCCCTTTCCTGCAGCCCGACGACCTGCACTTGCTGCTTGCCATCCTCTAAAACACGCAACTTGGTTTTCCGATTCAACAAATCGAAGACCTGGAAATAGTGGAGATATCATGCTCATTTATACGTAAACCTATTTTTCATATTTTTAACTTTGTACTTCTGTGATATTATATATACAGCTTTTTTGATTTCAAACTGTGAAGTCACTGAGACTAGATCACGAGGGGCTTCATATTAATGATAAATTAAAAAGGATAAAACATTAAAACTCATTCCTAGTTTCAAGAACTGGATTTTTAACACTGCGACGGACTGCTGTGAGAACATACATAGAATTTAACGAGATACATTTTTCTTGAGCTTTTCTTGCACTAAAAGTGCCAATAATAGCAATAAATTCATAGTCGTTTTCAGTTTTTAGCCAAGACCATCCTGCATTTTCGGTGCCAAAATTTCCATTCAGTGCACCACTATCATGCACATTTTTTAATTCACATCTTTATTCTAAAAGCAATAAACATTTTTTTGTCCTATTTTTAATACAGTTTGCAAATTGGCTAATTTAATCCAGAACACCTCCATTTGTTCACACACACAAACTATAATATATATATATATATACACACACACTTTTTTTTTTTTAACTATATGCTTGCTGGTAACTTGGGGTTCTCAGACACCCAGTTTCCAAGCATACTGCCACAGCTACACTGAAAACATAAGTCCAGCAAATGTCTTAAGAACATATGCCATTCAAATCATGCACATCCAAAATCTTTAATGAGTCACATTTAAGTTATTTTTCTCTAAAATAATTGGAAAAAGCCTGCAGTCGCACCCAGAGGCAAAATCCCCAAAATATCTGCAACTGGTAGTTTACAGAGGATAGCTAGAAGGAAAATTGCAGGGACACTGCACCTCTACCAAGGTCAACAGGTAAAACATAAAAGAAACAAAATGAATGCAGCCACTACCTTCTAAGGACTGTAAGCTGCAATACATTTTTTTCTTGGGTTTAGTTATCCTTTAAGATGCACTTTGTGGCTTTTCCATAGTGGCATGTTTCCTGGGTAGCACCAGCAATACATTTTACTTTCATCCAACCTTGTTCTTTAACCAAGACCTTGGGAGTGACAGGTATGTATGTGTATATAAAAATGTTATAGTTACACCTTATTAGATGGTGTTCCCATCACTATTTCTTGTTTAAAGGGAAGATTTACTCAGGGAAAAAACATTTGAAAAGTCAGCAGCTACAAATCCTGCAGCTGCTGACTTAAAAGGACACTTACCTGTGCAGGGAGATCCAGCACCATCCTGACCCTAGCTAGTTCTTCCCTAGCCTTTGGGTTCCTGGTGGCAGCATCCTGTTCGAAGCTGGCTATACTGCTTTCGGCTTAACAATTGGCTGCCTGCCGTGCTTTGGGAATGGTCCTGACTGCAGAAGACTGCGGAAGCAGAACTTCTGCTTGCATAGCCTAGGTCAGTGATGGCGAACCTTGGCACCCCAGATGTTTTGAAACTACATTTCCCATGATGCTCCTGCACTCTGCAGTGTAGTTGAGCATCATGGGAAATGTAGTTCTAAAACATCTGGGGTGCCAAGGTTCGCCATCACTGGCCTAGGTGATCTGGGCGGAAGTGGGAGAGGGTACCTGCCAAAACAAGTTAAACCCCACCTCCAAAATGACATGCCAAATGTGGCAGAGGAGGACTTGAAGTGGAACTTCCCCTTTTGGGTGTAGTTACACTTTAAGGAGACACCCCCCTCAGGAGGTGTAGGCAGTTCACCAGGCCATTCCTATTGTTTGGGGACTTCTTCTCTTTGCACAACGTATACTCCTAGTGTGTTGTCTCTCCCTCTTCTATGCGCCTTAAAGGAACCCGAAGACTTACCCACCTTGAAAATGAACTTCCCCACCATTAACTGTCCATTGTCATGTTATTAACATACACAAGTTTCTTATTTACTTTGAGAATTGGCTGTGCATACCTTGTAATTTACATCTACTTACGTATCACTGAGAAACCTGATATTTTTCTGTTGTCTGCTCATTATGCAATATGCTTATTAAACATTTATTGAAGCAGAATTTTTTTTTGTTAAAATGTATTTTGATTTGTTCTTTTATGAGCAAGGTGTTATTTGACTCGCAATAAATGCCGCCCCCTGACGACTCCATCCTTTCCTCTATTTTAATTCAAATTTTTTTTCCAATTCAAAACTTTGTTTTGTTAATGTGTATCTGCACTATTGCAAATACAGAAAATACATTTGAAATTAATATCACTACACTAGAAAAATATATTTTTGCACGCACTGTAAAATCCTTGTTCCTGGAGTCCATAGAGAACACCAAAAGACTGGACACAAAAAAAAAATAAAAATAAAAAATAAAAAACAAAGCAAAAAAAAAAAAACTGTAGGCCAGTCTAGGACAACATTTTCCACTATTAGCATGGCATGGTTTTGTAAAAAATCAGGACCAAAACTCACAAACAGAGGTGGGACCTATGTTCCTCAACGGATGCCATTAATGGAGAGTTGAGAGTTCTTTCTCATCCACTGAGGGTCAAAGGAAGTCATTTAGCTACAAGCAACTAAAGTAACTGAAGACAGGAATCAGGACCAGATTGCAGATCAATGTTCCATTTGGCTCTGTGCAACCAGGAGAAAAAGTGTTTCCTTGCTGCAAAGCCCTACATTTGTTTATGTAATGTCTTACGCCAGTGGGAATTGTACTGACTTCTAAGAGCCAGTGGCTTAAACACCCAAAAATGAAACTGATCATATTAAGTATACCACAAGGGCTGCTTTTTTTTGTCAGAGCCTAATCTGCTCAGAATAATTTGTCCAATTATAGGCTCAGCAGATTATCTGCTGACCTTAAATTACTCAAGATTTTCATAGGTGCGTGACAGGAAAAGGAAAACTGATATTTAAACAAGACCTGTTGCCAACAACCATTTCTTTGGTACACAAGAACACTATGGAAGCAGAATCTGAAGTTTGTGTCTCACCAAATATTCACTGCACAAAGAAAACCTGACAAACAGCTAACTGCCATTTCTTACATGCTTTTGAAAATGCTAGTTGCCCATTTTCTGCATTCCTGGAAACAAGCATGCAAACCAGGAGTTCTGCCTTGATTATTCGAGGTCAGGATCAGAAAGAAGGAAAGTCAGACATTCAAACTACTAGCATTTTAAAAGAAAGCCAAGCAATGGTTACTCCAGTAGTCTTTTCATAATATAGATCATTTCATGACCAAGTATCTGGTTTGTTAGCAACATATAAAGCTCTAACACAGGGGTTCCCAACCCTCAAGGCGGTGCCGGTCTGTGGCCTATTGCGGTCTGGGACACACAGATGAGGGTAAGCGGTGACCGCAGTCCACACAGGCCTATCACAGACCACAGTCCCTGCTCACCTCCTTGACTCCATGCCTGTCTCCCCTCTCCCGGCTCCTCTGCCCGTCCGACGATGTAATTTTATCCACAGGGCAGGGGGCAGGAGGAGCTGTAATGTGGCACCATTAAAGTGCAGTCCCTTTTATATTACAATGTCCCCTTTACATCACAGTGCCCCAGTTTACAGAGCAGTCCTTGTTACATTAAAGGAGTTGTGAACTCTTTTATTTTTTTTTTAAACATAACATACTTACCTCCACTGTGCAGTTTGTTTTCGCACAGAGTGGACCTGTTCATCATCTTCTAGGATCCCTCAACGGTACTTGCGGCTCCTCCCCACATCGGTAAACCCCCTTGGAGAAGCCCTCTCCCTGGGGGGTTACCGTGCGGGCGCGTCGTTCGATTTGATTGACAGCAGCAGGAGCCAATGGCTGCACTGCTATAAATCTATCCAATCAAGAGCTGAGAACCCCAGGCAGAGAGGTTTCCGCCGTGGGAATGAACAGGCTCAGGTGAGCAAAACGTGGGGCTGCTCAGTGACAGGTGAAAGAACACGAGGGTTTACAACCCCTTTAATTTAAAAAGAGACTGCACTGTAATGTATAGGGGATGCTGATGTGATGGGGAACTAAGGACACTGTGGGACTGCTTTAAAGTGGGATCTGTGATGATCACATTTACCATAAAACATAGAAAAAGGAGGCACTAGGAAAGCACAAGAACACTAAATTTCAAACGAGTCAATTTTTCAGAACTGTGGTCATTACTACGACATCAATTGGGACCCAATCCTAGATACATTGAACATGGAAGAAAAATGGGAATGCTTTAGGAGCATATTAAAACAAAAGGTATCACACAGTGATTCCAATGGGCAATAAATATAGAAAAGCGAAGGTGAAACCTGGATGGCTAAACCGTAATGTAAAAAGCCTTATTAAAGAGAACAAAATTGGCCTTTAAACCAGGGGTTGACAAATTTGCTTGGAATCTAGGAGCCAGCTAAAAAAGTTAGGAGCCGGGTCCGTGACGGCGATCTGGACCTGTCCCTGGCCTGACATGGAGCGAGTGAGGGGAAGACAGCCCCAAGCCCCTCACCTGTCTTCAAGTCATTGCCCATAGCTCTTAGAGGGACATTTTATTTATTTTTTTCAAATGACAATTTTTTTTTAAAATGCATTTTAGTGTAAATATGAGATGTGAGGTCTCTCTGACCCCAGATCTCATATACAAGAGGACCTGTCATGCTTTTTTCTATTACAAGGGATTTTTACATTCCTTGTAATAGGAATAAAAGTGACACACATTTTAATTTTTTTTAAAGAACAGTGAAAAAAATAAAAATAAAAGTTAAAATAAAAAAATATATATATTTTAAACGCGCCCTGTCCCGCCAAGCTTGCGTGCAGAAGCGAACGCATATATGAAAGCGGTGTTCAAATCACACATGTGAGGCATCGATGCGATCGGTAGAGTGAGAGCAATAATTCTAGCCCCAGACCTCCTCTGTAACTTAAAAAGTGCAACCTGATTCTCCTTTTGTTAAAAGAAAAATTTCTTCTCAATAAAAACCAATTTAAAAAAAAAAAAAAAAAGTGCAACCTGTAGAATTTTTTAAATGTCGCCTATGGAGATTTTAAAGGGTAAAAGTTTGTCGCCATTCCATGAGCGGGCGCAATTTTGAAGCATGACATGTTTGGTATCGATTTACTCGACGCAACATTATCTTTCACAATATTAAAAACAATTGGGCTAACTTTACTGTTGTCTTATTTTTTTTTTTTATTAAATACATTTTCCCCAAAAAAGTGCGCTTGTAAGTCCGCTGTGCAAATACGGTGTGACAGACAGTATTGCAACGACCACCATTTTATTCTTTAGGGTGTTAGAATAAAATATATATATAATTTTTAGGGGTTCTGAGTAAAGGGAAGGAAGATAGGCTGGCAGGCAGGGAAAATTAGCATTGCATCCATTAGCATTGCTGGTTGTAATTCCAACGGCCACCACAAGAGAGCGCCAGATTCCAGAAGGAACCATAGGATCGTAGAAGGCCTCAAAGCCGGGGGCTAAATTACCGGCCGGCGGCGGCGCAGCCCGACGCGATCGCGCCGGGGGGGGGGGTCCGCGGAGACAGCATACCCCCAGCTGTGCTGCCCCAGGCGCCAGTTCGCTAATTCTAGTCGCAAATGCGACCTGGCGCCCGGGTTTTGTCGAGCCCTGCTTTAAACAATATATAGGGGATGGGTCACCATCAGAATTCCAACACAAGGAATGCAATAAGAAGTGTAAGAACACAATCAGGGCGGCCAAAAAAGTGGAGGAGAGTAAAAAAAATCTAACTTTTTTTTAGATACATCAACAGTAAAAAGGCAAAATCAGAGCACATTGCCCATATAAAAGACGAGGATGGTTACGGATGAGACAGAAGGCAACCGTACTAAATGCCTCCTTCTCCTCAGTTTTTACTCAGAAAAGGGGGGGCGTTATATCGACCACGACAGTACTGTTAGCGACACATTACAAGGCATACCCTCGTGGCTAACAGAGGCCGGAGTAAAGGAAAGACTTGATAAACTTAATACAAATAAATCACCAGGATCAGATGGCTTGCACCTGAGAGTCCTCAGAACTCAGTCAGGTTATAGCTTGGTTTCTAATGTTTACGGACAGCATACTGACAGGATCTGTACCAGCTGACTGGAGAACAGCCAATGTGGTACCAATATATATAAAAAAAAAAAAAAAAAAAAAAAGACAAATTTACTGAGGAAAAAAATATAAGTGGTTATCAGCATGGGTTTACTACCTACCAGACCAATCTGCTAACATTGTATGAGGAAGCGAGTTGCTATCTAGACCGGGGATAGGCCTGTGGATTTAGTGTACCTGGATTTTGCAAAGGCATTCGCTACAGTCCCCCACAGAGGCTTAACCTACAAGGTGAGGTCCGCAGGCATGGACCATAAGGTTTGTTCTTGGTTAAAAAAAAAAAAAAAAAACACTGGTTACAGGGGCGTGTCCAAAGGGTAGTGATAAATAATGTATACTCAGACGTAAATGGGGTACCCCAAGGTTCTTTCTTGGGACCAATCCTTTTCAATTTATTCATAAATGATATAGAGGATGAGATAAATCGCTCAATCTCAGTTTTGGCAGACAAAAAAAAAAAAAAGAAGGGCAATAACTTCACATCAGGATATAGAAATTTTACAGAAAGAGCTGAACAAAATAATGGAATGGGCTAATGCATGGCAAATGAGGTTTAATGTGGAGAAATGTAAATTAAATGCACTTGGGGGCAAAAAAACATAAATGCAAACTATTCACTAGGGGGAGAACCACTGGGGCAATCAAGGATGGAGACAGATCTCAAGGAGAGTGAGGACATGGGGCCACACTATGAGATTGGAGGAGAATCGGTTTAACCTTAACCTCTAGAGATCCACGCTATAGCTGAATGACGGCTACAGTGCGGACCTGCATTACATCTATTGATGCCGTCCCGTGCACGAGAGGCCTGCGCGCTCCCTGAAGGGTGCGCGTGGCACGCTCTGATCAGTGAGTCTATGAGACTCGCTGGATCACAGATCGGAGTAAGGGGTTGATCTCGACCCCTTACCACGTGATCAGCTGTCAGCCAATGACAATGTCAATCCACCTAGTTATATACAACGGGCTACAAAGTGGGCAAAAGAGCATACACAGTAAAATAGTACCGTATATACTCGAGTATAGGCCGACCCGAATATAAGCCGAGGCCCCCAATTTACCCCCAAAAAAACTGGCAAACTTATTGACTCGTGTATAAGCCGAGGGTGAGACATGCCTGTCCATCCCTGTGTGTGTGTCCGTCCATCCCTGTGTGTCCGTCCATCCCTGTGTGTCCGTCCATCCCTGTGTGTCCGTCCATCCATCCCTGTGTGTGTGTGTGTGTCCATCCGTCCATCCATCCCTGTGTGTGTGTGTGTCTCCATCCATCCATCCATCCCTGTGTGTGTGTGTGTGTCTCCATCCATCCATCCATCCATCCCTGTGTGTGTGTGTGTCTCCATCCATCCATCCATCCCTGTGTGTGTGTGTGTCTCCATCCATCCATCCATCCCTGTGTGTGTGTGTGTCTCCATCCATCCATCCATCCCTGTGTGTGTGTGTATCCATCCATCCCTGTGTGTGTGTGTGTGTGTGTCTCCATCCGTGTGTGTGTGTGTGTGTGTGTGTGTGTGTGTGTGTGTGTGTGTGTGTGTGTGTGTGTGTGTGTGTGTGTGTGTGTGTGTGTGTGTGTGTGTGTGTGTGTGTGTGTGTGTGTGTGTCCAGCCTACCTGTGTCCCGAGCCTTTGTCCCGAGCCTCCGTCCCGTGTCGTGCCTTGCCTTCGTCCCGTCCCGTCCTGTCCCGTGCCGTGCCTTGCCTTGCCTCCGTCCCGTGCCCTCTTCGTCGGCGGCCATTGTAAAATTCAAAAGCCGCGCCTCCTCCTTCGCCTGTGATAGGCGGAACACTGAATTTCCCAGCAGCCTGTGTTCCGCCTATCACGGACGTCATATCATCCTCGTCCGTAGTACGAGGATGAGACGATGCCCGTGATAGGCGGAACACAGGCTGCTGGGAAATTCAGTGTTCCGCCTATCACAGGCGAAGGCGGAGCCGGAGGCGCGGCTTTTGAATCATAGAATGGCCGCTGTCTGTCTGCTCGACACGCTGATCGAGCGGGCAGACAGCGATGACTCGAGTATAAGCCGAGGGGGGCACTTTCAGCCTCAAAAAAGAGGCTGAAAATCTCGGCTTATACTCGAGTATATACGGTAATAAAAAAAAAATAAAAAAAACTAAAAAAAAATAAATAAACATTGTACAAATACTTTTATTTGATCACAATCACTACCAAAAATAATCACCTAAGTGTCAGACCTCTACACTTACCTTACCACTGTAGATTTCAAAAAATGTAGCATATACTTGAAGTTCTAGTTTTTTATAGTTTGGTTTCTTCAGCATTTGGAATACATCTCGCGCTGAGGATGGAAAACAAAAGTAAATAAAAGGCAGCCATAAAGACGAGCACTTAAAAACCCACACACATTCCCTAGGCGAATAGGGCCTGTAAGTAGATTTATAAAACAAGGAAAAACATTACTGAAGCAACAAGCAAAGTTATCCAAGTCAAGGTAAATATTGGGTAACTAATGATCAATATAAAATTTGGAAATTGATTATTACAAGCATTTATATAGTGCTGACAATGTACACAGCGCTTTGCATACTGTACATTCACATCTGTCCCTGTCATCAAGCTTACAATCTAAGGTCTCCAACTCACATGCATACATACACCCACATACTATGGCCAATTCAGGCAATAGCCAATTACCTGTCACAGCATGTCTTTTTTGGGGGGATAGTAAGGAAGGGAAACTGTAATATCCAGAGAAAACACACACAAGCAAAGAGAACATGCAATCTCCTTGCAGATAGTGTCCTGGACAGGATTCTGACCAAGGACCCCAGTGGTGCAAGGCAGAAGTTTTTTTGTTTTTTAAAAGGAGGAGGAGGGGGGGGGGGGGGGAGACACAAACAGATATTTTTCTTCCAACACGTCATACAAGAAGCTTACCTGCAAGTGCATATATTCCTTTTGAACAGTCTTGATTCTTTCCAGAAAAATCACCACCCATGGTCTGTAAAGAAATGTAAATTTGCATGAAAGGAAGGGCCTTGATTCATCAAACTACAAAAGCGCCAGTATTGACTGTGGCCTCCCCACGGCTAATTTTTCCCCAATATTGATTTACCATGACCTGTTTTGCAGTGTGGAGGCAACCATTTTGGCAACGGCAAGGCTCATGTCAGGCACTCCATGAAGGAAAACGGTGAGCAATACAGTGGTGGCATCACCAAATCTCACTCCAAAGTCTCACTCACTGCTGAGACCAGCAGTCAGAGGCAGCAGTGTCTCAAATGCTATAACAACTTTATAAAAAAAAAATATAAAATGTTCTTTAGCAAGAAACATACATTCCACATTATGACACCAAAAGGAGTGTGCGCTGTAACTTGCCTCCAGCATTGCTCCTGTTTTTTTGCTGGAGGCTGCCATCTTGTTAAAGTCTAGAGACTGTTTTAACTACTTGGCCCCCACGGTATATCTATGAGACAGTTACAGCGTGGGCTTAAAATGCCGGGCGGGCCTACAAGGAAGTCCTCCCATTCTTGCACTCTGATCGCCGAGTCCTTGGCTGATCACAGATCGTGGTAAAGGGCCAATGAAAATCCCAGTGGTGATTAACCGCTTGCCGGTCTGGGCGAGCATCATATGTCATCCGTCCATTTAAACAGGGAATGCACACGATCGTGTGCGTGCATCCTGTTCCTTTGGTGGCAGCTTGTCACGGGGAGACCGCTGTTTACCACGTGATCAGATCACAGATGGTACCACCCCAGTTTGCACGGCACATGCGTGCGATCGCGAGCGTGCTATGCATGCACATCGGTGGCAGTTTGGTCCCGGGAACACTGCTCGTCACCGACGCTGGTAAACAGCTATTGACCAGTGGTGGTTTACCACATGATCGGCTGTGATCCTTTCACAGCCGATCACTAAATGTAAACAGAGTGGTAACGAGATGTTACCGGGTTCTCTTCCTCACACACCGATAGTGTGTGAGAAGGAGATTGTGGAAACATCTCGTTACTGCTTACAGTACACACCAATCACACTGACTGACTGCCTGCCTGCCCTGCACCTTCTCCCCCATAAAGAGGACCTGCCACAGTTAATCTGAGTACCCAAGTACCTGTCACAGTCCATATGAGTACTGAGTACCCAAGTACCTGTCCCCAGGCCATCAGAGTACCCGAGTACCTGTCTGCAGCCCATGCCTCATAGAATATACATTGGGGTGTTTGCTTTCCAAAAAGTTGGTTCCATTTTGTGGGTAATTCCACTGTCATGGTGCTCAAGGACCTTCAAAAGTGTAATAGGTAGGAATGAAATGAGATATGCAACTTATGCTCCTAGAACTCCTGAACGTACTACTTTAACTTTTGGCCTCACTATGTGGCTAGGCTGTGTAAAAGTCTCACACATGTGATATCGTCATACTCAGGAAGAGTAGCAGAATGTACTTTGGGGTGTAATTTTTGCTATATACATGTGCTAGATTTATAGCACAAAAAATAAAAAACCCACTACTATTGAATACCACCAAAAGCTCTATTTGTGTGAAAAAAAGATAAAGATTTCATATGGGTACAGTGTTGCCTGACTGCACAATTGTCATTCAAAAGAGTGACGATTCTGAAAATTTACCTGGTCAGGAAGGGGGTATGAGTGCACAGTATGCAAGTGGTTAAAGGGTACAGGCGCTTATTTTTAATGTTTTACATAGCTATAACTGCATAAGGGCTGATCTAGCAGGACTTCCTTTTCTGACTTAAGTTCCCCTTTAATGCATTACCTGGCTGCTCTTTCAGTGCCACACTGTGCCTGAGTGCAATATGGCTCTTTCTCTCCTCACAGACAGGTACCAGCAGGAGCCAGTGGGTCCAGGTTCTGTCAATCAAACCTGAGAGGAGGGAGCAGGGGGGCAAGGCCAAGCTGCACTAGGGACAAACACAGCCCCCATAGCAAGTGGCAGACACAGAAGAGCTGGAGCCAAGATTGCTAGTGGTGGACCCCAGAACAGGAGGTTCAAGACCACTGCACAGAGCAGGTAAGTATAACATGTTCGTTAAAAAAAACCTCAGGGCTTTTAGAACCACTTTAAGTGTCACTGCAGCTTGATATTTTATGCCACCTCGTACAACACTGGAAAAAATACACAAGAAATTTATAATATTCTACCTGGGTATTTTTGTGAAATGAGAACTATTGCAACCATAAAGTCATTTTCTAATGAATATTAAAGCACATATCTGATTGGCTGTTCCCAGTACACGCTATTGTCCCTTCGGTCTTCTGATCACAGATCATATACTCGAACCAGACTGTTTCTAACTGCAAATATGCCCATGGCCGAGCATATGAGATTAACAGATTTCAAATACATAATCACTCAGTTTCCTATTGCATAAAGTGGCTGTGGCACCAACAACAAGGGAACAGACTATAACAATAGCTAACTGCTTTTCTTTTAATGTTCATGTCATAGAACCCGATATTGTAGGAATAAAACCTACATGAGTTTTACCGCTTCCAGTTTGCCCATACGCAAAACAAGTGGCCATTCCCCTTTCAAAGATGGTTTCTACCAGAGGTCTTGCAGTAAACCTATTGAAAAACAAAAAGCAGATAATTACATGTTTACAGATCTCGATATAAAATGATGGAAAGTAGCTGATTCGAATTCAACATATTTTACTGCACTGCAATTACTTGGATTAGAAGCCCAGTATCCTTTAGGCCCCATTTAGACTTTTTGATTTGGAATCGCGAGCATAATCGGAGGTTCTGTGCATGATTCCAGATTGCTCAACAATCAATGCAAAAAATGTGATGCATGTTTGGCTGCCATTCATTCTAAATGGCACCCCAAACAGTGTGATTGTGCGCCTTTTAAAATCACGTGACGCCTGTCACCCAATAAGGAGGGGGATCTTCTTTTGGGTGAGAAATGCACATTGGGCAGCCCATTCAAGTGAAAGCGACATGCAGAATTGGGCGAGAATCTCGTGTTGAAAATTGCGAGCAGGAACACTCCTTCCCGCTACATGTAATGTGAACGGAGGGTCATCAGAGGGGTCATCTTTTTTATTTTATTTGCTAAAACATATACATGTTACACTTGCTTGCTCTGTGCAATGTTCATTCACAGAGCAGACCCCTAACCTCCATTATGGTGTCCCCTGACAGAACTATTCAGTCCTTTTCTTCTGCGCGTGCTATTGGGGCACATGTTTGCACGTAATCCCGCGTCACTCTGAGTGCGTCCATAGACACAGTGTGGCTCAGCCCCGCCCCCCACAGGATTTTATTGCCAGCAGCAGGAGCCAAAGGATGCCTCTGTGTTCTGTGTGAGACAAGGAGAGAGAGAGAGCAGAATAGATATTGCAAGCTCTGGGACAATCATACTTCTCCACAGTTTACTACTTAATGAGCCACTGACTCAGAACACTTATGTACAGTACATATTAGGTTTCCTGGCACTTCACGGACAGAATGTTTATCCCAGGCTAGTGACCTGAAGTGTATGTGTCGCCATGACATTTTGTTTGAGCAGGAAAGGGTTAAAAATCAAATCGGTAAATAAAAAAGTCTATGTCCTGCTAGAATGATTTCACTTCACTTCCCATTTTGGACAGACAACAGGAAATTAGAGGAAACCTTCAAACTAAATGGAGTTCCCAATTTAGACAGCTGCCACCACATTTGTTAGCATTGGCAGATTTCCCCTCTCCTCTTGCTTTTATGGCAATTTACTATTTCATATGTTTTTCTGCTTGATGACAAGTCCCCAGTAGGGACACAGACAACAATAAGAAGTTGACACAAGATCTTATCCTTCCCTATTCAATCCAAAACTTTACATACACTTAAGAAGAAAACTGTTGCTTTGTCCTGTATTAGCATACCACAGGTCCCTTAAGGATCGGTTCACACTTGTGCAATGCGGGAACACTGCAAATTCACTGCGGGTTCCCGTATTGCAGCCGACTCATAAGGCAGTTTACATTGCACTATGCAAACTGCTGGGAGTGTCAATAGAAAGTTACTGTCGCCCCCAAAGCAGTTTGCATATCACAGTTTGGACTGTCATTTCAGACATGAATCAGATGGCAAAAAGGGTCCTGTGCTAGTTTGATCCGAATGCGATGCAAATTCAGCCATACTATCTGTATAGTTGGAATCGCATTGCACAGGAATAGCATGTGATTTGCACTGCAAAGGGGTGAGAATAACATGCAATATTGGATAGCGCACCGGTATGAACCTGGGGCTGAAAGTTCAAGCCTGGTCACCCTTGGGCTTGCACATTTCTGCCATGAATCGGTCTTCGATAATTACACATTGTAGTATAAAAGGAATTTATGACATATTTGCCTGGAGCAGATCAGTAATTAGCTCACGTCCATCTATCCCTGTAGAATTGATGTGTGGACAAAGTAACAATCACCTACCACATCCACAGTGGAGGCAGCAATATCTTGGAAAATGCAAATACTGAAAGCAAGGTTATAACCGACCTAAAGCGGAGGTCCACCCTAAAATGGACCTCCGCTCATCGGAATCCCCCCCCTCCGGCGCCACGATTGGCACCTTTCAGGGGGGAGGGGGGTGCAGTTACCTGGATAATCCAGGTAACTGCACCCACTTCCGGGATAGCTGTCTGCGGAAAGGGGCGTAGATTACGCCCCTTTCCGCAAGTGCCCGCCCCTTTGCACAAGTGCCCCGCTGCCTGCTGGGAAACACACAGATCCCAGAGGCAGCGGGGACCGTCCTGATTGCGCCGCGCGCCTCGCGCATGCGCAGTAGGGAACCGGGAAATGAAGCCGAAAGGCTCCATTTCCTGATTCCCATACCCAAGATGGCGGCGGCAGCACCCGAGTGTCAATCTAGAGATCGGCTTCGGGTGCCGACATCGCGGGCGCGCTGGACAGGTAAGTGTCACTATTTTAAAAGTCAGCAGCTGCAGTATTTGTAGCTGCTGACTTTAAAAAAAAAAAAAAAAAAAAAACGCGGAGTCCCGGCGGACTCCCGCTTTAAGCAGACCATACACCAGTCAAATTTGGTTAGAAAATTGAGCAAATGTTATAAAAACTAAAACTTTCAAATGGTTAGTAAGATCAAACTGACAATAAGTCTTGACTGATAGTGGTTTTTAAATAAACAAATAGTTTTTCAAAATTTCCAACTGTACACAAAGTTTTTACTTTGTACAATTTTTACTATTTTAACAAGCATATGCTAGGGACAAACAAATCCTAATTAAAGCGGTTCTTTAGTTACTTTTTAAACTTCCTTCAACAGCACTGCCCCCCCCCCCCCCCCCAAATATAAATGGACACCAAAAACACATTCCCTAGCTGCAAATACCTTCTCTCCATAGTTTCTGTCCACTTTCTACTTTTCCTGCTTAAGCAAAAGACATCAAACATCTGCTTTTGTTGACTCCTGGGATGCATCAGAAATCCCAGGAGTCTTCAGGCTTTTTTCATTTTCTGTGAGTGAAGGGGAGCTGGAGAGGGGGCAAAGAAGAAGAACTACAGGAGGGCAGGGGAGAGCTGACCCCGATGTATACTGCACATGCGCGGTCTCACTATGTGCCGCTATAAACGCACATGCGTGGATTAGCCAAGTACTGCAAGCACACAAACTTGTATTGCGGAGGGCGGAGTAGGTGCATGAATTCCCTAGAAACGGAGGGTGCTGGCTTCAGCTGCCCTCAGTTAAAATACCCATTGTGACCATACAAGATCAGTGGAGCTACAAGCTGCTGTCTTTTACATTGCAGAATGAAGAATTAAGAAAAGTAGGCACGTCATCACTGCAGTTTTTAGATGCTGCTTGAATTTGAGGAGTGACTGAAGTTTCTCTTTAATACATCTGGAATTCCATCAAAGTAGAACTACATGCAAAACTTTTGTTTTCATTTGAATATAGTAAGGAAGAGGTAGAACCCCAGTAAGGATTATTTTTGCAATCTTTGTCCTATTGGGGATATTTCCCTTCACTTCCTGTCTTATAGCCAAAATTGTTGAAAATATAGGGAATTCATTGGGGACCCCCAGGTAACCAGAATTACTGTCCCTATTGGAAGATTTCCCCTCTATTACTTTTCTGGTAACAACCTAAAATTTGTGATTTGCTTTTACTTTCACTGATAATTGTAAACAGGACAAATAGAGAGGTTAAATCTCCCTAACAAAGACACAGACAGCAATAAAAACTGACTGACCAATACCTCTCCACTCCATCCAAAACAAAACAAAACAAAAAAGTTTGCCTTTAGACCCCTTTCACACCAGGGCGTTTTGCAGGCGCTATAGCGTTAGAAATAGCGCCTGCAATCCGCCCTAAAGAAGCTGCACCATTGTATGTAGTGTGAAAGCCAGCGGTGCGCTGGCAGGACGTCAGAAAAAAGTCATGCCAGCAGCTTCTTTGGAGCGGTGTGTTTACCGCTCCTCCACCGCTGCTCCCCATTGAAATTAATGGGGTATCGCTGTAATACCGCCGGCAAAACGCCGCTATTGCGGCGTATTGCGGCGGTTTTAACCCTTTCGCGGCCGCTAGTGGGGGGTTAAAGCGCCCCGCTAGCGCCCGAAATCCGGCGGTAACACGCCGCTAAAAATAGCGGCGTTTTACCGCCGACGCAATGGGCGGTGTGGTGTGAAAGGGGTCTAAGTTATACTTTGAAGTAGCAGGCCTGAAAGAACATTTTAAGACCGTTTGAACAAAATCAGTTGACTTGATGATGGCAATAGCAAACACTCTCTGACTAATACATTTTCAGAATTTCTGTACAAACTAAATTCTACGAGCGTATGGCAAAGCTTTAGAAGACAGACCTGTTATCACTTTACGTAAGCAAAAGATGCAAGACAACACATCACCCGGTCCTTGTAATTATCTCCTCACTCTTTTGACTAAGAAACGTGTCACAGTGGTGAGGTGTTCAAGACAGTAGAGGATTAGCAGCCATTAGTGAGCTTGTTTGTTTATAAGCTAAACTAGGTTTACCAGCAGACACCTGCTTTAAAGTCTTCTCTCAACCAGTGACTGCTAAGCCATCATATCTATCCCGATTACAGTCAGCGTACTCTTATTTTTCTTATTTATTTATTAAAGGGATTACAAAGTCTTGTTTTTTGCTATAAAAACATGTTATACTTACCTGTTCTATTTCAGTGGATTTGCACAGAGCAGCCCGGATCCTCTTCTTCTTGGGTACCTGTTCTGTGCTCCTGGCCCCTCCCTCCTGTTTAGTGCCCCCACAGCTAGCAGCTTGCTATGGGGCACCCGAGTCACAGCTCCCTGTGTCCATTCAGACACGGAGCCCTGACCCAGCCCAGTCAGCTCTCCCCCGGTTGGCTAGCTGACTTTGACAGCAGCAGCCAATAGCGCTGTGTCTGAGCCAATCAGGATGGAGAATCTCGGACAGCTGAGACAGTCCTGGACTTTGCTGGACAGAGGGGGACCTCAGGTAAGGGTTAGGGAGGCTGCTGCACACAGAAGGTTTTTACTCTTAATACATAGAATTTATTAAGATAAAAACAAACCTGCTTTTATAAACACTTTAAGTTATTAACACTTTTACTGTCCTATTTCAGCATAATAAAAAAAATTTCATTCACAATTCATTAAGTCTGCATTTTCACAAGATCTGGTAGAGTGAGTCACTGTCATGACTAGACAGTCTGGTGATTTCTGTCAATTTCCAGTCATCAAAAAGATAAGAACCAGTGTAAGGCTGGCCACATATGGGTAATTTCCTTTCGTTCAATCTGCTGACAGTGGGGAGCTTTGCCTGCAGATTATACATACTACCTATAGTGATAGAGAGCACATTTTCCAACAGGCTGGTTGTACACAAGTCGACCGATAAAACAATTCAGCTGGTTCAGCAGGGACAGAATTAATTTTGATCCATGTACGGTATATATGTACAGTACACCCCTCACATTTTTGTAGATATTTTACTATATCTTTTCATGTGACAACACTGAAGAAATTACACTTTGCTACAATGTAAAGTAGTGAGTGTACAGCTTGTATAACAGTGTAAATTTGCTGTCCCCATTAATGTCTAAACCGCACAGCCAAATTGACACTTTGGGCCCAATTTGGTCATTTTCACTTAGGGGTGTACTCACTTTTGTTGCCAGCGGTTTAGACATTAATGGCTGTGTTTTACGTTATTTTGAGGGGACAGCAATTTTACACATTTATACAAGCTGTACACTCACTACTTTACATTACAGCAAAGTGTAATTTCTTCACTGATGTCACATGATAAAATATTTACAAAAATGTGAGGGGTGTACTCACTTTTGTGAGATAGTGCATGTATGTGCACATGGCTAGATTTACTAGCTCCCAGTATCTTTATCTTGACTACCAAAGTCACTAACTAGAGAGAGTGGTGTGCGTGTATTGTCGGTCACAGCAAAACAGAGCAGACATCATATGGGTATTCACTGAGAAGAAGATACAGAATTTTTACATAGCCTTCTGATCAGACAAACCAACTTTGATTGTCACTTTTATGAAAATGATTCAAAGTAATCAGAATGAAAAGAAGGCAAGGAGCGAATGAAGGAAATACACAGCACCACAAAAAAGTGGTTGAACTTCCTCCTCATTGTCTCTGATGAGGTAATAGGGGTGCAGAGCTGTTGAACCACAACTTAAAATAGATCAGTTGAAGTTTTTTGGCAGAGAATTCAATAAAGATTCTAACCATTCTTCAGGCTAACAGATTTTATATTGCCGTTGGTGTCCCTGCTGTGGCGATTCCCCATACTTCCTGTTATGTCAAAGAGTAGAGTCTCCAAAAAGGAGCATAGAAGTGCTTTTTTTTTTTTTTTTAAGCAGGCAGACTTTTAGAAGGCAGCAAAATCGCCTCCTGAACGCTTGCCAACTATTACAACCCTCTGAAAGACAATCCACTGTGAATCACATAAGGAGGACAGCAAGCATTGCCACCTGTCTGAAAGAATCCCAAATAGCAATAAAATTCAGACCCAATTTAATTTTTTTGTGTTTATGATTACAGATATGCATTTATGTTTATTTTATAACTGCTAGGAGTACAGCTTTAACTACTTTTTATTAATTTAGTTGCATGCTTCGGATCCCTCTTCAAAACGCTTATGTCTTTGTACAATATGGTGTCTAATACTGGACCATTTATTCCAGATGTGGAACGGAGCAGACTATTCCGATCACTGATCGGAGCGGATGACAGGTCCACGTCTGCTCAGTTTATGCAGAGGGGACACGTACAGAGCCCACTCTGCTCTATGGGTGACCATTGTATATGGAACGTCGCTGTCCATCTACACCCCACTACCTCTGATCTGATCAGCATACACAAAGGAGAACAGAACAGATCCCCTTCTGCTTATTTTTAGCAGCCTGATTAGATTGGAGGTTGGTGGGTGTAAACGGACACAAGTCTATTTACAATGGACAATCCAAGCAGGACCAGATAAAAAACTGAAAGGTGGATTTGATCAGAACGGTCGTGTGAAAGGGGCCCGATGCAGAGGAACGAAGGCTATTAAGACAACTTTTATTCACCAGAACATATGTTTGTTTTTGTACACATTGCTGTAAACTACATGTACCTCACAAAACTGTAGCTCCTTTCTTAACATAAATCTCTCAACAGATAAATAGAAAAAGCACTGTAGGTATTATACGAGTTACATACCTGTAGACCATTTCATTTGGCGCAGTTTCATCAAAGGCATAATCAAAACGAAAAGTTTGGTTTTCAAGATATCTAGTGAGATCCACCTTCTGTTTTGGCTCATGCACCATGACTACATCTTTACTAGGAATTGTAATGACATCTAGGTCTTTGATTGTGTTCTCTGAAATGCAAATGTACAATGACATTTTAAAAGAAACATTTCTAAAATAAAAGATAAAACTAAGAATGCATTTAATGAAAACTCTGTAAAACATTAGCAAATTTGAATGCACAAGCAGACTGACCTAAAAGTATTTATGTAGAAAAAATTTATGTAGACACCTGCATGTGTGATGACTAGGATGACTACAGCAATGCATATAGATTTATGTTCCTTCACAGATTCACAAGCAAAAATACATGCATTTTTTTTATAACTCATATCTAGACAAACAGCTAAATAGCTAGCTGAAATATGTCAAGTTTAGGTTATTCTGTCCGTAGTATAGTAATTCAGTCAAAGTTGGCAAACAGTATAGCCATCTCCTGGACCTCCCTGTAGACATGTAAAGATTTTGTATATCTAAACTGTATTTTACAGTATAGTAAATGTATATTTGATTCCAGCAACTCATCAATATAAAAGTATAACTGAAAGGCAAACATTTTTTTTCTTTTTTTTACATTTGGGTAGTGGAGAGGGATTAGAACCCTTGTCCGGCTTTTATTGATGTCTATGGCCTGTTCACCCACTCTATTTGAAGTGAAGTTAAAGAAAATGCCAAATTTTGGGTCGTCTCCACAACAGAAAGAGAGAAAATCTTCCACTAGTTCTGGTGACAGTTGTGGATTTCTTAATTTTGGCGTGATTTTTCTCACTTCCTGTTTTGGCTTCGATCAAGTGTAGGATCTGTTCTTATCAGCGCTGTGCTACTCCTATTTGGGATAGGGCGGGTATGCAAATCATCTGGCGTGATGGTATCTAGATGGTTCATATTGGCAGGGACCGAAATTAGCGCTCCTAAGTTTGGAGGCTGGTACTCGGTCAAGCCCGAGAGAGCCAGAAGGGTGCCCCTGGCGAGGACGGGTGCTGCACTGGTCTGGCCGGAGGCTGGGTCATCCCGGCCTTTTGGCTAGGATTGGTGTGGTCTTTGACAGAGGTCATAACTCCCCCTTACGCTACTACTACCTAAAACACTTTCCCTTTTCTAAAGGAAATTGCTTTTTAGTTTACCGAAGATAGCTGAGAATGTTTATAACATTGCCTGTGATTTCAGTACAGTCCATAGGAGGTTACAGGCACACATGATTTCTGACAAGATCAAAAGGTTTTTTTTGTTTTGTGGACTTATCGTAAAATCCATAGGCTGAAAAGAGACTTGGATATACCCATGGGCAGTTCTAGGTGATATACACCCACCTGTGGGGGGCTTGCACTGAGACAGGATACCCCCCCCAGCTGTGCCACCCCAGGCGCCAGGTCGCTAATTCTAGTCGCAAATGCGACCTGGCGCCCTTGGTTTGTCAAGCCCTGCCATAGGAACATCCCAAAGCAGTGCCAAACATGAGGGGTGGGACAACGAAAAATCCCAAGGCTGATAAAAGAGCCAACCAGGTAACAGAAGCTCAAAGAAACAAACAGGATCCCAACCTGAACAATACCCCTTCAAGAGTGAATAGACCATCTAAACAGCAGCCTGCAACACCTTGCGGCTAAAAGAAGCATCAGATACCAGCACAGCTACGCACCAAGAGTAGATCCCACGGTGGTAGAATCGGCTGCACTGGTGGAGGCAGATGTTGAATCCCTTGATTAAGAGTATGCACAAGGGAGTGCAAGAACAGGGGACGCCAAAGGAAACCGATAAGGCCGACACCTGGCCCTTGATTGTAAAAGCTGCGACCTAAATTTTGGGCCGCCTGCCACGAGAGCATAGGTCCACGGGGAAGACCGGACCAGGCTAGAGCCAAGGAAGAAGGGATGCCCGCAACAGAAAGCGGCAACCCCCGCCTCTCGCTCTAGGGCCACCTCGCACATCACCTGGTTGGTAGGCAGCAAAGCCACATCCTAAATTTTCATCCGCCAGCCACGAGTGCTCGATAGGCCACAAAGCCGCACCCTAAATTAGTGGAGGGCAACCGGAGGGAGGGTTGGGCGGATCTGCGAATGCCTGGTCGGCCACCCAACCATCAGGTGCCAAGGTGTGGTATGACAACCTTGGAGGGAAGTGGGGCGATGGACAGAGTGTTCGAAGCACCTAAGCCAGAGGCCTGGGCCTCACCTGGGGAAGGGGATGTTGAGGAGAACCAACCACCCCAGGGAATACCCACGCCCCACACCACTCCAGGGAAGGAGAGGAGGTGGCCCTTTACTTACCACTCCAGCGAGTGCGCGGGTAGCGACCTCGCGAGACGTTTAACTCGCAGGGCTAGCCCCCGTCCAGTGGGGCTATGTCGCAACCAAACTAGTGTGTAGATGCGTTCTGCACACGTTCGGTCACCCAGACAGGTAGTTGATTGTAGATCTCACAAGAAAAAAAATCCAAGAGAAAAAAAAAAAAAAAGTAGCTTAATAAGCAAAAACGAAAAATTGTTAGGACCAGATAATCCCAGCAGGGAACTAAGTGCTTACTCCTGACTAGGCCGGAAAAAACAAAACAAAAACGAAGGTCTACAGCAGAGAGGGTGTTGTATATCACCTAGGACTGCCCATGGGCGTAGCCAAGTCTTTTTTCTACCTAGTCTCCTACTCATGTAGGGGGCGATATAACCCTATGGTTCAGAATAAGGAAGAGCAGTGTCTGTCAATGAACAAATGAGAAATGTACTTTTGCCGAAAAAAATTTAAGAATAAAATCTCTACACAATTTATTTCCTATTTAAAGCGGACCTTCAGTCATTTTTCAACTTTCCATCCATTACATCTTCTGCCCTTGCCGTTTTAACAGGATAGCAAAACATTTTTTTCTGCCAGTAAATGCCTTATACATCCCACTTCCTCTTTCATGCGATCACTGCCAGAGACTATAGCAGTAACCATCATTGTGTTCTGACAGCATTGAAAGCTTCCCGCCAGCAGAACACAGTAGTGCTGCTGGAGGAATTTCCCCATCAAAATTGATTGTGTTGATGGGGAAGTTGAGCAATTTTCTTTCCTTCCGCCACCCGTGTGGTGGAAGGAAAGAAAATGGCATAATCTATGGGCTGCCTTAGTTCTCACTAAGCAATATACTTGTTTGTTTATATTACACTTGTCCCTTACCTTTCTTATTTAGTGGACGTTTCCTTACGCAAACACATATTCGATGCTCATCAATCTAAGAAATACAAGCATTAAAATCTTCATTTAACAGATCACTTCACTGAAGAAATTTTTACAATGGTAAAGTACATTTGAGAAAACAAATTTACTCCTTAGTGACCAAATATCTGAAAGCAATATGACTGGTTTTAGCAACTCAAGAATTAAGCAGGAGGAAGGTGTATGAATAAGGATGATGTTGCGCCGTCAACAATACTGTGTGATACTAAACAATATAGAACTTGATCTGCATGAATACATAAGTAGATACATGAACAAAAAGACCAAGTTAGACTTACCGGTAACTTGTTTTCCAGAAGTCTTTCAGGACAGCACCTGAGAGATAGCGACTCCACCCTCCTCGTTAGGAAACACCTTCTTCCTCCAGACTTTAAAGGGAGGCGCCTCCCTACCACACATCAGTTGTAGAAGAGAACCTCCGGCCCCGGCTGGAACACATAAACACATACGTTAGTCACAGCGTAGCATAATATAATACCATAGGGCGGGATGCTTGCTGTCCTGAAAGACTTCTGGAAAACAAGTTACCGGTAAGTCTAACTTGGTCTTTCCCAAGGCGTCTTTCAGGACAGCACCTGAGAGGATAACAGAGACTTACCCCTTAGGGCGGGACAACAGCTTGCAGGACCTTTCTGCCAAACGCCTGATCGCTGGCAGAAGTGAGATCCAGTCTATAATGTTTCACAAATGTGTGAAAACTCGACCATGTCGCCGCCTTGCAGATCTGCTCCGGGGTGGCACCAGCTCTCTCTGCCCACGTAGATGCCAGAGCCCTGGTTGAGTGTGCACAAATTTCTGCTGGAGGAGATAACCCTGCCTGGGAATATGCCTCCGAGATAGCTAATTTCAGCCATCTAGCTAAAGTAACTTTAGAAGCTTGAAAACCCTTTTTTCTTCCTGAGAAGAGTACAAACAGTGAATCTGAACGCCTGAAGGACTCCGTCCTTTCTAAATAACTCAGCAGAGTCCTCCTGACGTCCAAAGTATGGAAAAAAGTCTCCTTATTTCCTTTGGGGTTAACACAAAAGGTTGGCAGTACTATGTCCTGTATACGGTTCTGCACTGAAGCTACCTTCGGTAAGAACTTTGCGTCTGTTCTAAGAATAACTCTGTCAGGAAAAATGGAAAGATATGGTTCTTTAACTGACAGAGCATTTAGCTCACTGATCCTGCGTGCAGAGACAATGGCAATCAGAAAAACGGTTTTTAATGTGAGAAACCTAAGGGAAGCCTCCCACAAGAGGCTCAAAAGGCCCTTTTGTTAGAGACTGTAGGACTACCGACAAATCCCATCTAGGAAAAACCTTAACAGGAGCTGGCCTAGATCTTTTAAGAGCTCTAAAGAATCTGATCACCAGCGGATCTGAGGCCACAGATTTTTCTAACACTGTCAGGGCTGCTACCTGCACCTTCAGGGTACTAACTGCCAGTCCCTTGTCTGCTCCATCCTGTAAAAACTCCAAGATGGAGACAAGGCTCCCTGTCACCTGGGCGGCTGACAAACACCAAGTTTTATAACGCTTCCAGACCTTAGAATAAATGGCCCTCGTAACCCTTTTCCTACTTGCTAAAAGGGTCGAGATTAAACGGTTGGAAAACCCCTTGCTCCTAAGGAGCTGCCTTTCAGAAACAAGGCCGTGAGGGCCAGGCTGGCCACTCCTGGATGGTTCACTGGGCCCTGCAACAACAGATCGTGTCTGAGGGGCAGACGCCAACAAGGCTTGATTGCCAGGCCTAGAACTGTCGAAAACCAAGCCCTTTTTGGCCAAAAGGGCGTGATTAGAATAACTGGCACCTTCTCCCTCTGAATTTTTCTTAAAATTAACGGGATTAACTGAAATGGGGGGAAAGCATAACAAAGACGAAATTCCCATGGATAAGCTAGCGCATCTGTGCCCAGCGAGCCATCGCGACTGTCCAGGGAAAAGAACTGGGGAACCTGGGCGTTCACCCTTGAGGCAAACAGGTCTACCTCTGGTAAACCCCATTTTCCGGCAATCATTGTGAATACCTCCGGGTTTAGAGACCATTCCGCTTCCCGAATAGCGTTTCTGCTTAGGAAGTCCGCTAACCTGTTTAGATCCCCTTTTAGGTGGACTGCTGATAGGGATAACAAATGTTTTTCCGCCCACCGAAGAATCTCCATGGCCAGTACCTGAAGCGACCTGCTTCTTGTACCCCCCTGTCTGTTTAAATAAGCCACTGCCGTGGCATTGTCTGTTAGGACCTGGACGTGATGGGACTGAAGCTCCTGAACAAACAATTCCAGAGCTAAGGCAATCGCCTTGAGCTCTCTCCAGTTTGAGGACCTTACTGTCTCCTCTTTGGCCCAGGACCCCTGAGTGAAACGTGTTCCTAGATGGGCTCCCCACCCCCAGGAACTGGCGTCGGTTGTTAGTCTTTTCCCGACTGGAAAAGCCCAGACTAACCCTTCCGATAAGACATCCTGTCTTTTCCACCACCATAGGGCCCTTTTTACCTGGGTTGACACTCTCACCTCTGCCTCTAGGGATGCCACTGTGTGATCCCAAGATCTTAGAAGGAAAGCCTGCAGACATCTGAAATGCATTCTTGCCCACTGGACTGCTGGCATTGCTGAAGTCAGAACCCCCAAAGCTGACATAACCTGTCTTACTGTCAGATTTTGGCTGGTCTGTAATAAAGACACCACACCGGAAATCCTGTCCTTTTTGTCTAAGGGAAGGAAGATCTTTTGCTCCGCCGAATTTATCAGAAACCCTAAAAACCGAATCTCCTGAGATGGGTTTAGGGATGACTTTTGGAGGTTCAAAATCCAACCCAACGCCTCCAGATGGCTGCGAGCTTTGCCTAGATTGGTCTGCAATTCCTCACTGGATGGGGCGAAAAACAGCAGATCGTCTAAATAAGGAATAACTGCGATTCCCTGGAGACGCAGTGGCGCTAAAGCTTCTGCCATTATTTTGGTAGATTTTGGAGATGATGACAGGCCGAAGGGTAGGGCCCTGAACTGGAGATGATGAACCACACCCCCCAACCTTACCGCCAGCCTGAGAAACTTCTGAGACTGGGGAGAGATCGGAACATGTAGGTATGCGTCTTTTAAATCTACTGACGCCATAAAACATCCTGGCGTCAACAGATTTCTGACCGAAAAAATTGAGTCCATTTTGAACTTCCTGTACCTTATGGACTCGTTTAAAGGTTTTAGGTTGAGAATCAACCGAAATTTCCCTGTCTGTTTCTTTACTAGGAAAACATGGGAATAAAACCCCTCCTGCTGTTCTTGCAGGGGTACCTGTACTACTACGCCCTGTTGCACCAGTTCCTCTAGAGAGGACTTCATGGCCAGGGCCCTTACTGGGTCCCGCGGGGTGTTGGTAATCAGGAACCTTTTTGGGGGGTCGTTGACAAACTCGAGTGAGTAACCCTGCGCGAGAGTGGTCAGGATAAACTGATTTGAAGTTATCCCTGACCACTGCGGAAGAAATTCTTGTAGTCTTCCGCCCACCCGCAGAGACGAGTCATTGCGATTTTTCGGCCTGTGTAGGAGGACGGAAGAGAATTCCGCCTCTACCCTTCGGCTTCGGGGCGGACCAACTTTTCCTTCTCCCCTGCAACTTGCTGTCCTGATCCTGAGTTTTTTGAGGTCGAAAAAGACGTTTTGGTACCTGCTTTTTCTTTTTGACCGGAAAGGATCTCTTTTTATCGGCTGTCCTGTCAAGAATATTATCGAGGTCAGAGCCGAAGAGCAAGTCTCCTGAAAAGGGTAACCCACACAGCTTATTCTTTGAAGCCGAGTCACCCGGTCAGGTCTTAAGCCATAAGGCTCTTCTTGCAGCATTAGTTAGAGCTGCTGACCTGGCTGATATCTTAATTGCCTCAGCTGAGGCATCTGCAACATAAGCCACTGCCGTAATCAGGGTAGGAAAAGAATCAAAAATTTCCTGCTTAGGGGAATCTGCGGCTATATGTGACTTTAACTGGTTAATCCAGTATTCTAAGTTTCTGGCTACACACGTTGTGGCCATTGCTGGTTTTAAATTGCTCATAACTGATTGCCATGATCTCTTGAGCAAAAGATCCATGCGTTTGTCCATCGGATCTTTCAAAACTCCCATGTCCTCAAAGGACAGATCCGTGGACCTTGAAACCTGGGAAAAGGCGGCATCCAGTCTGGGCACCTTGTTCCATACTGCTGCAGGGTCCTCCTCGAAAGGAAAACGCCTTTTGTGGGCTTTGGAGAAAAAGGGCTTTTTCTCTGGATCCTGCCATTCTTTCCTAATGGCCTCAGAGATGACCGGATGAACTGGGAATGTTCGGCCCTTAGGCTCATCCAACCCAGCATACATGCGGTCATGGAGTGATAATTCCTTTTTCTCCTCACTTAAACCAAGCGTAGCATGAATGGCTTTAACCACTTCCCACCCGGCCAATGCGTATATACGGCCGGGTGGGAGCCGCCTGCTCCTGATAGGACGTTTGGGAACGTCATTCAGGAGCAGCGGGATCGCGCGCGCGCGCGCCCGCGCAGCGGCGCGATCCCGATGTGCTCGTGTCACCCGGACACGGCACATCTCAGATCGGCAGGAGGGCTCTGTGATTGGCCCTCCTGATCACATGACGGCCGTGTCCAATCACGGCCGTCATGTGATGTAAACAAACAGCCGGTTGCTAGGCAATCGGCTCTCCTCTCCTCACACGGAAGTCACCGCTGAGGAGAAGAGAGCAGATCGCTGCAGCTGGCTGATGATCAGTGAGTATGGGCTGCTTTTTACAGCTTTTTACTCACTGATCATCAGTGTAGTGTACACACACAACACACCACACAGTACAAACACAGTCCCCACATATGTCCCCAAAACACACATGTCCCCAAAACATACATGTCCCCAAATAATAAAAACACATGTCCCTAATAATAAAAACATGTCCCCCACATATGTCCCACTAAAATCACATGTCCCAATGATTATCTGCACACATATGTACGTGATCACCTGCACACATATGTACATGATCATTTGCGTACATATGTCCGTGATCACACAAACCAATTATTATACACTTAACGGAATTTTTTTTACCAAAAACATGTAGCAGAATACATTTTGGCTTAAATTTATGACAAAATTTGATTTTATTGGATTTCTTTTCAAATAGAAAAAAGAAAATATAGTTTTTTTTCCAAATTTCCGCTATTTTTGCGCTTATATCGCAAAAAAAAAAAAACGGAGTCGTGAATAAATAACACCAAAATAAAGCTCTATTTGTGCGAAAAAAATGATAACAATTTCATTTGGGTACAGTGTAGCATGACCACGCAATTGTCACTGAAAGAGCGAGAGCACTGAAAGCTGAAAATTGGGCTGGGAAGGAAGGGGGTGAAAGTGCCCTGTATTGTAGTGGTTAAGGAGCCCATCGACCTCTTCAAGGGACAGTTTGAATTTAGAGGGGGCTACCTCAGAATCCTCCAACTCCTCTTCCGAATCTTTAACGGAAAGAGCAGTGGACTGCTTTTCCCTATCTGAAGGGTCTTCAGGCAGAGATTCTAACACCGGGATTGAGAGAGACCCCTGGGAAGACTCTGAAGTGGAAGGCTGACTAGCAGCCGGGTTTGCTAGTGAGTCACGAAAATTCTGGATCGTGGCGTACAGCTCCTTCTTTACAGAGGCCACCAGATCCTCACATACAGAGGCAGATTCCTCCTTAACTAAAGAAGTAATGCAGGGACTGCATAAGGTTTTCTTCCAATTTTCTCCCAGCTTGGCCCTGCAAGAAGGACATCTTTTCTTTGGGTCAGAGCTCTTAGCCTATGAAGAAAAAGACAAAAAAAGGGAAAAAAAACAGGGAACCCTTAGTGAGACCCAGTCTCAGCTTTGATAGGGATCACCACACAGGTGCACTGAGAAGAAACCAGTCAGCTTCTAGTGCCCAGACAGGCCCCTTGCCACCAGGGGGGAAAAAAGGAGAGAGCGAGACCAAACGCCAGGAAATAGGAAAAGAAAGGCAGACTTTAACTGCTGCCTCTTACCTGGGCTTTGCTGGTGCCTGTGCCTGTCCCCACCGCTGCAGACGCTGAATCTTCCATAACAGGTGTGCAGAGATCCACTTGTGGCTAAACGCCGCCTCCGGAGTCACGCCGTGCAGCTGCACCGGACCGGAAGCGGAAATAGGCACCAGCACCTGTCCTCCCTCCTCCCCCCTGCGTCCACGCCGGAAACGACGTTTCAGCTGACCCGATGACCCGCTCTGTCACTTCCGGCGCGACCGCCGAAAAAAAAAAAACATGGCGGCACACGCGCGCCGCCGCGCCTACGAACGTGCGGGCCACCGAATCTTCGGCTCTCTCCGAGCACAAGAGGGGAAGAGGAGCCCGCTTGCTACCGCTGACGAGGCGTGGGTAGGTCGGGAGGACAGCGGGTCTCTTAAAGGAGGAAAAAAAGGGAAAGAAGCCTAGTCCCTCAGGAACACCTAAGAGAAACAGACTCCCTCCCAAAAGGTGTTCCCTCCGGGCCGGAGGAAACACAAAAACTGATGTGTGGTAGGGAGGCGCCTCCCTTTAAAGTCTGGAGGAAGAAGGTGTTTCCTAACGAGGAGGGTGGAGTCGCTATCTCTCAGGTGCTGTCCTGAAAGACGCCTTGGGAAAACAAATTAAATTGATGATACTTCTAAAATGTCCATCTCAAGTGCCAATAAAGTGACTGATATGGTAAATACAAACGTGTAAAAAGGTGCAACTAAACTAAAAGGGCTCTGCTTCTTGCACATTCCAAGTGGTGAATAACAAAAAAAATTGCATCCAGTTCCTAGGGGAGCGTTCATCACAGAGAGATCCCCATAGATAAGAGGAGGCACAAGGATCCCCTATGAGAGATATCTATACCTAATGCTGTTACCCTAGAGCAGTGATGGCGAACGTTGGCACCCCAGATGTTTTGGAACTACATTTCCCATGATGCTCCACTACACTGCAGAGTGCATGAGCATCATGGGAAATGTAGTTCCAAAACATCTGGGGTGCCAAGGTTCGCCATCACTGCCCTAGAGCATTTAGGTGAGAGGCCTGTGAGCACTGAGGCGTCACATACACTATAAGAAGAGACCCCAATCACTGTTATTCACCGCTTGGAATGTGCAAGAAGCAGAGCCCTTTTAGTTTAGTTGCACCTATGGTATCACATTGCTACTACTGGGACTTTACACACTTGTATTTACCATATCAGTCAATTTATTGTTAAATGAGATGGACATTTAGAAGTATCATCAATTTCATTTTTTTGTTCATGTATCTACTTATGTATTTATGCAGGTCAAGATATATATTGTTTAGTATCACACAGTATCATTGAGAGCGCAACATCATTATTATTCGCACACTTTAGAGCCACGGATTTGCTTTTCTGTGTTTGCAGCAGTGATATTCACTTTTTCCTTTATTTGTCATAGCGCAGGAGTACCATTTCATTTAATAAGCAGAGGAAGGGTTATAGGCATTTGGTTACTGTTAAAATATTTGCCAATATGAATCACCCCCTTGTTAATAAGAGTGTCTACATGAACACAGAAAGAATGCTTTTACATAGTATCGAACTATTAGGCTACTTTTACACTGAGATGCTTTACAGGCACTATAATGCTAAAAGTAGCGCCTGCAAAGCGCCTTGAAAGAGCCTCTCCTCTCACTCCAATGTGAAAGCCCAAAGGCTTTCACACTGGAGCGGTGCACTGGCAGGACAGATAAAGTCCTGCAAGCCACATCTTTGCAGCGCTGTAGGAGCGGTGTAAACACCGCTTCTAAAGGGGCCCTGCCCATTAAAATCAATGGCCAGCTGCGCTTTACAGGCGGGCCTAACCCTTTATCGGCTGCTAAGGGGGTTGAAAGCACCCTGCTAGCAGCCGAAAAACCTCAGCAAAACCGGCGGTATAGCAGCTCTTTACCGCCGTCACCCCACCGCCCCAGTGTGAAAGTAGCCTTAATCTATATCTGAGTGAAGTATGGTTATTTTAAGGCATTTGTTAAGGAAAAGCAAGTATAACATTCCAAAGAGTCAACCATATGGCTAGAGATGTGCATTTTACTCATTATATTCATTGTCCATACACACAGCTTTAAGGAAGCTTTGTTCTGGGAGAGGGAAGGGCTGGGCAAATGTGGACTGCGTACAGCGTTTGTCTAGGATCCAGAGGGCATAAAAATTGATATGAATATTTTGATTAGAATTTGCAGGCATCGCAATCTGCCTGTAGTTGTGTTATAAGACAGGTTCACTAAGTGGGAAAAAGAATTGCTACAGTGGGGTCATGCTTTTAATAATTACCCCCCAAAAAATGGTGAATTAGAACTAAATGTTTGCTGTCACTGACTGGGAGCAGGCAGGTTTTTTTATTTCAAAAGTGAGTCTCTTCAGCAAAAAAATTCACCTACCTACCTGCTCCCAGCAATTCCTCGCATGCAAACTGAGCTGTGCATGCGTGACATCATCCCGCAGCAGCCAAGGAAGATGGCGGAAAACTAGTACACAGGAGAAGATGCTGGCGTCGGGAAGGGACAGGACCGTTGGAAGAAATGTATTGCCTGCCTTTAGTTTAAAATAATCTCTCACCTAACTTCAAGGTAGAAAATGTAAAAGGTAAATGGTTATAACTTACAACATCTGCTGTAGTTAAAGGCCGGTAATCCAAACTTCCTCTAAAATCTTTTATCATACACATGATTTCATAGTTTGGATAGGTGGTATCAACATCCTAAAATATGAGAACACGACATAAAAATGAATACATAAAAAATTGAGGGTTAAGAGACACATACATCAGAAGTCACATCGCAATGAGAATTCGTCTCACGCACCTGAGCCTTCTTCTCTCGGAGTTCTTGCTGCTGCAACCGTCTTCTCTCTCTCTTCTCCTGCAACTTCTCCACTTCTTTTACACAGTTGGATTTTCTCCTTGCTTGTTGGGGAGAGAGAGAATGAAAAGTGTGACTGTTAAATGTAAAACTAGACTAGGCAACTGTATTATTCAAACAAAGTAAGATCAGTTATTTGTGAATGCTATAGAACACAAATATTGCATTTTGCAGCTGCTTTTTTTGCCCTGGCCCACTCAGTTTTCTTGGTAGCAGGAAATAAAATATGTCCTACTACAAAAGTCTGTTTTCACACACCTGTTAGTATGGTGGGGAAAGGATGGAGAAGACAGATTATCATTTGTGATTCTTTTTATTTGTTCAGTTGTCAATGGTGTATTTTTTGAAGGTTAGCATTTAAACTAACCCGTGTCATTCTTCAAAATCGAACCATTTCTTGCCCAAACAAGAGGTCTCCTTCAAATGGGATGCCACACAGCCTAACTTGAGGCCGGGTCCCCGACCAGGATTTTAACCATAAAAAAGCCCCAGAGGAATTTACTAGGGTAGTTGTCTTTGCAGATGTGTCTGCCATATAACCTGCCGCCTTGTACAGCATGGGAAGGGAATCAAGAATTTCCTTACTGGAGGTCCCACTTTCCAAATGGCCTTGTAACTGGTCCAGCCAGACCTCCAAATTACAAGCTAATATTGTTGTAGCCATTGCTGGTCTTAAAATGTGTCATGACTACTTCCCATAACCTTTTCAGCAGTACCTCCATCCTCTTGTCCATGGGTTACCCAAGGACACCCATGTCCTCAAAGGTCGGTTGATTTGGTGCACTGGGAAAAAGCTGCGTCCACTTTGTGCATTTTGTTACAAATCCAGGCGGAATCCTCACTGAAGGGGAATCTCCTCTTCAGGCTTTTAGGAAAAAAAAATTCTCCGATTCCACCCACTCCTTTTTGATAGTCTGCCAATGGGTGCTAAAATTGAGCCCATCAATGTACCTGGGCTGGGCCAGCACCACTGTCACCTGATTCAGCTAAATCCATGCTGTCCTCCTGGAGCATCGTACTGCTGCTCTGAATCAGGACCGTCCACTTTGTGGCTAGCATTTTTTAAAAAAAATAGATCTCCATGGATCTGGCATTCATGCTCGCCACGCGACCCCGGAACCAGAATTGGTGTGCCGCAATTCCCTACCCTCCTGCGTTCCACAGGCCGGAAATTGACGCTTACACCTCCCCGCGCCCCCACCCCCCGGACTCACACCGGCATACCATAGTATCCAGCCAGCAGACCACCGCCGGTAGCCCTGTGTGGGGAACGCCAGCCCTCCTTGGGCTATCCTGGAGGACGCCGGTATCAGCTCTCCGCAGTCTGACTGGAGGACTCAGATGCCTGCCATCCCTGTTTAGGTACTTGCAGACCTCCTTTCCCCTCTCACTTAGGCAGCCCCTACCTTGGCTCAGGGGAAGGAGAGCTCCCATCCAGCCTCCTCCTCCAGTGGAGGAAACACAAAGACTGGGGAAGAGGGAAGCTGCCCTTTATGAATTAGAATTTTGTGTTTCCTGCTGCCAAAGGTGGAGCCTCTCTAGTGCTGTCCTGGACAGACAACTAGAGAAAGAGGACGCAAAACCCATCAGGGTTTACTTCCACTTTAAGGTGATGGCAAACATAACAGCATTATTCTAGTTCACTTTAACACAGGCCGTCTATACCAGTAAGCTCTCCACCCATTATAAAGCATAATTCAATGACAATATGAGATTAGAATGTTGAAGTTTTATCTGTAAACTTATTGAAATTTTACTTTATTTACCGTATTTACAAATCCAGTTCTTTACTAACCTAGTGCTGTCATGCTTATGTGCTGAGAGTATGAAGACACACAAGGCTACGAGACCTTATCTCCCAAGAGTACACCCCTCACATTTTTGTAAATATTTTATTATACCTTTTCATGCGACAACACTGAAGAAAGGACACTTTTCTAAAATGTACGTAGCGTACAGCTTGTATAACAGTGTAAATTTGCTGTCCCTTCAAAATAACTCAACACAGCCATTGTCTAAACCTCTGGCAACAAAAGCACGTAAAACCCTTAAGTGAAAATGTCCAAATTGGGCCCAAAGTGCCACGATTGTGTGTGGCCACCATTATTTTCCAGCACTGCCTTAACCCTCTTGGGCATGGAGTTCAGTAGAGCTTCACAGGTTGCCACTGGAGTCCTCTTACACTCCTCCATGACGACATCACGGAGCTGGTGGATGTTAGAGACCTTGCTCTCCTCCACCTTTCCGTTTGAGGATGCCCCACAGATGCTCAATAGGGTTTAGGTCTGGATACATGCTTGGACAGTCCATCCCCTTTACCCTCAGCTTCTTTAACAAGGCCGTGGTCATTTAAGGGGTGTTTGAGAAATTATGTTGGAATACTGCCCTGCGGGCCCAGTCTCCAAAAGTAGGGAGACAATGCTCTGTTTCAGTATGTCACAGTACATGTTGGCATTCATGGTTCCCTCAATGAACTGTAGCTCCCCAGTGCCGGCAGCACTCATGCAGCCCCAGACCATGACACTCCCACCACCATGCTTGACTGTAGGCAAGACACACTTATCTTTGTACTCCTCACCTGGTTGCCTCCACACACGCTTGACACCATCTGAACCAAATACGTTTAACTTGGTCTCATCAGACCACAGGACATGATTCCAGTAATCCATGTCCTTAGTCTGCTTGTCTTCAGTAAACCGTTTGCGGGCTTTGTGCATCATCTATAGAACAGGCTTCCCTCTGGGATGACGGCCATGCAGATCAATTTGATGCAGTGTGCAGCGTATGGTCTGAGCACTGACAGGCTGACCCCCCCCCCCCCACCCTTTCAACCTCTGCAGCAATGCTGGCAGCACTCATAAGTCTATTTCCCAAAGACAACCTCTGGATATGACTCTGAGCATGTGCACTCAACCTCTTTGACCATGACAAGGCCTGTTCTGAGTGGAACCTGCCCTTTTAAACTGCTGTATGGTCTTGGCCACCATGCTGCAGCTCTGTATCAGGGTCTTGGCAATCTTCTACATAAAGAGAGCCTAGGCTATAAGAGCAACAATTCTTATTTTTCAGAGCCCCTTTGCCATGAGGTGCCATGTTGAACTTCCAGTGACCAGTATGAGAGAGTGAGAACGGTCTCCCCAAATTTAACACACCTGCTCTCCTTTCAAACCTGAGACCTTGTAACACTAACGATTCACATGACAATGGGAGGGAAAATGGCTAATTGGGCCCAATTTGGGACATTTGCACTTAGGGGTGTACTCACTTTTGTTGCCAGAAGTGTAGACATTAATGGCTATGTGTTAAGTTATTTTGAGGGGACAGCAATACATTCTTATACAAGCTGTACAAACACTACATTGTAGCAAAGTGTCATTTCTTCAGTGTTGTCACATGAAAAGGTATAAAGAAATATTTCCAAAAAAGATACTGTATTTATAATACAGCAGTAAAGTCTTATCTTGGCCATGCCTCTGCTTTATTTATAAAAAAAAAAAAAAAAAATGCACTTATATAGGGCTTGGTTCACACTATTGCGACCTGAAATTTGCACCATTTGAGTACTACTTTGATGCGATTTTCAGGGAACGCCTGGGTAGGCTTCCTGTAATGCTGGATCCAAATAACAGTAATATAGGTGAGGATCTGACGTGGAGGTGACTTTCATTAAAGTCTAAGGGCACAAGTCAGATAGTCAGTGCAACTTCGGTAGTGCTAATTAAGACAGCTGACATTGACTTGGGATTTCACATGTCATGCAACTTGGGGTCTCATGAGCTGGATCCCAAGTCGCGGCAGAGTGAACTGAGCCCAAGGCTCCAAGTCGGATCGTCATCTATATTGATGTGATTTGGATACGACATTACAGGAAGATTACCCAGGCATTCGCTGAAAGTTACTTCAAAAAGGTCACATCAAAGTAGTACTGAAGCCACATCAAAATTGCCAGGCAAAGGCACGACCTTCAGGTCGCAGTAGTATGAACCGAGCCGAAGTGTTTACAAATGTGCACAACTTTGCAGTCTTCAAAATTCCAAAGCAAGCAAAAAGGCACATTCATTTTAATAAATGGGCAAAAAATGCCAGGAGGAGAAAAGCCAGGTCAAAGTAATATGTCCAGGCTCTTCTCTGATCACAAAATAATATCTAGAGTTTTGCAGCAAATATGCTGCAGAATACCCGCAGGCTGCACATGTAAAATTAAGCCGCTCAACACTGGAGGAACCAAGTACATGGCCCATCTCCAGAAACATCATTATGTTTGTAATCTATTTGCAGGTACACTTACAATATTCAACCAAGAACAGAGAGGATTTAAAATAGTGAAAGGCAATCAGTGAAATGGAAAGAAGTATACTATTTATATCACTGTCCAAAATCCATTTACTTGCTGAGACATACCCATACCAGTCAAAGTCGCCAACAAAATATGTGGACTAAAATGAAAGTGTGACCCATTAATTTGCATGCAAATGAATCTGCCAATACACCGATGGGTAGGTTATCTGTGCTATAATGTCACTAAAAGCAGGAAATGAGGATCATGTAGTTCACAATGAAGGAAAGGTGCAGATGCTTCATATGTACGACCATGATATTACTATGCAAGATGGTCTAGAACTGGGTGCTCGTGATTTTTGATTATGAAGGTGCACATAAAATATGAAGCAATCCTAGACATATGTTACATACAAGGAGGGCCAAAGTCCTTTTTTCCAGGCTGATCTGGAGATATATCTGAAACACTACCATTCTGCTGTGCGGAGGCTGGAGTTTCTACTGGCTGGATTGGCCTTGCCCGGGCTGAACCGATTGCTGCAAAGAAATGAAAACAATTAGACTAACGCACACTAGGTGAAAATCACAGCATTGTAATACAAGGTGAAAAGGTGAAACAAAGCTTTGTATTGTCTAGGTCGTATACAAACCTCAAAATAACAAAAATAGGTACCTACGAACCACATCCAGTAAGCCATAAAATTATTACACTATACACCCAATAAGCGTATGCATTTCTAAAGCAGAATAGCTTAGCTGTAGCACAGGCCTGGGCTCACTTGCCAAACAAGAAAATTAAAGTTTTATATTATCCCTGTGTTTGGAAGGGTTTTACTTTTGGCGTCCAGGTTCTTCTAATAATCTAAAAGCAGAGGTCTCCAAACTTTCTTTAAAAAAAGGGCCAGTTTACTGTCTTGCACACTTAAAGCGGAGGTCCACCCTAAAGTGGAGCTTCCGCTCATTGGAACCCTCCCCCCCTCCGGCGCCACAATTGGCACCTTTCAGGGGGGAGGGGGGTGCAGATACCTGTACAGTACAGGTATCTGCACCCACTTCCGGCATAGATATCTGCAGAAGGTACGCCCCTTTCCGCAGAATCTACGCCCCTTTCCGAAGGTCCCCCGCTGTCTGCTGGGAAACACACGGATCCCAGACACAGCGGGGACCATCCTTATTGCGCATGCGCAGTAGGAAACCGGGAAATGAAGCCGCAAGGCTCCACTTCCTGATTCCCATACCCAAGATGGCGGCGGCAGCACCCGAGAGACGATCGAGAGATCGGGTTCGGGTGCCATCGTGGGCGCGCTGGGCGGGCAAGTGTCATTATTTTAAAAGTCAGCAGCTGCAGTATTTGTAGCTGCTGGCTTTTAAAAAAACACAAAAAAAAAATAAAAAAACGGCGGACTCCCACTTTTAGGTGGGCAGGATTGTGGAGATTGGGAGTAGAAAACAACCTGACAGTAGGAAAAAGCAATGCCCTACCTTTTGGTGTGAGTAATTGTGCGCCAACGTTGGTGTCATTGGGAGGAATTGTGACCCATCGTTGGTGTCATTGGAAGGAAATAGTGTCCCAAGGGCCAGATAAAAGCAAGCAAATCTGGCCCCTGAGCCTGAGTTTGGGGACCACTGATCTAAAGAAACATACTGGTAGGCATACTGGCTCACACCCAAACAGCCTTCACAAAAATAAGTAGGAGAGTAGTAGGGACATTATACTGTGCCTAGGTGCAGTGACTGGCATACTCCGTTATCTGTATAGAACTGTGGAATATCTGGGTGCTATAAGCAGAAGTGCAGTTTATAAAGAAAATATATGAGCTTTTTTCTTCTCCTACCTCCACCTCCTCACTGTGCATTACTCCTCTATCTATTCATTTAGGGCTTGTTCACACCACCAGGTGTTGGGCTGCATTTCACAATGCAGTGACAAGGCAAAATGGTCAGTATGTCCTATGGCTTCAGTTCACACCAAGGTGCTGAAAAAATACAAGGCATGTAGCATTTTTGGGAAACAAAAAATTTTTTGGTACGTTGAAGCATAGAGTAAAAGTGTTTAGTTTAACCTTCCTGGCGGTAATCCCGAGTGTGGTTTTGGGTTAAAATGTAAGTACCATTCGCGGAAACCTCCCTTACCTTGTCCCCAGGATCCTGCGATGTCCCCCCACCGTGTCTGCGGACTGTGTCCTCTGCCCAATGCCTCTGTGTGACGGGCTCCATTCTCTGCGAGCAACGAATAGGGGTGGAGCCCAGCAGCAAATTCAAAAAGTACAAAATCCATAACATACTGTAATGTAATCTGTAAGATTACAGGGTTCTGTAGCAAATAATTTCACGTCCCTTTGGTCTCTAATGCTTTGTTCAGTGCCCTGCATGCACTTTTGAAAAAAAAAAAAAAAAAACACACACACAAACACACACAAACACACACAAACACACACACTATATTTCTGCCTGTAAACTTGAGATTGTACATTGCAACCAAAAAGTGTCCCTTCCTTTACATGAAAAGTGCTTTTAGACCAGCTAGAAAACAGCGATAGTAAATTAGAACACTTCCAGAATTAAGCGATAGTGAATCGTGGGGTAATTTTATTATTTTTTATATTATATTCTAATTTATGATTTTAGGTTTCAAACTTTATCATATCCGCCAAGGTGGCTACAGCCCCAGCACAAGTAAAATATGACCCCCCCCCCCCCCTTCCTACCCATCCTGAAGAGTGTTTTGTTGGTTTTTTTTCTTGCTAAAGCAGGATGTACTCACCTAAGTTCCCTGTCCAGATCCCTTACAGCTATTACCTTATGCAGGGACTGCTAATGCCGCTAGTAAGGGGTGGGGATTAACAGTAACCCTGAGATGAGCTTACAAAAAAACAAAAAAAAAACAAACAAACACCCACCTGCTATGTGAAGATCATCCATAACAGAATTAGGAGAGCTGTCTGCCTGAATGAATGAATGAATGAATAACTTGTATAGCGCTACATGTGCCAACTAAATTGCCTCATGGCGCTTTTGCCGCCAGTGTCCATCTGGGTTTTCAGGAGAGATAGGTCTTGAGCTTCTTCCTGAAGGCCAGATAGTCTCCCCCCCCCCGATCGGATGTCCGCGGGTAGTGCATTCCATAGCCATGGGGTCCTTGTACTGTGAACCTTCGCTCGCCTTTTAATTTGTAACAGGCCTTTGGATGTGGAGGAGGTTCTAGTTAGTTGATGGGAGAGTGCGACCTGGGGTGTAGTGCTTTATTTTGTGGCAGAGGTATTGCGGGGCTTTTCCTTGTGCACATTTGTGAGTGATGCAGAGGGTCTTGAATGTTGTTACTGACCTTCTCAAAATGCTACTTTCCTGTATGTAGTTTTAAAAATCTGTGCTTTCAATATTTGAGTTTCTGACTTGTAACAAGTATGTGCTTTTGTCACTTTAAATAAAGGATTACAAAAAAATATATAAAAATAAAAAAGTGTGTTATAGGGGCTCAGATTTCGCTTATGGCATGCCTGTTTCAGGTAAGTGCCAAGTGACTGCTATAGGAGCCATGCAGCTAGAATTTTCAGGAAGAGGTAAGGGCAAAACTTTTTTGTCCCAGTATAAGTTTTTGCTTATTTTCCTGCTGAATACAGAACTTCAATTTTCTTTGTTTTGGTATCCCTTCCCTCATTTATTTACACTATGCTGATTTGGCATCCATTTCTGTGATTATACACCAGTTATGCTCAGTGCAGCTCTAAGCAGCCTTAGTAGACAATCCATGTTTGGGGAAGCTTGAGGGGTTGCGCTACAACCTATATAAAAAACACTGGAATCTGATAAAATTGCTAACACTAAATTTAAGGAAATAAAGAGAAGCTATTTTAAAATACCGTATTTAAAATATGTGAGCACATCCAAGAGATTCACTTAACCGAAGTCTCCTTTACAACCCTTCATCAAATGGTGATTGTGCAAGAGGTTTTCTTCCCAGTATTCTATAACAAGCATATTTTAACTTCTCCTGGCAATGTTAAAGATGAACCCCAGGATCAACCTTGGAGGGATCCTCCTACCTAAACTCAATCTATTCCCTTTTTCACTTACTTATTCAACTGAAAAGGGAATTTTAATTCCCACTGATGTCACCAACAGCTGAAATCCTCGTTGTGGCTGGGCACAAGGACGACGACCGGTGTGTACCCCACAAAATACATTTATATATCCCATAATAAGAAGAAATCTAAGCTTGTCCTGTTGTAGTAAAAAATCATCTTAATTGCACCTAAGACCAATGCTCGTTATGTCTGCAAGGCACAGCACTGACCGGTTTACTTTGAGTTAATAATACAATGTCCATCAGTCTGTGGGCATGGATGGGCAGGAAGGGGTATGTAAATGTGGTGGAGAGCAGCCAAACAGCTTCATCCTCTACAACCAGCCTAGAAGTATGGAGGCCAGGAAGAGGAAAATGAACTAATGGGCTGCTACATGATCTGTTGGCTGGTTTAAAAGAGTGGACAATGGTGACCAGTTGTGCAAAATGAAAATCTCTGCATAGAAACCGACTCCGGGAGCTCCGGATTTCTACTGTTTATACTACTGGCTGAGGAAAACAAAAAGTAAGATTCTGATAAGGAAAGATATCGGGTCAATTTACTAAACTGGAGAGTGTGAAATCTGGTGAAGCTGTGTATATAAACCAATCTGCCTCTGGGTTCTTATGTCAATGCTTAAAGTGAAGCTCCAGGCTCCCCCCAAAAAATATAAATGGGACATTCATCTGTGTAGGGATCGAGCCATGCCCTCACCCGAGTCAATTCAATTGGATTTGGGTGCAGGCACTGACATCTCAAGTAAGGGAACAGGCAGTGAAACCTTGCGACTTCACTGCCAGTACTGCACATGTATGAGCATGGACGAACCAAACTACCGACTCAGAGCGCTGCATCAAAACCAGGTACTTGAAGGGGGATAGGATGCAAACAAGTGAAACTTCCCTTTTTGTGCGATGTTCCACTTTAATTGAACAAGCGGATGTTAGAAGCTGATTGGCTACCATGCACAGCTGCGCTGGATTTTACACTCTCCAGTTTTAGTAAATCAATCCCAATGTCTTTATACATGGGGATTGTATTTTCTGAGTGGAGTTCCACTTAAAGCACTTGGCTGTCTCATGTTGTACTTTCCGATCCATCCACCTGAATGATGTATTGCCTTACTGGCAAATACATGTATGCAAAAGAGAGCAGACTAGCACTCAACAGAATCAAAAAATACTAATTTGAGGTTCAGAAAAAGGTCACAAAAACCTTGAAATGCAAAGCATTATCTACACACCATAATACTTTAACATCAAAAGAAAGTTCAACAGTTCAGGGATCCGTCGCAACAGTCAAATTTAAAAGGAGATGTTCACTTTTGAAAACATTTTTTTTTTGCAGATAAAAAAATAATTTAACAAAATGTGCATTTACAACTTTTTTGGATCCTGAAAAGCATTGCACCAGCGATCAGCAGTTTGGCGTGAGCCGTCTCCCTGTACATCGTATGGCCAGGCAGTTTCACACTGGCAGGAAGACACAATGACCTACCTAGAGCATTCAACAGCACCGTGGTAGTTTGAGAACTACAAACTGACAGCCGCAAAGGGAAGGACTTGTAGTTTATTCATTCATAGAACTCTGTTTTCAAACAGCGACAGCTAGTATGGGGAACTTCTCCCTGTACTGCTGTCACAGGGAGAGGATGACAGTGGGGAGCAGCTGCAGCAGTGGGAACGGGTTAAATGTTCCACCCTTAAAAAACGGGTGAACATGCAACATGTCCTCAAAGGTGAACTTATCCTTTAGGCTACATTCACACCAGAGCGTTGCTTTTTCAAGAGTTTCTTCAGGCACCTTTTTAGAACAGAATTGCACATTTTTGCCGCTTGTCAGGCGTTTTTCAACTAAAAGGTTTGAAGAGCTGCTGTTTGAGCAGAAAACACTTAAAAACGCTCATGCTGAGTTGTTCAGGCATTTCCATTGCAGTCTGTAGGGAAAAAACGCTCAATTCTGCCTGAAAAGTAGCTCATGTATTTTTGGAGCAATAGGTCGCTCAGATGTGAACAGGGGCCATTGAAATGAATGGGATTCTGCTTGTTGAGCATTTTGTAGCTTGAAGCTCAAAAACACTCAAGTGTGAACAGGGCCTCCAGGTTGTTCTAGAATTAAGATGGGGGAGCTCTTGACTTAAAGAGTTTGTTACCCAAAAAAAAATAAAAATAAATAAAAAATAAAAATAAATAAATCGATCTTGTTCCTTTAAAGCACGCATATGCAATTAGCGGACCTCCAGCTGTTGCAAAACTATAAGTCCCATCATGCCTCTGGGTGTCATGCTTGTGGCTGTCGGAGTCTTGCTATGCCTCATGGGAATTGTAGTTCTGCAACAGCTGGAGGTCCGCTAATTGCATATCCCTGCTTTAAAAGCATGTTATATGGCACTTGTGCGATGTAATTTGGTCCCATCACCTGAAATGCCTGGCTAATCCTGCCTGGCTATACCCTCCCCCTGTAAACAGACTACAGTTGATCATGGCTGCTGAGCCCTGACACCATGGTCAGTTTACGTGCCTGTGTCATCTACATTCCTGACTCCACTATATAATGCTATGCATCTCTGTGCCTGTGTTTTATAAAATAAAAAAAATAAATGCTGATTATACCGTATATCAGAGCAGCTTCCAGCGCTCACGTGACTCCTCGGTGCTCGCTCTATTCCCCAGCTGACATCCGCGGCAGTGCTCGGCCCCACCCACTATAGCTGTCGGCAGAGGAGAGAGCCTAGGAGTCACGTGAGCGCTGGGGGCAGCTTGGATATACTGTATAATAGGAAGGTTTTTTTTTTTTTTATACAGTGCAGGCACACATAGCAACATATAACAGAGGGGATGGCATGATCAAAGTATAGCTTGGTGAAGGTTCCAAATAAAACAAAACAAAAATGACTGGTAAAGTATAGTAGCTATCTATTGTAAGTTGGGGCCCAATGGGTCCCTGGAAGAATTAGCTTGTATGGAATAAAAGGATGAGCGTGTCATGCAAAAGACAATTGTCCAGACATAAATTTTTGTCACAAGTGTGACAAGTGTTTCAGGGGTCAGTAACCAATTGTCTTTTATCAGCACTTACATTTATTGTGTGGGATCTGGATGGGTAGATATAGTGAGCAGTGTCCGAAGCTTGCTCAGATAAGTGGTTGTATGGCAGACAGTAAGGAACAAATAATTGTATATTTGATAGTGTGATTTGATAGTGCTATGCTTTCATTAGGGTCCTGTATCCAAGTACGTTTAGCAATTTTTCTGTAGCACTGACTGGATTTGGCCCAGCTTTCTGGTCAACTGCCTCAGACCTCGTTTACACTAGTGGTTGGGGGGCTGTACCGTGGTCTTACTTCACTCCGCCCGCTTAACCTTATGCTACAAAAGGGGCACATGCCACATGGCACAGTAAAAATTACCCCCACCGTTATGTTCATCGAACGCGGGGTCGCTCTTCAGAGAGCGTGGCAAATGTAAACAAGGCCTTACAAAAGAAAGGTTCCATAGGTAGCAGAATGCTGGTCCTGCTTTAACTAGTTTACCACAGGACTAGGACTAACCACTGAACATTCCACCCATCAAACTTACAAGTCCTGAAGTCATGGACTGCACTGTACCATGCAACAAAAATACTGAATTTACTACTGCAACACATTTTATAAAAAAACACAACACTATCTAGTATGTTAGAAAATTAAGTTTCAGGCAGCCTTTTTCAATTGATAGCTATAAGCATCTGAATGACAAAGAAATCTGGCTCTTCCTGAATAGAGGCGTTGTACAGTCAGGTAACAGATGGCAAAGCGATGTCACTTTGAAAGGCATTGAGCTCTTGTAACCTTACCTCTATTGTCTCTTGCAGGAGTTTCCTTGTTAGCTGGGACTACAGTACGCCGATTCTAAAAATAAATAAAAAAAAAAAGGTTCATCTTTCAAATATTGGTGTACTGGTTTTGTACAAACTAAAAACTCAGGAAACAAATACCTGTGTAGACCATACACAACTACACCAGTTACAACTCCCTAAAGAGAAACGGTCATTCAGCTTACCTTTAAAATCCTTTTCTTGGAGTACATCACAGGACACAGAGCACCATAGTAATTACTATGTGGGTTATAGGCCACCTTCAGGTGATGGACACTGGCACACCCAAGACAGGAATTTCACTCCCTATATAACCCCTCCCATACAGGGAGCACCTCAGTTTTTGTAGAAAAGCAATATACATATATCCCAAAAGAGGGGTGGGACCTCTGTGTCCCGTGATGTACTCCAAGAAAAGGGATTTTACAGGTAAGCTGATAAAAATCCTATTTTCTTTATCGTACATCACGGGACACAGAGCACCATCGTAATTACTATGTGGGATGTTCCAAAGCAATGCTATCTGAGGGGAGGGAGACACAATCAGGGCGTCAGAGTTGAGGACCTATACTGCTGCCTGCAGCACACTGCGCCCAAAGGCTGCATCCTCATGCCTTTTTTACATCCACCTGATAGAACCTAGTGAATGGAAAAAAATATACCGCGCTAGGGAAAAACGTGAGAACAAATAAACTATGTGTAAAACAGGCAGCAGCAATAAATGTGATATAACACCCAACAGATATACAGAAATAGAAAACTGCGCCAACCCTATACCTAATTAAATAACAAAAAAAAAAAAAAAATTGTGTCAAAATATGTAAGTAATTATCATTAAATGATTATAACAATCAAATAAACACCTTAAGTGCATAAAAAACACAGCAATACATAAAGAAAAAAATATCACAAACAAAAATCCAATCATAAAAAGTTCATATGTGAGTCCAGATAAGCGTTTGTGACACCACAGTGATTCAACACGATCCAAAAGCGCATAAAGTGCCCGTCACCGTATATTGAATGCGCTTACCAGAAAATGAACAAATTAGGGCGTTTGTATATATTCGATGGGTCCCATCAAAAGATATCCTCCTTTTTAGTGGGTCAGCTCTCCATCTCCTAATAGTACTTTCCAGATATTAATATACTCCGTGGTCCCAATAGGGAGCTCAGTAATTCCCAAAAAAGAAAGGAACTAACATGGCATAATATCGTTTGGACAACTTATTGAAAGAAAAAAAGTAGCACACTTACATGTGGATAGATAAAACACAGCGTGTAGAAACAGTACATAAAAAGCCGGCCGGCAAACAGGAGCCCGTCCTCCTCTCCAACAACGTGGTGGCGTCACCACGTTGTTGGAGAGGAGGACGGGCTCCTGTTTGCCGGCCGGCTTTTTATGTACTGTTTCTACACGCTGTGTTTTATCTATCCACATGTAAGTGTGCTACTTTTTTTCTTTCAATAAATTGTCCAAACGATATTATGCCATGTTAGTTCCTTTCTTTTTTGGGAATTACTGAGCTCCCTATTGGGACCACGGAGTATATTAATATCTGGAAAGTACTATTAGGAGATGGAGAGCTGACCCACTAAAAAGGAGGATATCTTTTGATGGGACCCATCGAATATATACAAACGCCCTAATTTGTTCATTTTCTGGTAAGCGCATTCAATATACGGTGACGGGCACTTTATGCGCTTTTGGATCGTGCAGAACCTAGTGAATGTATGGACCAAACATCAGGTTGTGACCTTGCAAGTCTGAGTCATGGAAGCCTTGGTGATGCATCGCCCATGAAGCACTTACTGCTCTGGTAGAGTATGCTCTAACTCGAAAAGGCGGAATCCTCCTTTTTAAACCATAAGCCTGACTAATAACCTTTCCGAATCTACTCAAAAAAATAAAAATAAAAAAATAAATAGATTTCGACACTGCCTGCCCCTTCCTAGGCCCTACTGGCAGCACAAACAAAGCATCAGTCTCCCGTATCTGAGCAGTTGCTTTCAGATGGACTCTAACCGCTCTCACTATATTGAGAGTGTAATGGTCCTTCTGCAGAACGGAGTTCTGGGGAAAAAAAAATGAAGTTGGGGAAACATCTTTGGTTCCTAAGAAAACTAGATACTACTTTAGGTAAAAAGAAAGGATGGGTGAGGATGCAGCACCACCACATCCTTAAGAATGATTAAGTATGGCACTTTACAAGAAGAAAGCTGCCAACACAAACTCTTTTGGCAGAAGGTACCGGAACCAAGAACACCAATTTCCCTGTGACAAGCATCAAGGGAACATAGTGCAAGCGCTCAAAAAAAGGCTGACCTTGTAAAGCCGACAACCACACTGAATTCCCACAGGCACAAGGGCGACCTAACTGGTGGATTTTATGTGTGTTACTATGGCTGCAACCAACGATTATTTCGATTAATCGGTTAATAACCTTAAAAAATAATAAAACGGTCATTTTGCTGCGATTTGCATTTTTACTTTTTTTTGGCCAATTTGTTGTTGGGCAGATTAAAAAAAAACACAAATTGCCACAAAAACGCATTACTACATCCTTTTCTGCAGCTTCTCCATCGAAGTGTATCGAACCAAAAAAACAAAATAGCACCGTTTTGCGTTAAAAAAATGTCCTAGTCTTTTCCAAATATGCAGCAGCTGAAAAAAAAAATCAACGTGAACGTGTCCCATAGGAAACCATGTAAATGAATTGTAGTGTGTAGTTCTGCAAAAAGCACCAAAAAACACTGAGGTGTGACCCAGGCCTGAGATATTTAGTAACATAATGGGGTTAAAAAAAAAACTAGAATTAGTACAAAAAGAGCAAATAATCACTACTGTAAGGGGTTCATTTTTTATTATAGGACAGTGAAAGTAATATTTACAGTAGAAATTTGCTCTTTCAGGATGTTGATGGTCAAGGAGTTTACGGACTCTGACCATTTCCTTTGAACAATAGCCTCTTCTAGGACTGCTTCTCTGATGATTTCTCTAGGTTGAGAATCCAGCCCAGGTGTTTCAGATAACCGACTGTAGTGGACACCCTTGATTTTATCATGCCAACGACAGACAACATGCTACTGTAGATCAAGGTATGCCATTACTGCTATACCCTGGCCTCTTAGTCTTGCTAGTACTTGGGCCAGAACTTTTGTAATTGCCTGGGAAGCGGTGGCTAACCTGAAGGGCAAGGCTGCAAACTGAAAGTGGTGTTGCACCACCACAAGAAGCCTAAAATTTCTGATGAGCTGGAAAAATTGGCACATACAGTGCCTTGCGAAAGTATTCGGCCCCCTTGAACTTTTCAACCCACATTTCAGGCTTCAAACAAAGATATAAAATTTAAATTTTTTGTGAAGAATCACCAACAAGTGGGACACAATTGTGAAGTGGAACGAAAGCTATTGGATAATTTAAACTTTTTTAGCAAATAAAAAACTGAAAAGTGGTGCTTGCAAAATTATTCGGCACCTTTACTTTCAGTGCAGCAAACTCACTCCAGAAGTTCAGCGAGGATCTCTGAATGATCCAATGTTGTCCTAAATGACTGATGGTGATAAATAGAATCCACCTGTGTGTAATCAAGTCTCTGTATAAATGTACCTGCTCTGTGATATTCTCAGGGTTCTGTTGAAAGTGCAGAGAGCATCATGAAGACCAAGGAACACACCAGGCAGGTCCGTAATACTGTTGTGGAGAAGTTTAAAGCCGGATTTGGATACAAAAAGATTTCCTAAGCTTTAAACATCCCAAGGAGCACTGTGCAAGCAATCATTTTGAAATGGGAGTATCAGACCACTGCAAATCTACCAAGACCTGGCCGTCCCTCTAAACTTTCAGCTCAGACGAGGAGAAGACTGATCAGAGATGCAGCCAAGAGGCCCATGATCACTCTGGATGAACTGCAGAGAACTACAGCTGAGGTGGGAGAGTCTGTCCATAGGAAAACAATCAGTCGTACACTGCACAAATCTGGCCTTTATGGAAGAGTGGCAAGAAGAAAGCCATTTCTCAAAGATATCCATAAAAAGTCTTGTCTAAAGTTTGCCACAAGCCACCTGGGAGACACACCAAACATGTGGAAGAAGGTGCTCTGGTCAGATGAAACCAAAATCCAACTTTTTGCCCACAATGCAAAACGATATGTTTGGCGTAAAAGCAACACAGCTCATCACCCTCAACACACCATCCACACTGTCAAACATGGTGGTGGCAGCATCATGGTTTGGGCCTGCTTTTCTTCAGCAGGGACAGGGAAGATGGTTAAAACTGAGGGGAAGATGGATGCAGCCAAATACAGGACCATTCTGGATGAAAACCTGTTGGAGTCTGCAAAAGACCTGAAACTGGGACGGAGATTTATCTTCCAACAAGACAATGATTCCAAACATACAGCAAAATCTACAAAGGATTGGTTCACAAATAAACGTATCCAGGTGTTAGAATGGGCAAGTCAAAGTCCAGACCTGAATCCAGTCGCGAATCTGTGGAAAGAGCTGAAAACTGCTGTTCACAAACGCTCTCCATCCAACCTCACTGAGCTCGAGCGGTTTTGCCAGGAAGAATGGGCAAGAATTTCAGTCTCTCGATGTGCAAAACTGATAAAGACATACCCCAAGCGACTTGCAGCTGTAATCGCAGCAAAAAGGTGGCTCTACAAAGTATTAAACGCAAGGGGGCCAAATAATTTTGCACGCACCGCTTTTCATTTTTTTATTAGTTAAAAAAGTTTAAAAAATACAATAGATTTCGTTCCACTTCACAATTGTGTCCCACTTGTTGGTGATTCTTCGCAAAAAATAAAAATGTTATATCTTCATGTTTGAAGCCTGAAATGTGGCAAAAGGTTGAAAAGTTCAAGGGGGCCGAATACTTTCGCAAGGCACTGTACATACGTATACAGCTTTAATGTATGCAGCATGTATCAAAGCAATATATCTTTTTTGAAGCATGCGTAATGGAAGCATGGTCCATCAAATATGTTTTTAGGCAAAAATAAAAAAAAGTGCACACTGTACAGCCGCATGCATATAACACATGCCATGGAACAAGCATCTTTCCAAAGTAAGGATGCGTTTATGAAACGTGTTATGCCACATTACACACGAGGAATCATGTATATTTTAAGTAAACATGTATTAACATGCCTCATTATGCAACCATAAGCGATCATGCAACTTTTAGGTGATCAAGCATCCTTGTGCAGTCAAACATCCTTGCTTGATCACACAATGGTGCTGGATCGCACATTATGCGATTATGTAACATCCAAACAAGCATTTTTATTTTGTTATGTGATCAAGTTTTTATGTGATCACTGCTGCTCTCTTGCTTGAGGGCCCGGTGTGGGGAAAGGAGATCTATCACGTTTCTTTCTGCTCCAGGCAGAGGATGCGATTAAACAGCTTACCGCTATAGTAACCCAACCAAAGCTGGGGACAAACATCTTCGGTAACAAACAGGGGCTGGAAGATTGGAAACAGCTGCAACTGGCAATCCCAACAGCTCACCCAGATTAGCCACTTTTGGTCTCTCTGGGGAGTAAGGTACTGTGGAGGCATGATTAGAATCCTCGGAGCCTGATGGAGATGCCTTAGGAGCCCTTCTTTGAGGTGTTTGTAGCATTCTTGGAAGGCATAGTCCTAAGACCCAAATCAGAGGTAATAAAGTAACTAGCGCACCACCTTCTGAGTTATAGTCCAGCAAAGAAAAAATTGGTCGGGGGGCTAGAGCTGCAGCAAGGTGCTAACTTTTCATGGACTATCCAAGAATCCCCCCCCCCCCCCTTAATATCTTCCTGGTGGCTGAGACTAAGCATGCTGTCTGCTGCCGACACAGGCGAGATCTGAGGAGCATGAAAAAGGTATGTGCATTTTACCTCTCTAGTGGAGAAATTAGGCATGACAACATTTACTCACAGAAGAAATCCATAGGTGGACTTAAAAGTTCCTAGGATTCTTCACTTACCTTATCCACACCGCAGGATTCTGCCAATATCAGACAGATCCAACCTTCACCCCTTCTACTCCCTTGGACCTGTATAGCACCCCACCAGTGACCAAAGCACTGGGTCCCGGGGTCCAGCCCGCCAAAGACAAAACCTCATTCTTCTAATACGAGGTCCAGGTACCATCCACTTTGGGCTCAGTGGCACTTTGGATGGAACCGGTCTGTAGAGGCTTGTTTAAATCCAGTAAGGATCCTTACAGCGGAGCTCTTCAGAGCACATCTTCAATTGTGACCAACACCTTAGACGGTGGCGAAAAAACGGAGGCGCTTCCTGTATGGTAGGGGTTATATAGGGAGTGAACTTTCTGTCTTGGGTGTGCCAGTGTCCACCACCTGGAGGCGGCCTATAACCCACATAGTAATTACTATGGTGCTCGGTGTCCCGTGATGTACGATAAAGAAATTAAATGTTTGATCTGCCCAGGACAGGATCTGATCTACCTCTCTTCCTGCAACATGACTTTATCCTTAATGATGATTGATGCACGCCACCATCGCTCCAGTGTCTGACTAAATTCAAACTGGATGACCCTCCAGTAGGATGGTCTAAGGCTGCAGGGACAGCCAAACTGCCCAAAGTTTCAGGAAGTTTATCAGGAGACAACACTCAGATGTAAACCAAGTCCCCTGCATCAACTATTCCCCAGCCCAACAGGCTTGCATCAATCGAGGATCCGCCAAAATGTGGGAAGAAAGAACTTCCCCAGAATTTAGAGCCAGATTCCCGAACCACCAAGCCAGGGACAACCAGATTCTCAATGAAAAACCCATTGTTCTGTTCAGAGACTAGATAGACTTGTCCCACAACAACAGACTGTGGCATTGTACAAGTCTGTAGCGAAACTGGGCAAATGGCACAACTTGGTGAACACCTCCTGCACCCAAGCATCAGAGATGCAAGTAGTCCAAGCATCAACAAACCTGAATAGTGAAGGCACATCTTTATGCAGGGAGAGGCTTGTCTGAGGATTTGTTAGACCTTGAGTGTCAGGGCCTGCAGGTAGATTGGGAGCCAAACGAGGATTCTCGATGTGGAGATTAAGTGAAGAAATAAGAGACATTTCTTAAAAGTCAGAAAGGAAGAAGATTTTGCAATATGTTCCTTAGGCTTCTTCCAATAAGAAAGAGGGGTACCCTTACCAACAGTAGCATCCTTGATGATGTGGTCATCAGTATTGATGTGAAACAAGAAATGTGACAGAAGGCTTCCAAGAAACCTCCATAACTCAACAGTGGTTAGATCTCATTTAAAGTAGGCTTGCACTGATATACTAAGCATTTGCACTCGCACAAATGCTTCGATACCTGGAACCGATACCTTTTACGCATGCGATTTGAGTCCATTCACTTTGTATGGACTCAAATCACACTGCAAAGGCATAGTTACTCGTATGAGCTGATAAGAAAAAAAATCAGAAAAAAAGTCACAGCCACAGAGAACTAATATATACAGTTCTCGTCTCGCACACAACAGCCATACCTACTGATCGAAAAATAAAAAATGAGAAACGGCGCCAATAAAAATCAAAAAAAGGTATTGGATGTTCTAAAACAGCACCAAAAATTTGTAAGAACTAATAAAAAGGGTACAAATAGACATCCAATATAACGTGAATATATGATATATATTTTACCAATATGTGAACCATGAATTTAGTGTTAAAACAGTCCAACAAAATATTAAATAATGAACAATATGGTGATTCAAATTGTCTATATATGTTTTCTCCAACACCGTGCCTCCTAAAGTGCAGTGTGCTTTTAATCTTGAAGGGACAAAAAAGTGCTTTACCCGAAGTAACATAAATGGGCTTACCAGATTTCTTTGGCCACAGAGCGACCACCAGGCATATAAATAAAAGGGGATCCTTTGTCCTATGGCTGTAATCTTCCAAGCCACATGCAGCGCCAATCGGCTATTTCCAGAGTTAATCGGACTTCAATCCAATCATGAATGGTAAATCCCTCAATCTGTTTGTTACACTTAGGTGTATATCCACAGCTCCTTTTTCATTAAATCTGTGAAGTTAGGTTCCCCCATAAACGAGCCACAGAAAGGCAATAATAGTGTAATACTGTCTTTAATTAAAAGCACTTACATACATGTATATCATACAGCAGATAGCGGCGCAGCTGGGGGACGAGGCAGAGGCCGGTGTATGTGATGTAGGAAGCGCTGTCTGCGTCTCAGCCAGAGGTGGAGAACGCCTGTAGCATGCGTCCCGAGCCATCAATTTTGATGCATTTCGCACTCAGGCACACGTCATCTGGAAACATTTTTGATATATATGCATGCAAGTGCTTTTAATTAAAGACAGTATTACACTATTATTGCCTTTCTGTGGCTCGTTTATGGGGGAGCCTAACTTCACAGATTTAATGAAAAAGGAGCTGTGGATATACACCTAAGAGTGTAACAGATTGAGGGATTTACCATTCATGATTGGATTGAAGTCAGATTAACTCTGGAAATAGCCGATTGGAGCTGCATGTGGCTTGGAAGATTCCAGCCAAAGGAGAAAGGATCCCCTTTTATTTATATGCCTGGTGGTCACTCTGTCAAAAGATATCTGGTGAGCACATTTATGTCACTTCAGATGAAGCACTTTTTTGTCCCTTCAAGATTAAAAGCACACTGCACTTTAGGAGGCACGGTGTTGGAGAAAACATATAGAAGATTTTAATCACCTTATTGTTGTTTATCCATTATTTAATATTTTGTTGGACTGTTTTGACTCTAAGACCCCTTTCACACTGGGGCGTTTTTCAGGCGCTTTAGCGTTAAAAAAAAGCACCTGTAAAGCGCTTGAAAGAAGCCTCATCTGCAGTCCGAATGTGAAAGCCTGAGTGCTTTAAGAGCCCTTTCACAATCTCAGTGCCCGAAAAACGCTCGTAAAGCGTTGCTTAAACTAGCAGCGCTTTACCAGCGTTTTTCGAGCGCTATTGGGGCGCTTTTAACCCCTGCTACTGGCTAAATAAAGGGTTAAAAGCGCCCACAAAACGCTGCTGCCAATAGCGCTTTTCAGGCGCTTCCCATTGATTTCAATGGGAAGGGGCGCTTTAGGAGTCGTGTATTCACCGCTCCAAAAGCACTGCAAAGAAGCTGCTTGCAGGACTTTTTTTGACACCCTGCCAGCGCAGCGCCTCAGTGTGAAAGCACTCGGGCTTTTACATTGGGATTGCAGTTGCAGCTTCTTTCAAGCGCTTTACGCTTTTTTTTAAACGCTAAAGCGCCTGAAAAATGCCCGAAAAACGCCCCAGTGTGAAAGGGGTCTAAATTCATGGTTCACATATTGTTAGAATATATCATATATTCACGTTATATTGGATGTCTATTTGCGCCCTTTTTATTATTTCATACCTACTTGATGGCTATCCTCCACAGTAGGTAGATTATATATATATATATATATATATATATAGAGAGAGATATATATATAACACACACAGTTCCCTGACCCTCACAGCAGCCATCTATACAATTTACTACCCCCCCGACAGCAGCCATCTATACAATCCCTCCTTTACGGGAACCAATATATATATATATATATATATATATATATATATATATATATATATATATATATATATATATATATATATATATATATATATATATATAGACCCCCCCCCCCTTCCCTCCCCAATACAACCACAGCCCTGGAGCTGTGCTTGAAGTTAAGTTTCCCTCTTCTTCCTAACCAACTCCTCTGCCAAACCCATTTCTGACAGGTACTTGCTCCCATTTCCACTTGAATTACCTAGGTGGAAGTATGCGCCCTCACTGTCCACAAGCTCCCGGGACACATCACAGGATAGGAGCATTCAGGGACAGCAGCGCAATTTGCACATGCGCAATGTGGAGCCGGCTGTGAAGCCTCAGCAAGTCATAGCCGACTTCCCGTAGTGAACATGGTGATGCCAGGAAGACAGGCGAAGAACTGACCCAGGTGAGGACAGTTCAGGATTCCTGGGCTGGCAAGTGCCTTTTTATTAAAAGTCAGCTGCTACAGTATTTATAGCTGCTAAGTTTTAATTTTTTTTTTTTTTAAGTTGACTGAAGAACCTAATGATCAAAAGGGACTGACCTTGACAATTTTGTTAACTTTTGTTGTAGGCGTAGGTGGAGGCGGTAATTCAGGGCCAGGCTCAATCTCTTCATCTGGGGCCAAATCAGGGTTAAGTGCAAATATGCTATCCAAGTCAATCTAAGAGACAAAGAATGATAAGCAATTTCAGAGATTGCTGTTCAGACACAAATACAAACAGAAAAAAATTGGCATATTGACACAGAGAGCAATGCTGTCTCACCATGCTGGCCTGCAAAGACATGTCTTTTTGGAAAATTTCTTTCTTTTAGAGGTCATTAACCTGGGCGCTTAGCCCTGTACAGCAAAGAGCCATTTTTTTTCTGTACTAGTGCTGAGCTGTGTGCAGACAGCCCAAATAAATTAATAGACACTCATCAGGTGTACAGACTCACTTGCACAGCAGAGTTTGACAGATACACAGGGACAGGTGCTCTGGCTATACCTTCAGATCTGTGGACTTGTCAGACTAGACGGTGCAGGCGAGTCCATAAAGCCAATGTGCGCCCATTCACTTATTTTGGGCTGTCTGCTTGCAGCTCAGCACTAGTACACTAAAAATAAACAAATGTTGTACAGGGCTGAATGCCGGTATGAATTAACCATAAAAAGCACAGTAGTATAATGTGCACAGACACTTCCAAAAGTCTTACAATCTGAGAATTTCAACAAGAATGAAAAGGAACTACCTTGAACTTTATTGCTTTTAATATAAATTACATCTCACTTAATTTGGACATCCTAGCCCCATTTTTCTTTGGTCTTCTGAAACCAATATGGAAAGGAGCAAGTGTCTTAATCTCACAAGGTGAATATTTATTAAAGTGGTTGCAAAGGCTCAAGGTTTTTTACCCTCATGCTTTCTATGCATGAAGGTAAAAAACCTTCCAAGTGCAGCAGCTCCTTCAATACTCACCTGAGCTCCACAGCAATCCAGCAATGTGCACAAGAGTTTCAGCTCTCCAGGGACTCTCACGCCTCATTGGCTTCTGCAGGGGAGGGGGGGGGGGCGTGAACCACAGCTCTGTGTGAATGGACACGCATAGCAGTGGCGTGGAAACGAGCCTGCTTGTGTGTCCCCCCAAGCTGCTTGTTTTTGGCGCACTCGGCAGGAGGGAGCAGCCATAAAATTCTGCCAGGGGAAGAGGAGAATCACGGCTGCTCTCTGCAAAACCACTGCACAGAGCAGTTAAGTATGTCATGATTGTTTTTTTCTAATTGCCTTTAACCACTTCCCACCCGGCCAATGCGTATATACGGCCGGGTGGGAGCCGCCTGCTCCTGATAGGACGTTTGGGAACGTCATTCAGGAGCAGCGGGATCGCGCGCGCGCGCCCGCGCAGCGGCGCGATCCCGATGTGCTCGTGTCACCCGGACACGGCACATCTCAGATCGGCAAGAGGGCTCTGTGATTGGCCCTCCTGATCACATGACGGCCGTGTCCAATCACGGCCGTCATGTGATGTAAACAAACAGCCGGTTGCTAGGCAATCGGCTCTCCTCTCCTCACACGGAAGTCACCGCTGAGGAGAAGAGAGCAGATCGCTGCAGCCGGCTGATGATCAGTGAGTATGGGCTGCTTTTTACAGCTTTTTACTCACTGATCATCAGTGTAGTGTACACACACAACACACCACACAGTACAAACACAGTCCCCACATATGTCCCCAAAACACACATGTCCCCAAAACATACATGTCCCCAAATAATAAAAACACATGTCCCTAATAATAAAAACATGTCCCCCACATATGTCCCACTAAAATCACATGTCCCAATGATTATCTGCACACATATGTACGTGATCACCTGCACACATATGTACATGATCATTTGCGTACATATGTCCGTGATCACACAAACCAATTATTATACACTTAATGAAATTTTTTTTACCAAAAACATGTAGCAGAATACATTTTGGCTTAAATTTATGACAAAATTTGATTTTATTGGATTTCTTTTCAAATAGAAAAAAGAAAATATAGTTTTTTTTCCAAATTTCCGCTATTTTTGCGCTTATATCGCAAAAAAAAAAAAAACGGAGTCGTGAATAAATGACACCAAAATAAAGCTTTATTTGTGCGAAAAAAATGATAACAATTTCATTTGGGTACAGTGTAGCATGACCGCGCAATTGTCACTGAAAGAGCGAGAGCGCTGAAAGCTGAAAATTGGGCTGGGAAGGAAGGGGGTGAAAGTGCCCTGTATTGTAGTGGTTAATATCACCAACTTTCCTTTATGGTGTTACAGTTTGAAAGTACTGTACTTGGCTACACAGATCACACTGCCCCCCTGCCACACTGGGATATAATGCAGCACTGTGCTATAGAGGAATACAGACCCCAACATACTTAACTAGAGAGGAATAGTGCAGCCCCTACTATAGACCACTATAGTAGGGTCTGCACTATTACTCTAATGCCTGGTTCACACCTATGCAGTTTTTAGTGCATTTTCAGTTTAGCAGAAACCCACTACAGCCCATTTAGCATGGTTTCCTATGGCTGTAGTTCGCATCTGTGCATTTTATGTAAAGAGCCAGGAATTTTTTTTTCTGTTTTTTAGTTCCATAGACTTCAATGGATTAAAAACGTTTATTGAAAAATGCAAAATGCACCTGGAATATGCAACCTGCAAAGGTGTGAAGCAGGCCTAAAGAAATCTTGCAGCTCCTGTGAAATTGTTAGCGGAAAAATACAGCATCTACTTTACTGAGCAACAGAGAAATAACTGTCCCTGCTACACTACGTTCTACAGAAACAGCCCAAACCCTATTTAACTCTGCTATAATGCATAAAAACAAATTCATAGCAACTTGGGCCTAGGGAATAGAAATGCAGGACACATATGTAGGCCCTGTTTTACAAGCAGCTGAGAGGTCAAATTAGCAATATGCAGCTAGGGTCGGAGAAAGGTGAATAAAAGAATTAGAACGCTAAGAATTTGTAAGATTTTGGATTGCTGCAATGGAAGTCTATAGAGACGCCATTTGTTGCTGGATCGGAAGCATTGAGGCAATGGTACAGCTGTATTTTCTGCACATTTTTGGAGAGCCTTCAAGTTTTTTTCCCCTTCATGCACAAAGGGGGAAGAAAAAGAAAGAAAATAAAAAGTGCTTGGGATCCCCGCCAGCCCCCTCCTACTTGCCATCCAGCACAGTGCATGAGAGCATCATCTCGGCTCTGTCCTTCCTCACAGGGCCGAACCAGAGCAGTGGGCAGCCATTGGCTCCCGCTACAGTCAGTCAATCAAACTCTGACAAGGGAGTGGGGGGAAAAGGTCATGTCCTGCTGCCCGTGGTTATGGATGCAGGCTTTGCCGAGAAGAGGAGGATTGGGGCTACTCTGTGCAAAACCATTGCTTAAGGCAGGTAAGCATGACATGATTTTAGAAAAAAAAAAAAAAGCAACAGCAGCTTTACAAACACTTTCACTACAAAAAAGACAGCATGGCTGTAAGTTTAATTAACACTTTACACTTACATCCTTTACTATTAGATGTCTAAGATTACATTTATCTACAAAAAAAAATAAAAAAGGCGAAAACCTACCTCCTTTCCTTTTGTGTCTCCGTTTTCAATCCATTCTACTGTAATACTCTCACTGTCCTCATTTAGGGAAGTTACCATGGCTTGGTGTATGCGACCTGCAAAAATGAACACATTGACAGCACATTAGACAGGATTATCAATGACAATCTTAAAAACAAAAACAAAAAAAAAGGGTAAAAAAGCAAAGAAGGCATCTGCTCACTTCAGTATACAGGGCAGTTATAATGATATAGTACACAAAATGACAATTATGGACCTTCGGTCATTTTATCACATTTCCATCTAGTAAATCTTCTCCCCTTTTTGTTTTAACTATGGATAGTAAAACGTTTTGTTCTTTTCTGCCAGTAAATAGCTTACACAGCTTGCCGCGGTAGGCGTAAGTGATAAGAGTGCCAATGAGAGCTGCAGGAGTTCCTCTATGTAAATCCAGGAAGTGAACAGGCAGCATCTTCAGCTGCCCACAGTTAAAATGGCTGCATCCAGACTTAGCGGAGAGAGATTCTTGCAGCATATTTGGCAAGTACAGAACCACAGTATATATAAAACAATATGCAAAAGTGGTTGGAGGGAAGCTTCAGACTGGCAAAGATGTTTTTGTTACAAATTATGCGAGCAGACTGCAGTTCCTCTTTAAGGTAACAATAGGCATTAGATAGTTGACTCCATTTCCAGTAGTTTTCAAACCAGTGCCCGTGAGCTACCTCCCAAGGCCAAGGCTAATCTGGGTGAATAGGGATTTGAAAACCTTGTAGAAGAGGCTGAATCTCCCAAACGGGACACAGCAGTAAAAACTGACAAGTGTTCTAATCCTTCGCCACTTTTGTCCAAAATTTAAAAAAATAGGATTTTTGCACTCACCGTAAAATCCTTTTCTCTGAAGTTCATTGACGGACACAGCATCTTCATCTTGACCTTCGGGTTACATCGCCCCTTTAGGAGAGGATTAGGCCGAAAGTGTTAAAAACAGCAACGCTTGCACAGTGTTGTGCACAGGGGGTGGTCCTACTGGCTATAACCCTTCACACTGCATCCAGCAGCTCAGTTTGTCAAAAGCCGTACAAACATAAATCGGAGGGGTGGGTGCTGTGCCCGTCAATGAACTTCAGAGAAAAGGATTTTACGGCGAGTACAAAAATCCTATTTTCTCTCATTCATTGACGGACATACCATCTTCATCTTGACCTTAGGGACGTCCCCAAGCAGTGTCAAAGAAACGAGGGATGGGAACAGCAAGAAAATGACTCCACCCATAACAATCAGAGCTTCTCAACGGAGGAGTTGCAACCTTAAACAGCCGCCTACAAAACCTTGCGGCCGAAGCAAGCACCCGAAGATGCGCTCACATCAACCTTGTAAAACTTTGTGAAAGTGTGAAGGGACGACCAGGTCGCCGCCTTACACACCTGGGAAACGCACGCTTGATGTCGGAAAGCCCAAGAGGCACAAGTTGTCCTGGTAGAATGTGCCGTGACAGGAAAGGGAGGCGCCCCCCCCCTTTATGGCATAAGCCTGAACCACAATCTGTATGAACCACCGAGAAATGGTGGCTGATGAGACCGCCAGTCCCTTCTTCGGACCAGCCACCAATACAAACAGCGAGTCCGACCTCCGAAAAGTAGGCGTAGCAGATACACCCACAGAGCCCGGACCACATCCAAGGAATGCAAAGCCACTCTTTGGGGTGTGATGGCTGAGGACATAAGGATGGAAGAACAATGTCTTCATTTAGATGAAAGGCCGAAATAACCTTTGGCAGAAACGAAGGCTGCGGACAGAGAACTGATTTATCCTTGTGGAAGATCAAGTAGGGAGACTTGCAAGACGAGGCCGCCAACTCAGAAACCCTCCTGGCACATGTAATAGCCACTAGAAAGACTACTTTCTGAGAGAGTGTCAATAAGGGGATCCTCCCTACTGTTTTCAAACGGTGGTTTCTGAAGCACCAAGAGCACCAGATACAAATCCCATGGAGGCAGCAGTGGTCAAACCGGAGAGGCCACATGTCGAAACCTCTGAACAAACAAACTCACCAAATGAATGAGCCGCCAAGGGTCGCTGAAAAAAATAAATAAAAAAGACAGCCAAAGCTGACATCTGCCCCTTGATGGTGCTTAAGGCAAGTTTCTGATCCACACCTCACTGCAAAAAACAGCAGGATCCTGGAAATTGAGTATGTGTGCGTGGACGTCACCCCATCTCTTCTCACATGGAGATGTAGGCCTTCCACGTAAGATGATAAATCTTCTGAGAAGATAATATCCACCATGCTGGGGGCATGGAAGTTATCGAATCTGACAGACCTCGGCCCCTTAGCACATGGCTTTCAACAGCCATGCCGTTAAAGCCATTGACGGTAAAGCAGGATGAAGTATTGGACCTTGTGACAGAAGGTCCTCTTGCATCGACAGTCGCCAAGGAACATCTGCCACCATTCGTACTATCAGAGTTACCGGAATCCCCTCAGCCTCCACTCTGCAAAGCAGATGTGGTTTCAGTAAGCGTCTGACATCGGGGGCCATGGCTAACACCGGCCACAATGCTGACCCCACCACTGTAAACATGGACTAGGCAACCGCCTCGCCCCTTCTGACGGCAGGGTCCTTGAAAGCATGAGTCCCTTCCACCGTAATTGTGGTTACCTTATTTACCTGGGTAATTGGGGGGTGGTGTTCAACAATCGGAGATGTCCATTTCTTCAGGAAACTCTCTTCAAAAAGGGGCAACGCGTCGCCATAGGTTTTGGGACTGAAGTACAGAAGGCCCGCTGTTTTCCCCACTCCTTGTAAGTAAACGTATCAAGATAAGTTAGGTAAGGAAACACCTTAGCCGTGCGGGCCGGCTTTTGGGACCTGAAAGGGACCGACACCTCTGTAGATGCCCCGGCTGTATCCTCCATCTTTAGGGTATCCCGCACCGCTGTAATATGTGCTCCTACAAGCACCTTTTCCTACGCTGACCCTCACTGTCCGAGCGGTCCTAGTTTGCATCTTCTGATACATCAGAACAGGGGCCGCCTGTCACAGCAGGGCTAGAGTCTGAATCAGAGCTTTCCCTAGAAGACGGTGGGGGGAGGGGGCATTTTTACACCCCCTTGTGCCCACACTCCGCTTCCACCCTGGCAACAAAGGACTCCAGGACCGCCGACAGAGCGTCCATAGGCATCGCAGGTGCAGAGGAACTAGTTGCAACAACAGGGATGTCTGGGGAAGAGGCACCAGCTTCCGATGCCATGCTGACCCACACTCGCTTGTCACCACTTAAGGACCTAAGGCAAGTCACACAAAATGTTCACCCTCCTAGCTGCCACAGACTGAGGGGCCCCCCCTCACAGGACTCACCACCCTGACCCAGGTACTGTGCTGCTGCTGCTGTCCGCTCTCCCCTGTGTCATCCACAAAGTGTCTGTGTGAAAAACGCGCTGTTCTAGAAGGAAACAAGCACCCAGCGCTAGAGGCAAAACTACCTGAGGCTACTAGAAAATGGCAGCCGGCCGCCTCAGCAAAAATGTCTGAGGGCACAGAGAAAAAGGCCGCCAAACTGACTGAAAGGCAAAAACTGGCTGTGGCTACAGGAAAATGGCCACAGAGCACGCAGCGTCCTCCCCACACGTCAAACACCCCACCGTGACCCAGAAACAGGGAAGAGGACAAGTGGACCCCCCAACACCCAGAGCCCTCCCAGCCAGGTACATGCAATGCCAAGTCACACAGTGGCCCATAGCGTGGGGAGGAGGGAAGGGACAGAAGAAAGGGAGAGAGTGAGGACACCCTTGTCGACCTCCCAGGGAATGCCCAGCTGCTCCATCCTGCCGAGACAGGTGGAACCATACTTGCCCCTCCTGCAGGGACTACTGCACGCATTCCACAGACAGACCCATCACCCAAGCAGTACAGGGGTGGCTGTCGGCCACGGCACACTGACACAGACAGCAGTAGCCTGGTAATATGTGTGCCCTAGAGCATATAGCTCACCGGCTGCCCCTGGATCAGACGGGGCATGTCGTGACAGACCCAGCGTGTAGCTAGGGAGACTACCGGGATCAATATTATCCAGCCTGTCACCCAGCCCGGCTGTTGATTGTAGATCACAAGGATCAAAAATGCAGAAAAAAAAAAAAATTCCCAGGACCAATGGTTCCAACTGGGAGCCAGGTCCTTCTCCTACACTAGACAAAAAAAAAAAAAAAAAAATGGAGCTGCTGGATGCAGTGTGAGGAGTTATAGCAAGTAGGACCACCCCCTGGTGTTGCTATTTTTAACACTTTCTGCCTAGTCCTTTCCTTAAGGGGTGATATAATCCTAAGGTCAAGATGAAGATGCTGTGTCAGTCAATGAATGAAAGAAAAAAAAAAGTTTTGCCTTTAGTTACACTTTAACCATTTGCCGCCCGCCCATTGTGAAATGACGGAGGGACGTTGCGGCTCTAATTCTGGGAGGACATCAAATGACGGCCTCCCAGAACAGCCACCACTGTGGGGGTGCGCAGTGATCGTGGCTGCACCGTGTTGCTAGGATACGGCACAACCCGATCTCTGTACAGTGCCACAGCTTGTCCAATCACAGCCGGTCACATGTAAATATGCAAGTGCTGTAAATCGTCTCTCCTCGCCTCACACAGTGTGTGGCGAGGAGCGCTGATAAGCCAGTGATGCCAGTCAGTGCAACCTATCAGCACACATCAGTAAAGGAGAAAAAATACTTATTTACAAAATTTGCTGACAGAAACTAAGAAAAACTCAAAATTTTTGGTCTTTTTTTGTACAAACTTAAAATCCCAGCGGTGATTAAATACCACCAAAAGAAAGCTGTGTGAAGAAAAATAAATAAATTGGGTACAGTGTTGCATGTCTACGCAATTGTCAAAGTGTGACAGCGATGGAAGCTAAAAAAAAAAAAAGAAAATAAAAAAAATGGCCTAGGCCGGAAGGGGGTGAACGTGCCCTGTATTGAGGTGGTTAAAAGTTACCCTATGTCACTAAAGGAAAGGGCCCAAGGGGTACAACCGTGGTCGAAGGCTAGGCATACAACACTTCTTCTATACTGAAATCCCATTGATTATGCTGGCTACACGATTTCCTTGTTCCATCTTAGGGAGGGGTACCGTAGTTATTAAAAAGCAGGTATTCTCTTCCCCTTTATAGGCAGTATTTATCTTACACCTCTTACAATCAGTGGCTAGAGGTGACCTGATTTCTTAAATGCCAGATAGCTTAGTCATTACTTCCACACAGAACATAATAGCCAGTCTGTTTCATTCTGTATATTAATTACAGAGAAACAGGAACGCATTTACTAGAGACTGAGAGAGAGAGTATTATAGATATCTGTGACGTGTTCAGAGAGATAAACTATAAAAGGCTCATATGTAGAACGATGTCAGCTGTTCCATCAAGCAAACAAAACTTCATTCAAAGAATTGGAATACACTAAAGGAACCGCTCTTACCAGATTTGTTGGGATTACACTGGCAGCTATTTCCTGGGCAGTCCCAATTTAGACACAAAATGCCTCGTTTCCAATGGCATCAGTTCACACAACAGCATTAATGGCATGCGTTGGGGGGGGGCAATGTGAACCAATGCTTTGTCATGCCACTGCAGTGAAAATTACTGTATTGATTTTTCAATAAAGTTCTGTGAAAAAATGAAAACCCTTCGACGTGCTGGGATCCATGCATCATCAGCACTCGTTGATTCATTGCAGTTCTAAAGACAAACTTTTTTTGTTATAGTGTTAAACCCTGGTCAGGTTGGACTGCTGTCCATCCCCACTGGGTAGGTTCACTCACTCTGGTGGAGAGAGAGGGTCATTCATCTAGATCAGTGGTCTCCAAACTGTGGCCTGCAGGCTTGATGTGGTCCTTTGGTGACCTTTACCTGGCCCTTGGGGGGGGGGGGGGGGGGCACATGGTTCCTCCCACTGATATGAAGTATTAACCCACCCACCAACACCAATGATGGGACACTATTCTTCCTCCCATTAATACCAACAATGGGACACTCTTCCTCCTCCCATTAATACCAACGATGGGACACTCTTCCTCCTCCCATTAATACCAACGATGGGACACTCTTCCTCCTCCCATTAATACCAACGATGGGACACTCTTCCTCCTCCCATTAATACCAACGATGGGACACTCTTCCTCCTCCCATTAACAACAACGATGGGACACTCTTCCTCCTCCCATCAATACCAACGATGGGACACTATTCCTCCTCCCATCAATACCAACGATGGGATACTATTCCTCCTCCCATCAATACCAACGATGGGATACTATTCCTCCTCTCATTAATACCCATGGGACACTATTCCTCCTCTCATTAATACCAACAATGGGACACTATTCCTCCTCCCATTAATACCAACGATGGGACACTATTCCTCCTCCCATTAATACCAATGAATGAATGTAATGTTTTACTCCTATGAACCACCAAGCCTGAGACATAGTTTAATCTCACTGATGCTGGGGCATTTTCTACTTACTGGCTACAGTCTGGTCCTTCTAAAGTCTGATGGACAGTAAACTCGCCCTTTGTTACAGCTCTCACAAGAAGAGAAACAAAGCCATTTATTGGGCTTTTACTTTTAGCATTTGTACACCCTTTTCTGCCCGTTTTAGACTTGTGGTTGTTTATTATTTTTAGCCACTGGAATTGAATGAGGTTCAGATGTGAACAGATACCACTGAATATAATTCATAATCTTGAAGCACTTTTGGTGAAGCTTCAAATCACTCCATTTACGAGGGAGGATCTGCTCTCGCTTCCTGTCAAGGCATCTTGACCATCGACAACTACAGTATCCAGGAAAAATCCCCAAATTTAATTCTATATACATTTGGTCATGAATCTGTGAGGATGATTATGTAAAAACAACCATTGCTAACTTGTTAAATGCTTCATTCACATGGGCGTACTGATTGGTACACCCAATGCGAAGGACCATCTCACCTTTATGGGATGCACAGGTGTTGTGTAGCTGCAATGCATGGATCAGACCCATACTAATGTACACTCTGGGATGCACATGGAGATCTGTGCAGGTCCATACAGTGGGATGCCTCTCATTGACTTGTACAGATTGCCCAAACAGTGGAGTTTGCCTCCTAGACCAGGACTAAGCGCTGCCTAATTGTAAGGAGGTTTCAGGTTAAAAAGGAGATCGTTGGTGTGGTCAGTGATCAAAAAGGTAAAATATTGATCAAGAGAGGGGAGATTTTAAAATTCTATATTCTATTTTGTATGATTTGCCTACGTATTGCACACTGCACTAACGCCCCTTGTTACCATAAAAGTACAGCTGTAATATTAACCCCTTAGCGCCAACATAACAAATATACGGCCCCATTGCACTGGGCTTTTTGCCCTAGGGCTGCAGAATTGCATATCTTTCTTTGTGCAGGGTCACCACTCACCGAGAGCCCAAGGCCTTGTTCTAACAATTGGGACCCGAAAAGTCCGATTCCGGGTCACCTGATCGCTGTGATCAATCACTGAGGCCCACCCCTGTGCTTTCGGTCTCTGAATGGATGACAAAAACACATCTTTCTCTGTCCTTGCAGCGATGTGGGGGGAGAGGTGTGTGTAAAATTTTTAAAATAAATGCGAATAATATTATTATACAGGGTTTATATAGTGCCAACAGTTAGCACAGCGCTTTACAAGAGGGCAAACAGTACCGTTACAATACATTTCAATACAGGAAGGATCAGGGGGCCCTACTCGTTAGAGCTTACAGTTTAGAAGATACTGTATACATTTTATTTTTTAAATACCCTAGATCAAGGTTTGATCTAGAGCAATGGCAGGGTTAGTGTCATTATCAGGGTATGTATTTTTGGACAGGATTTTTTTTTTAAATTAGTATCAGTGTGCATGCGTTTTAGGTAGGATTATAAAAAACAAATAAGTGTACTATTGTTTCTGGGCTGTACTACGAGTACATACAACAACTTACATATATGTGGTATTGCTGCAAACGCCAGGACTGGGATAATTTGTGTTGGGTTGTTCTGTGTTGGTAGGTTAAGATAGTGATAATTAATCACAACAGAAGATTGTCAGTCCTGGACAGTTTCAAAACATATGGAGGGTATCTGCTCCAGCTAGTTCACAACGAGAACAAAACGGCCGCAGACCCCATTCCCATACGAGCCAATTTGGCTGGTGTGTAATGAAGATGAATAAACTGGTCTCCTGTACTAGTAATATCCTGAAAACACACATGTCCTCCTCCCAACCCTCCTCAGAAAGCCCGGGCCACAACGTAAGCCATTTGTGGTGGGTTATCTGAAAGGAGCTAGCCCCGGCCAACTGAAGACAGCCATATAAAGTAGTGACCAACTGTTGTGTATAAGATAAACACCTTTCAAAAAAAAAAAAAAAGATATGTTATTTTAGTTTTCACAAAAGAAGACACACAGAAAAATAGAATCACATTACAGGCACATAAAAAGGTACTTATGAGGATACCAAGTCAGGTATCCAATAATGGTCAACAGGAAGTCCGTGCTGGAGAAAAAAAAAACAAAAAAAACAAAAAAAAAAAAAAAAACACACAACTGATGTTCATACATACACATTCCTACCAGCGCCACATTTGACCCCCTATCAATGTCAGATTTTCAAAGCCCCCTTATGTAGCGGAGAGTTCCGCGCAAAACAATACCCGGCCAATGAGTAGCTGTGCACCAGATCACTGTTCCCAAGCTACATTAGTGGAAAGAAACTCATTCAGTAAGCTCAGATGATAGGACATCCCCCCAGAAATCCTCAGACATCCAACCACGGTTGCCATATTTTGGAGAATTTCTTAGGGCACGCCCTACTTATATATCAACTTAAAATTTGGGTGAACCCCCATGAACAATATGAAAGAAGGCATGGGCCGAAAGGGGGCCTACATCCTTCCAATGCAAGAAGATGGTTTTACATGCATAAAACAGTATACGTATAGTGCCTTGCTAAAGTATTCGCACCTTGGCTTTTACCTATTTTGTTACATTACAGCCTTTAGTTCAATGCTTTTTTATTCTGAATTATATGTGGTGGGTCAGAACACAATAGTCTAAGTTGGTGAAGTAAAATTAGAAAATACACATAAAACTATTTTTCAGAAATAAAAAAAATCGATAATTGGCATGTGCGTATGTATTCACCCCCTTTGTTATGCAGCCCATAAAAAGCTCTGGTGCAACTAATTACCTTTAGAAGTCACATAATTAGTGAAATGTCCACCTGTGTGCAATCTAAGTGTCACATGATCTGTCATTAAATATATACACACACACACACACACACACACATTTTTGAAAGGCCCCAGAGGCGGCAACACCCAAGAGGCACCACTAACCAAACACTGCCATGAATACCAAGGAACTCTCCAAACAAGTAAGGGGCAATGTTGATGTTGAGAAGTACAAGTCAGGGTTAGATAAAAAAAAAAAAAAACGCAAATTGCCGCAAAATCACATGCGCAACAATCAAAACGCGCAGCAAAAAGCTCTGCAGAAACAGATCAGATGGGGTTTAATACCGCTTTAAGATAAATTTGTCATGAAGCAAAGTAAACAGTAGAATTATATAAACGGACAAACGATAGATAGATAGATAGATAGATAGGATACTTAAAGCCCCTTTCACACGGGCAGAGTCTGCTGCCAGCGGATTCGCCGGCTCAGCAGAGAGTCTGTCCGCTGATCCCCACTGAGCAGGCAGATGACAGGTATGCGTCCGTGCCGCTGATGCAGTACCGACAAAGCCAACTGATCTCTATGGGCTATCGGATAGAAACAGACCACCAGTCCATTTCCAGTTGACTGTCATCCAATCCAATTTGCCAGATGGATGGGGGAACGGATTCCCATCCATCCGTTTTTAGCGGACGGGGTTGGATCAAATGTCGGCAGATGTCAGACACTTCCGTTGACATCTGCTTCTGCATGAAGAGCAATAGATGGTCCGATTGGGTCCGTCTAAAAAAAAAAAAAAAAAAAAAGAAAGAAAAATAAACTGACAGGCGGACCCGATCGGTCCGTCAGTGTGAAAGGGTCCTAACTTTGCAAAAAATAAACTTTGGCATAGAAAATCAAAGTCAAGTACAGCATCTCCTGAGCCTTTTAAATTTACTGGGGGGGGGGGGGTTCCGGGCTTCTACCCAAGACACCTTCCTAAGGTCAATGACTAAGAAAAAAGAACCTTGTAGGTCTTGAAACCCTGCCAATAGATGATATCAGTTTAACGCCAAACCTACTTCACTTATTGACTAACACTGTACAACACTCTACTGCTTCAAATAATTTAGTAGGCAAAACAGTTGAGATTTATATTTAGCTGATTGCCGGAAGTTGAACTTAAAGGCACGCAGTAAAATGCACTATTGGGTGATGATTCAGCTCCAAAACAGAATTCCAAGACTCAAAAGGTAAAATTATGCTGCAATGCCACAATATGAAAATCTAAATGTGCGCGTGTTGCATTGCATAAGATAAAATTTCCAAATTCCTAAAATGTAAGCACCATGGTGTATTAATCAACAGAATCCACACTGTAATTTAGATGCCATAATTGTCCTAAAAGTAGGATGCGACTGCCACAGCCTTCTCATTGCAAAATTCAAGCATGTGTGTGCTGAAATAGCCAGCTAATGATAAAGTAGCAGACGATTTGTATCCTCACGAGAGTTCAGTCTTTATACCAGGACATACAAAATTACTTTATTCCATTAAAACAGCATCAGATGGAAAATGAACAGTTCTTTATACAAGAGTCAAATCAGGCAACTAGGGGCATGGTGTCGGACAAGGTCATTTTAGGTTAGTAGTGCGCTAATCTTCATGATCTATACAGCAGTTGGACAAACAAATTAAGAGACCAGCTAGGTCAATCCGGCAGATATTAGATAGGTCTTAAAAGAAAAAAAAAAAAAAAGGTTTCTTGGAAGAAAAATTTTATAGAATAGCATTCCAAAGACTAGAACACCATTTGAATTAATATTTTGTGTTTTTTTTTTTGTTTTTTAGTGGGTAGCCTGGCCCTCTTGGATTCCTTCAAGGATTTAAAAAAGTGGGTCACAAACCAATAACTTTTCAGCCTTGTGCATCAACACCAAGAGAGAAACAGATCAAGAAGAGAAGCGGTCATTGTCAAAGTGGTTGTAAACCTCAGGCATGTAAAATGAACAAAAGCAAGAGAATGTCATCACACACCAAGGATATTCAGAACGAGTTCAAAGCTTTATTCAGTGGTCTTGTTATAGCAGATAGCAACATTTTGGAGCCACGCAGGAGCCCTGCATCAGGCTTGTCATCACAGGCTTACTAATGCAGCGGTCCTTGGTGGCCCCCAAAACGTTGCTATGTGCTGTAACGATGTGATCGCTGAATAAAGCTGTGGACTCATTCTGGAGATCCTTGGTGTGCGATGATGGTCTCTTGCTCTGACTTGGCATGGTTCCAGCGGGTGGTCGCTTCGGCACACACAGACATGCTCAGCCATTTCTACAGGAACATGTGCGATGGGAACAGTGCATTATAATAACAAAGGACATCCTTCTATAGTGTAAACTAGCCTGAATCCAAAGCACTGAGTGTGGTTCCTCTCCGATACCCCTTTGTTATCTACACAAGTCACTGATGGAACTCTAAGCCAACAGCCACCAGGGAAGCAGTCCACACCCCCTTCAGCATGCAGGTGATTCAGACCTTGGTTTGGTCACATGATCTCACTTGTGTCAGCCAGCGCTGACTATAGGGGAGAGGAGAGAATGCTCTAACAGCAGCTGGAATGCCTGAGCAGTGATGTCACTCATAGGGTTACTATGGGCCATCTGTTGATGCTTCCTCTCCAATGAAGTTGATGCTAGCCGATTTACTAACTGGACTGGAGCAGCATGAAAATAGACAAGTATAGACATCCTTCTTCTACATGCTAGTATAGGTCAGCCATTCTCAACCAGGGTTCTTCTAGGGCAGTGATGGTGAACCTTGGCACTCCAGATGTTTTGGAACTACATTTCCAATGATGCTCAGCCACTCTGCAGTGTAGTTGAGCATCATGGGAAATGTAGTTCCAAAACATCTGGGGTGCCAAGGTTCGCCATCACTGTTCTAGGGGTTCCTTGAGTAGTTGTTGGTTGACCTCAAATATGATGGCGATTGGATAGTTTCTAGTCCAGAGCCAGCAGCTAGAAACCAATGATTCTTTTTAACCATCTAGAAGGGAGGCATTCTAACCACTACTATGAAGCAGAAGAATTCTTTCCTTCCCACGAGGAATTTTTCCCAATGCCCCCCATTGACTTAATTTTAGTAGGGGTTCCCTAAGATTTCAAGGTTACCTCTGTGGTAAAAAGGTTGAGAAAGGCTGGTAGTGTTAAAATTAGTTAGCGATATCCCCGAAATCTACTTTAACCACTTCTCACCCCAGGCCACAGTAAATTTACTGAGGGCGGCAGGAGGCGGCTTGATCACGTACATGTACATAATGCAGCTGGTTCCAGGTTAGGAGCACGCAGCACGCCGTTCCCACAACCACTGTGTGACTGTAGTGGCCAAGGGGTCCCGTGATCGCTATGCAATCACATGAACACAATGTCAACAAAGCTTATGAATGAATTTTATTCGTAACAGCTGAGAGTCATATAGTGATGCTGTGATTGGCCTGTAGCCATCACATGGTACCTGGGCCACTCACAGCACTCTGTACCATGTGATAGCTGTGGGCCAATCAAAGCATACGATAGTAAATCACAGCCGTTATGAATGTAACCCATTTATGACAGTTCAAAACATTGCTGTTACAGTGATCATCACTGTAAAAGCAAATTGGAAAAAGTTAAAATATAGACACCATAGGTTATAGAAGCTATAAGTTTCTCACACACCCCAATTATTATATGCTTATTGGGATTTTTTTTTTTTTTTTTTTTTTTACTAAAGACATGTAGCAGAATACACTTTCGCCTAAATTTATGAAGAAATTAGATTTTATTAGATAGGTTTTATAACAGTAAAGTATAAAATATTTGGTTTTTCTTTTTTTCAAAATTATTTTTTTTAAGTTTATATAGCAAAAAAAAAAAAGAAAATCCAGTGGTGATCAAATACCACTCAAAACGATCTAGATTTAATTTGCATACAGTGTTGCATGACCACGCAATTGTCAAAGTAGCACAGTGCTGAATAGCAAAAAAAATGGTTTGGTCATGAAGTGGGTAAAACTTTCCAAAAGGTCAAGTGGGGGAAAAAACAAAACAAAAAAAAAACAGTTTTCATTAATAGAATATCTGGTGATCCTGCCATGATTCATCATTGTCATCATCAGGAAGGCAATCCAGAGACATAATGTTCAGCTGATGCTGGAGAAAATGCGTGTAGATCGTATTCTATGAAAAAAAGGTAAATAGTTTAGGAAAAAAAAAAAAAAAAAAAGTGCTCATTGTGCAGACGATGGAAATAAATATTTGCATATTCTTGACCAGCAGTAAAAGCTTTAAAACAAGCCCATATAGACCTCTGTAGCTTCAGATAGTTTGTAAAAATATTACAATCAACGTTCACAATAGAAGCACCTAAATCTTAAGTGTAGCGCTAAAATGTAACCCCTTGAAGGCCAGGCCTTTTCTGACACCTTTTGTTTACAAGTAAAAATCTGTATTTTTTTTGCTAGAAAAGGACTTGAAACCCCTAAATGTTACATATACACTGACAGGACGAGACGGTCACTGTAAAGATATAGGAGAATGTGACACAGGATTTGCATTTATGGTAAATGTGACGTTCCGGACTAGTGTTTCTGGGCAGGCAAAGCTGTGTATTTAGCTATGGGTTATGTAGTTCTGGATTGGAGCATTCAATCCCATGTCCGGGTTTTGCTGGACACCTGCAACCTAGTTGAGTGCACAGGTATGTGGGGTTGTTCTATACGCAGGGCTCCCAAATGGAGAGAGCTCCTAGTGTGGCAGATGGAAGGTCTCATCAAGGGATCAGAGTGCCAGCCGGAAGCCAGAAGACAGTGGGGTTTGGTCCTATCAGGGTGTCAGGGAAACCCCAATCCCTAGGCCAGAGGTGGGTTGTGCAGCGTGGCGCTGCAACCAAAGGCTAGAGAGCCAAGCATCCAGAGGTGCTGGATAACAGATGCAGTGTGATTCTACAATTGGAGCTGAGTGAGCTCATGAGCCAGGTGGCTTGGCATTTTCCAGTGTGTTTAACCACTTGGGTACCGCGCTATTGCAAAATGACGGCAATAGCGCGGACGCACATTTCCGGGACTACGTCTATTGACGTAGTCCCGGTTACGAGCGGCCTGCGCGCCCCCTGAGGGGCGCGCGCGGCGCGCTCTGTGATCGGCGAGTCCGTGAGACTCGCCTGATCACCGATCCGTGTAAGGGGTCGATCCCGACCCCTTATCACGTGATCAGCTGTCAGCCAATGACAGCTGATCATGTGATAAAACGGAGCCGGTAATCGGCTAGTATTCCTCCTCGCGCTGACAGCGCGAGGAGAAAAAAAAAAAGCCGATCGCCGGCGGCCGTGTTCGGGACATCAGTCCCGATCACGGCCAGCAATTTAAACGGACACCTGCCCCCTGCCAGTGCCCACCTGCCACCCGCAGTGCCATCCTGAAATAAAGTAAGTGCCCCCCTGTCAGTGCCACCCAGCAGTGCCCATAGTGCCCACAGTGCCACCCAGCAGTGCCCACAGTGCCACCCAGCAGTGCCCACAGTGCCACCCAGCAGTGCCACCCAGCAGTGCCACCCAGCAGTGCCACCCAGCAGTGCCACCCAGCAGTGCCACCCAAAATCTGCCTCAAAGGTGCTGCACCCCAGTGCCGCCCATCAGTGCCCAGCAGTGCCGCCCATCAGTGCCCAGCAGTGCCACCTATCAGAGCCACCTATCAGTGCCACCTATCAGTGCCCATCAGTCCCATCTATCTGTGGTACCTATCAGTGCCCATCCGTGCCACCCATCCGTGCCACTTATCCGTGCCACCCATCCGTGCCATCTTATCTGTGCCCATCTTTGCCCATCAGTGCCGCCTTATCTGTGCCCATCGGTGCCGCCTTAACTATGCCCATCAGTGCCCACCAGTGCAGCCCATCAGTGCCCACCAGTGCAGCCCATCAGTGCCCACCAATGCAGCCCATCAGTGCCCACCAATGCAGCCCATCAGTGCCCACCAATGCAGCCCATCAGTGCCCACCAATGCAGCCCATCAGTGCCCACCAATGCAGCCCATCAGTGCCCACCAATGCAGCCCATCAGTGCCCACCAATGCAGCCCATCAGTGCCCACCAATGCAGCCCATCAGTGCCCACCAATGCAGCCCATCAGTGCCCACCAATGCAGCCCATCAGTGCCCACCAATGCAGCCCATCAGTGCCCACCAATGCAGCCCATCAGTGCCCACCAATGCAGCCCATCAGTGCCCACCAATGCAGCCCATCAGTGCCGCCTAATCAGCGCACTTCAATGAAGGAGAAAAATGACCCGTTTGCAAAATTTTATAACAAACTATTAAAACATGATTTTTTTTTTTTGCATCTTTTTTTGTTTGTTTAGCAAAAAATAAAACTCCGAGTTGTAACTAAATACCACCAAAAGAAAGCTCTATTTGTGGGAAAAAAATGATAAAAATTTCATTTGGGTACAGTGTTGTATGCCCGCGCAATTGTCATTCAAAGTGCATCAGCGCTGAAAGCTGAAAATTGGTCTGGGACTGAGGGGGGTTTAAGTGCCCAGTAAGCAAGTGGTTAATTTCTTTATTTTAAGTTGGAGAAGATCCTCTACATGGGAAATCATTTTTTTTTTTTTACTTTTTGCTTTCTTTTAAATAAAAGTGCGCTACCAGGCCCTTAAAAATAGTTCCCATTTACTGTGGACTCGCTGTATAATACGCATCACGGGAGCCAACTACCCCATGACACACATACATATATACACACACACACACACACACACACAGTGAAGACGAATTGCTGAAGTTCAAACCAAGCATCAGAATAGGTAAGAAAGGGCATTTACGTGACTTTGAACGTGGCATTGTCATTGGGGCCAGACAGGCTCGTCTGAGTAATTAAACGACTGATCTACTGGGATTCTCACGCACAACTATCTCTCGGAGATTGGCACGAAAAAATAAAAAATATCAGTTGTGTTGACGAATATGCCTTGTTGATGTCAGAGGAGAATTGGCAGACTGGTTTGAGATAATAGAAAAGGCAACAGTAACTCAAAGAATGTTACAACCAAGGTATGCAGAATACCATCTCTGAATGGACAACACATTGAACCAGATGGGCTACAGCAGCAGAAGACCATACTGAGTGTCACTCCTGTTAGCGAAGAACAGGAAACTGAGGCTACAATTCTCACAGACTCATGTTGCCTAGTCCGAGTCTCAATTTCAGCTGCGACATTTAGATGGTAGGGTTAGAATTTGGTGTAAACATGAAAGCATAGATCCATCCCGCCTTGTATCAATGGTAAAGGGTTGTGGTGGTGATGTAATCGTGTGGGGGATATTTTCTTAGCACACTTTGGGCCCATTAGTACCAATCAAGCATTTTTTAAATGCCATGGCCTACCAGAGTATTGTTGCTGACCATGCATATCCCTTTATCACTACAGTGTACCCATCTTCTGCAGGATAATGCACCATGTCACAAAGCTCAAATCTCACCACTGGTTTCTTGAACAGGACAGTGAGGTCACTGTACTCCAATGGCCTCCACAGTCACCAGATCTCAAAAGAGCACCTTTGGGATGTGGTGGAACAGGAGATTCGCATCATGAATGTGCAGCTGACAAATCTGCAGCAACTGTGTTAAGGCGGTTCTGAGGGCAAAAGTAGGTCCAACCCGGTACTAGCAATGTGTACTAAAGTTGTAATAACGTGGCTGGTGAGGGTATAATTTGAAAAAGCCCACCATTTTATTTTACTCTCCATGGTAATCTTTATGGAGAGATCTGGGGGTCTATTAGACTGCGGATGTCTCCTTTGCCCTTTACAAGCATCTGATCACACCAAGATCAGTGGGTTTAGATGCTCTACCAATTTAAAAATGGCGCAGTTTTCATCTGGGAAACCGGAAGTGCCTAAACTGCTCAATTCAAGTTTCCTATGTCACAGAGATCATCCGGGATCCACTGCTGAAACAGGAGAGCTTGGAGGGGCTAGCCGTTAGAATGGCTTTTACATAACCGCCAGGGGAAAAAAAAAGAAAGGATACCAGGATGATGCCTATAGCTTGCAGGCATCACCTCCATACAACCACTTAACCAGAAGGATTTACCCCCTTAATGACCAGGCCATTGTACCCAACCAAAATTGTCCTTTTTTCACACAAATAGAGCTTTCTTTTGGTGGTATTTGATCACTCAACATTGCAGTTTTTTTTTTTTTTTGCGCAAAAAATAAAGGGTCTTCATCAGTTTAGGCCACTAAGTATTCCACATATTTTTTGAAAACAAAAAAAAAAAAAAAAAAAAAAAAAAACACAATAAGTGTGTATTGATTGCTTTGCGCAAAAATAGGCTATATTTATGGCATTTTTATCATCATTTTTTTTTTTTTTTTTTACTAGTAATGGCGGTGATGAGCAATTTGTTGCGGGAGTGCGACATTGTGGCGGAAAGATCGGACACTTTTTTGGGACCATTGACATTTATTTATACAGCAACTCAGCTAAAAATAGCCACAATTACTGTATAAATGACACTGGCAGAGAAGGGGGTTAACACTAGGGGGGCGATCAAGCAGTTAAGTGTTCCCTAGGGAAGTAAATGACTGGGGAGTAGAGAGATCACCGTTCCTGATCTCTAGGAACAGCAGATCTCTCTCTACTTCCCTGACAGAAAGGGGATCTGTCCGTTTAAATTGACAGATACCCGGTCTTGCTCTCTGAGGAGCGATCGTGGGTCGTGGCGCCGCGCCCCCTAGAGCTCTTAAAGTGGCCCCCCTACAGCAATTTGCGCAGCCATGCCAACCTGCCACAGTATAATGATGGCGGCTGGTCGGCAATCGGTTAAAGCCAAATGGAAATAAGCAAATGTACATGATTTGGGGTTTATAAGAACAAAGAAATAGCTGTAGCGTGAACATTTAAATGTAATCAAAACACTGAAATTCATGCGACTAATATGCCATTTATTAAATGTGCAAATAAATTCAGTGTCCATTCATCCAGGCGATATGTGCATATCCTGTTAAGCCCCATACACACAGATTTTCCTATGATTTTTGTCTTCAGGTTTACCAAAACCATGTAGTAGAAGGAAAATGAAAAATCATAAGCCGCGCTTAACATATACAAATGACTAATTGTGCAAAAAAATTGTGTTAGAATAAATAGTACACAAGGTATAGCGAATTTATATATATATATATATATATATATATATATATATATATATAATATATATATATATATATATATATATATATATATATATATACACATATACACATATACATACATACATACACACACACACACACACACACACACACACACACATACACACACACACACGTGATATAAAACACATGTGTATTGATATCTCAAAACGCAGAATCTGACCATTACAATCTAACCCATACAATAAAATTCCATGGCATAAACCTATATCAACATAAAAATAAAAACGAAGAGACATAAACACCCGGTGTATGAGCAATAAGTCCGTGTATATGAGCCACCAAACTGATTAACGCAGAGCTGTAAATAAAGTCCTCCAAAAAAATAAGCCACAATATTCGTAGAAAGTTCACCACTAGGTCCAAATGGGGAAAAAGAAGTGTTCAATCCACCACCAACATACGATAAGGTTTGCCGCTTACCAGAAAGGCATGACCCCCCACTACAGAGGGTCACACCTCGTGTTTGTGACGGTTTCCAGGAGAACGGGTCTGTCCATGTGCGTCCGGCCTGCGCTACGGACTTAAGGCTTATTTTCTTTTATACATTTGTAAGTGTATTTTTACTTTTTTATCTCTATAATAAAGGGTTTTACACTATTTCGAGTTCTATTTTTCCCTTTATGGTTTTGATGCCCCTGCTTTTGAGTCCCTTTTTGGACCTCTGAGTAAGACGTCCGGGAGTGAGTCTTCTTCCCAACATCCATTGGAGCGGTGGAACTAGGACATCGAGGACCCCCCCTGGCTGGAAGTGGTATCCATTTTTACAAGTCTCGTGTGAACAACTTCCCAGACCGAAGTGCCAGGGACCTCAGCCACCAGAGCAGGGAATCCCTGACTAACTGGCTCACCAGAATCTGCCAATCCAGGAGATTTGTCCTATTTTCTCAAAATCTCCTTCTGCAGGACTCTGGTGTGAAACTGGGTATACGGTACTGCCTCAAAAGAAGGCCACCATGAGTCCCAGGACTCGCATGCAGAAGCGTAGCGACCACCACTTGCGGTTCATCAACAGTTTTACCGTGTCTGAGAGTCTGCAGCTTGTCTGAAGGGAGAAAAACTCTTGCTTCCATGGAGTCCAGCAGTAAGCCTAGGTACTCCAAACGATGAGTCGGTAAGATCACCGACATTTTTAGGTTCAGCAGCCACCCAAATTCCCACAGGGTCTGCATGGTGATCGCCATATCCTCCTCCCATTCTGAGGCAGAAGATGCTCTCAGAAGTAGATCGTCTAGGTATCCCACGATCGCGAACCCGCGTTGCCGCAACGCCAAAACAGGAGACAATACCTTGGTAAAGACTCGGGGGGGCTGCCAAACCAAAAAGGAGAGCCACAACCTGGTAGTGGGCTTCCCAGACTAAATAACGCAGAAACTTCTGATGCCGAAGGCATATGGGTATGTGCAGGTACGCATCCTGAATGTCCAAGGAAGCCAAGGAGTCCCCTTGATGGAGTGCAGCGAGTACTGAGCTAACTGATTCCATTCTGAACCTCTGTACTTTTACAAAGTAATTGAGAGCTTTCAGGTCCAAGATTGGATGTACCCCTTCCTTTTTGGGGACTGCAAACAGGTTTCAGTAGAAGCCCTGGAAATATTCAGAGTCCAGAACAGGTACTATCACCCCGCGACTCAGCAGGTCCCTTACCGCCCCCAAAAGGACCTCCCGGCAAGCCAGAAGTATGGGTATGCTGGAGGGGAAGAATCTGTTTTGCGGCCAAAAGAGGAACTCTATCTCGTAGCCTGAGTAAATCAGATCGCAGACCCATTGGTCGGACAGCCGAGAAGCCCATCGGGCTGCAAACTCCCAAAGGCGATCCTCCACCCATGTTGCGGGCGGGGGAAAACCTTCATGCGGTAGCACTTTTGCTCGTAGGCTTGCAGTTCCAGGGACGCGTTGGTCCTTCAGAGGTCACCCTGTCGGGCTGGGGGCATTTTGGTCGAAGCCCCAGGTGGACAAAAAAAAGCCGCTTGTAAGCAGAGAAAGAGGGCCCTTGCCTACGGCATGGCTCCTTAGCCTTCCTGGCTTGAGGGAGTACCACCTGTGGCATTTTTAATAATGTCATCCAAAGAGGCTCCAAAGAGCCGGTCGCCAAGGAAGGGAAGATCCGTGAGGGCTTTTTTGGATGCCTGGTCAGCAGACCAGCATTTTAACCAAATCAGGCGCCTCTGCACCACTGCTGACACAGAAGCCCTGGATAACAGAGGAAGGGTATCCAGGGCTGCGTCACAAATGTGCTTCAGGCCTTGCACTAGTTGGTCTGCTAGTTCCACGCAGACAGGAGAAGCCTGTTCTCCCAATTCGCGGTGCAACAGTGCGGATGCCAGTACTGGTCGCATGGTTGAACCCACAACTGTAAACAAGGAACGAGCAACTGCCTTGGCCTTCCTGTCCGTGGGGTCCTTAAATGCAGGAGTCCCCTCTATCGGGATCGTGGTTACTTTGTTTAACCTGGATACTGGGGGGTCCACGACCGGAGGAGCCAACCATTTTTTGAGAAGGCTCTCCTCAAAGGGGTAACTCACCGCCATGTATTTGGGGACCGAAAAAGTCAGTTGACGTCGACCCCATTCCTTGTAAATTAACTTATCAAAATAAGTCAGATACGGGAACACCTTAGGTGAACGGGCTGGCTTACGGGACCAAAAGGGGGGTCGCTACATCAGCGGAGGGATCTGCTGGCTCCTGAATCTTCAGGGTATCATGCACAGCACTGATAAGCGATCCAACAAGCGCTTTGTCGCGCACGGACCCGGACACATCCTCACTGTCCGAACGGTCCTGGTCAGCGTCATCTGAAACGACAGAGCAGGGGTCACCAGCCTCAGCAGGGCCCAAGACCCACTCTCCGATCAGTACGGAGTGGCTGCTGGCCTGTTACACTGTGACACAGACATCAGTAGCTCGGTCATGTGTGTGCCCCGGAGCATTAAAGCTCACCGACCACCTCTGGAGCTGAGGCATGTTGTGGCCGACCCAGTGCGGGGCTCTGGTCTGGTCTGCACATGCTCGCTGGCCAGGCTGGGGAGACTACAAGGATAAGAGTATCCAGCCTGTCACCCAGCCGGCTGTTGATAGCAGATCACAGGATCTTTAATCTTGCGCAAAAAGCAAAGCTTCTGCACAAAACACGGACTGATGGGTGTGCAGGGTTCCTAGGTCGTCCTTCACTAGGCCAAAAAAAAAAAAAAAAAAAAAAAAACTGAAGCTGCAAGGCAGGCTGAGGGGTTGTTACCTAATTGACCGCCCCTTGGGCAGAACTAGAAAGTTCTGAGTTTTATATTACATGTTAACATGTTATGCCTAGCCCTCTCCTAAAGGTGGCGTAAAAACCCAATGGTCTAAAGAGAGGTGCTGTGTCAGTCGGTGAATATAAGAGAAACATATTTTCCATCTGTCTGCGGATCAGATCACCATGGATGTTATGGACCTTCCCTGCAGTGTGCAGAGAGGGACCTGTAATCTGCCTGCTCAGCGGGGATCCGTGTACAGACACATTCATGTGAAAGAGCCCTTATGAGATGTTTAGACCTAGGAGGCATATATGGTGGATATGCCCCAAGGTTAGGCATCTGTGGATAAGGGTCTAAATTAAAATATAAAACTGCGCTCTTACACAGACAGAAGATGCTACTAAACCAGAGCGTACCTTAGTAACCTATACATTTTCCGCCACAAAGCAGATGCTTGCAAAAAACATGGAAGATGCTGATTCTCAAATTCGATGAGGTGAAAAGCCTAATGCACTGTAAATTTTTGCATATATTTGGCAGCTCTGGCTAGATTAGTTCCCACTAACACATCCACCTATACCAGTGATGGCGAACCTTGGCACCCCAGATGTTTTGGAACTACATTTCCCATGATGCTCATGCACTCTGCAGTGTACTATTATGATCACAGAATCCAGCTGAGCAGAGATCGGATATGGGCGCTGTGATTGGCCCTCCCGATCATGTGATGGCTGTGTCCAATCACAGCTGTCACAATGTAAACAGACACGTGTTTCCCAGCAGAGTTCAATGAAGGGGGGGGGGGGGTGGGGGGGGGGAGAATTTCAGATCCGTGATAGCTTTCTGTGTGAGGATGATTTTACACAGAGCTGTCATAGATCACCTCAAAACAGTACACCGAGCACCACCGATACCCCTGTCCTCATAAAACATCTGTCTGTCCCCCATCACTGCCAACACCAAATAAACACTGATTTGGGGGTCAAAATTTATCAAGAGAAATTACTTATTTGCAAAGTGTTATAACAAACTAAGAAAAATGTTGGTCTTTTTTTTTTTTTATTTTATTCATTTGTAGCGCAAGAAGAAAAAAATAAATACCCAGTCATGATTAACCACTTAAAGACCGCCCGCCATCGTCATACGGCGATACTTTGAAGAGGGATATCGTTATGGCAGCAGCTAGCTGCCATAACCCCGGTATCATCCTCTTCTTCAGTGGGCGGTCCACTTTCAGACAAAAGCGGTCCCTGCGGTGGATTCGCTGCAAGATTACTTTTACCAGCGGCGGGAGAGGGGCACCAACCCCCCCCCCCCCCCCGCCCCCCCCGATCCAGTGCCCTCTGTGGCTTACCAGAGCCGCAGGCAGCGGGGGCGATCGAGTTGTGTCACGTCTGTGGTATGGAGATAAGTGAGGGGGAAGATGGCCCCCACCTGTCTCCATACCTCTGCAGGGCGGATTCCACCCATAGCTCTTAAAAAGGACTTTTTTTTTCCTCAAATGACATTACTTTTTTTATTGCATTTTAGTGTAAATATAAGATGAGGTCCTTTTGAACCCAAGATCTCATTATTAACACAGCCTCTTTCAAAAACTTTTCAACACAGAGGAACCCTTGAAATAGTTCTCTGGTCACGGGGAACCCCTGCTAAAAATTTGAAATCTGGAACTCATGATACATTAGTGTGATGATCAGTGGGAAGAATGGTCCTTACACTTGTGGTCATTGGGAAGAATCACCTCCTTACAGATAGCTAAAAAGATCACTGGTGTCAGTGGGAACTTATCTGAGAGGCAGAAATTGCTCAATGCTGAAGGAACCCTTAGCAACCTTTGAAGGAACCCTAGTTGAGAATCACTGCTTTAATAGGTCCTGACATGCTTTTTCCTATTACAAGGGATGTTTACATCCCTTGTAATAGGAACAAAAGTGACAACTGTATTTATTTTTTTTAAAGGAAAATTGGTCTGGGGGGGGGGGGGGGGTGTGTGAAAGTGCCCAGTATTGAAGGGGTTAAAGGAGCAGGATTTTTCTTTTTCTTTTTTGGGGTTAAACGCTTTAAGCAATGCTCTTTTTATGCCCTCGAGCAAGAGCGGTACTTCTTTTTGGTCCTATGGACGACTGTACTGTTCTTTATAGATTAAGGGCCAGTTCACACCAGACGCAGTTCCGTGTGCTTTTTTCAGCACCAAAAACGCATGCACAGTGTTTTCCATGTATTTTAATGGCTCTAGTTCACACCATGCAGTCAGTTTAGGGTGCAGAAACTGACCACAGCCTACTGTATTGGTGCAGAAAAAAATGGAACTGCACGGAACTGCCCCTTAGAGGAGCCCCTAGTTGAGAGTTTTGTTTTTTTACAAGACAAAGTACATCGCTTTTCCAGGCATTCCGACAACTAATCATCTTATGGTAGATATTGTTCGGGACCAATGGTCCCACGTCCCTGTATTATTGTCATTTCTAAAAAAAAAAAAAAAAAAAATTCAAGTGAAGGAAACTGTTTGAAATGTATGTTACAGAGGACACAGCCTTGACCAAGTTAAAACTTGAAAGATTAGGTCATGTTTTGTAGGTCATGTGCCTTTAACAGTGGCTAGCTTGTCCCAGGGCTTTAGTTAAACATCAAATACATTTATGAACCTCTTTAAAAGCAAAGTCCACTGTTTACAAAATAAATGTGCTTTAGTAGGGGATAAAATGAGCATTTAGGAGCTTGCAAAGCATTGCAACCAGGATCAGTCCAGGGCTGCAGGAAGTGTGAATGGACTATAACCAAAAGAAGAACCACGCATGTACATTAAGTGAACACCACTTAGTCATATAGCAGCTGATGATCAGAAATACATACAGGAATTCAGAACTCAAAATAGCATGGGAAGGAAATCAGAGCCAGAATCTAGTTAAGCAAATGAAAGGTGTGAATCCAATATATTTTGGGGGGAGGGGGTTGAGAAGAAGGTAGGGTGGATAGGATACTTTTTTCTCAAAAACCTCCTGCAGGTTTTTCGGGAAAAGGGGGTTCCAACACCCCTGAAATGAACTTATGAACATGAGCTGCTATATGACCAAGTGATGTGTAGCATTCTTCCAAAGTTACATAGTAGGCGAGGTCGGAAAAAAAAAAAAAAAACGACAAGTCCATCAAGTCCAACCCATGTGTGTGATTATATGTCAGTATTACATTGTATATCCCTGTATGTTGTGGTTGTTCAGCTGCTTATCTAATAGTTTCTGGAAACTATTGATGCTCCCCGCTGAGACCACCGCCTGTGGAAGGGAATTCCACATCCTTGCCACTCTAATGCCCTGTACACACGTTAGGACTTTGACGGAAAATCCGATCGTGTGTGGGCTCCATTGGGCTTTTTCCATCGGAATTTCCAACACACAAAAGTTTGAGAGCTGGCTTTAAAATTTTCCAACAACAAAATCCGATTGTTAAAATTCCGATTGTGTGTAGAAAGCTATCGGCCTCTTTATAGCCCCGACGTATGTGGTTTACGTCACCTCTTTCTGAACAATCTGACCACTTTTTGCGATTCGGCACTGCGTCGCTTTAACTGACAATTGCGCGTTCATGCGACGTGGCTCCCAAATAAAATTGACGTCCTTTTTTTCCCCACAAATAGAGCTTTCTTTTGGTGATATTTGATCACCTCTGCGGTTTTTATTTTTTGGGCTATAAACAAAAATAGAGCGACAATTTTGAAAAAACAAAAAAACAATGCATTTTTTACTTTTTGTCATAATAAATATCCCCCAAAAATATATATATATATATATATATATATATATATATATATATATATATATAAATAAAAAAAAAAAAAAAAAAAAAAAGTTTCCCTCAGTTTAGGCCGATATGTATTCTTCTACATATTTTTGGTAAAAATCGCAATAAGCGATTATTGATTGCGATTATTGATTGGTTTGCGCAAAAGTTATAGCTTTTACAAAATAGGGGATAGTTTTATGGCATTTTTATTCATTTTTTTTTTACTAGTAATGGCGGCGATCAGCGATTTTTATTGTGACTGACATTATGGCGGACACATCGGACATTTTTGGGATTGTCATTTATACAGCAATCAATGCTATACAAATGCAGTGATTCCTGCGTAAATGACACTGGCAGTGAAGGGGTTAACCAGGGGTGGCAGTGTAGGGGTTAAGTGTTCCTAGGGGCTTGTTACTGTGGGGGGCTGGGCTTTGTTTTAGTAAACACTGATCTCTGCTTCAATCACATGGAGCAGAGATCAGCGTCACTTGTTGCTAGGCAGAACGGGGAGATGCTGTTTACAACGGCATCTCCCAGTTCAGCCGCTCCGTGACACGATCGCGGGTATCCCTGCGGCAGTCGAGTCCGCGGGACCCACGACCGGACTCACGGGGGCCCCGACCGGCCCGCGGGTGCACCGCCGCACATGCGACGGCAGGGCGGCATTTAAAAATGGACATACATGTACGCCAATATGCCTGCCCATGCCATTCTGCTGACGTACATCGGTGGGCGCTGGTCAAGAACTGGTTAAACGTCTCAACAACTTTATCCTGACCTGTCCCTTGGCTTTCATGATGCTGTTTGTTCACTAAGGTTCTCTAACAAACCTCTGAAGGCTTCACGAAACAGCCGTATTTATACTGAGATTAAATTACACACAGATGGAGTCTATTTACTAATTAGGTGACTTCTACTGTAGCCTATTGCCTTCAGATTTTAGTTAGGGGTATCAAAGTAAAGGGGCTGATTACAAATGCACACTTTTCAGATATTTGGAAAAAAGAAATTAAAAACCCATTTATCATTTTCCTTCCACTTCACAATTATGTGCCACTTTGTGTTGGTCTATCACTTAAAATATGTTTACCTTTTTGGTTGCAACATGACAAAAACATGGAAAATATCAAGGGGTATGATTAAAGTTTTCAATGCACAGTATAGCTAAAATGCTGCATAAAATCATATATAAATATAAAGTACCTATAATAAACAAACAGAGCCTAGATGAACTTCCACTTGCGATTCCCATGTCAAGCTGAGAGGTATAGAAGAAAATTAACTGGACCCACAACTTGATGGGCAGCAAGGCTTCTGTGTCATAGTGCCATGTAGAACACCACCAAGGCTGCAGCTGTATTCATGTTTCCTTCTCTTTTTTTTACCTTGCTCCAGTTCCTGTTTTAAAGTTGCTGTGCTTAGTATAAAAACTCTACAGAATCAGCATTTCGAGCTGCATACCAAAATCCAAACCACACTGCACAAACGTATCTTCAGTATTGTATTTCCAGTGCACATTTCATGCAGCGTTTGATGAGATGCACACAAATCTGAATTAAAGTCCTCAGTATATCAGCATGTTTTGCAAAGCTTAACCTAGTTTTCCTTTGCTCTAGATGGTTCCTGCTTTTCACATTCTATGACACAGGAAGCTGGCAATGTGCATGGCTTTTCTGAGATAAAGAAGTGAAAAAAAAGTTGCTAAACCCAGGAGCCTACATTCACTATATCTGCTTTCCCACAGTACACAGAACATGGAAATTAAATCATTTTAGTAAATATAAACTGCTAAATACCTTTTCTCATCAGCAGTATATATAGCAGTCTTGTGACTTCTATCAGTGTCCAGCCAAGCACTGGTTAAAGCTTGTAGGAGAAGTTTTCATTCTATTCTGACTGTTCTATGAGGCTGCATGACCCCTAACCCTCTGTCTGGACCAGTGATTGGCCCTGTGCTGATCACATGCATCCTCAAAAAAAAAAAAAAATTTTTTATATAGATAGATAGATAGATAGATAGATAGATAGATAGATAGATAGATAGATAGATAGATAGTGATACACACCAAACTGAGCATGTGCAGAGTGACTCCAAAGGCTCTGTGTTGGAATCTGTCTTAGGAGATGGATGGGGACTGTGGAAGAAGGGGAGGATCAGGGAAGACAGGATCAAGATATCAAGGATCAGACATCCAGCTCAACGCTCCAGTGAGTGGGGAGAGGCAGAGCAGACAGCTGTGACTGACAGTCAGCAGCTATCTGCTAAGGGAGCTGTCAGTACTGAGCGATCGGTGATGTTTGATCGCCCAGTTCTCTGTAAAGAGGCGGGGGGGGGGGGGGATTACAGATGCAGCATCGACCTAAGTATTAACCTAAAAAAGCCCAAACCCATACTTTTCTTTTATGGCCTTCTCCACATTGAAGGATACATTGAATACATCTGCCAGACAATTTTTTTTGCCTGGCCCTTTCATTTCAAAACAAGGACAGCCATTCAATAATGCCAACACTTCACCGGAGGTGCGGCCTCAGATAAAATCAATGTTTCATAGTCTGTTAAAACACGTGAAATAAATTAAGTTCTTATTTACAATACTTTAGTATTATGGCGCTAAACATGTGACAAGATCAAAATTAAATACTGCCACATTGTAGACCAGGAAAGTGGAGCTAAACAATTCCATTTTGGAGTGGCAATGCCCAGAGCCGTGCCGCTCTCCTTACATACTTGATTTATGTCACCCCGTAATTAATTGCTAGGATGCCGGTGCCCCAGGCACAGGGTCTTTGGTTGCCAAGAAGCACGGCACCTAAGCCATACAGCATTGTTGGTTGCTAGGATGCTGGCAGCTGAACTGTACAACAGCATTGGCTGTTATGGTACAGAAGGTCAGGCCCACGGCAGAACATGCACTGAGGACATATTGTCCAATACAGAGCCCCCCCAAAAAAAAAAAAAAAAAAAAAAAAAAAAAACTCATGCAGATTTACATGGTGCATTTGAAAGCACAAGTGCAAAAAAAAAAAAAAAAAAAAAAAAAAAAAAGGGAGGGTTACTACTACTAATAGCCAAGTTCACCTTTCTGATCATGTTTCCTGCTACACCTTTATTTAGGCGGTGACACAAAACTTGGTCACAGCGTGTAACCCCCACCCCCTTCTGCTTATTAAAGCTGGGTACACAGATTATGTTTATTTAGCCTATCCATTCTATACAGCAGCTGATGAATTCTGACAGCCAGCTTCTGTCAGACTACCCGGTGGCAATTGCATCTGATTGGATGCAGTCATTGTGCAGTCAACAGTTTTCCATCCAGCTCCTTCAATTTTTCAGTTGCAGGATATCATGCAGGAGGTGGCCGACAGGGCCACCCATGTAGCGCTTTTTCTGAATAACCAGACAAAATTCATATAGAAAGTATGTACCGTAGAACAGTACACCGCATTCCTGTTAAAATTGCATGCGATTCTTTGCAGTGCAATTTGCACCCATTCATTTTCTATGGACGCAAATCGCATTGCAAAGTATCGGTACTCAGTATCGGCAAGTACTTGACCGAAAGTACTGGTACTCACTGATAAAAGAACGGTATCGGTACATCCCTAGTTGCAATGCTTTCCAGGCTAAAATGGAAAAGAAATTAAAATGATATATATTAATAATAAATGCACATTTGTGGGGGGGGGGGGGGGGTCAGTATGGGTGCATTTATTCCATCTTTTGCAAAAAAAAATAAAAAAATTATAATAATCCTTTGACTCTTCACTGACCTCATCCACACTTTCCACGAGCTCCCATACTGATAAATCCTTGCAAAGCATAAAGGTAGGGATGGTTAAACAATGCAGATTACTCCTTGTAACAAAAGGCTTGCACGGTAAACTACATTATGAAGTAATACAGGAAGTGCACATTAGTCTCAACACCAAAGATGATGTAATGAGAGAACACATGTACCAGCTGTATAGATAACAAATCACAGATGATTCAGCAAAACATGAAATAACACAATGGTATAAATCTGTCACACTACACAGAAGAGCTGTGCATTGCTTGAACAACAGTGTGCTTTCAGAAGCCGTGAAGTTGTAACAAAAAGCGTTACATCCCCCCCCCCTTAATTTGGCCATAGCAACAAGTCTTGGCACTTGTACGCATTGCGAGCGATAGGATGATAGCAGAAGCAGACCAATCAGCAGGCTGGGCTTCCTGATGCAGTGCACTGTACACCCCGTGGAGAATCTCTGCTTCAGCACCTCCATGCTGCCTGGAAAGAGGGGACACAGACCGGGCAGGCGGACAACCTCGACCACTGCTCTACTTTGTATCCTCCCTGCCGGAGAGGTCCCAAATCCCAGATCCATAAAGGAAGCCAGAAGAGCTTGTGAATCGCTGCAGAGATGACACGACGCTTAACAAAGGGGTTAACAAAGGTCGATTTAACCGCAAAGCACGGCCCAATTCCATTATAAACATTACACCTGCCGAGCCCATTCAAACCCACCGAGCAGCATTGTAAATGTACACACCGAGCAACTGACACAATTAAGTCATTCATTGTAGCGAGTCTGGTTACTGTGGCAATGATATCCTAAAACATTCTGTAAGAAGGGGCGTGTAATGTGTCACTGCAACGTGCTGGAATTGCAAATGTGCTCTCTCAGAAGTGCTTTGCCATCAAGGCTATTAGACTAAAGGGAAGGAAGCCAAAATGTCTCCGCAAAAGCACATTATGAAAGGAATCTGGAACAAAAAGCACAGATTTATCTACCTTGTAACCAATCTACAATGCACTGCAGACCTCTCAAGCTGCAGGAGGTTATTGTTAGTGAAAGGTTCTCCTGCATGAATCCCAACATTACAGCAAAACCTTTCAGCACAGGCTACAGCTGCAGAAATATATTGAAGGCCCAACGTATAAAGGAGAAAAATAGGGGATTAAACGGGGTACAAGACACGGAGTGGGAAGAAATGTGTTAATGAAACCCAAGACTACATAGACCCAACCTCTCCCAGGTGGAGAGCGTCTATCAGTGTCGCTATTTAGCAATTGCTGGTTGCTAAGAAAGGAGACACCAAAACATACACTTGGCAGCTCTCCCTGCCCTACCAAGCCATCCTTTGGGAGAATGACTGTTATATCCCCCTGGGGGACAACAAATCTATTTGTTTCACCACACTGACCATACAAACATATCTGGTAAAAAGTAACGCTATGAATCCTGCAGTAAGCTCCTCTGCCAACGGCTATCTGGCCTTCTCCATCAACCAACATTACCCCAGCTGTCACCCCATTTCCAGAAGTACTTCTATCATCTACTACAGGCAACCCCGAGCAGTTACAACTTCCTCATACATTACTAATACCTAAACTACAAAGGATCTCATAACTTGAACTGCAGCTAGATGTTCTCATTACTCACGATACAAAGGCCATAACATTGCTCAACAAGAGTACTTGTGATCACAGCCAATCCTTCCACATCACCTTACATATTCCATGATACTTACCTTTCTCCTCCTCCACTCCCACAGAACCATCTCCACTGGACAATTGTCAGCAAATCATTTATAGAATTCTGTTTTCAGAAAGCTCTCAGTCAAGACATTCCTTTGAGAGCTCCCATCCAAAATGTCCCATATTCGAACCCAGTCCAGCCGCACCATTTTTTTTCAAAGCCTTTGCACATTTTCTAGTCACACCAACCCATTTCCTAACAGCTCCAAGCCAAGTCACCCCAGAAGCCGAGTGACTTCTATAACGCTACCTATGTAAACCCAATCGTCTCAGTGCGCTTTTTGCCACTGGTGTCATCTGCGGTATAGCGCGGTCCTTTACCCCGTAGGGTCCCAACGAGCTAACACATACAAGTGCCAATTTTTTTTATTTTTTTTTTATTTTTTAGACAGAATCTAATTAATTAACCTACCAGCATGTCTTTGGAGTGTGGGAGGAAACCAGAGTACCTGGAGGAAACCCAGGCAGGCACAGGGAGAACATGCAAACTCCAGGCAGGTGGTGTAGTGGTCGGGATTTGAACCAGTTGCCGCTAAGTGAAAGTGCTAACCACTACACCACTGTGCTGACACTTTAGTATTATTTGCGGTTACTGGTAACCTTATTGTTTTTATGGTGCGTTTCCTTTCATTATTGTGATTTTGTGTTGTCTTTAATGAATGTAATTGTAATTTACCTTTGGGATTAATAAAGCATCTTGAATCTAAATTATTGACAGCCCCTAGCCAGGTCATACCCATTACCATATATAAATTCTGTATAATAATAATTACACAACAGCTACAAGTCACCCGCAGTCCCCAACGGCTCCAAGCCATGTCACCCCATTATCTGAGGGGTCCCAGCCAAGTCACCCTATTTTCTGACAAGCCTGATCAAGTCAAGCTATGCCATCACCCAACAGCTACAAACCAAGTGACCCCATTATCCAAGAACCCTGAGCCAAGTCACCCCATTTCCAGACAAACCTCAAACATTCTTCTGACAGGGGTCGTCTCCCCAATACTACGACAGAGCCCAGTCTGTGCACCCATCCCCAGACAAAACCAGTCCAATCCATGAGGGTCCATAATCCTGCCAGACAGCCCTCTTCTACACATGGTCCTTCCCAGACAAGATCCTTGTGGATGCACCCCCCACCCCCCTTATATAATGTATAGGACCATCAGACATCCTCTCACTGCTGTCTACTTCAGCACATCATCTGATCTCCATCCTTTGACAGTTCACCCCCCTTCCTGTGATGGGGTCTCTCCCCTATCCTGTGATGCCCCCCCCATCTCCCCCTTCCTGTGATGGGCTCTCCCCCATCTCCCCACTTCCTGTGATGGGCTCTCCCCACAGTCTCCCCCCGTCCTGTGATGGGCTCTGCCCCCCCATCCTGTGATGGGCTCTCCCCCATCCCCATGATGGTCTCTCCCTGTCTCCCCCCCATCCTGTAATGATCTCTCCCCCCATCCTGTAATGGTCTCTCCCTGTCTCCCCCCCCCATCCTGTAATGGTCTCTCCCTGTCTCCCCCCCATCCTGTGATGGTCTCTCCCTGTCTCCCCCCCATCCTGTGATGGTCTCTCCCTGTCTCCCCCCCATCCTGTGATGGTCTCTCCCTGTCTCCCCCCCATCCTGTGATGGTCTCTCCCTGTCTCCCCCCCATCCTGTGATGGTCTCTCCCTGTCTCCCCCCCATCCTGTGATGGTCTCTCCTCAGCACCCCCGGGTTCGGTGTGATGGAAGGCCCGGCTCCTGCAGTGCTCGGCCCCCCACCCTGTGGCACACAATGGCGGTCGGTGTATGAGGGAGGAATGAATGGAGGGTTGTCTGGCTGTGGATGCCGGTCTAGGAGGAGGAGTAAGGAGAGGGAAGACACACTCACCATCGCTCCTCTTGATCTCCACATAGATCCCGATCTGGATCTTGCCGAAGCTGCCTGCCATGCTCAGCTGCCCCCGGCCTCTCCCGCTCTCTCTCCCCCTCTGCGGGATGTTTTTGTTTGAAAATCGAGGCCAGCAGTGACGAGGCGATGCCGGGTAACAGGAGGAGGAGGGGAGGACGGGACAGGGCTTTGGAGGAGGAGGGGAGCGGACGAAAAAGCGCCTCTGCCGGTCACATTCACAAGCCAGGGGTGGGCGGAGACAGGACGCAGCTGAAGTTGGGAGGAGCCAGGGACGAAGCGTGCGCTCTACGTCAACCGGAGCTGTCTGGAGAGGTGGCGCATGCGCAGAGAGCGGAGCCTGTCCCTGGCTGAGGAGAATGAACACTGAGGCGCGTGCCCGATAGGCACGGATGCCGCTTAGAAACGGTTGCTATGTGACTTTGGCGTCCCGACAGAGCCTGATGATAAGGCCTCATGTACACTCACACTGCTGCTGGTAAATGGACGTTTAGGAGCAGTTGGGCATTTTTTTCAACTGCCCCTGAACGCTCCTCTGTTATCTTATCAGTACATGTACACAGGGTGGTTTATAGGCAGTTCAGTGTAGCGGCATAACCCGTTGCAGGGCAGCCTTAATGGGCTTACCGATTACCTTCTCCTGGCCTGCTCCTCCGCTTCTTGGGGTTCCCAGGGTTGATACCCAACGACTTGTACACTGACAGAAATGAAGTCCTTTCAAAAAGGTTTTATTTTGCAGCAGAACTTTCAATTATCACAGTCTCTTAGGGAACAGAGGGCACGGGTGAAGAACTCAGGCACCTTGAACTGCAGGTCTAGCAAAGTCTCTATTTCCACCTAGAGAGTAGTCACTCGCAGCTGGGTACTTCAAGGCTGAATAGATCTCTAGCCAGAGATCATAGCAGTCAGCACGTTGACTCCAAACTTGAACAATCAACTGAGAGTATACAGGAACCTTTTTCCAACCGTACCTGGAACGTTTCCCGCTTCCTTTATGGTACTGGAAAATTGTGAATTTGTCAATGTCCTTCCCAACTCAGTAACCAGGCACTTCTCAGGATGACACTTACCAGTGTCCTATCATATACTGTCCCCCATCGGATAGTGTCCACTGTGTACTGCGCACACACAGATTCTGAAAATACCCGAAGATGAATGGCGCCTGGCCGTGAGTCCAGGTTCTATCCCCACCATCCAAGTGGACATAGATTCGGAATATAAAAGAGCCGAGCGCAGCGAGGCCCAGCCCGAAGCGCATGCGCAGTACGGGGCGGACACTATATGATGGCAGAATACTATCTGCCAGAACACCGGCCCTCCTCCGAAGAGTCCTCCCCTGGTCACTTCCACGAGCTGTGGCGTCCCTCCAAGCCGAGAGCGCACCCTGACACCTTAAATCCTCCCTTGGTTACTGCGCCTCGGACCAGCAGGTTCGGAGACTCGGGAAGAGATGGATCCCCACCCCAGACCAGACAGGGCTATCAGGGGCCACTAACAGGAACATGTTGCGGGATGTCGAACACCCCGTGACCAGAATCTCTCACGGGGCTACTCCGGTCCTGGAACCAGAACAGAACACACAGGCCTCACGAACAACTCCGGAACTCCGAACACATGACCCACACCTATTTAAGTACCTCCTCCCAGACTCCTCAGCGGGCCCCGGCACTGATTGGCTCCGAGAGGGCCGATACCCAAACATCCAACCAGACTTGGTTCTGGCCTGTCATGCGCACCTCACCGTTCACATGACCAGGTAGAACTTTCAAACATAGCCTGGCCAGACTGGTGTTAGGCCTACGTACAATAATTAACCCTCAGAACCTTTATTGTCCTGAGGCCAAAAACTAAATTTACATTGTGTATGACATTTGATCCCAAATGTCATTCGCTACACAAGTTTAGAGCCTTTTTTTGGAAAGCAAAAAAATGAGTTCAGGCAGTTGGGTTTAGAGGCATTTCAAGCACCAAATGCTTCTAAACGTGGTAACTCGCATTTAGGCCACATTTCGTTAAAGCGGTTGTATAGTCTTTTTTATAAGTTTAACCTACAGGTAAGCCTATAATAAGACTTACCTGTAGGTAAAAAAAAATCTCCTAGACCTGTACGGTTTAGGAGATATTACCCTCGCAATGCGCCGCTGACTGCAGCGTTGCATGCACAGGGGATTCTTGGCTGAAAGTCTGGCAGACGCCGGACCCTGACGGAAAGAAATCTCCCGCACGCATGCGCGGCGATATCGCGGTTCCAACCCGGAAGACACGCCGAGGGAACATGTCAGCTCCCTTGGCGTGGATTGGGCCAGATGTTGGGGCCTCGTTCTAAGGTAAGTATTTTATAATGAGCTAGTATGCGGTGCATAATAGCTCATTATGACTTTTCCCTTGCAGGTAAAAAAAAAACAAAAAAAACATCAGCGCGTTTACTCCCGCTTTAACATGTATTTTTCATTTTTGGCCATTTTGAAAAAAATTATATATTTTTTTTCAAAGGCAGCAAAACAGATGTTTTAAACATGGGTTACTATCTGTCAAGTTAAATCATTGAGGAGAGGTTGTAGAAACATCCTGTGTACATTAAGCCTTAAAGGGGTTGTACAGGTTAATTTTTTATCTTCTACATAGGTTCCTTTAAGCTAGTGCATTGTTGGTTCCCTTACCTTTTCCTTCAATTTCCCTTCTAAATGTTTTTTTTCTTTGTCTGAATATCTCACTTCCTGTTTCTCCTCAGTAAACTTCACACCATCATCCGAGTGGTGGTTAGTCAGCCAGAACAGCTTACTGAACAACTTACTGAGGAGGAACAGGAAGTGAGAAATTCAGACAAAGAAAACAAAGAAAAAAAAACCATTTAGAAGGGAAATAAAAGGAAAAGATAAGTGAACCAACAATGCACTAGCTTAAAGGAACCTATTTAGAAAATAAAAAACGAACCATTACAACCCCTTTAAAGAGGAGAGCCGTTTAAAAAAAAAAAAAAAATTAAAAGCCAGCAGCTGCAAACACTGCAGCTGCTGATTTAATAAGCCGACTTACCTGTCCAGGGCGCCCGCGATGTCGGCTGCCCGAGGCCGACCCGTCCCTCGGCTCTCGGGTCCCGGCGCTGCCGTTCTTTCTAAGGGAAACAGGCAGTGGAGCCTTGCGGCTTCACTGCCCGTTTCCTACTGCGCATGCGCGTGTCGCGCAGCGCTTTGTGAATGGGACGTGCTGTGTTCTTGGACACACAGTTCCCAGAACACAGCGCGACCCATTACCCAGAAGACAACGCGACGAGGAGAGAAGAAAGAAGATCTCCGCGGAGGAGGAAGAGGCAGATTAGGATTATGTGCCTAGCAACAGGCATTTCTGGTAAATAAAAAAAAATATTCTTTTTCAGTTTTTTTTTTAGATTTTTTTCTAATTTTTAATGTATTTTTTTTTTTTCAGGGTGGCCCTCCACTTTAATGTGATCGTAACATTGTAACTGAACCTTCTGTCTCTTCCTACACAAGGAAGTAGTCCTCTGATCTGCACCTTTGTTTCCCTACGAGATGAACAGTATATAGATATCAATTGTAACATAAAATGTGTAAAACAATGTAACACCAGGCTCACACCTTAGCGTTTTTGCGGCCCACACTTGGGCAGGCACAGCAACCTGTTCCAGTGAATGGGCTGCTGTTCCTGCGTTTCCCACAGAAAAAGCTGCATGCTCTTTTTTCAAAACATGGCCTGCGGGGAAATCACATAGTCAAGGTGAAAATGATTTGCACCATGCGATTTCCCTGTGGTTCCTGTGGCGGCTGGTGCTCCATCAGTCAGGGGGACAGCAGACAGACCGGACTACAGACCCTCTCCCCGTTACTCCGGCCCGCCACCCCACACTAACCCCCCCTCCCCTTCGCTTGAGCCCGCCACCGCACACCATTGAAAACACTCCCCCCCCCCCCCCGGTCACCAGCTCGTCTTCTCACCCACCAGGCCTCAGTGAGCCCAGCACTTACCCCTTGCAGGTCACAGCTGCAGCAGCTGCTTCCCCCCCCTCGTCTCTTCTGTGTCCTGGCCATTGCTTCTCCTGGCCAATCAGGTCTTCTGATTCCCGGCCAGTTGGGTCTCAGGACCACTTCCTGATCGGCCAAGCCCACCCTTTTTGAAGTCAATTAGAGCCTCAGGCTCTAATCATGTGCTTCTAAAAAAATCCATAGAAATCCATGCGTCTGGCAGCATCCGTGTACCCTGCATGAGCGACCTCCACTGTGGCAGCCCTGTTCGTCTTCTCAGAGCAGAGCATTTTCACATGCTGTGCAGTTCCTGTGCAGTGCAATTTCGGCCCCATTCACTTTTGTACCATGCAATCTGGTGCATCCAAACACAATGGGGGTTATTTACGAAAGGCAAATCCACTTTGCACTACAAGTACACCATAAGTGCACTTGGAAGTACAGTCGGTGTAAATCTGCGGGGTGGATCTGAAATGAGGGGAAACTCTGCTGATTTTATCATCCAATCATGTGCAAGCTATAATGCTGTTTTTTTATTTCCCTTGCATGTCCCCCTTGGATCTACAGTGACTGCACTTCCAAGTGCACTTGTAGTGCAAAGTGGATTTGCCTTTAGTAAATAACCCCCAATGCGTTGTCGACCTGTGTTTGGGGTGTCATTAACTTGAACTGACTCTGCAGTAGATCGCAAGGGCATTGCGATTGGAATCCGGTATGGGTAGGTGGCTCTCCCGCACTGCATTATAGTGGGAACAGACCCTTATGCCTACTGAACTGTTTGTGCTTATTTACATTAGCCTCTACCAACTAATACAAAATCATTTAGGCTAGGTTCACAACATTCACTGCCTATGGCTACAGAAATAGCAGCGATTCATTCAACCACGCACAGTGAAAACGCGTTGCTGTGTGCAAACGTGTGGGGCTGCCATTTATTCTGAATATGTAGAAGATGAGAGTATTAGTCACAAATATGTCCAGGCCAGTGAAGGATGTGATAAAAAGGAATCTTGCCAACTGGATGCTCCCAACCCCAAAGTATACTAACCACCTTGAGAATCGGGAAGGCCAACATAGTGTAAAACTGTATAAATTCTGCATTTTGAATGTCTGTAGAGAAGAGTAGGCTGTAGATAAATAGGTACAACTTACGTAGGAGGATTTGTTTAATCTCTTTGTATCACCTTTGGTCAGTCACTTCACAAGTATATGTAAGGATTTACAACCACTTTAAAGCAGAACTTTACCCATAACAGTTTGATAACAATTATGACAGACAGCCCCTGACAGTTGTTGATGGTGATTATCTGTCACATAGAATTTTAAGGCTCATAAGGTAAATGGGTGGCAGTAAGTGGTCTGTAGTAGGATGCAAGGGGTTAAGCACTGGCCACACCTTGCTCCCCCCTTAGGGTATAATTTGTCTTCCCTGGGTTAGGGCTGGTTCACCCCACAAAAACGCACTCCAGATCCGTTCCAGATGCATTTCTGCATGCACGTTTTAATGTGTTTTTGAGTCGTTTCAGTGTGTTACTTTTTTTTAATGGTGTCATGTGACAGTGGCACTAATATGCAGCACTGACGAGGCGTGGACTGTCAGTATTTTCTTTTTTTCCATTTTATATATATATATATATATATATATATATGTATATATATATACACATACACACACACACACACACACACATACAGCATCTCACAAAAGTGAGTACACCCCTCACATTTATGTAAATATTTTATTATATCTTTTCATGTGACAACACTGAAGAAATTACACTTTGCTACAATGTAAAGTAGTGTGTGCACAATTTGTATTACAGTGTAAATTTGCTGTCCCCTCAAAATAACTCAACACACAACCATTAATGTCTAAACCTCTGGCAACAAAAGTGAGTAGACCTCTACGTAAAAATTTCCAAATTGGGCCCAATTGACCATTTTCCCTCCCCGGTGTCATGTGACTCATTAGTGTTACAATGTCTCAGTTGTGAATGGGGAGCAGGTGTGTTAAATTTGGTGTGAGTTATTGCTCTCACTCTCTTAGGCTGGGTTCACACCGCTGCGGATGGGAGACCCAGATGTGATTCGCACCGTACTGCAGTGCAAATCACATCCGATCTCTGTAGCGATGCGAGTTCAGCCATACAGATAGTATGGCTGAATTCGCATCGCACCCGCCGCAAACTCGCACAGGACCCTTTTTTTGGTCCGCAGCAGAATCGGATTGCATGGGTGTTCACACCATGCGATCCGATTCCTGTCCGAGTTTGCAGATCGCACTGCGATATACGGACTGATCTGGGGGTGTCATTAAGATTTCATTGACACTTCCAGCAGTCCGCATAGGGCAGTGTGAACTGCCGGCGGGAGGCATGCGATGCGGGAAAACGCTGCGGATTCGCGGCGTTCCCGCATCGCTCCAGTGTGAACCTAGCCTTATACTGGTCACTGGAAGTTCAACATGGCACCTCATGTCAAAGAACTCTCTGAGGATCTGAAAAAAATAATTTTTGCTCTACATAAAGATGGTCTAGGCTATCAGAACATTGCCAAGATCCTGAAACGGTGGCCAAGGCCATACAGCGGTTTAACAGGACAGGTTCCACTCAGAATGGGCCTTGCCATGGTCAACCAATAAAGTTGAGTGCACATGCTCAGCGTCATATCCAGAGGTTGTCTTTGGGAAATAGACATATGAGTGCTGTCAGCATTGCTCCAGAGGTTGAAGGGGTGGGGGGTTAGCCTGTCAGTGCTTAGACGATACGCCACACTCTGCATCAAATTGGTCTGCATGGCTGTCGTCCCAAAGGAAGACTCTTCTAAAGATGATGCACAAGAAAGCCTGCAAACAGTTTGCTGAAGACAAGCAGACTAAGGACATGGATTACTGGAACCATGTCCTGTGGTCTGATGATACCAAGATAAACTTATTTGTTTCAGAGGGTGTCAAGCATGTGTGGTGGCAACCAGGTAAGGAGTACAAAGACAAGTGTGTCTTGCCTACAGTCAAGCATGGTGGTGGGAGTGTCATGGTCTGGGACTACATGAGTGCTGCCGACACTGGGGAGCTACAGTTCATTGAGGGAACCATGAATGTCAACATGTACTGTGACATACTGAAGCAGAGCATGAGCTCCTCCCTTCGGAGACTGGCTGCAGGGAAGTATTCCAACATGATAACGACCCCAAACACATCTCCAAGACGACCTTGACCACCTTGCTAAAGAAGTTGAGGGTAAAGGTGATGGGCCGGCCAGGCATGTCTCCAGACCTAAACCGTATTGAGCATCTGTGGGGCATCCACAAAGGGAAGGTGGAGAAGCGCAAGGTCTCTAACATCCACCAGCTCTGTGATGTCATCATGGAGGAGTGGAAAAGGATGCCAGTGGCAACCTGTGAAGCTTTGGTGAACTCCATGCCCATGAGGGTTAAGGCAGTGCTGGAAAATAATGGCGGCCACATAAAATATTGACGCTTTAGGCCCAGTCTGGACATTTTCACTTAGGGGTGTACTCACTTTTGTTGCCAGCTGTTTAGGCATTAATGGCTGTGTGTTGAGCCTAGAGGCGATTCAGTTCGCATTGTGCGCTATATAAGTATTTCATTCATTCATTCATTCATTGAGTTATTTTGAATGGACAGCAAATTTCCACTGTTATACAAGCTGTAAACTCACTACTTTACATTGTAGCAAAGTGTCATTTCTTCAGTGTTGTCACATGAAAAGATGTAATAAAATATTTACAAAAATGTGAGGGGTGTACTCACTTTTGTGAGATAATGTATAAATATATATACACATACATATATATTTTTTTGTACAATGCTTTCTTTCTTTTTTTTGGGGGGGGGGGGGGGGGGTGGACAGTTAGTGTCAGTGTTTTTTTTTTATTTATTTTTTTATTACTTTTACAATTTTACTTTAAAATATTTATTTATTACAATGTTTCCTTTTTTATTTTTTTATTCAACCCTGTTGGGGGGCGGGGGGTAGAAGGGCTTTGTTGAGATGTCAGGGGTCTAAACAGACCCCTGACATCCCCCCTTTGAGACATTGAAAGCGACTGGAAATAGAGATTCCCCAGTCCCTTTCTCAGCAGCCTCAGCTGCAGTGAAGATGAATGGACAGGAGACAGCGGTTCCTCTCTCCATAAACTGAAGAATAGTTTACGATGCTCCATTATGAATAGACAAAGTCAGTGATCACTGACTGTGCATTCAGAAAAGGAAGGAGCCGGTAAATGACATATTTACCGGCTCCTTCCTCCGCTCTCCATCCTGAAAGATCTGGGGGGGGGGGGGGGGTGGGCGGATAGGAGGAGACCAGAAGAGGACGGGGGGTGACTGGAGGAGCCCACAGAGGAAGACACAGAGGGGAGAGGAGGATACAGGGGACGCTCAGGAAGGATCAGTGTGGTGGGAAGGGGGAATTATAATTACCAATCTCCCTGAGTGGCTTTAAATAAAGCAGCTGAAAAGGGAGGAGAGGAGACGCGGCTATCAGCTGCTTTATTCAAAGCCACACAGGGAGAGCCCCTGCCACTGCACTGATCATCCCTGAGTGTCCAGGTATCAGACTAGGCATCGAGAGCATTTGTACAAGTATTCCTGCAAATACTCGGTATCGGCGCAACTACTTTTAACCCCTTTCTTTTTTTTTTATTGATATTTTACTTGATATCAAGACTCTTAGCCCTTGTACACACGGTCGGACATTCCGACAACCAAATCCGTCGGATAAATTCCGACGGGTTTAGTCCGGAAGTGGTGTTGCGTACACACGGTCGGACTAAGTTGTCGGAATTTCCGGTTGGCAAGAACGTGGTGACGTAAGCCGCGTACGACGGGACTAGAAAAGGGAAGTTCAGCACCACGTCTGGCACCCTTTGGGCTCCTTCTGCTGATCTTGTGTTTATCGCGTGTTAGTAGAAGTTTGGTTAGAGATGATTTGTGCTTCAGATCGTTACTACTCTTCAGGTTGTGCTTGTCGGTGCGTATCTGCTTATCAGTGCGTGTAGTCAGTTAGCATTTGTTGCTCATTGTGGACTATATCTTGGTATAGTACTCTTTGATTTTCATTGTTTATTGTCTGCTTGTTTCTGGTTTTCAGTTCGTTCCTTCAGGCCTTGCTGGTTATCGGTGCTTTCTGTTGTCCGTTCTGACCAGCCGACTGCTTTTAAGCCATGTTTCATGTACGTACTCGTCGTAGAGTTTGTGCTGTGCAGGCGCTTGGTGTTGGGCTTTTAGCTTTGACACAAGCCTGGTCCAAGAACAGGGCGAGGAGGAGTTCATGGACCAAGAATTGGTTGCGCCAGCATGACCAGTTCTTGCACATGCCTTTGCTTCGTGAGATCCGGGAGAATAATCCTCATGATTTCAGGAATTATCTCCGGATGATGGTGTCAGCAGACGGTTTTTCACCATCTGCTGGCTTTGCTGTCCCCTTATATCAGCAGGCAGGATACCTGCATGCGACATCCAATCACTCCGGAGCAGGGGCTCATCGCCACGTTGCGCTACTTGGCAACAGGGAGAAGTCTTCAGGACCTGAAGTTCTCCACAGGCATCTCCCCCCAGGCTCTGGGAATCATTATTCCAGAGACCTGTTCTGCCATCATTCAGGTCCTGCAGAAGGACTATATGAAGGTAAGTTTTCTCCTTTAACATCACATTCTATGTATTTAATGTTTGCTAATGTCTTGTATTTCTTTCCTCATTCCCTAATTACCATGATTGCAATATGATGTAATTGATATGCTGTGCCCCTTTGTTCTCATGCATGCTGGAAGCTTTTCAAGTTCCTTTTTTGTCCTTCATGCATATTTTCCATCACTAACTTCCCCAGCATGCTCTTCTGGGGCCATAAACCTATAGTCTAGTCACTTAGCAATGTATTTTGTCAGCTCCATAGTATTGCTTTCCCCTAAACACCCCCTAAAATGTGTACAAATGTTATGTGTGTGCTTAAATTCATGCAGAGTGCCCACATTTTTTTTTTTTTTGGTTGGGCCAAACTCATTAGGAACCCCCCCTCCCCCCAACTGTTAGGTCAGATGATAGCAATCCTCTATCTGCTGACTTTGCCAAACCCAATACACACTATACCTACCTTTTTTCTGGTCAGATTTATGGATGAATTCACCAAAGCATGTAGTACAAGGGCCTGCCTCAATACTTTCAAATGCTACAGTTTAAAGTTTTTTCTCTCCTATTATTATCTTGATAGGTAATAGCAGAATGTCAAAATGTGCTTCCATTTGTTCCTTTTTTTTTTGTATTATGACACTTCTTACCTGTCCGGTGGGCTGCCAATAGTGTAAGTAAGGAGGGGCTGGCCAAAGTATCACACATTATTTATGCATTCAGCTCTCAATGAAGTGGAGAGGGTTACCTGTCCAAAACATCCCCCCCCCCTCATTTTTTGCAATGGTCCATCGGATGGGGGGGGGGGGGGGGGGTGATGAATCTGATAAAGGGACCTTATTCTTTAGGCTTTAAATACTCATTTCCCAAAATGTTATACTGATATTGTCCAAAAATGTTTGTATCTAATCTGCTTGCAATGTTGATGTGAAAAATTACTAATTTTTTTTCTTGTTTCACTCCAGTTTCCTTCAACGCCACAGGAATGGCAGACTGTGGCCTCCCACTTTGCCAACCGTTGGGACTTTCCCAATTGTGGAGGTGCAATTGATGGGAAACGTCTGCATCATCCCACCCCCCAACTCGGGGTCCTACTATTATAATTACAAGGGGTTTAATAGTATCGTGATGTTGGCGGTGGTGTCAGTGACCTATGGCTTCCTGTATGTGGACGTGGGGCAAAATGGCCGAATGTCGGATGGTGGAGTGTTCGCACGGACGGAATTCTACTGGCGTCTCCAGAGTGGCAGTCTGGACTTGCCACCTCCAGAGGAGAATCTGGAAGCACTCCCATTCATTTTCGTCGCGGATGAGGTGTTTGCTCTGGCAAACCATCTGATGCGGCCTTTCCCGATGAGGACCCTCACCCCGGATCAGAGGATCTTTAATTTCCGGCTGGCCAGAGCCAGAAGAGTCATGGAGAATACTTTCGGGATCATGGCCAGCCGGTGACGCCAGTCCACATGGAGGAATATAAACTAAATCACATTGTGTTTGCCTGCTGCGTTCTGCACAATTTTTTGAAAAAACATTAATCAAACTATGTGGCCTCAGTTAGCCCTGATGCAGACTTGCCGGAAAATGTAAACCTCACGGCCCTTGAAGCTGCTCGTCCTGGCTTGCCCCCCCAAAGCGCCCGCGAGGTCAGAAACCAATACATGGAGTACTTTGTTGGTAGGGGGACCATTGATATGCCAGACAGTGTCTAAGAGGCATTTTTTTTATAAAATTTTCTTTGAAACCCCAATAATCTTTGTTTTCATTTACTGGCTGGCTGTGTTTTAGGTGTCTCCTAGGTATTTCTGCTGCTTTTTTGGGCCTTTTTCTACAACAGTGCAAACCCAAGTTCAGAGCGAGATGAGGTGACAGTCTCTTCTTCAGGTAATCTTATTATGTTGTGGGTCTGCTACACACACACCTTGTTTTTGTTGATAATGTATGTAGTGCATTACTGACAAAAATATTGCTAATTTTCAGCACCATGGCAGAAATATGTGGGGTCTTGAAAATGACGTGATTGGGGAAATTTAAACATTACTGTGTGTGTTTTTTTTTACTAAAGGCAAATCCGCTATGCACTACAAGTGCACTGCAAAAGTGCACCTGAAACTGCACTTGGAGTGCAAAGTGGATTTGCCTTTAGTAAATAACACCCATTGCCACAGAAAACAACAACTTTACTCCAAATACTGCCACACATTGTTGATAATTTAACTTTTTACTCAAAGCACATTCACATGTGCGTTTAGAAAAGGGTTTTACAACAGACCAACATATTTGCTGTATAGAAAACATTATTTTGGGTAACATTTTTATAACTTGGCGTTTTTGTGTAAACAGGCATGTATCAAAGCATAACATACAGAACACAGGTACTTACAAAGTTCAACTTTGAAAAGTGAAGACAATATCAGACATGAGTATGTACAAACTGTGCTGATATTGCCTTCATCAGATGGGGTGTCACCCCTGGAAAAGCCAAATTTGGAAGATGCACACAAATTGAGAATAAAAAAGTGTCCAGTTTCCTCCTGATCCCATGCCTAATGTCAACATGTGCTATCTCCCATCATGGGGTATCAATGTACATGTTTTGGGGGTGCAACCCCTTCATCTCAGCCACTTTAGTAGCAAGGAAGGGGTTGCACCCACAAAACACGTACATTGATCCCCGATGATGGGAGAGAGTACATGTTGACACACTGTGTGCATCTTCCAAATTTGGCTTTTAAAAAAATATAAAAGTGTTTTTGAAAATTTAAAAACTATGCTAGCTAATTTGGGGTGTTCCAGACTCTCCCCAAAACATCAATGATGTTCTTAATTTTTTGTTAAACATCATTAGATGTTTTTCTGTATATTCTCTAAATCGCGATTGTACCCCATTATCTCCCCAATGAGGATCTGGGCACTTTCACTGGTAAAATGCGATTCTTCTTCCACAACATCCACACCACCTAAAAAGAAACCAAAAAAACACACCATGTATTATAAATCTGCAGGCATACATTGATTAGATTACCTGAAGCTGTGGTCTTCGACACTCACATGTTGTGGTGACAATTTCGCCAATTTCAACAATCTCTCCTTCCTCCTCCTCCTGTGCTTCTGGTGTTGGTATTTCCCCTTCTTTGGGAGGTGTGGGGTCCCTGATGTCCTCAGATGTCCCGAGTCTTCTCTCTCCTATGAGAATTTAAAAAAGGAATACTTGGCATACAGAGGGCAGAAATAGGAATATGAAACATTGCTTGGAAGTGTCATACAATTGTGTTTTTTGGCAGAGTTCAAAGGTGAAAACATTATTTTTGACACTTTCTAAAGATGGAATACTTACCTGTTGTGTGAGCAAATGTAGTCAAGTGCTAGTTGGCAAAACATTGTTTTTGGAGTGGGTTAACGAACAATGTTTATTACGAACGATTGAACCCATGAACATGAAAGTGCCCATTTCTTGATCATACATCACGGGACACAGGAGCTTCATTACATAGTGGGTTATATAGGCACCTCTGGTGATTGGACACTGGTTGACCCCAATTAAGGAGAATTCCTCCCCTATATAACCCCTCCCATCTGGGAGGCACCTCAGTTTTTTCGCCAGTGTCTATGGTGATGGTCACGTAAAACTTTAGCTCTATGAAGGTCCCTGCGAGGGCCTAAGGGCTACAATAAACCGGATCCATACCTCAGGCCGATATTTGACTCCCAAGATGGTATGGTACCCAGGCCTCGTCAGCCGAAGAAGCGAGGTTTTGCCTGTAAGTCCTCTCCATTGGAAGACTGGGCTCTGGGAAAATCAGACTTGGTGTACTGTTTATACAGAGCGCACGAAAGTTTCTGGCAGAGCTTTCTACATGGCCCAGGTGGGAGGTTCTTCCGAGAAGGAACCCCAGATATACCTGAAGGTTGGCTAACAATACCCGCCGTGATGGGTGAAGGCTGGAATTTGTCTGGTTCAGCAATTCCTGCGGCGGGGACAGGTAAGGGAAGTTATCCTGTATATTTAATTATATGAATGGATTTCTTCATTGTGAGTAGTTGTATGTCTTACCTGGTTTCCACCACTAGAGGGAGTAAGAGCAGCCTGATGCATACTTACATGCCTTTTCAATACACATGCTCAGTGAAAGCCTGATTCTCCAGCTAACTCACGTCTCCATTGCAGTCCCTGCCACAAATAAGGTAAACACTTCAGGGGTCCCACGCAGCTCCGTTTTTGGGTTCTCCTTCCCCCCCTGGATTCCGCGGTCGCGCTCCCGGCCTAATGGAGGAGGGGGGGGTGTGGTTGCGAGCCGTGCACGTCAGTGTGCACGGCGCTGTACTGCGCAGGCGCCAGGCGGCAGTTTTAAAAGCCCAGAGCGTCAGGGGGCTGTAATTGGAGACACAGGAGCTGTGGGCAGTAAGCATCCATGGGGACTGGATCCAGGCAAACCTAGACACCTACTCAGCATCAGGTTGTGCAATTTAAGCATATATATTATTGTGAGACTTTAAGCACAACAGTGATTGCACTTGTACTAGTACCTCTGCTTTGTAGCCTAGTACTATGTCTCCTCGTAAGAGGGTCTCAGGGGGAGGTAAAAAGGGCACTGGTAAATCACCGCCTAGGTCCAGGGGTTCCAAAAGTGCCTGTAAATTACCATCCCCCCCTGCAAGACTGGAGCCAGCCTCTCAAGACGAGTCAGTGCCCCTGTCGGGTTTTGCAGCCTCTCCTAATGTCGCAGCCCCGGTTTATGTCACTGAGGACTCCCTTAGGGCTACATTGGAGGGTTTTGAAGGGAGAATCATGAATTTTATTTCTGCTTCCCTAAAAGATAGCAGGAAAAGGGGTAGATCCCCTCCCTCTGCTGATTTCCCTCTCTCAGATGATTCTTCTGAAAATGAGGAGGGATCCCTATCTTTGGATAGGGATCATGAGCAGTCGGATGAGTCAGAGGAAGAGGAGATAGTCCCCTCCTCCCAGGCACTCAGAAAACAGGTGCAGTATTATACTGAATTGGTGCGTACCACATTCAGAATGCCTGCTGCTGAAGTCGCTACGTCCTCTGTCTCTTCCCTGGGAGTCAGGAAAGCCCCACAGACTGCCTATTCCTTCCCAATTCATCCTTTAATGGATAAATTGATGTATGAGAATTGGGGACATCACGATAAACTGTTTGCTCCTCCTAAAAGGTTTTCTATGCATTATCCTGTGGAGGAAAGTTTCACCAAGAAGTGGGGGGTCCCATCTGTCGATGCGGCTGTTTCTTGTGTGAATAAGAACCTAACTTGTCCTTTGGATAATGCGCAGGTATTCAAGGATCCAACTGATAAAAAGCTGGAAACCTTATTAAAAGCCTCCTTTTCCATGGCTGGCACTGTGGTGCAACCTACAGTCGCAGCCATGGGGTTGTGTCAGTTCCTCAAGGAACAGGTTAAACAGATGCTTGGGCTCCTTCCCAGTGAGGAAGTAGAAAATTATACAGAATTGCCTCACATTCTGTGTTTCATAATTGATGCGATTTTGGATTCCATCCAACAAGCATCACGTTTGTCTCTCATGTTGGTTCACATGCGAAGGACCCTATGGCTAAAGAATTGGGCAGCTGAGCTGTCATGCAAGAAGCATTTGACTGGGTTCCCATTTAAAGGGGAGCGTTTGTTTGGAGAAGAACTAGATAAGTTCGTCCAAAATATTTCAGGAGGAAAATCTACTCTCCTTCCAGCCAAAAAGAGCAAGCGTCCTTCATTCAGGCGTGCTCTCTCTCCCGAAGCATCAAGCTCTAAACAGTGGCGACGGCCTTCTCAGTCCTCCTCTACCAGAAAGGCTCAAGGCCAAGCCCAGGGACAGAAAAAGACTTGGGGGCGAAAGCCTGCCAAGCAGAGCCCAAAAACTTCCTTGTGAAGGGGCGCCCCCGCTCGGCAGAGTGGGGGGAAGGCTCCTGCAGTTTGCAGGCGCCTGGCGGGAAGAGATCCAGGACAAGTGGGTGATCTCTTCAGTATCTCTGGGCTACAAGCTAGAGTTTCAGGAGATTCCACCTTCTCGTTTCCTAAGGTCAAGGATCCCCAGGGATCCAGTAAAGCAAAAACCGCTATTTCTGGCCTTAGATCAGTTACTATCCCAGGGTGTGATAGTAGAAGTGAACCCGAAAGATCAGGGTTCGGGGTTTTACTAAAATCTCTTCACCGTTCCAAAACCAAGTGGAAGTGTAAGACCTATCTTGGATCTGAAAGACCTGAACCGGTTTTTACACATCCGGTCCTTCCGAATGCAGTCAATCCGCACTGTGGTCTCCTCCCTGCAAGGAGGAGAATTCATGGCATCAATAGATATCAAGGATGCATATCTCCATGTGCCAATTTTTCCCGCACACCAAAAATTCCTAAGGTTCGCGGTAGAGCGGCGCCATTTTCAATTTGTGGCCTTGCCGTTCGGGTTTGCTACAGCCCCTCGAGTCTTCACAAAGATTCTAGACCCTCTCTTAGCAAACTTAAGAGCTCAGGGCATAGCCGTCATGGCTTATCTAGACGACTTGCTTCTCATGGAGAAAACTGCAGCGTTCCTAAGTCGCAGCGTCACCAAAACGCTAGAACGCCTAGGTTGGATTATAAACCTAGAAAAGTCGTCCCTACAACCGACTACCAGGTTGGAATACCTAGGTATGATCATCGACACCGCTCAGGGCAGGGTGTTTCTTCCAAGGCTAAAAGCCTTGGCCATTGGGGATCTGGTGCGCCTGATTCTGGGCAGAAGATCCTCCTCCATTCGGTTGTGCATGAGACTGTTAGGGAAGATGGTCGCCTCCTTCGAGGCCGTCCCATTCGCCCAGTTCCATTAAAGGCCTTTACAAGGATGCATCCTTGCGGCTTGGAACAGGAAGCCCCAATCTCTGGATCTTCCTATGCGTCTATCCCCAGGGACACGCAAGAGTCTTGTCTGGTGGTTACAAACCAAAAATTTGCTGAAGGGCAAAACCTTTCTTCCTCTCTCATGGAAGATTATCACAACAGATGCCAGCCTGACAGGCTGGGGAGCTGTATTGGAGGAAACATGCTCGCAGGGGAAATGGTCTGCGACCGAGAATCTACTGCCCATAAATATCTTAGAGATCCGGGCAGTTTACATGGCACTTATGGAGTGATCTTACAGACTGCGAGGTTTCCCAGTTCGGGTTCAGTCCGACAATGCCACCGCAGTGGCTTATATCAATCACCAGGGCGGTACCAGAAGTCTGGTGGCCCAAAAAGAGGTGAATCGCATACTTGTCTGGGCAGAAAAGCATGTTCCGTGTCTTTCTGCAGTCTTCATCCCAGGAGTGGAGAATTGGCAGGCGGATTTTCTCAGCCGCCAGCAGTTGTGCCCAGGAGAATGGGCTCTGCACCCCGACGTGTTTCAGAACATATGTCACAAGTGGGGTACTCCAGACATAGATCTGTTTGCTTCCAGGTTCAACAGGAAGCTGGACAAGTTTGTGTCAAGGACAAGAGATGCACTTGCTCAGGGGTCAGATGCTCTGACAGTTCCCTGGGATCAGTACAATCTGATCTATGCCTTCCCTCCGAGCCCGCTTCTGACGCGGTTCCTGGGAAGGGTCAAGAGGGAGACAAAGTCGGTCTTCTTGGTGGCCTTGGCTTGGCCCAGGCGACCATGGTACGCAGAAATCATGAAGTTGGCAGTAGGCAGGCCATGGACCCTCCCTCTCCGGCCAGATCTGCTCTCACAGGGTCCAATCTACCATCCTGCTTTACGCAGTCTGAATTTGACGGTCTGGCTGCTGAGACCCACATTCTGAGAGACCGTGGCCTTTCGGGGCCAGTCCTTTCTACTCTGGTCAATGCCAGAAAGCCAGCCTCCAGACTTGTTTATTACAAGATCTGGAGGACATATGTTTCCTGGTGTGAACTCAGGAAATGGCATCCTAGAAAGTATGTCATTAACAGAATCTTGGCCTTTCTCCAGTCAGGCCTGGAAATGAATTTGGCCATAAGCACTATCAAAGTGCAGATTTCGGCCCTGTCGGTATTTTTTCAAAAACCGCTTGCATCACATTCCCTAGTACGGGCTTTTATCCAGGGGGCTATGCGGACAAAACCGCCAGTTAAACCTCCGGTATGCCCATGGGATCTGAATTTGGTTCTCTCGGCCTTACAGGGGCAACCATTTGAACCTTTACACCTGGCTTCTTTAGCTCTCCTGACTAAAAAGCTGGTCTTCTTAGTAGCCATATCTACGGCTAGAAGAGTATCAGAGTTGGCAGCTCTTTCCAGTAAGGAGCCGTATTTAATTATCCATAAGGACCATAAGGACCATAAGGGTGGTCATGCGTCCCAACAGGTCCTTTCTGCCTAAGGTGGTTTCGGGTTTCCATTTAAATCAGGATGTAATCCTACCATCCTTTTTTCCAGACCCTCAATCCACAGAAGAAGAATCTTTACACACTTTAGATGTGGTTAGAGCAATCAGTATTTATCTTCAAGAAAAACTGATTGTTTATTTATTCTGCCGGAAGGCCCTAGAAAGGGCCAGGCGGCGTCAAAATCCACTCTCTCAAGATGGATCAGGCAAGTTATCTCTCAGGCCTATGGTTTAAAGGGGAAGATTCCTCCTTTTCGGGTGAAAGCGCACTCTACTAGGGCTGTTAGTGCTTCTTGGGCAGTGCATCACCAGGCCTCCCTGGCTCAGATCTGTAAGGCTGCGACTTGGTCATCAGTCCACACATTCACCAGATTCTATCAGGTGGATGTCAGAGGGCAAGAGGATATCACCTTCGGGCGCAGTGTACTGCAGGCTGCAGTTTAGGTCCTCCGGTCCCTGGCGGCCTATATTTATGATCTGTGTCTCCCTCCCCTCAATCTGAGCATTGCTATGGGACATCCCACTATGTAATGAAGCTCCTGTGTCCCGTGATGTATGATCAAGAAAATGGGATTTTTATATACAGCTTACCTGTAAAATCCTTTTCTTGAGAGTACATCACGGGACACAGGGCTCCCGCCCCTCTTGGGTTCTACGTGGTTTCTTATTGCTTTGCTACAAAACTGAGGTGCCTCCCAGATGGGAGGGGTTATATAGGGGAGGAATTCTCCTTAATTGGGGTCAACCAGTGTCCAATCACCAGAGGTGCCTATATAACCCACTATGTAATGAAGCTCCTGTGTCCCGTGATGTACTCTCAAGAAAAGGATTTTACAGGTAAGCTGTATATAAAAATCCCATTTTTAAACTGTACAACATTAAGTCAAAGCACATGGAGCAGTGTGCAAGCAAAAATAATAATATGAACACACGACAACTACTTACTTTTTTGAAGAACTTGCATGATCCTTCTGTACTGATCGTGCTCCCTCAGTTGTAGGTCTGACCAGCGTTTTCTCAGTTGATCCTTGGATCGTCGTACCCCAAAATTCTTCTGAAGACTCTTCACAACTTTAGTCATGATCTTGGCCTTTCTGATATTTGGGTTTGGGTAAGGTCCATACTTCCCATCATAGTCGTTCCTCTTCAATATGTCCACCATCTCCAACATCTCTCCAAAAGACATAATTTGAGGCCTTAAAACTTTTCCCCCGGGATCGGGACGTTTCAGGCTCCGGGCTTTCCTCATCCTCCTCCTCGTTAGTGGAATTAGCATGCCCCTGCTGTGTCTCCACCATGTGCTCTCCCCACTGCTCCGAAAGAGAAGGGGCGGGGAATAGTCTAGAAAGAACGTCAGGGGCGGGCGGAGTTTCACACATGCGCACTGTATATAAAACGCAACACGCGTGTGTCATACGTACGATCTGTGAACAGAGGGAGAAGCTGACGCACTGATCGTGCAAACGAAGGTACAATTTTTAACTTTGTACATCACTAGCCTATACTGCTTCTAGATTGAGGCCTGCATTGGGACAAGATTTAGTCGAGTATAGCCTGACATTTAGGGTTTTCTTGTTTTGTGTTTTGCAGAGAATATGGATGGGTTTAACGACCATAGTTTCCTCCCTCTGTTCATCGATAAGTACAGGGAGCTGCCCTGTCTGTGGCAAGCTACGTATCCACACTACAGTAACAAATTAAAGAGGCAGGCAGCAATGGAGAAACTGGTTGAGTTTGTGAAGCCAGTGGTCCCCAGGGCAGACACCACCTATTTAAAAACGAATATTGGTGGCCTCAGGAGTACATATCTGAGGGAGCGCAAGAAGGTGCTGAAGTCCATGCAAACTGGAGCTGCACCAGATGACGTTTATGTCCCCAGGCTGTGGTATTATGACAGGCTGCATTTTCTGTCAGACCAGGCTGATGTCAGGGAATCCCTCTCTACCCTTCCTTCCATGCATCCTTCTACACTACATTCCACCCCTGCTGAGTCTTCCGACGCCCAACCTGGGCCTTCCACTCAGGAAGAACTGGAGGAGCCCAGCTTGAGCCAGGTATAGTATTGTTCTACATATTTTGGGAGTAAAAATGAATGATGTTAATTTGATTTTTGCTCACTAATTGCTGATTTTAGAAAGTGTTTCACATATCAATAGACAGTAGTGGCCAAAACCTTTGGGCCAAGAATGAAAAATGTTGGACTCAGAATGATAGTCTTTTCTATTTGTTGACAATTTGCAACAGCCTTGAGCTGAAAATTGTATGTGTTTGATGAACCAAAAACTAAAACGATGTCCCTTTTTCATACACAGGAAGACCTCAGTCAGGAAGAGGAGGGTGTGGAATGCAGCAGCCAGGAGGTGGCTGTGGAAAGTTGCAGCCAGGAGGAGGCAGGGGTAAGTGGCAGCCAAGCGGTGGGCGGGCAGAGGAGCCTGACTGAATCACAGGTCTCTCCCCTCCGCCTTCTACACAAAAGGGCCAGAAAGGGGAGGAATGTGGAGGAGACGGCTCTGAAGCTCACTGGGGAGGCTTCAGCGGCCCTCAAAGCCACCCCCACATATCAAGAGCCCTTTGCCGCCTTGGCTGCCTGCAAACTCCAGCAAATGGAGGAGGGGCAACAGATCTTGTGCGAGGAGCTAATTATCCACACCCTCAACAAGGGGTTGTTGGGCCAAGTCACACAAGCAACACACTTGTGTAATTTGGCCCATGCTCCTCCTCCTTCTGCCACACCTCCAGCGCCACAGCCTGGAAGGAAGCATGGAAGGAAGACCAGAGTGTGATAACCTGGGTTCAGTCTGGTCTGACAGAAGATGCAGCCTCTTGTAGGACCACAGCCTGGGAACATAGATGTCATCTCCTGCTGTTCCGGGTTTCTTGGACTTCAGGACCAGACTGCTCTCCCTCAAATATGTACTCCTCAGGCCACCAATTTTTGTGTTTAAATAGTTGATGTGTGCCCTGGTGGCCAAAGGCTTCGCTAATCTCCCCAGTTTCTCCAGCGCTGCCTCCCTATTTATTTGTTACTGACACCTAAATAAAGGTTTTGTTTGGTTGAAGAAATACTTGCCTATGTGTTTTACTTCAAAAAGGACAGTTTATTTGTGAGTAGGGAGGTACATTTCAAAAATACAAAGTCAAATTAATAACAAGGGGCACCAACACCAAACAACCTCCTGTAGATTAAAAAAGAAAACAATAAAATAAAAAGATAATAATGGTGTTGTGGTAAGTTGACACACAAAACACACAAAAAAAATAACAAAGATGAGCAAACTGTCGAATTAAAATATTGTATTCATGAAATGAGGAAAAGGAATAAAGGAATACGTTTGGGAGAAGTGTGTGTGAATATGAGCAGCAAAACAACTTCATTCTTGTAGCATTATAAAGAAAAAAAGGAATGCGCTGCATTAAAGAATTTTTAACATTGCAGCGTGACGAATGTGCTATATATCGATTACGAGCAGTAGTTATACCTGACCGGGCACCTTGTCCGTAGGACTAGGCTACACATGATCGGAACTGACGTGATCGGATCATGTTGTTGGAAAGTTTTATAGCCAAGTTCTCAAACTTGGTCCGTCGGATATTCCGATGGAAACAGTCCAATGGAGCCCACACACTGTCGGATTATCCGACAACACGGTCCGATCGGACATTGTCCATCGGAATATCCAACTGCGCGGGAGCTGCCGGTAATAGCACATCAGCTGAAGCAACAGCACGAACGTTGCTTCAGTGCGCATGTGCCGATGATGTCGGTACATGCTGATACAGGGGATAACTCCTAAACCGTGCAGGTGTAGGAGATATCCACGGTAGCTACAGGTAAGCGTTATTATAGGCTTACATGTAGTAAAACGTGGTTTGTAAGGGTGTACAACCACTTTAAATACTCCAGATTGGAGGAATTTATCTCCATTTTTCCAGATAATTTCTTTTCATCAGCCTATCCACCCATCTATTCGTCATATGGGGGATTATGTGGTTTGTTTTGTAGACTGGAAAAAATTATCACCTCTGCCAATCGGCAATTCTGGGATAAATTCTTTCTTAACAAATACTTATCTTCTCATATTACTCCTAGGGGTTTGAGAATCCTAAAAACCTGTTAATTTCTATATCCAGTTCAACAAAAAGAGTGGTCCTCCATTTCTGACTTTTGCACTAACAAATGGATTCAGATCATTGTTGCCCAAAGACGCATTAAATACGACACAATGGTTCACCAGATACAAATTTTGTACCCTCAAATTAGTTAACTGATCTTCCAGTTGCCAGCCACTTGGTTGGCAATGTTAAAGAGAAGAACAAAAAGGAAGGAGGACCTCCTTATCAGGACTAAGCTAGGTAAGTTCCACCACGATCTGGAAGATTATAATAAAGATAGGATCTTTTCATGCAAACAAACCACACATAAATACATTCCACCATTATTGCCAATCCAGTCCAAACACCCCTCTCCCACTGCTATCCCTTTTGGCCCAGCGGCATCACACTCAGCAAAAAAAATAAAATCCCTGCGACAAACTGCACCCGGCAAGAGAGGACCAATTTTACATTCATTACCACCTTCTTCCTCTCAGCATACCAAGAAGCCAAGCTATAGTACTTCCAAACCTACAGTACAATCCTCAGCTCCTCTGACCAACAATGAACCAAGTTCCAAACACTCTGCCCAGAGACTGACATCAACCATCTCTATATCTCATTTATCCTGCTCTAACTCCATCATTACTGGGGCCAACACCAATATCTCATCACCCCCCGCCTCCATAGATGACCTACCATCCACATTACCTATTTCCTTGGTTCTGACACCCTCCCTGACCTATCGGCACTTACCAACTATTCCATAAATTCACCTGCAGTCCCTTTTTTAGTGCTAGACTTTCACTGGATAAATCCACGAAAAAGAAAACATGTCACAGAGGATGTAGGGGACGAGGCAGTACATCCACGGCTAGTGCCCCAAAAAAAAAGCACAGTATAAATCTTCAATTTGTCCTTTCACAACCTCACAGCTGACGAGACCTCTCTGCTCAGCCGAGGCCTCAATTTGGCACCCTCTGCCCCGCCCAATCCCTTTCTTCTTTTCAAGGATCTAAATAAGTTCACCTGCCTTCTGACCCTGAAGAGATTCTACAGCATAGACGAGAAGAGATAACTTAAGACTCTCATTAACAACTTTGACCTAGTTATAAAATCGGCTAACAAAGGAAAGGGTATTGTAGTGCAGGATAGAACTGACTATGTCACAGAAGCACTACAGTACCTATCAGACACTAACACTTAAATCAAGTTAGTTCTGATCCGTTACCCTGATTTACAATAGAGACCAGTAGGGTGCCACAACACTGCAACCTCTCCCAGATACTCTAGTTTTAGTGCAGGAATGAGCCCTGCTGCAAAGCATTGCATCAAAAATTGTATTACATGCCCCTGTTAATTGGGCTGAAAAATTGGGCCTTAGGCACTAGTGCTGGTGTCACGACACTGCAACCTCTCCCATATACTCTATTTGGAGTGCAGGAATGAGCCCTGCTGCAAAGCATTGCATCAAAAATTGTAATTACATGACCCTGTTAAACAGGGGCTGAAAAATTGGGCTGGTGGCATCACCCAGAACCAAAAATTTTCTTCAAAGATATCAGCGGGATCATTGAGGAGGAAGAGGATAGTCAGTCAACATAACAGGACAGTCACTCAGCATCAGCATAGGCAGTCTTGAAGGGATGTGACATTTCAAAAAATTATTCGGTTACATCAGCTTCAGGTGCTTGGTAGCTGGTGGTGATCCAAAACTGATTCATCTTTATGAAGGTCAGTCGATCAACCGAGTCGGTGGACAGGCACACCCTGTGATCGGTTACAAAGCCACCAGCAGCACTGAAGGTGCGTTCCGAAAGAACGCTGGATGCAGGACAGGCCAGTAGCTTAATTGCATACTGTGAAAGTTCTGGCCAGTGATCCATCCTCAAGACCCAGTAAACCAGAGGATTTTCGGTGGGAAAGGTGTCCAAGTCTGACCTTGCCCCTAGGTACTCCTGCACCATGTAAATCAGACACTGGCGATGGTTGCTGGAATGGATCATACCTTGGGGCTGCGGACTAAAAAATTGTCTGAACGCATCGGTCAGACAGCCACCTTCTCCACAGCTCCTTCTGACCGAAGCCTCAGCAACACGTTGTCCAGGACCAGGAGTTTGTAACCTCCCAGTCTCTGGGAACGCGTTGCACAGACCTTTCTGCAAGGCCTCCCGGAGATGTCTCATCCTCTGCGACGGCAAGATAAGGTCCGCAACCTTACCCTTGTACCGTGGATCAAGGAAAGTGGCCAGCAAGTAATGGTCCCTCTCCTTGATCCGAAGAATACGAGGATCCTTCTGCAGGCTTTGCAGGATCAGGGAGGCCATTCAACGTAGGTTAGCTGAGGCATTCGGTCCGGAGTCCTCTGGGTCACTAAGGACAACATGATCTGCAGCCACCTCCTCCCAGCCACATACAAATCCACGGGTTTCTTTGGACTGTAAATCATCCCTACAAGACTGCTGATGCTGAGTGCCAGGCTCTACCTCCATGCTGACACAATCCTCCTCCTTGTCCTCTTCCTGTGTGATGGGTGAGACAGCAGAAACACTGTCTGGATAAAGGGGGCCTAGGGAGGCAAGGAAGTCCTCCTCTTCCTGCCTCTGTTCTGCCTCAAGTGCTGTGTCCATTATTCCACGCAGCGTATGCTCCAACAGGTAGACAAGAGGTACAGTGTCACTGATACATGCACTGTCACTGCTCACCATCCTTGTGGCCTCCTCAAACAGTGACAGGACAGTGCATGCATCCCTGATCATGCCCCACTGGCGGGGTGAGAAAAAAACCGAGCTCCCCTGACCCTGTCCTGGTGCCGTAGTTGCACAGGTACTCACTGATGGCCCTCTGCTGCGTGTGCAGCCGCTGCAGCATAGCCAACGTTGAGTTCCACCTGGTGGGCATGTCACATATAAGGCGGTTCTTGGGCAGGTTCAACTCCTTTTCGAGCTCAGCCAGCCGAGCACTGGCATTAAATGATCGGCGGAAATGCACACAGACTTTCCTGGCCTGCTTCAGGACATCCTGTAAGCCTGGGTACCTGCCCAAGAACCGCTGCACCACCAGGTTAAGGACGTGAGCCACACAGGGCACATGGGTCAGTTGTCCCTGTCGGAGAGTGGAGAGGAGGTTGGTGCCATTGTCGCAAACCACCATTCCTGGCTTAAGCTGGCGTGGCGTCAACCACCTCTCGGCCTGCCCCTGCAGAGCTGACAAAATATCTGCCCCAGTGTGGCTCCTGTCCCCCAAACAAACCAGCGCAAGCACGGCATGGCATCTTTTTGCCTGCATACTTGCGTAGCCCCTTGAATGCCTACGGAGCACTGCTGGTTCCGAGGACAGAGCACTGAAAGAGGCCATGGAGGAAGAAGAAGAGGAGGGGGTGGGGGAGAGAGGTGTGTCACAACCAGTAGTAGCATTTTGGAGGCATGGTGGCGGAACAAACTCCAACACTACTGCACCTTGTCCTGCATCCTTCCCAGCTGCCAGAAAAGTGACCCAATGGGCCGTGAAAGACAGTTAACATCCCTGTCCATGTCTGCTGGACCATGAGTCAGCGGTAATATGCACCTTACCGCTGACCGCCTTGTCCAGCGAGGCAAGGACATTGCCTTCCACATGCCGGTAGAGAGCCAGAATCGCCTTCCGTGAGAAAAAGTGGCGTTTGGGGACCTGCCACTGAGGAACCGCACATTGTACAAGGGGGCCGAGTCTACCAACTAAAAAGGCAGCAGTTGAAGTGCTAGCAATTTAGCCAAGCTAGCATTCAACCGCTGGGCATGTGGATGGCTGGGAATTAACTTCTTTCTACGGTCCAGCAGCTGGGGCAGGGAAATTTGCCTGCTACAATCGGACATGGGTGTACTGCTAGCAGAGTGCCCGCAAGCACTTGGCTGTGACACACCTAATTCTACACCTTCATTCCTCTCAGTGCAGATTTCAAAGAGGACTGAAGGTCTAGTGGGGTTGGAGATCCCAGCTGATGAGGAGCAAGGAGAGGTCCGCTTTGTTCTTTGGTGTGGGTCTTTAAGGTACGCTTGCCAACGAGCTGCATGGCAGGTCGACATATGTCTGGTCAAGCATGTGGTGCCCAAGCGGCTGATGTTTTGGCCACGCGAGATACGCTTGAGACATATGTTGCAAATAGCAGCAGTGCGATCTGATGTACTCGTCTCAAAAAAGGCCCACACAAGAACTTTTGGAATAACGCACAGAGGCAGCGCACTGCACAGGCTGAGCTCTGCGGTGTGATTCAGTCGGTGTGCTGCCCCTAAGCTGGCCTCCGGAGGGCATCCTGCCTCGGAGATGTGCCTCCTCCTCTCTCCTATCAGGCACCCATGTGGAGTCAGTGACCTCATCATCCCCTCCCTCTTCATCACTGGAGCAAACCTGGCAGTATGCTGCAGCTTGTGGAACATGACTGCCAGATTGCTGTCCTTGAGCATCTCCTCTCTCTGCTCTCACGCTACTGCCTTCCTCTAGCTGAGTATCATCATCAGAGCCTTCAAAACACTGGGCATCCTCCTGGAGCATGTACCCAACACTGTGCTCAAACAGTTCGGGGGACTCCTCAGGAGGACATGGTGGGTCTAGGGAAGGAGTGACTGATGATGACATTGAGACGAGGGAAGAGGATGGGATGGCAGCTGCTTTGCTAGTACCCTGAACCTGGGTGGGAGAGGATGAGGAGGATGAAGAGGGCTTGGTCATCCACTCTACCAAGTCTTTGGCATGATGCGGCTCAACACGTCCAGCTGCCGAAAATAAGGACAAGTGTGTCCCATGGCCACATTCTGATGACGATGCACCGCGTCCACGACCAGCACTGTTGTCTCTAGACACAGAGCCTGCTTGCCCTCTTTTATTGGCTCGTGACTGTCTGCCTCTCCTTGTTGGCCTTCCAGACATAGTAATGGCCTGCAGGGAGATGGGAAAACTAGCAATTGGGTAGTGTATATTGTGCTGGAGGCACACAACACCCACTAACTCCTGCAAATGGCTGTATTAGAGAACAACAGCAATAAAGGATAGATACAGGTGTATACTGTGCTGTGCTGGAGGCACACAACACCCACTAACTCCTGGAAATGGCTGTATTATAGAACACCAGCAATAAAGGGTAGATACAGGTGTATACTGTGCTGGAGGCACACAACACCCACTAACTCCTGCAGATGGCTGTATTAGAGAACAACAGAAATAAAGGGTAGCTACGGGTGTATATTGTGCTGGAGGCACACAACACCCACTAACTCCTGCAGATGGCTGTATGATAGAACACCAGCAATAAAGGGTATATACAGGTGTATATTGTGCTGTGCTGGAGGCACACAACACCCACTAACTCTTGCAGATGCCTGTATGATAGAACACCAGCAATAAAGGGTAGATACAGGTGTATACTGTGCTGTGCTGGAGGCACACACAACACCCACTAACTCCTGCAGATGCCTTTATAATAGAACACCAGCAATAAAGAGTAGATAAAGGTGTATACTGTGCTGGAGGCACACACAACACCCACTAACTCCTGCAGATGGCTGTATTAGAGAACAACAGCAATAAAGGGTAGATAGAGGTGTATACTGTGCTGTGCTGGAGGCACACAACACCCACTAACTCCTGCAGATGGCTGTATTAGAGAACTCCGGCAATAAAGGGGAGATACAGGTGTATATTGTGATGTGCTGGAGGCACAAAACACCCACTAACTCCTACAGATGGCTGTATGATAGAACACCAGCAATAAAGGGTATATACAGGTGTATATTGTGCTGTGCTGGAGGCACACAACACCCACTAACTCCTGCAGATGCCTGTATGATAGAACACCAGCAATAAATGGTAGATACAGGTTTATACTGCGCTGGAGGCACACAACACTCACTAACTCCTGCAGATGGCTCTATTAGAAAACAGCAATAAAGGGTAGATACGGGTGTATATTGTGTTGTGCTGGAAGCACACAACACCCACTAACTCATGCAGATGACTGTATTAGAGAACACCAGCAATAAAGGGTAGATACAGTTGTATACTGTGTTGTGCTGGAGGCGCACAAAACCCACTAACTCCTGCAGATGGCTGTATTAGAGAACAACAGCAATAAAGGGTAGATACAGGTGTATACTGCGCTGGAGGCACACAACACCCACTAACTCCTGCAGATGGCTGTATTAGAGAACTCCAGCAATAAAGGGTAGCTACAGGTCTGTATTGTTCTGTGCTGGAGGCACTCAACACCCACTAACTCCTGCAGATGGCTCTATTACAGAACAGCAATAAAGGGTAGATACAGGTGTATATTGTGCTGTGCTGGAGGCACACAACAACCACTAACTCCTGCAGATGGCTCTATTAGAGAACTCCAGCAATAAAGGGCAGGTACAGGTGTATATTGTGCTGTGCTGGAGGCACACAACACCCACTAACTTCTGCAGATGGCTGTATTAGAGAACAACAGCAATAAAGGGTAGATACGGGTGCATACTGTGCTGGAGGCACACAACACCCACTAACTCCTGCAGATGGCTGTATTAGAGAACACCAGCAATAAAGGGTAGATACAGGTGTATACTGTGCTGTGCTGGAGGCACACAACACCCACTAACTCCTGCAGATGGCTGTATTAGAGAACACCAGCAATAAAGGTTAGATACAGGTGTATACTATGCTGTGCTGGAGGCACACAACACCCACTAACTCCTGCAAATGGCTGTATTAGAGAACAACAGCAATAAAGGATAGATACAGGTGTATACTGTGCTGTGCTAGAGGCACACAACACCCACTAACTCCTGCAGATGCTTATATTATAGAACACCAGCAATAAAGGGTAGATACAGGTGTATACTGTACTGGAGGCACACAACACCCACTAACTCCTGCAGATGGCTCTATTAGAGAACGGCAATAAAGGGTAGATATAGGTGTATATTGTCCTGTGCTGAAGGCACACAACACCCACTAACTCCTGCAGATGCCTGTATGATAGAACACCAGCAATAAAGAGTAGATAAAGGTGTATACTGTGCTGGAGGCACACACAACACCCACTAACTCCTGCAGATGGCTGTATTAGGCCGCGTACACACGGGCGGACTGTATGGCCTACTTAGTCCGTCATACAATCCGACGGACAGTCCGTCATACTTTCGAATGAACGGACTTGACCACACACGGATGCACAAACAGTCCGTCGAAAGCTTGCGCGATGACGTGTACAGCACGTACGACGGGACTAGAAATAGGAAGTCCAATACACAGCAATGCAACCTTCCGCCGTGTAAATCCTTTCTGAGCATGCGCCATTCTTAGTCCGTCGAACTAGCCTACTCACGAGCGGATTGTCCGCTGAAACCAAAGTATGACGGACAGAATTTCGAAAAATCCTAAATACTTAGTACGCCAGACTGCACGCTGAAAAAGTCCGCTGAAGCCCACACACGAGCGCACTGTCCGCTGAAATGTGTTTTGACGGACTAAGTAGGCCATACAGTCCGCCCGTGTGTACGCGGCCTTAGAGAACAACAGCAATAAAGGGTAGATAGAGGTGTATACTGTGCTGTGCTGGAGGTACACAACACCCACTAACTCCTGCAGATGGCTGTATTAGAGAACTCCGGCAATAAAGAGTAGATACAGGTGTATATTGTGATGTGCTGGAGGCACAAAACACCCACTAATTCCTGCAGATGGCTATATGATAGAACACCAGCAATAAAGGGTAGATACAGGTGTATATTGTGCTGTGCTGGAGGCACACAACACCCACTAACTCCTGCAGATGCCAGTATGATAGAACACCAGCAATAAAGGGTAGATACAGGTGTATACTGCGCTGGAGGCACACAACACTCACTAACTCCTGCAGATGGCTCTATTAGAGAACAGCAATAAAGGGTAGATACAGGTGTATATTGTGTTGTGCTGGAGGCACACAACACCCACTAACTCCTGCAGATGACTGTATTAGAGAACACCAGCAATAAAGGGTAGATACAGGTGTATACTGTGTTGTGCTGGAGGCGCACAACACCCACTAACTCCTGCAGATGACTGTATTAGAGAACACCAGCAATAAAGGGTAGATACAGGTGTATACTGTGTTGTGCTGGAGGCGCACAACACCCACTAACTCCTGCAGATGGCTGTATTAGAGAACAACAGCAATAAAGGGTAGATACAGGTGTATACTGCGCTGGAGGCACACAACACCCACTAACTCTTGCAGATGGCTGTATTAGAGAACTCCAGCCATAAAGGGTAGATACAGGTGTGTATTGTGCTGTGCTGGAGGCACACAAAACCCACTAACTCCTGCAGATGGCTCTATTAGAGAACAGCAATAAAGGGTAGATACAGGTGTATATTGTGCTGTGCTGGAGGCACACAACACCCTCTAACTCCTGCAGATGGCTCTATTAGAGAACTCCAGCAATAAAGGGCAGGTACAGGTGTATATTGTGCTGTGCTGGAGGCACACAACACCCACTAACTCCTGCAGATGGCTGTATTAGAGAACACCAGCAATAAAGGGTAGATACGGGTGTATACTGCGCTGGGGGCACACAATACCCACTAACTCCGGCAGATGGCTCTATTAGAGAACAGCAATAAAGGGTAGATACAGGTGTATACTGCGCTGGAGGCACACAACACCCACTAACTCCTGCAGATGCCGGAACACTACACAAGGCCGCCGCGCTGGCGGCCTTATATAGTGTGGGGCATGTACTGAACTCCCTGAGCTATAATTGGCCACAGGCATCCTGCCTGTGGCCAATTATGGCTCTCCTCGCTGCCAGCGCTGTGATTGGCCAAGCATGCGGGGTCACAGTGCATGCTTGGCCAATCATGAGCCAGCAATGCACTGAGATGGTGCAGTGCATTGTGGGCCGTGAGCACCACACGAATTTGGCGTGAGCGGCCCACAGAGTTCTGGCTTTGCCGAACGGGCATGCGTTCGACTCGAACACCAATCTCACACCTAGTTGGGAGGACAAAGAGGAGACATGGCTGCCGGAAGCTGGAAAACTCTGTGAGTTGGACTGAGCAAAGGACCATGGAGGACATCTTGACCCCTAAGTTGAGTAACTGTTTAGTTTACTTAATGTGTACATATTGTACATGCTTAGCCATATTTTGTAAGCTATATGTTGTGTTGTATTGTTCATCCTACAGTTTGTACAGTGCCTTGCGAAAGTATTCGGCCCCCTTGAACTTTTCAACCTTTTGCCACATTTCAGGCTTCAAACATAAAGATATAAAATTTAAATTTTTTGTGAAGAATCACCAACAAGTGGGACACAATTGTGAAGTGGAACGAAATCTATTGGATATTTTAAACTTTTTTAGCAAATAAATAACTGAAAAGTGGTGCGTGCAAAATTATTACGCCCCTTTACTTTCAGTGTAGCAAACTCACTCCAGAAGTTCAGCAAAGATCTCTGAATGATCCAATGTTGTCCTAAATGACTGATGGTGATATATAGAATCCACCTGTGTGTAATCAAGTCTCTGTATAAATGCACCTGCTCTGTGATATTCTCAGGGTTCTGTTGAAAGCGCAGAGAGCATCATGAAGACCAAGGAACACACCAGGCAGGTCCGTAATACTGTTGTGGAGAAGTTTAAAGCCGGATTTGGATACAAAAAGATTTCCCAAGCTTTAAACATCCCAAGGAGCACTGTGCAAGCGATCATTTTGAAATGGAAGGAGTATCAGACCACTACAAATCTACCAAGACCTGGCCATCCCTCTAAACTTTCAGCTCAGACAAGGAGAAGACTGATCAGAGATGCAGCCAAGAGGCCCATGATCACTCTGGGTGAACTGCAGAGAACTACAGCTGAGGTGGGAGAGTCTGTCCATAGGACAACAATCAGTCGTACACTGCACAAATCTGGCCTTTATGGAAGAGTGGCAAGAAGATCGTTTCTCAAAGATATCCATAAAAAGTCTCGTCTAAATTTTGCCACAAGCCACCTGGGAGACACACCAAACATGTGGAAGAAGGTGCTCTGGTCAGATGAAACCAAAATCGAACTTTTTGCCCACAATGCAAAACGATATGTTTGGCGTAAAAGCAACACAGCTCATCACCCTCAACACACCATCCACACTGTCAAACATGGTGGTGGCAGCATCATGGTTTGGGCCTGCTTTTCTTCAGCAGGGACAGGGAAGATGGTTAAAATTGAGGGGAAGATGGATGCAGCCAAATACAGGACCATTCTGGATGAAAACCTGTTGGAGTCTACAAAAGACCTGAAACTGGGATGGAGATTTATCTTCCAACAAGACAATGATCCCAAACATACAGCAAAATCTACAAAGGAATGGTTCACAAATAAACATATCCAGGTGTTAGAATGGCCAAGTCAAAGTCCAGACCTGAATCCAATCGAGAATCTGTGGAAAGAGCTGAAAACTGCTGTTCACAAACGCTCTCCATCCAACCTCACTGAGCTCGAGCTGTTTTGCAAGGAAGAATGGGCAAGAATTTCAGTCTCTCGATGTGCAAAACTGATAGAGACATACCCCAAGCGACTTGCAGCTGTAATCGCAGCAAAAGGTGGCTCTACAAAGTATTAACGCAAGGGGGCCGAATAATTTTGCACGCCCCACTTTTCATTTTTTTATTAGTTAAAAAAGTTTCAAAAATCCAATAGATTTCGTTCCACTTCACAATTGTGTCCCACTTGTTGGTGATTCTTCACAAAAAATAAAAATGTTATATCTTTATGTTTGTATGTGCATATTTTTCCCTGTTTAGTAAAGCATTTATACACTTCAGAAGTCTAAGCTTCCTTGGTTTTACCACAAAAACTTAATAGATAGATGGAAAGCATTACACACGCCACTCGAATTTGGTGCGAGCGGCCCATAACGTTCAGAATTTGCTGAACAGGCGAACAGACGATGTTCGAGTCGAACCCACAAAGCTCATCCCAACTCTGGAGTTACTGAATTGGTAAGTCTTGCAACCTCAAAAAGCTTGCTAACTGCAAGCTACTGGAACTACTGACCATCAACTACCAAAACATAAATCAAACCTTTCCTCCCCATAAAAACATGTGCAAGAAACCCCAAAAATAAACAAAGGTGCAGACAAAAACAAAAGGAAACCATACATGTTTTGGGCAATTAAGAGCTCCGTCAGGGGTGTTAAAATAAAATATAAGGATCACCAACATAAAATGTGAAAGAAATTTCATTCAATTATTTATCCAAATCAATTAGAGATATGCAGAAAGGAGTAAGGAGAGACAGGGAATGTCTGGAAGTAATAGTGGCATGCATTTCTCAGCTAGTCAATTTGTTCAGAGGAATTCAAGCGATTTGCCCAGAATCTAACACTCCCTAACCCATGCAGGTTGATGCTATTAAGAGATCCATTTCCACCCAGGTGAAAGGGAGAAGATGCTCTGAGAACTTCGGTCTATATTGTGGGGACTCTGAGCATTATGCAGGTAATTGTCTCAACAAAGTTAAAAGAACAATTGGTGCGACTGATGTTATAGTTCCTGAAAAAATAAATGCAATTACACAGTCTATCTCCCCATTAATCCATGAATGCTATGCTGGACTCTGTGGCCCTGGTGGGGACTTTATGGACATAGAGTTCGCACGAAGCAATAATATTCAAACAAGAAATAAATCTGCCCTTATTGATATGGAGACTGTTGATGGTTCGCCTTTATCGTCAGGATCTGTTACCCATGAAACAGTTCCTCTAGTACAGTGATGGCGAACCTTGGCACCCCAGATGTTTTGGAACTACATTTCCCATGATGCTCAATTACACTGAAGAGTGCATGAGCATCATGGGAAATGTAGTTCCAAAACATCTGGAGTGTCAAGGTTCGCCATCACTGCTCTAGTACTTCAATTTGAGGCTGAACATCGTGAGACTATCAGCTTCCAGCTGATTACCTCACCCAAGTTTTCTGTGATCCTGGGCATTCATTGATTTTCTATTCACAACCCCTCCATCAATTGGGGAGCCCATACTATACATTTTGCATACTCCCATGGCGAGGAACATTGTAGAGAACCTTGTAAAACAAGTCCTCCACTGATCAAGGAATTACAAGTTGATGTGGTAACTACCCAGTCATATGACAACTTGCCTCCACAATACCATGAGTTCTGGGATGTCTGTGATAAGAAGAATGCCGATCAATTACCGCCTAATTGCCCATATGATTGTCCCATTGAGCTGCTCCCAGGGGCAGAAATACCCTTCGGCCACCTATTCAATCTGTCAGAACCTGAATTAGAGAGGGGCTTTATGAGACGCTCAACATCTCCTGCAGAAGCAGACCTTTTCTTTGTTGAAAAGAAAGACTACACATTGCGTCCATGCATCGATTACAGTGACTTGAATAAAATCACTATTAAAAAACGTTAACTATTCCCCATGATCTCTGAAATGTTGGAAAGATCCAGTCTGCCAAAATCTTTACAAAATTAGACTTATGGGGTCATATAACCTTGTCTGCAGTCATCAAGGAGATGAATGAAAAACTGCCTTTAGAACCAGATATGGGCATTCGCATCACATGGGCGGCACAGTGGTGTAGTGGTTAGCACTCTCACCTAGCTACAGGGGTGTAGTGGTTAGCACTCTTGCCTAGCAGTAAAAAGGGTTGCTGGTTCGAATTCCAACCACGACACTACCTGCCTGGAGTTTGCATGTTCTCCCTGTGCCTTTGTGGGTTTCCTCCGGGTACTCTGATTTCCTCCCACACTCCAAAGACATGCAGGTATGTTAATTGGACAAAATTGGCCCTAGTATATGAATGGGGACCTTGGATTGTGGGCTCCTTGAAGGTAGGGACTGATGTGAGTGTGCAATGTACAGGGATAGGGACAATTGTAGACACTCACTCAGGTTGAACTGGATGGACTGGTGTCTTTATTCAACCTTACTATCTATGTAACTATGCATCCTTGGTTATTATTTTTGGCCTTTGCAAAGCACCTGCAACTTTTCAAAACTTCATCAACAATGCTTTTTGAGATCTGTTGGACCAGCTTGCAATTGCTTATTTTGATATTTTCATATTTTACAATAACCTGGAGGAGCATCACAAGCACGTTTGCACTGTCTTCAAAAGATTAAGGAAGAATCGATTTTAAACAAATCAAGATCCAGTTCTTGTGGTATATTATTTCTCCAGAAGAAGTGAGCACGGATCAAAGCAGTAGTAAAATGTCCTGTCCCTTGAAATGTTAAGGAGATACAATGATTTTTTGGGTTTGCCAACTTTTTCAGAAAATTTATAAGAAACGTCTTTAAGGTAATAGCACCAATTACACAGCTGACAAAAAAGGGGGTGCCCTTTGTGTGGTCATCTGAGGCATAGATTGCTTTTAGTAAGCTAAATACTTTTCACTTCTGCACCAGTATTGGTACATCCTGATCCTGAACTACCTTTTATCGTGGAAGCGAGTTCTTCAGACTCTGCCGTGGGACCTATCCTTTCTCAGGGAAGCAGAGTTCAGCTTCTTGCTTGTGTTTACTTCTCTCGTTTAATGTCTTCACCTGAAAGGAATTATGACATTTGGAATAAAGATTTAAGTAAACCTTTTCTGAATCAAGGCATCTGCTGGAAGGGCTAATCATCCTGTAACTGTTCTCACTGATCATAAAATGTTTTTGGAATCCATCCGTTCTGCCAAGAAATTGTGTTCTAGAAAAGTACATTGGTCTCTATTCTTTTCCAGGTTCAGTTTTATTATCTCTTATCGACCTAGATCAAAGACTGGTAAGGCCAATGCCCTATCAAGGATGTTACATAGTTACATAGTTAGTCAGGTTGAAAAAAGACACAAGTCCATCCAGTTCAACCTGTTGTCTGAGCCTCCCCGGGAAGGTGATTCAGAATGTACCATCCCACTTTAAGAGAACTTCCAAGGGCCCACGAGTTCCAAGACATTCTTGAGTCTCCTCAAAGAGAGGAATGAGAATGACCCACTTCTCAATCATTCAAGGACAATACGAGAAGGGCTTTTGGAGTCAAACACATCGTCTCTATGTACCAGAATCTGCTCAGATTGAAGCCCTCAGGTTAGTTTATGACTCTAAACTTGCCGGGCATTTTGAGGTTTCTAAGACAGAAGAATATTTGATATGTTCCTTCTGGTGGCCTGGTTAAAAGAGAGATGTCATAAGCTATGTAGCCTTGTGCCTGATCTGTGCCCGCAATAAGACACCCAAGCTTCTCCTTTGGGGCTGCTCTATCAAGACCACGTGGGTCAATTTCTATGGACTTTGTGGTTGATTTACCTCCCTCGAAGAAATGTCTTTGCAGTCATTGACCATCTCACTAAGATGGCTCATTTTATACCAGTTAAGGGGGTATCTTTTGCTGAACAAACTGCGGCATTGATGGTTTAAAAAATCTTTAACTGCCTCCTGCCCACCGTATAGTACAATGACAGCTCTCGTTCTGAGCCAACATCATAGGACATCAGCCCATTCAAACGATGCATGTGCGCGATTGGGAGAACAGAGTGTGCCATTGTCAGTGCCAGCGAGTCCCCAGGGCACAGCTTGTCACCGACAGTGGTAAACAGCCAATGACCGCAGCTGTTTACCAAATGATCAACCATGATCCATTCACAGCTGATCACAAATGTAAACAATGTAAACACAGACCGGTAACTGGCTGTTACGGGCTCTTCTCTCCTCACACACCCATCATTTCCAGTGTGAGGAGAGAAGAGCCAGGATCAGGGAGTTACCAATCTGTGTCTGTTCTGTACTGCACCAAAGAACACAATAAGGAAAACCTGTCACATCATCACATCAGCAGTGTAACGGTCCTCATCAGTGCCCAGCAGTGTTACTGTTGCCCCCCAGTGCACCTGTCACCCATCAGTCACCACATCAGTGCCCATAAATTGCACCTGTCATCCATCAGTGCCCATAAAGTGCAGCTGTCACCCATCAGTGACCCTCAAAGGTGCACCTGTCACCCATCAGTGACTGTCAGCTGTGCACCTGTCGCTCATCAGTGACCATCAGTGGTGCACCTGTCGCCCATCAGTGACCATCAACGGTGCACCTGTCGCCCATTAGTGACTGTCAGCGTCGAACCTGTCATCCATCAGTGAACATCAGCAGTCACCTGTCACCCATCTGTCGCCCATCAGTGACCATCATTCCCCATGACCCAGAGTACCTGTTGCACATCCCATCACCAAAGTACCCATCACACAGCCCACCACCAGAGTACCCGGTGCACAGCCCCCATCAGCAGTCCAGTACCAGCCATGTCCAAAAAAGTTTACACTAGTTAGGAGGTGTTTTAGACCCTCAGCATGACTGATGAGAGCAGCGGGGAGTTCTCACAGTCAGATTCCAATTCCGATTCAGAGTTTGAACAGGTTGAAAGTAGTGGATCGGTGATCGAATTGGAGGAAGAAAAAGTCCCTCCTAAAAGAGTACGGTGCTCTAAAAACCAGGCAGCCACCAGTGATAGACTCCAGGATGAAATGCTCAGTACCAGCGCTGCAGTATCACCCCAGAGTACCAGCACAGGAGATTCAAATCCCCCAAGTACCAGCACTGGAGTGTCACATCCCCCAAGAGTCTGGGCCACTACATACCTACCTTCCAACTTGGGATCAGCAAGCATTCGCCCTTTCCCTGCACATCCAGGTGTGCAGGCCAATATGGAAAATTTTTCTGAAATTTTTTTTTTTAGTTTTTATTTCTTGCCCAACACTTTACTTCAATATATTGTGGACCTGACAAATCTATTTGCAGTATATTTCTAACCACCCCCAATGATCATATGCCCATCCGTATGAGTAAAGAAATCTGACTGAGGAATTCAAATTATTGATGGGCCTCACCCATAACACGGGGCTTACAAAAAAAAAAATGAAGGACATGCTCACCACGTGCCCATTTATTCTATGCCCAAGTCCCGATACAAGATAATTGTGCACTTACTTCACTTCAGCGACAACACCCAGTGCCCTCCCTGAGATCATCCAAACTATGATAAATTATATAAAATCTGCTCACTTATTTTGTTTTCCTAATGATTTGCTAAATTTTCCCTGATCAGAATATACGTGTGGATGAGTCCCTGATACACATTTTACTGGCCGGCTAGTAATAAAACAATATATTCCTAGCAAAAAGGCCAAATATGGAGTCACTTTTTACAAGCTATGTGAAAGAGCCATGAGATATTTGTATGCGTTCCGCATATATGAAGGAGGAGATTCCCAGCTCCAGCCCCCTGAGTGCCCGACTTACATGGGCACAACCAGAAAAATCATATGGGACCTGGCATACCCACTGCTGCAAAAAGGTTATCACATATACAGTGGTGTGAAAAAGTGTTTGCCCCCTTCCTCATTTCCTGTTCTTTTGCATGTTTGTCACACTTAAGTGTTTCGGAACATCAAACCAATTTAAACAATAGTCAAGGACAACACAAGTAAACACAAAATGCAATTTGTAAATGAAGGTGTTTATTATTAAAGGTGAAAAAAAATCCAAACCATCATGGCCCTGTGTGAAAAAGTGATTGCCCCCTAAACCTAATAACTGGTTGGGCCACCCTTAGCAGCAACAACTGCAACCAAGCGTTTGCGATAACATGCAATGAGGCTTTTACAGCCTCCTGGAGGAATTTTGGCCCACTCATCTTTGCAGAATTGTCCTAATTCAGTTACATTAGAGGGTTTTCGAGCATGAACGGCCTTTTTAAGGTCATACCACAACATCTCAATAGGATTCAGGTCAGGACTTTGGCTAGGCCACTCCAAAGTCTTCATTTTGTTTTTCTTCAGCCATTCGGTGGTGGACTTGCTGGTGTGTTTAGGATCATTGTCCTGCTGCAGAACCCAAGTTCGTTTCAGCTTGAGTACACGAACAGATGGTCGGACATTCTCCTTCAGGATCTCTTGGTAGACAGCAGAATTCATAGTTCCTTTTATCACAGCAAGTCTTCCAGGTCCTGAAGCAGCAAAACAGCCCCAGACCATCACACTACCACCACCATATTTTACTGTTGGTATAATGTTCTTTTTATGAAATGCAGTGTTCCTTCTACGCCAGATATACTTGGACACACACCTTCCAAAGAGTTCCACTTTTGCCTCATCGGTCCACAGAATGTTGTCCCAAAAGTCTTGGGGGATCATCAAGATGTGTTGTGGAGAAATTGAGACGAGCTTTGATGTTCTTTTTGCTCAGCAGTGGTTTTCTCCTTGGAACTCTGCCATGCAGGCCATTTTTGCCCAGTCTTTTCCTGATGGTGGAGGCATGAACGCTGACCTTAACTGAGGCAAGTGAGGCCTGCAGTTCCTTGGACGTTGTTGTGGGGTCTTTTGTGACCTCTTGGATGAGTCGTCGCTGCGCTCTTGGGGTAATTTTGGGCGGCCAGCCACTCCTGGGAAGGTTCACCACTGTTCCATGTCTTCGCCATTTGTGGATAATGGCTCTCACTGTGGTTCGCTGGATTCCCAAAGCTTTGGAAATGGCTTTATAACCCTTTCCAGACTGATAGATCTCAATTACTTTCTTTCTCAATTGTTCCTGAATTTCTTTGGGTCTCAGCATGATGTGTAGCTTTTAAGGATCTTCTGGTGGACCTTACTGTGTCAAGCAGCTCCTATTTAAGTGATGCCTTGATTGTGAACAGGTGTGGCAATAATCAGGCCTGGGTATGGCTAGAGAAATTGAACTCAGGTGTGAACAACCACAGTTATAGTATGTTTTAACAAGGGGGGCAATCACTTTTTCACACAGGGCCATGATGGTTTGTATTTTTTTTCACCTTTAATAATAAACACCTTCATTTACAAATTGCATTTTGTGTTTACTTGTGTTGTCCTTGACTATTGTTTAAATTGGTTTGATGTTCCGAAACACTTAAGTGTGACAAACATGCAAAGGAACAGGAAATGAGGAAGGGGGCAAACACTTTTTCACACCACTGTACTTGGATAACTTTTATATCAGCCTGCTCTTTTCAGCCTGCCCCTTTTCAGACAGCTACACAGTGCAAAAACCCTGGCCTGCAAAACCTCCAGAAAGAACAGGAAAGGCTTCCCACAAGTTTAATGAACAAAAAACTGTGAAGGGGAAAAGGCAACTCTGAGAAACAAAGAAGGGATGGTCTTGAGTCGGAAGGATAAGAGGTGGACATTCTGTCCACCATCCATAATGACACCACATTCAAGATTCACAGAAGACGTGGCCCCATTCAAAAACCAACATGCATCCAAAATTATAATCTTTACATGGGGGATGGATTTAAATGACCACATGCTTCAGCGATATTTGGCAACAAGGAGGTCCCGTTTCTGGTATAAGAAAGTTGCCATTTATCTTAGTAATTTGGCCATTTACAATGCATATATCACCTACACCAAATCCATGGAAAGCCCCAACCCTTTCCTAAAATCCATAAAAGAAATAGTCACGTCCCTCATCTATCAGCAAACCCCCCTCTTAGGAAACCTTCACTCTGATGCTGTCAGCTGACTTCATGAGCGCCACTTCCCGGACAGCATTCCACCATCAAGACGTCAAAAAAGCTGTCGTGTATGCAGCAAAGGAGGAGTTTGAAGAGATACCATTGCCCCTAATGTTCCTCCCAACCCGTCCTATGCATTGCAAAATGCTTCTGATGTTTTCACACATCCCTAAAATATTAGCCCACTATTTTTGACCATTTCCCCATTCTCATCATCCGTGCTGACCATTTTCCATACTTCCTCAAATAACCATGCCACTGCCTTTCACGTGAACTGACTTAGGCCTGTTTTTCGACTATGCCTCTGCCTACCGTCTGAATTGTTGATCCACCATGTGTGATGGTAGTCACTTTTGATGGGGGGCCCGTGGAACCCCGCTTACCTTAGAGAGGTTGGGAAACTCCTTGTTCAGCTCCCTGGGCCCCTCTTATGTGTGAGTTACCCTGTGTCTATTAGGGGCACAGGGTGACCGAGAACCCCTGTCAGGTCTGCCCTAACCCGACTCACAGTATGACCACACCAGACCCAGCATTTCATGTTACCCCTGTTATCCTGGCTTTTATATGTGTGGTTTGTGTTGAAAGAATGACGGGGCTCTTTCACTTAGGACAGTAATATTTATGAACAATATCCCTCAAGAAATATATGAAGATAAATAATTCCACCTTTCAGGTTGCTAGAATATTGTAGGAGTGTCTCATAGACAATTGTCATCTATTTTGAGGTGGGGTTTGTTAAGTGTCTATTGTTAAGTGTCTGTATCCCATTATTCTATTGTTTCTGTCTGCCTTGGGAGCAAACTATTATGGGATGTATATGTTTATGTGGATTAGTTTACAGGTTAATGGAATTATTGTCAGCTATTAGTTGCTAGAGGGGAGGGAGGATTTCTCCAACAGCCCTGCCTGCCGATAAGTCTGTCTACTGATGTTGAAAAGTTTGAATGTGCCTATGTCTCATGTTACTAAATGTACAGTTTACACTGCCCTGTGTCATTATGCAAAGAAGTGGGGATTGTCCCCTGAGTGTATATATCTTTGTACCTGTGTTTCAATAAACAGTTGATATTTTTGCGCCACCCTAGACTATGTCTTGACAAGTGAATGGGTGATCTAAGGAATCTTGGATCACGCTGGTACCGGGCAAGGGAAGCTTATACGTCAGACATACTCCTCTTGAGTACGGGATCCATAACACCATATTTCTGCCTTTCATGTGAACTGACCCTGGCCTGTTTTATCGACTATGCTTCTGCCTACCGCTTGGACTGCTTCCACGTGAATTGACCATGGCCTGTTTTATATACTATGCTTCTGCCTACCACTTGGACTGATCTGTTGCTCTGCTACTGTAGTACACAGTGGTCTTACATATGTGAGGGGCTCCAGAATTGTTTTTCCGGATGGAGAAAACACATTTCTCGGTTTTCTCCGGGTTTTGTAATTTCCGGATTAAGGTCTAGAGTCCGGAGGGTTCAAAGAGATTTGGGTGGGAGAATCCTCTACCCCTGTGCCCAGGTTTGCAGATATCAATGCCGTGGCTTTGATTAACAGAGCTTCTCTTCTTGAGACAAAATCCAAAACCACCAGGGATGACAAATTTAAATGGTCCTTTTTTACAACTTTTTCCACCCAACATAAAGAAATTAAGAAAATTCTTAATAAACATTGGAAAGTACTCCGTAGCGACAAAATTTTGGGGACATCTATTCCAGAACGCGCAGGAGTAATTTTCAGGGGAGCACGCTCTATACAAGGCGATAAGTCGAAAAATGTACATCTTTACATCTATGGTAACTATGCAGGTATACTCTATGAAACATTTTACTACCTGTGTCACCAAGTATATAGTATACCTTATTACGTGCCCATGTAAAAAACAGTACGTGGGCCGTACTATTAGGAAATTCTCTATTAGGGTCAATGAGCATTTGGCTAAAATCAAAAAAGGATGTGATAAACATACTGTACCTCGCCATTATCTGGAACATCACGGGAAAGATCCAGCTGGTACCCATTTCCAGATAATTGGGAGATTTGTACCCATTTGGAGGGGGGAAACATGCCTACGGGGCGTATCACGTCTTGAAACTTTCTGGATCCATGAACTCAAGTGCTATTCGCCCCATGGTATGAATACGAATTGGGATATTAAAGTGGAGGGCCACCCTGAAAAAAGAAAATACATTAAAAATTAGAAAAAAATCATAAAAAAAAATGAAAAACACTTTTTTTTTTACTTACCAGAAATGCCTGTTGCTAGGCACATCATCCTAATCTGCCTCTTACTCCTTCGCGGAGATCTTCTTTCTTCTCCCCTCCATGCATCGTCTTCTGGGTAATGGGTCGCGCTGTGTTCTGGGAACTGTGTGTCCCAGAACACAGTGTGTCCCATTCTCAAAGCGCTGCCCGACTCCCGCATGCGCAGTAGGAAACGGGCAGTGAAGCAGCAAGGCTCCACTGCCTTGTTCCCTTACCCAAAATGGCGGCGCCGGGACCCGAGACCGAGGGACGGGTCAGCCTCGGGCGGCCGACATCGCGGGCGCCCTGGACAGGTAAGTGTGCTTATTAAAAGTCAGCAGCTACAGTGTTTGCATCTGCTGACTTTTAAAAAATTTTTTTCAAAACCGGCCCTCCTCTTTAACTGTTTTATCAATCAGGCATAGATCCCCTTTTTTCAACCATCTGATTTTCATTCTTCATTCAGTCATTTTTTAGCTACACAGCACTGATATTTGATTTTAAGTACGTTCACTTTATGGATTCATATTTTACGTACATATATTGATTGACGTTATTTTTTTGACGTATTTGATTTAAATAAGTAATTGGTGTACTTTTATATTTTGATACTGTACACCCTTTTTATATTAAGCAGAAAAAAAGGAGGGAAAAACTGCGCTACGGGATGTTCAAAAATGAAAAATGGTCGGAAGCTGCAATTCTAATGTATACCAAAAATACACCAATGAACATAAGAAAAAAAGGGAGAACTGCGCTTAACCTCCAAATCCCAGAGTGAACAGGATGTGTGTATGTATAAGAACAAAAGTACAAAACCTAAAAGTAATGCCTATGAAATCACCTCCTAGTATGGCACATATATATGCATGTGCATCAGTGTACAACACTACTCCCCTCAAGTGAAATACAATAACATAATATTAATGTGACAAAAAAGAAAGAAAAAAACACTATATAGTGAAAGACAATAAAAAAGCCAATAATCAAAGGACATAAAAGAAAACTAAAAATAAATAAAGGTTGGTCCCAAAAAACAAATTATGTACCTAATATTGCAAATACATAATAATAGAGCAATACTTTAAACACCAATGATTTAAACAATACTGACACTAAATAGCATCCATGTGATCATATATCCTATTGTTAAAGTGAAATGTCCAAATAATTAATCCAACACCAGTGAAAGATCTTCGTAAAGAGAAGCTTGATTAAAGCACACTATCCCTTCCGGAAACAATGTGCGTTTTCCCATCACCAGATATATTGATTGGCTCCTTACCAGCTAGAGGCGACCCCCCGTTACAGAGGGTCACAACAGGCAAGACAAGTTTAGATGGACATCCAGGTTGCTGCACCCTTCGGTCGGTCCCAGATCATCCACAGGATAAAGTTATAGCGGTCACTATCGTCACTCCATGTTACACTCCCCACTCAGCGTAGTATCATATAGAGGAAACACAGGCTCCATATAGTGTAAAACCGATAACTTTTAATTTAAAATCAAAAAATATGCACTTACATGTAAAAAGTGACAACAGGCTCAATAAGGGGCGTGTGCCGGCCGGACACACGGCAAAAAAACCAACCCGTCCTTCACTTACGTGTCCCTGGACGACGTAAGTTATTACGAAACGCGTAGGGCGGTGCGACGTACGAACGTCACCCCAGTCGTGTTCGCTTGACATACACCAGGAAGGATGGGTTGGTTTTTTGGCGTGTGTCCGGCCGGCGCACGCCCCTTATCGAGCCTGTTGTCACTTTTTACATGTAAGTGCATATTTTTTGATTTTAAATTAAAAGTTATCGGTTTTACACTATATGGAGCCTGTGTTTTCTCTATATGATACTACGCTGAGTGGGGAGTGTAACATGGAGTGACGATAGTGACCACTATAACTTTATCCTGTGGATGATCTGGGACCGACCGAAGGGTGCAGCAACCTGGATGTCCATCTAAACTTGTCTTGCCTGTTGTGACCCTCTGTAACGGGGGGTCGCCTCTAGCTGGTAAGGAGCCAATCTATATATCTGGTGATGGGAAAACGCACATTGTTTCCGGAGAAGGAAGGGATAGTGTGCTTTAATCAAGCTTCTCTTTACGAAGATCTTTCACTGGTGTTGGATTAATTATTTGGACACTGTTCACTCTGGGATTTGGAGGTTAAGCGCAGTTCTCCCTTTTTTTCTTACCCTTTTTATATTGCCTATTTCTTCTTATTCTTTTTGATGTTTGCGATTCAAATAAATATTTTGTGTACAGCTCCCCCCAGCCTGTATGACACCTTTTTTTATATTGCCCATTTTTTTACATTGTTTATTTCATTTTATTCGATACAATTTTTATTTTTTTTGCTTTTTTGATTTTGAGTTTCACATTGTATGATACAATTTGTTCATTTGAACAGATGTGCGGTCCCCCCGATCATGGGATGGTTTCACCCTGTCTTGGTGATTGCTGTACATCTGTTGTAATACACATTTTGGAATTTGCAGCACATAAGACCTTTGTTTTTTATTATGTATTAAGTCATTTGTCTGACTAGTCTATAATGGCCGGTTTTTGACTGTGTTCCGTGTTCCATTTATGTTTGTGCGGTGACTCCATTTGTGGCCACCTCTTTTTTGGGGATGGGGTGTAGTGTCGTATTTTGCTCCCCATCATAGAATGCTCCGGAAGTGACGTTGCGGCCAGAAATTTTACACTGCACATGCGCGATGCATTCCAAATGCTTGCACCATGCGTTCCAGAGGATTTCCGACAATGTAGTTCAGTGAAACCGTCAGATAATGTCACGGGAGTGAGGGGAGGTAATCGTGACATTAACTTTAGACAGAGCAGAGAGCGGCGGAGAGAGAGCAGGTAACTGTGGCTCAGGAAGGGGATTACCTCCCCTCACTTCTCTGATATTATCTGATGGTTTCACTGGTCTGCATTGTCGCAAATCATTTGGAACGCATGGCGCAAGTGTTTGGAACGCATCGCGTATGCGCAGTGCTAAATTTCTGGCCGCAACGTCACTTCCGGAGCATTCTATGATGGGGAGCAAAATATGACACTACAGGGGACACGGATACTCAGCACAGCCGTGGAGACGCCCCCTCCGCGAGTAGTGGTGCGGGTTCGTATGACGGGCGCTGTTATGATCACATGACCCGTTGACATCAGGAGACCATGTGATCTTGCTTTTGAGGAAGTGGAGACCCGCCACTGTAGACCGCAGCGTCAGGAACTACACAACGCACGTCACAAGCGTTACATAACCCACCCAGCGTTGGGCGCTTGTACTAACAGCGACCCCACTGGTGAGGAGATGACGCTGTATGAGTGATTCCAGAAGTTGTACTGCTGTGATGTCTGGCTCCTGGTGTAAGGAGCATGGACAAGCACCGCACATTTCCAATAACAAAAGCCCAGTGTAGTGACTACTTTGAGCATATACAAAGCAATGGGTCTCACCACTATCCTGTAAGGCCACACACTCCATGGATGATGCCCAATAAGAGTGCAGTAGGAATCGCTGTATAATAATTAATTATTAATATTTGCATTATTTATATTCTTGGGCTAATCACAGTTTGATCAGATGGTCTAAGTTATGAATTTATCTAGGATATCTTGTAAATATTAATATGACATATGGGATTATTATGTGTTCCATAGCCCAAGTCAAATCGAGGCATGGAGAGCAAATTACTTTACTTATTTCCTGTCCCGCCCCCTCATTATGGGCGGACCATAGTTTTAGTAGTTTATTTATTGAGTAGCAATGTGAAGGGATACAACAAGCCCCTGTCGAAGACCCTTAGTGTCGAAACGCATCGGGCCAGCTTTCCTGTACCCCACATTGCTTTTTGTGACATTCTTTATTTTTGTGATCACTTTTAAAAAAATTTGTGTCATTTACGATTTATGACATATTGCAATAAACCTATTGTTTGTTTTTTTTGACCTGCACCATTTGGAGCCCCTTTGTGTTCTTTTTCCTCATATTTTCTATCTTGAGTATTGGAGGAGAAAAAAAGAGAACCTGTCCTGGACACATCCATCCTTTGAATGTTTGCTCCTTTGGAGCCCTAAGACGGAGAATTAAGGACCCCCCACCAGGATCTATTCAATCATCGTCCACATACAGCAACAGATTGAGATTCTAAGCCTTTATGACCCACTGTCGTACGACATGTGTGTCCAACTACATCGGTAAGATTACCCATCTTTCTATTTTTGAATGATCGGTGTAGATGTGACTTCAGACAACTGGTTCCAGCCCTTATCTCTTTCAGTGCCGTATTCAGATTTAATCCGCGTTTGGCATCATTTGGAATATCTATATTTGCATATATGTGTTCACGTGGACTATTTTGTTTATAGGACATATCGGATTAAGTTCCCTTAGTCTGAACTATACTTACCCAGTTCACTGTTTTGGGTTTTGCACCTTTCTGTATACCATATTGCATTTTCTGTCCATGTCTCTGCCTGGACAATTCCCTTGGACAAATGCTTTGCCTTTGCTGACAAAATCCCTGTAATAACTATAGACAATGTTCCTGCCTGCTGCCTGGATAGATTTGTTGTTGCTAAGCACATCCATGCCTGCTGCCTAGACCAATGCTCTCCTCTGTGGACAACTGCACTACTAAAACCACAGGCAATATATATTTTTTTCTACCCTTTTCCCGCATAGAATTTATTTTGGAGTATAATTCTTGGTATGTACATGCTATGTGTTATAAATATGAAGGGCCTTCAAAAATGATAGGTTGTCAGGAAATTAGATGTGTAATTTATGCTCCTAGAACACCTGAATGTGCTACTTGAATTTTGGGCCTCTGTATCTGGCCAGGCTGTGTAAAAGTCTCAAACATGGTATCGCCATACTCAGGAGGAGTAGCAGAATGTATTTTGGGGTACAATTTTTGCTATGTACACGCTATGTATTAGAAATATTGTATAAATGGACAACTTTGTGTAAAAAAAAAAAAAAATGCATTTTCATTTTCTTTCCACATTTTCCAAAAATTTGTGAAAAAATGACATGTTTAAAAGACTCATTATGCCTCATTGAAAATACATTGGGGTGTTTGCTTTTCAAAAATGAGGTTGTTTTGTGGGCATTTCCATTGTCTTGGTGCTCCAGGGCCTTCAAAAGTGCGATAGGTCGTCATGACATTAGATGTGTACTTTATGCTCCTAGAACTCCTACTTGAATTTTGGGCCTTTGTGACCAGGCTGTGTAAAAGTCTCACACATATAGTATTGCCATACTCAGTAGGAGTAGCAGAATGTATTTTGGGGTGTGATATTTGCTATGTACATGCTATGTGTTAAGAATATTTTATAAAAGGACAACTTTGTGTAAAAAAAAAATGTGTTTACATTTTCTTTCCACATTTTTCAAAAGCTTGTGCTAAAAAATTACATATTTAAAATACACTTTAGGCCTCATTGAAAATACATTTGGGGTGTTTGCTTTCCAAAAATTGGGTTGTTTTGTGGGTGTTGTGCTGGTGTCCTGGATGTGTAATTTATGTACCTAGAACACCTGACGGTACTCCCTGCATGTTGAGCCTCTGTATGTAGCCCTTGTACACATGGTCGGACATTCCGACAACAAAATCCATTGGATTTTGTCCGACGGATTTTGTCCGAAACTGGTGTTGCATACACACAGTCGGACAAAGTTGTCAGAAAATCTGATCATTTGTAACATGATGACGTTATTTCGTTATGACTGGACTACGTTCAGGCTAGTAGCCAATAGCTTTGGTCTAGGAATTTGATCTGAGCATGCGTGGCACTTTGTCTGATCAGAATTCTCTACAAACAATCGGACAAAGTCTGATCGGATCATGTTGTCGGAAAATTTTATAGCCAAGCTCCAACGGAAACAGTCCGATGGAGCCCACACACGCTTGGATTATCTGACAACACGGTCCGATCGGACATTTTCCGTCGGAATAGCCAACCGTGTCTACAAGGGCTTACACATGTGGTATTGCCATACTCAGGAGGAGTAGAAAAATGTGTTTTGGGGGGTAGTTGCAAGTATGCATATGCCATGTGAGAGAAATAACCTGTTAATTTTGTAAAAAAATAAACAAATCTTAAGTTTGCAAAGAATTGTGGGAAAAAGTTACAACTTCAAAAAACTCACAATGTATCTTACTATCTTGGAATGTCTACTTTCCAAAAAGGGGTCAAGAAATGATATAGGCTGTCAGTACATAAATTTTCAATGATTGGCACCATAGCTTGTAGACTCTATAACTTTCACAAAGACTAAATAATATATACTGATTTGGGTTATTGTTACCAAAGATATGTAGCAGTATACATTTTGGGCAAAATGTATGAAGAAAAATTACCAATTTGCAAAATTTTATAACAGAAACAAAGAAAAATGTGTTTTTTACAAAATTTTCAGTCTTATTTTATTTGTGTGAAAAAAGGACACAAATTGTCATGAGAGCGCGGAAAGCTGAAAATTGACCTGGGCAGGAAGAGGGTGAAAGTGCCCAGTAGGCAAGTGGTTAACCACTTCAGCCCCGGACCATTTTGCTGGTCAAAGACCAGACCACTTTTTGCGATTCAGCACTGCGCCGCTTTAACTGACAATTGCGTGGTCAAGCGACGTGGCTCCCAAACAAAATTGGCGTCCTTTTTTTCCCACAAATAGAGCTTTCTTTTGGTGTTATTTGATCACCCCTGCGGTTTTTATTTTTTGCTATAAACAAAAATAGAGCGACAATTTTGAAAAAAACGCATTCTTTTTTACTTTTTGTTATAATAAATATCCCCCAAAAATATCTAAAAAATGTTTTTTTCCCCTCAGTTTAGGCTGATACATATTCTTCTACATATTTTTGGTAAAAAAAAAATCGCAATAAGCGATTATTGATTGGTTTGCGCAAAAGTTATAGCGTTTACAAAATAGGGGATAGTTTTATGGCATTTTTATTAATATTTTTTTTTACTAGTAATGGCGGCGATCAGCGATTTTTATTGTGACTGCGCCATTATGGCGGACACATCGGACATTTTTGAGACATTTTTGGGACCATTGTCATTTACACAGCAATCCCCCCCCCATGCATCCGTCTTCTGTCTCCACTGCGGGGATCCCAGCGCTGATGTTTCTTATATTAGGAGGGCGGGGCCACCCGTCACTTGACCCCGCCACCTCTGGCGCTGGGGAGGGAAGCCAGGGGTTCCCTAATGACGTACGCAGGTTTCCGTTACATCAGACGGGGGCGGCGTCACCCATACGTCATTAGGGAACCCTTGGCTTCCCTCACCAGCGTCAGAGGGGGCGGGGTCAGGTGATGGGTTGCCCCGCCCTCCTAATATAAGAAACGTCAGCGCTGGGATCCCCGCAGTGTCTCCTCAGTGAAGACAGAAGACATATGCATGGGCTGCGCTGGACTGAAAATCACCCGTCGCTGGATCAGATCAGCCATCGCTGAACCCCGGAGATATGATCATCTGTCGCTGGATAGCAAGAGTGGATTAGCACCGCTGGAATCTTTTTTTTATTTTTTTTATTTTTAATAAAGGAATTTTTCAAAAGTGTGTTTGTCTTATTCAACCATTTTTTACACTTACTTTGTGAAATGGTAGGTTACCATTTCAAACAGGCGGGGGGCCGGGATCTGGGGGTCCCCTTGTTAAAGGGGGCTTCCAGATTCTGATAAGCCCCCCGCCCGCAGACCCCCACAACCACCGGCCAGGGTTGTGGGGATGAGGCCCTTGTCCCCATCAACATGGGGACATGGTGCTTTGAGGGGTCACAGACCGCCAAAGCATCCTCCCAATGTTGAGGGCATGTGACCTGGTACGGTTCAGGAGGGGGGGCGCTCTCTCATCCCCCCCTCTTTTCCTGCGGCCTGCCAGGTTGCGTGCTCGGATAAAGGGTCTGGTATGGATTTTTAGGGGGACCCCCTCGTCAATTTTTTTTTATTTGATGCGGGTTCCCCTTAATATCCATACCAGACCTGAAGGGCCTGGTAATTGAATTTAGGGGAACCCCACGCTTTTAAAAAAAAAAATTTTTTATCAATGAATTAATTGCCGACAATTCAAAGTGATTTTAAAAGACTTTTTTTCCTTGCAAAATGACACTTTGTGCAGGGACAGTTCTAAGCACGGGAAACATGCGCCCCTTCACAGGCATACTATAGACACCTCCCAGGTACGAAATTTAAAGGAATATTACACTTTTATTGTTTCACTTTAATCATTATTAAAATCACTGCTCCTGAAAAAATGGCAGTTTTTAAAACTTTTTTTTGCATTGATCCATGTCCCCTGGGGCAGGACCCAGGTCCCCAAACACTTTTTAGGACAGTAACTTGCATATTACCCTTTAAAATGAGCACTTTAGATTTCTCCCATAGACTTGTATAGGGTGTTCCGGCTTTTCGAATTTGCCGCGAACAGCCCAAATTGTTCACTGTTCGCTGAACAGGCGAACAACTCATGTTCGACTCGAACTCGAAGCTCATCCCTACTCAGGACTGTTACAAGGAGGCTGCTGACAGACATTGCAGGTCACTTCCTACATTTGTGAGTGACAAAGTTTGATCATCTAACAAAAATTAATAGAAGGTTCATGTTCCATCTGCTAAACTGGGCCAAAAGTTTACAGGACCTTTCCAGATTTCTGCTCAAATTAGATATTTGCAATTCGTTTTGGGATGAATGAAAATTCGGACAAATTTTTAGTTATTTGAAGATCCGGATGTATCCAAATCTCCTAATATAAGGGTAATGAATTTAATTGAAATTTGTTTCATTTACACGTTTTCTAACGTATTCTAAACTTTCAGGAACAATTCAAATTCATAATGGACAAATAATTATTGCACCGCTGGACCCAAAAAAAGAAGTGGCGGGGACAGCCGCTGACATCCTCGGGTGACTCCGCCCATACCTATTTAAGAAATGTCAGACAGAGGCGCAGGCAGTCGGTGGGCAGCTTTTGACAAGGCAGGAGGGGTTTCACATTTTACACTTTTTTGGTAAATGGATAGGGGTACTATGTACCCCATACTCATTCACATAGGAGGGGGACAGGGATCTGGGGGAACCCCTTGTTAAAGGGGACTTACAGATTCCGATAAGCCTCCTCCACAACCATTGCTGAGGTTTGTGGGGAAGAGCTCTTGTCTTCATCAACACGGGGACAAGGGTTTTGGGGTGGGGGGGGGGTAGAGCCTCCCCTGCCCAAAGCACCTACCCATGTTAAGGGCATGTGGCCTGGTATGGTTCAGAGGGGGGCTTGCTCATCCCCTTTCCTGACCTGCCAGGCTGCATGCTTGGGTCTGGTATGGATTTTGCAGGGGATCCCACACCGTTTTTAAAAAAACATTTTGGTGTGGGGTTCCCCTTAGAATCCATACCAGACCCAAAGGGCCTGGTATGGATGGGGGGGACCCAATGCTATTTTTTTCTGATTTCTCTTTTGCTACCATTCTTTTGTTTACATTTCAGCTCTCAGCAGGGAAGCCTGCTGACAGATGATGAGTCATTGGTTTGTTAAGGACACATGGCGGCCGGCTTCCTGGCCCGCTCCTTAAAGAGGAAGTAAACCCTGATGGGTTTACTTCCTCTTTTTTTCCCTGCAAAGGTAAAGCATAATGGACTACTATGCATCGCATAGTAGCTCATTATGTGTCACTTACCTGACACAGGAGCCAGCGAAGTCGCCGCTGTCCCCTGTAGTCCGCCGCATCCATGTTGCTGGTGGCGTCTCGCAGCTCCGACGAATCACAGCGGCGCAGCCGCGATGACGTCACTCCCGCGCATGCGCACGGGAGTCGCGTCTCGCAGCTCCGCCGCTGCCATACGGCGAAGCCGCGATGACGTCACTCCCGCGCATGCGCACGGGAGTCGACAAATTAGGCAAATCCATTCTTGGATTTGCCGCATTTATTGCGCCTGCGCGCCGCTGTCTACGGCGCATGCGCCGTAGACAGCGGTGCCCATTTTCGGGCAAATATCTCCTAAACCATATAGGTTTAGGAGATATTGCTTGGACCTACAGGTAAGCCTTAATCTAGGCTTACCTATAGGTCCAAGTTGTTTGGAAGGGTTTACTTCCTCTTTAACAACCAGGTATTCAAAGTGGTTGATCATTTTTAGACCGATCCAAATTCGAATCATTCTGTAAATTTTTAATTCGTTAGAAAATTTATAAACTAAACTAAATTTAACAAAATTAAACAAAACCAAATGAGATCTGAAACGAATCAATGAAACAAAATAAGTGACATAACAAATCTATCCGAAACCAGTAGCGTAGCGTGGGTTGTCAGCATCCGGGGCAAGACAAATAATTTGCGCCCCCTAACCTGCGGACTTTTAGCACTCTCCGAGTACCTTCAAATACAATAGTACTGACCTACCTGATTCCTATACTGACCACTACACTGAGAACTACACTGACCACTATACTATACTGTCCACTACACTACACTGATCACTATACTATACTGTCCACTACACTGACCACTATACTATACTGTCCACTACACTACCCACTATACTGTACACTACACTACACTGACCACTATTCTATACTGTCCACTACAGTAACCACTATACTATACTGTCCACTACACTACACTAACCACTATACTATACTGTCCGCTACGCTACACTGACCACTATACTATACTGTCCACTACACTAACCACTATACTATACTGATCACTACACTACACTGACCACTATACTATACTGTCCACTACACTAACCACTATACTATACTGTCCACTACACTACACTGACCACTATACTGTCCACTGCACTAACCACTATACTATACTATACTGTCCACCAAACTACACTAACCACTATACTATACTGTCCACTACACTGAGAACTACACTGACCACTATTCTATATTGTCCACTACACTGAGAACGACACTGACCACTATACTATACTGTCCAGTATACTGACCGCTATACTGTTCACTACATTATACTGACAACTACACTGTCCACTACACTATACTGACCACTATACTGTCTACTACACTGACAACTATACTGTCCACTACACTGACCACTATACTGACTACTACACTGAGAAATACACTGTAAACTACACTGTCCACTACACTATACTGACCACTACACTATACTGACCACTACATTACACTGAGAACTATACTGTCAACTACACTATACTGTCCACTACTCTGACCACCATACTACACTACACTGACCACCATACTACACTACACTGTCCACTAAACTGACCACCATACCACACTACACTGACCGACCACCATACTACATAGCTACACTACTTTCTCTCTCTCTCCCCCTGCCCACCCCCCCAGCCAGTAACACGACTCTCACGAGGGAGTCTCACTCTCACTCACCTTCTTGTCTGATTCTGGCTGGCCTGCATCATTCCAGAGGATGGGAGAAGACAGCAGCGGCTCCCATTGCTTCTCTTCCCCGCGCTCTAATTGCCATGTTCAGTGTCCAGCGCAGGGCACTGTGATTGGGTGTATGGGGGGTCATGTTCGGAGGCGGAACTTCAGGAGGGATCGCAGACAGGCCAGCCCTATGCCTCACATGACCACCATACGCCCAATCACAGGGCACTGGACACTGAACATGGCGGCCGGAGCGCAGGGGACACATGAATTTAAAATTAGGTGGAGGCAGCCAGTGACACATACTGGCGCCCCCCTTAATCTCGCGTCCGGGGCCACGGCACCCCCTACTGCACCCCCCACTCTACGCCACTGGTAAGGTGGATAAGTCTGGCAGCAGCATTCATGATAGACTGAAGAGGAGATAGCCTATGGAGAGGCAGGCCAATGAGAAGGGAGTTGCCTTTCCTTGACTTTACTACAATCAGCTGTGCCTTTTCACAAGCAACGCAGCACACCCCACTTTGCTGTCTCTCCTCTCTCGCTCTCCTCAACCCCCCCTCCCCCGCCTCCTGCTGCTTTGCTCTCTCTTTAACCTCTTCCTGCCTGCACCTTCTCTCTCACACACACACACACACACACACACACACTCAGACTGGCTTGAAAGGCTCCTTTCTGGCTTCCCCTGGCCTGACTTTAACCCTTTTTGCTGACAAGGCTTTGCACCACAGGAAGAGGAGCAGCAGGGTGCATGTAGCGTGGGGTCTCATGTCCTGCATTTGTTAACGTCTTTGCTCTCGTACCAGGTGGGGCCAGCCCATGGATCTCTGGAACCTGGGTTCCGTTCCGCTAGTTACTGGAAGCTGACCGCTGGGGAGGGAGCCAGTACATCTACACCCCCTGGCTACCGGAGGACCCCTCACCTATACCAGGCACCATGCCTCACCACTGGCTGCAGTCAAGCAACTGCTTGACTTGCCCAGTAGGTAGACCTTTTCCTGTAGATTTGCAACATACCCCACATGTGCCTTACTCACCCAAGTTCTTTTCAATAGGCCTGGAGACCAACATGCATGATGCACCCCTTTCAATGACTTCAGAGCAGGCTTAGAACACTTGACGCAACTTTACTGAGAAGTCTTGGGCATTACAGTTCAACATGAACAATGGCCATATCCTGACCCAAACTACCACTGATTGGCTGCCTAGGACTACCTCTACAAGGTAGTAGTTCATGTTGGCCTTTGAGTTGCCATCTCCTCCCTTTAAATCCAAACACATATTAATTACACTGATTCTGTGGCTGATTAAGGTGGTAATTAAACTCACTTGTTGCCTTATCTGCATTTAATTAGCCTCAGAACCCGTGTAATTCATATGTGGTGCAAAGCCTTGTCAGCAAAAAGGGCCAAAACATTATGACCCCGCATGATCAGCCAAAACAGCCAAAACATTATGACCACCACATGATCAGCCAAAACATTATGACCCCCCATGATCAGCCAAAACATTATGTCCACCCCATGATCAGCCAAAATGTTATGACAAACCCATGATCAGCCAAATCATTATGACCACCCCATGATCAGCCAAAACTTTATGACCACCCCATGATCAGCCAAAACATTATGTCCACCCCATGATCAGCCAAAACATTATGTCCACCCCATGATCAGCCAAAACATTATGTCCACCCCATGATCAGCCAAAACATTATGTCCACCCCATAATCAGCCAAAACATTATGTCCACCCCATAATCAGCCAAAACATTATGACAAACCCATGATCAGCCAAAAAATTATGACCACAACATGATCAGCCGAAACATTATGACCACCCCATGATCAGCCAAAACATTATGACCACCCCATGATCAGCCAAAACATTACGACCACCCCAAGATCAGCCAAAACATTACGACCACCCCATGATCAGCCAAAACATTACGACCACCCCATGATAAGCCAAAACATTATGACCACAACATGATCAGCCAAAACATTATGACCACAACATGATCAGCCAAAACATTATGACCACAACATGATCAGCCAATACATTATTACCACCCCATGATCAGCCAAAACATTATGACCACCACATGATCAGCCAAAACATTATGACCCCCCATGATCAGCCAAAACATTATGTCCACCCCATGATCAGCCAAAACATTATGACCCCCCCATGATCAGCCAAAACATTATGTCCACCCCATGATCAGCCAAAACATCATGACCACAACATGATCAGCCAAAACATTATGACCACAAAATGATCAGCCAAAACATTATGACCACCCCATGATCAGCCAAAACATTTTAACCACAACATGATCAGCCAAAACATTATGTCCACCCCATGATCAGCCAAAACATTATGAACCCCCAATGATCAGCAAAAACATTATGACCCCCCGTGATCAGCCAAAACATTATGTCCACCTCATGATCAGCCAAAACATGACCACCACATGATCAGCCAAAACATTATGACCACAACATGATCAGCCAAAATATTATGACCACCGCATGAAAAAAAAAATTTTTGGGGAAAAAAAATGTTGAAATAAAAATTGATAAAAAAATATTTTTTTTAAAAAACAAAAATTTTTTGAAAAAAAATGTTCAGCTTTTTCAGCTAATGATGGGACTTCTTCAACTTTTTTACTACTATTTATACTTTTTAAAATGTTAAGCTTTTTAAACACTTTTCACAGTTACTCCAGCCACTCTACCCACACAACAGTTACTCAAGCCACTCCACCCAGTTACACCGCCCACTCCAGTAGGTTGAGGCAAGAACACTTCACACAATTTCCCCAGAAATTGTAGACTTTTCTAGTTATTAATATTATTATTATTCCAGAGGGCCCTGCTCAGAAGAGCTTACAATCTAATAGGGTGGGGCAGGTGGTTCAAAAGGTTATATCTGTGGGGAATGAGCTGATAGAAGTGGTAGGAGATTAGTCGGAGACGTGATAGGCTTCCCTGTAGAGATGAGTTTTCAGGGATCGCCTGAAGGTGGTAGCGAGTTCCAGAGCATGGGAGAGACTCTGGAGTAGGGATGAGCTTCGTGTTCGAGTCGAACGTACGTTCGACTCGAACATTGGCCGTTCGGCCGTTCGGCGAATTCCGAACGTTTTGGCCGTTCGCGTCAAAATTCGAGTGACGCGCGCGCGGACCACAATGCACTGCGTTGGCGCAGTGCATTGCTGCCCGATGATTGGCCAAGCATGCACTGTGACCCCGCATGCTTGGCCAATCGCAGCGCCGGCAGCGAGGAGAGCCATGATTGGCCACAGGCATCCTGCCTGTGGCCAATCATAGCTCAGGCTGTGTAGTGCACGCCCCACACTATATAAGGCCGCCTTTAAGGCGGCCTCCTGTAGTGTGTTACTTTGCATCTGAAGCAGTGGGTGTTCTGTGTACCTTCAACACAGTACACACCAATCGTTTTTGGCTGATTTCCTATCTTGCTGCTGTGTAGTGGTTGTTGTCTGTGCCCTGACTGCAGTATACACCACTATATTCACCTCACCTATATAGCTAGTGATCTAGCTTTAACCACTTAACAACTGCCCATTGCCGATTAACGGCTTCAGGGCGGTTGTTTAACTCAGAGAGGCCGTTAATTAACGGCCTCCCAGAATTCTGCTCTCGCGTGCCCCGAGGTGTGCGCACTCGAGAGCATCCGTGACCGCCGGGTCCATAGGACCCGGCGCATCACGGTAAACGGCCGCTCATATCGGCCGTTTACCACGTGATTGCTCCGTCAAATGACGGAGTGATCACTTGGAAACAAACCGGCGTCATGTTATGACGCCTGTTCCTCCCTCCCCTTTCTGTACCGATCGGTACAGCGGAGGGGAAAGAGATCGGTGTCAGCAGCGATGTGGGCTGCATCTGCAGTGCCCACATCGCTGCTCACCGAATTTAACCCCTCAATTCCCTGCCAATACTCTGCAATACCAGTGCATACTCTGCAGTACCCTGCCATTACTCTGCAGTACCCCGCCATTACTCTGCAGTACCCCGCCATTACTCTGCAGTGCAGTACCCCGCCATTACTCTGCAGTGCAGTACCCCGCCATTACTCTGCAGTGCAGTACCCTGCCATTACTCTGCAGTGCAGTACCCTGCCATTACTCTGTAGTACCCCGCCATTACTCTGCAGTGCAGTACCCCGCCATTACTCTGCAGTGCAGTACCCCGCCATTACTCTGCAGTGCAGTACCCCGCCATTACTCTGCAGTGCAGTACCCTGCCATTACTCTGCAGTGCAGTACCCCGCCATTACTCTGCAGTGCAGTACCCTGCCATTACTCTGCAGTACCCTGCCATTACTCTGCAGTACCCCGCCATTACTCTGCAGTACCCCGCCATTACTCTGCAGTGCAGTACCCTGCCATTACTCTGCAGTGCAGTACCCTGCCATTACTCTGCAGTGCAGTACCCCGCCATTACTCTGCAGTACCCCGCCATTACTCTGCAGTGCAGTACCCCGCCATTACTCTGCAGTGCAGTACCCTGCCATTACTCTGCAGTGCAGTACCCTGCCATTACTCTGCAGTGCAGTACCCCGCCATTACTCTGCAGTACCCCGCCATTACTCTGCAGTGCAGTACCCCGCCATTACTCTGCAGTGCAGTACCCTGCCATTACTCTGCAGTGCAGTACCCCGCCATTACTCTGCAGTACCCCGCCATTACTCTGCAGTGCAGTACCCCGCCATTACTCTGCAGTGCAGTACCCTGCCATTACTCTGCAGTGCAGTACCCCGCCATTACTCTGCAGTACCCCGCCATTACTCTGCAGTGCAGTACCCTGCCATTACTCTGCAGTGCAGTACCCTGCCATTACTCTGCAGTGCAGTACCCTGCCATTACTCTGCAGTGCAGTACCCCGCCATTACTCTGCAGTGCAGTACCCTGCCATTACTCTGCAGTGCAGTACCCTGCTATTACTCTGTAGTACCCCGCCAATACCCCGCCAATACTCTGTAATACCCTGCCATAAATTGCCATACCCAGCCATACTCAGAGATACCCAGCCATACTCGGTGATACCCTGAAATACCCAGCCATAGACGCCCCCCACCCCTCACCGCCCTCCGGTGCTTCTACCAACTCGCCAGTACGATCAAAGCCAGAATCTTTTTTTTATTTTTTATTTCAGGCTTCCCAGCCTAGAGGTGAGATGTGGGGTCATATTGACCCCCCATATTTCACTGTAAAGAGGACCTGTCACCCCATATTCCTATTACAAGGGATGTTTACATTTCTTGTAATAGGAATAAAAGTGATCAAAAATATATTTTTGGGAAAAAAAATGTCAAACTAAAATAAATAAAGTAAAATGAACAATAAAAAAATAAAATAAAAATTAAAGCGCCCATGTCCCCATGTGCTCGCATGTGCCACACATGTGAGGTATCGCCGAGAATGTTAGAGCGAGAGCAATAATTCTAGTCCTAGACCTCCTCTGCAACTCAAAACATGTAACCAGTAAAAAAATATTTAAAGCGTCGCCTATGGGGATTTTTTAAGTAGCGACGTTTGGCGCCATTCAACGGGCATGTGCAATTTTGAAGAGTGACATGTTTGATATCTATTTACTCAGCATAACTTCATCTTTCACTTTATGCAAACATTGGGCTAACAAGTGGTTAATAATAGAGCTTGCAGTCAGTAGTGTTAGGAGATAGTGCGTGCTGTCTGCGTGCTCTGTACCCAGTACATACCGCTATAATATAGGGCAGGCCCCTACTTTCAAACATCCAACTTACAAACATCTCCTACTTGCAAACGCAAGGAGACAGCAGCAAGTGAGATGAAAAAAGATGGACGACAAAACAAATTATACAGGGGTGATAACCCTTCCCTATGTTTTCCAAAAAGCTTAAAGATAGTTTTTTTGACTGGAGCTACACTTTAAAAATGTACCGGTTGAAAATGACAAACAGATTCAACTTAACACAACAAACCTACACAGTCCCTGTCTTGTTTGCACCGCCTGTATACTGCTGTTCTGAGTATATAGGGCCTGGGGGCCACACGCATTTCCTTTTTTTAATATGGGTACGGGGTTCCCCTTAATATGCGTACAAGACCCAAATAGGCTGGTAATGGGCAGGGAGGGCTACCCATGCCATGTTTCTCAATGATTTTCAACCATATTGCAGGAACCAGATATAACATTAAAACCGCAAGCAGTTTTAAATGGTGTTATTTCCGTTTAATGTCATTTTGTGCAGGGACTGTTCTAAACACGGGAAACACGTGGCACTTCACAGGCATACTACAGACACCCCGCAGGCACCATATTTAAAGGAATATTTCACTTTTTTTTTTTCACTTTAATCGTCATTAAAATCAGTGCTCCCGCCAAAACGGTAGTTTTTAAAACTTTTTTTTGCAGTGACCCATGTCCCCTGAGGCAGGAGGCAGGTCGCCAAACCCTTTTTAGGACACTATCTTGCATATTAGCCGTTAAAATGAGCACTTTCCAATTCGAACGTTCGAGTCCCATAGACTTCAATGGGGTTCTAACGTTCGTACCGAACGCGGGGGTCGTTCGCAAGTTCTGGTGCGAACCGAACCGGGGGGTGTTCGGCTCATCCCTACTCTGGAGACATCCTGGAGATGAGCATGGGAGGAGGAGATGAGAGAGCTTGAGACTAGGAGGTCTTGAAAAGAGCGGAGGGGACGATTTATGTGATATCTGGAGACAAGTTTGGTAATGTGCAAAAAACTATAAAACGAATCAATCAGCGCTGAACACAACAAATAAGTGAAAAATTAAACAATTAATTAAAAAACATGCAGCTCGAATACTATAGGTCAAAATACCAAATCCCACATTACAAAGTAAAAGCAACAGTACAGCGCATAAATAAATAATCTAAGTGAAATGAAAAAGTGACACTCTATTAGTGCATCAAAATACAAAAGTCCATAAATTTAAAGAACAATAAGTGGAGATGTCAGAAAAAAGATCCGCTGGTGCAATGTGCCTTCAATCGACAAAAATAAGTGATGATGTGATTCCTTCACCAATAATCAAGATGGACTCTCACCTCAAAATATGGACCCCTGATTTAACAGACAGGTCAGAAAACGCATGTTCCCATCATGGGTAACTCACAGCATTCAGTAGATATAGCGGTAGTGCTCAAAGATTGAATCCTTTTCAGTATCCTCAATTTAATATGATTCCATAAAAAACATAAAAAACAAAATCTAGTGCTCTCTGTTTCCACAAATTTATTTAAAACAGAAGTAAAAGAGATACACTCACATTATGTAACTTATTTGTATTAAATTGTTGTTTCCATGCATGGATCAGTATTGCTTGCTGATGGCGTCGGCGGCATTGTGGTTTTATCTATTATTTTTTATTTTTTATTTTATGTTTTGCAGTGGTGCAATGATGGTTTGAGATACATTTATGTGTCCCCGCATTTGTGCTATAATACTGCTCTTTTAAAGGTAATTAGGAATTATTTTGTTATCTAATAAGCCCCATTTGAGGGCACTGGGTTGGTGCGTATGTAAGTTGCCATTGATGTGGCTCAATTCATATGCACTCCTCTGTGTTATTAGTTTTATTAGTTTTTATAACTCTTCCTCTCTCTCTCTGGTAATTATCTAAGTGTTAATTTGGCTTCCGGAGTCACGCTCGATGTGTGTTATCTCTGTGAAATTGCCTTGCGCACTATCTTCTTTTTCATTGGCTCAGTATCAGTATACCAGCTTAAAAGCGGCCGTCCGACGTCACGCCGTCGCCGCTGATGAAGTCCCGCCTACTTTCGGGGACGCAACGCGTACGGACCACGTGACCTAAGCCGTGACGTCATCCGCAAGCTGCTATACTGATCCATGCATGGACGCTGTGATACATTTGTTTTCATGCCCAGCACTCAGCACTGGAGATCAGTGCACCAGAATGTGAGTGTATCTCTTTTACTTCTGTTTTAAATAAATTTGTGGAAACAGAGAGCACTAGATTTTGTTTTTTATGTTTTTTATGGAATCATATTAAATTGAGGATACTGAAAAGGATTCAATCTTTGAGCACTACCGCTATATCTACTGAATGCTGTGAGTTACCCATGATGGGAACATGCGTTTTCTGACCTGTCTGTTAAATCAGGGGTCCATATTTTGAGGTGAGAGTCCATCTTGATTATTGGTGAAGGAATCACATCATCACTTATTTTTGTCGATTGAAGGCACATTGCACCAGCGGATCTTTTTTCTGACATCTCCACTTATTGTTCTTTAAATTTATGGACTTTTGTATTTTGATGCACTAATAGAGTGTCACTTTTTCATTTCACTTAGATTATTTATTTATGCGCTGTACTGTTGCTTTTACTAAGATTGGTAATGTAGCTCAGGGCAGAGTTGTGAATGGCTTTGTATGTTGTGGTTAGTATTTTGAATTGAATTCGCTGGGTGACTGGAAGCCAGTGTAGGGATTGGAGGAGAGGGTTGGCAGACACTGAGCGGTTGGTAAGGTGCAAAGGCGTAGCGTGGGTTGTCAGCACCCGGGGCAAGACAAGTAATTTGCGCCCCATAACCTGTGGACTTTTAGCACTCCCTGAGTGCCTTCAAATACATTGGTACTGACCTACCTGATTCCTATACTGACCACTATACTGTCCACTACACTGAAAACTACACTGACCACTATACTGTCCACTACACTACACTGACCACTATACTGTCCACTACACTGAGAACTACACTGACCACTATACTACAGTGACCACTATACTATACTGTCCACTACACTGAGAACTACACTGACCACTATACTATATTATCCACTACACTATACTGCCCACTATACTGTCCACTACAGTAACCACTATACTATACTGTCCACTACACTACACTGATCACTATACTATAATGTCCACCACACTTCACTGACCACTACACTTACCACTATACTATACTGTCCACTACACTGCACTAACCACTATACTATACTGTCCACTACACTGAGAACTACACTAACCACTATACTATACTGTCCACTACACTACACTAACCAATATACTATACTGTCCACTACACTACACTGGCCACTATACTATAATGTTCACTACACTAGCCACTATACTATCCACTACACTAACCACTATACTATACTGACGACTACACTACACTACACTGACCACTATACTATACTGTCCACTACACTAACCACTATAATATACTGTCCATTACACTACACTAACCACTATACTATACTGTCCACTAAACTACACTAACCACTATACTATACTGTCCACTACACTGAGAACTACACTGACCACTATACTATACTGTCCTCTACACTGAGAACGACACTGACCACTATACTATACTGTCCACTATACTATACTGACAACTACACTACACTGACCACTATACTGTCTACTACACTACACTGACAACTATATTTTCCACTATACTGTCCGCTGCACTATACTGTCCACTACACTGACCACTATACTGTCCACTATACTGACTACTACACTGAGAAATACACTGTCCATTACACTACACTGGCCACTATACTGTCCACTACACTATACTGACCACTACACTACACCGAGAACTACAATACACTGACCACTATACTGACCACTACACTATACTGTCCACTACACTGACCACCATACTACACTACACTGACCACCATACTACACTACACTGACCACTATACTATCCACTACACTATACTGCCCACTATACTGTCCACTACAGTAACCACTATACTATACTGTCCACTACACTACACTAATCACTATACTATAATGTCCACTACACTACACTAATCACTATACTATAATGTCCACCACACTACAGTGACCACTACACTACACTTACCACTATACTATACTGTCCACTACACTGCACCAACCACTATACTATACTGTCCACTACACTGAGAACTACACTAACCACTATACTATACTGTCCACTACACTATACTAACCACTATACTGTCCACTACACTAACCACTACACTACACTGATCACTATACTATAATGTTCACTACACTAACCACTATACTATCCACTACACTGCACTAACCACTATACTATACTGACCACTACACTACACTGACCACTATACTATACTGTCCACTACACTAACCACTATAATATACTGTCCATTACACTACACTAACCACTATACTATACTGTCCACTAAACTACACTAACCACTATACTATACTGTCCACTACACTGACCACTATACTATACTGTCCTCTACACTGAGAACGACACTGACCACTATACTATACTGTCCACTAAACTACACTAACCACTATACTATACTGTCCACTACACTGACCACTATACTATACTGTCCTCTACACTGAGAACGACACTGACCACTATACTATACTGTCCACTATACTATACTGACAACTACACTACACTGACCACTATACTGACTACTATACTGTCTACTACACTACACTGACAACTATATTGTCCACAATACTGTCCACTACACTATACTGTCCACTACACTGACCACTATACTGTCCACTATACTGACTACTACACTGAGAAATACACTGCCCATTACACTACCCTGGCCACTATACTGTCCACTACACTATACTGACCACTATACTACACTGAGAACTACAATACACTGACCACTATACTGTCCACTACACTATACTGTCCACTACACTGACCACCATACTACACTACACTGACCACCATACTACAGTACACTGAACACTATACTATCCACTACACTATACTGTCCACTACACTGACCACTATACTACACTACACTGACCACCATACCACCATACCACACTACACTGACCACCATACTACACTACACTGACCACCATACCACACTACACTGACCACCATACTACACTACACTGACTGACCACCATACTACATAACTACACTACTTTCTCTCTCTCCCCCCTGCCCCCCCTGGCCAGTAACACAACTCTCACGAGGGAGTCCCACTCACCTTCTTGTCTGACTCTGGCTGGCCTGCATCAGTCCGGAGGATGGGAGAAGACAGCGACGGCTCACACTGCTTCTCTCCCCACGCTCTATTTGCCATGTTCAGTGTCCAGCGCAGCGCACTGTGATTGGGCGTATGGGGTTCATTTTCAGAGGCAGAAATTCAGGAGCGATTGCAGACAGGCCAGCCCTATGCCTCACATGACCACCATACGCCCAATCACAGGGCACCGGACACTGAACATGGCAGCCGGAGTGTGGGGGACACAGGTATTTAAAATTAGGTGGAGGCAGCCAGTGACACATACTGGTGTCCCCTAAATCTCTGTCAGGGCTGGCTTAGCCCTTCCTCCTCAGGGCTGGCCGCTCAGCTGTCGGCTAATTGCCAGCTATCTTCTCTTTCCACAGTTACCAGCTGTTCCCGATGATCCTCGTCTGACCTGCCTATTTAAAGCCTTCCTGCTCACTTTTTCATTTGCCGTTGCGTTGGTCACATCACTAGGAACCATCTCCTGCTGTTGTTTCAAGACTGGCTTGCTGACATCCCTCCTGGCTTCCATCCTGCTTGCAGTTGCTCTACTTGGATCCCTGATGTCTGGACTGGCTGATTACCAGATCTAGTTTATGAACTTTGTACTGACTGACTACCCGATCTGGCTACTGGACTCTGGCTTGCTTGACTACGATTTTCCTATTTACCTTTTTATTTTTATTAATAAACAAGTGTGATTTGATTGTACTTCTGTCTCAGTCTGTTTCATGGTTCCTGACAGTACGCGAAGGCCATGAATTCAGAAGATGCAGTCAATCCACTTGTTGGTAATATTTTTTCCAGATTGGATGAGCAAGATCACTGCATGGATCAGTTTGCCTTGGCGTTACAAACGCTCCTGAATCGCACGGCTCACCTGGAATCCCCCACGGTGGCTGCTCCGGTACAACCTGAGTCGCAGGCCATCCCTGCTGCTGCGCCAATCTCTGTGCAGGCACCCGCCTCGAGTATTACCTCTATAAGAGGTATGTCTGGTTCTGCTCCGCTTCCCCAGCGATTTGGGGGTGATCCAGTTCAATGCAGAGGGTTTCTCAATCAGGTTGAGATATACTTCGAAATGCTGCCCCAGGCGTTTCCCACGGACAGAATCAAAGTAGGTTTTGTGATATCTTTGCTTTCTGAGAGAGCCTTGGCCTTGGCTAACCCTCTATCGGAGACCCAAAAACCTGTTGTCTTGAGTTACCCTCAGCTTGTGGCCTCCTTTAAAAGGGTTTTTGACGTTCCCGCATGCTCCGCTTCTGCTGCCAAGTGCCTCATGTCCATCAAACAGAGTAGGAGAACTGTTGTCGACTACGCCATTGAATTCCGTACTCTGGCAGCAGAGGTTGCTTGGAACTATGAGGCCCTCGTGGCTGCTTTTTCTCATGGTCTCTCGGATTCCATCAAGGATGAGATAGCAGCCCGAGATATACCCACTGAGCTGGAGAGCTTGATCTCGTTTGTCATCCTCATTGACTCCAGACTCAGAGAAAGACTTTCTCTTAAGGAGCGCTTGCATAAGCCTCCTGTACGTTTGCCTCCGAGCTTTGTAGTCCCACCCATGCCTCGCTCACCTCCCATGCCTCCTGGTATCGAGTTGGTCAGTGAAGATGAACCCATGCACCTGGGCTTCACGCGTCTCTCTGCGGATGAGAGAGCCTTTAGGAGGAGGGAGAGATTGTGCCTTTATTGTGGCCAGGCAGGTCACTTTTCGAAGTCTTGTCCTAACTGTCCAGGGAATGCCCGAACCTTGAGATCCTGTCATGGACAGACCTTAGGTGGCGTTGTTTCGTCCCCAGTTATCCAGAAGGGTAAGCCCCTGGTTTTGGTCACCCTTTCTTGGGCTGAGTTGTCCATCGAGATCCAGCTCTAATCGACTCTGGGGCTGCAGGCCTGTTCATTGATGCTGCATTTGTTTCGCAGCACTCGATTCCGCTGCAGCTGCGTGACACTCCACTTGCCATTGAGGCTCTTGACGGGAGACCTTTACAGCCTGCCCATGTGACTCATGAGACGGTTCCGTTGTCCATGGCCGTAGGGGCTCTTCACCATGAGATAATCCAATTCCAAGTTATTACCTCGCCCAGATTTCCGCTGGTTATTGGTTATCCTTGGTTACAGAGGCACAACCCCTCTTTTGAATGGCTCCATGCTGAGGTTCTCTCCTGGTCACCACAATGCAGTGAGACATGCTTCCTGAAGGTATCCAAGGTCCTGTGCACCACTTCCCTCCCCTCCTTGCCGGAAGGAGTACCGTGATTTTGGTGATGTCTTTAATAAAGGCCAAGCTGGTAGTTTGCCTCCACACCGGCCTTATGATTGCGCAATCGACCTTCAACCTGGTACCATACCTCCTCGTGGCCGGGTTTAAACCATGTCAGTCTTGGAGGATAAGGCTGACGCACTTTCTCGAGGTTTCATCCGCAAATCCCCGTCTCTTGCTGGTGCTGGTTTCTTCTTTGTGAAAAAGAAGAGCGGTGAACTGAGACCTTGTATAGATCATAGGGGTCTCAATCGTGTCACGATTAAGAATGCCTACCCGATTCCATTGATTACGGAGTTATTTGACTGCCTCAAGGAAGCAACGGTTTTCACAAAGCTTGACCTGAGAGGGGCATACAATCTCGTGCGCATTAAGGAGGGCAACGAGTGGAAAACTGCGTTTAATACCAGAACAGGCCATTATGAATACCTGGTAATGCCTTTTGGCCTTTGTAACGCCCCGGCAGTTTTCCAGGAATTTATTAACAATGTCCTCCGAGATTTGTTGCAATTGTGTGTGGTGGTTTATCTCGATGATATCCTCATATTTTCCAAGTCCCTGGAGAGCCACCACACAGATGTCTGTCGTGTACTTCAGAAACTAAGAGATAACAATCTCTCTAACTTCTCGTCTCTGGTCAAGACTCTGACTGATATGACCAGAGAGAACGGTAACCCACAGAGTTGGTCTCCGGAGTCCATTAAGGCCTTTGAGACTCTCAAGGCTGCCTTTGTTTCTGCTCCTGTGTTGGCACATCCTGATCCTACATTGCCTTTTATCCTAGAAGTTGATGCTTCTGAGACGGGAGTTGGCGCCCTTCTGTCTCAACGTCCTAACTCTGAGAGCGCTATGCATCCGTGTGGCTACTTTTCCAAAAAATTGTCATCTGCTGAATGCAATTATGAGATTGGTGACAGAGAGCTGTTGGCGATCATTTTAGCCCTGAAAGAATGGAGACATCTCCTTGAAGGTACCACTGTGCCCGGTCTTATTCTTACTGACCATAAGAATCTTACATTCTTGTCTGAGACTAAGTGGCTCTCTCCCAGAAGGGCGCGATAGGCTCTTTTCTTGTCCAGCTTTAATTACATTGTCTCATTCTTACCTGGTACTAAGAATGTAAGGGCTGATGCCTTGTCACGACAATTTTCCTCCACTTCCAATTCGGAGTCAGTTCCGATTCCTCCTGATCGTATCTTGGCTACAGTTCGCACCAGTCTTACTTCTCCTTTGGGTGACAAAATTCTTGCTGTTCAGGTCCATGCTCCTCCTGATAAACCTTGTGACCGCTGCTTTGTCCCAGAGAGTCTCCATACTGCAGTGCTCCAGACTTACCATTCTCCCAAGGCAGCTGGCCATCCTGGGAAGAATCAACTCATTTGGGCCATCTCCCAACAATTCTGGTGGCCTAGTCTACGGGCTGATGTTACTGCCTTCGTAGCTGCCTGTCCCGTGTGTGCTCAGAGTAAGACTCCACGACACCTTCCAGTGGGCCTCCTACAACCCATACCCAATGGAGAGAGGCCCTGGACTCACCTGTCTATGGATTTCATTGTGGAATTGTCCAACTCCCAAGGCAACACTGTAATCCTTATGGTGGTTGACCGGTTCTCAAAGATGTGTCATTGTATTCCACTTAAGAGGTTGCCCACCTCTAAGGAACTGGCTTCCATTTTCGCTTACATGGGCTACCCAAGGTGATTGTCTCGGATAGGGGCAGTCAGTTTGTCTCCCAGTTCTGGCGAGCCTTTTGTGCACAGTTGGGAATCCAGCTTGCATTCCCTTCTGCGTATCACCCGCAGTCTAATGGGGCCGCAGAATGAACCAATCAGTCCTTGGAGCAATTCCTATGTTGCTACATTTCTGACCATCATAACAACTGGTCTGACCTATTACCTTGGGCAGAGTTTGCTCACAACAGTGCCTTGAATTCTGCGTCCCGATTGTCTCCATTTATGGCGAATTATGGTTTCCAACCTTCCATGTTGCTTGACTCGTTTGTTCCGCAGAGTATTCCTGCGTTAGAGGAGCATCTCCGTGGTCTTCGTTCCACTTGGGTACAAGTCCAGGAGGCTTTACGTCATGCTAATAATAGCTACAGACTCCATGCTGACCGCAGACGCCTGCCTGCGCCTTCCTACCAGGTTGGGGACAAGGTCTTGCCGTCATCTCGCAACCTCCGGCTTCGTGTTCCCTCACTGAAGTTTGCACCTCGGTTTATTGGGCCGTTCCGTATCCTTCGCAGGATTAACCCAGTAGCTTACGCATTGGACCTTCCTCCTAGTATGCGCATCTCTAATGTGTTTCATGTCTCGTCCTCACCCTATTCTGGTTGAGAACCATGAGGAGTATGAGTTACAATCCATTGTTGACTCCCGTAGGTTCCGTGGGTGCATACAGTACCTGGTGTATTGGAAGGGGTACGGTCCGGAGGAACGCTCCTGGGTTTCATCCTCTGACAGACATGCCCCTGTCCTCCTCCGCGAGTTCCATAGATGGTTTCCCCTCAAGCCCGGTGGCCCTCCGAGGGAGAGGGGTCATTAAGGGGGGGGGGGTACTGTCAGGGCTGGCTTAGCCCTTCCTTCTCTGGGCTGGCCGCTCAACTGTCGGCTAATTGCCAGCTCTCTTCTCTTTCCACAGTTACCAGCTGTTCCCGATGATGCTCATCTGACCTGCCTATTTAAAGCCTTCCTGCTCACTTTTTCATTTGCCTTCGCGTTGGTCACATCACAAGGAACCATCTCCTGCTGTTGTTTCAAGACTGGCTTGCTGACATCCCTCCTGGCTTCCATCCTGCTTGCAGTTGCTCTCCTTGGGTCCCTGACGTCTGGACTGGCTGATTACCCGATCTGGTTTATGAACTTTGGACTGGCTGACTACCCGATCTGGCTACTGGACTCTGGCTTGCTTGACTACGATTTTCCAATTTACCTTTTTATTTTTATTAATAAACAGGTGTGATTTGATTGTACTTCTGTCTCTGTCTGTTTCATGGTTCCTGACAATCTCATACCTGGGGCCACGGCGCCCCCGGCACCCCCCACGCTATGCCACTGTCCGAAACACATTTTCATTTTCTGCACATTTCTAGCTCACATCAATCCGGTCACCTTTTTGCTTAAAACTACTCCTGATTGGAGGCACTGTAGTGTGGAGATAGAGAAAATTCATTTGGTCACATGGTCACACAATTGGTCACACAATTGCGTGGGATCAGGGCGCACTCTCTGCGCCCCGAGCCCACCCTTTTTTGAAGCCGATTAGAGCCTCTGGCTCTAATCATGTGCTTAAAAAAAACACACCCTCTCCCACCCCCGCCAAAGGAATTCATGTGTCCGCCGTCCTGAAAAGGACTGGGCGCATGGATCGGGAGGCGGCGGCAGGGAAAGGGGGACCCTTGCACCCTCAGTGCACAGGCTGCAACTGCTTGTACTCCTTCCTGCCACTCAGGAGGAAACGTCTCCACATTGTGTAAAAAGGCTGTTTGATCCTGTCTTCTCTGATCCTCCCCTTCTTCCACTGTCCCCAAACCATCTCCTGATAAAGCCAAGCATTTGGAGTCACTCTGCACATGCTCAGTTTGGTGTGTATTGCTAGAGAGTTTTTTTTCTTAGGAGAGTGCATGTGATCAGCACAGGGCCAATAAGCACTGACCAGACAGAGGGTCAGGGGGTCCTGTGTCCTCATAGGAGAGTCAGAAGAGAGTGAAAATGCCTCCTACAATCTTTAACCAGACACTGATAGAAGTCATAAGTCTGCTATATACTGTTGATGAGAACAGATATGTAGCAGTTTATATTTACTAAAATCATTGAATTTCCATGTTCTGTGTACTGAGGGAGACCAGATATAGTAAATGCAGGGTCCTGGGTTTAGTAACACTTTAAGCAACTCGTTAAGTGATCGGACAATCTTTGCATTGTTCACCACAAACCTTCAATAATAGGAGTAGAACCCAAAGATAGATCTCAACTACGTCACAGTTCTTGACCAGGGCCAGCTTCTAGCTTCTTTGGGAAAATAGCAATGCCTTTTTTATAAACGACGTGCCCCAGATAGGTGACAGATGTTGGATAGAACTGGCACTTTTCTAACAACTTTAGCCCCTCTTCATGTAGCCTCTAAAAGACTTTCTTGGGCCTCCCTTCATGCTCCAAGGTCATTCCGATGACAATAATGTTGTCCAAGTACACTGAGATCTTGATCAAGTTCATGTAACCAACAATATGCTCCATCAGCCGCTGGAACGTGGCTGGAGTCCCCGACAATCCCTGGGGCATCCTGTTAAACGCGTAGAACCCCAGTGGGCAAATAAATGCTATCTTCTCCTTATCGTCAGGGTGCATATGCACTTGGTAGTATCTGCTCTTCAAGTCCAACACAATTAAACCATTTGCCCCTGACAAGCACTGAAGGGCATCTTCTATATGTTGCATACACACAGTCGGACAAAGTTGTCAGAAAATCCGATCGTACTTAATGTGATGACGTTATTTCGTTAGGATGGGACTACGTTCAGGCTAAATGATAGTGTTTTATTCCTGCGCTACCACTGGTGATCTATCAAATGTCAGGGGCTGCTGCTACTACCGGAATGGATCACACCGTATCCACTTAATATGAAACTAAAGATATGTTGGTATTGCGCTGCCCCTATATTAAATAACCCTCTGAGGGTGATACGTATAATGCCTAGTTCCCCTGATGAAGTCACGTGATGTGATGTCACGCGTAGGGATGGGAAGGAAGCTGACTGTGGAAGCACTTTCTGCTGATTACTAGAAAAAGGCTTTTTTCTATCTATTAATGTGTGAGTACCCTGTGTATGAAAATTTTTAATAAATGCTATTTGTGAAATACTACACTATGGTATTCCCTCTCTATTAATCTATTGGGTCCTCTGGAGCAATAAGAATAAAATTTAAAGGAGAAGGTGACCGAATTTACCAGGAGAGAAGACATATAAAGAAATCTATATACCTCTATGCGAATCCCTCCTTGCTATAGGTAAGGGGCCACTGCCCACTAAAGTGTGATCACAGCGGGATTAAGCACTGGGAGACCCACACTTCAGTTGAATTTGCACAAGTTTGCACAAAGCACTTGCACTTAAAGGAGACTGTTGTTTATTTATGGACTTGAATATTTATATCTTTTTCTTTTTGATGGATTTCAATATGTATATTTAATCTATAGAGGTCGGATTCATTCTGATATAACGTATGTTACAGCCGGCTCTGTAGTGCGTTTACCACTATATATATTTTTTGTTTATTCTATATATATTTTTTGTTTATTCTAAAGTTTATTCCCATGTGATCAGGAGAGGGTACCCTCTTTTTGGTCTAGGTATACTCTTTCTTATTTTCTTGTATATCATTTGTTTATTATTAGGGTGGTTCACTTATATCACCTCTGGAGAGTGTTTACTTATTTGCACATTTATAAGACGCACTTGGCACTTTGCTCAATTGATTGAATGATCAATTCACTGTTTTTTGGCTTTGCACTCAATTGAAGCAGTTGTGTTTCCGTGGAGGTTTTCAATTGACTCTGTAGTGCGTTTACTATTTTTTTTTTTTTGCATTTTCTCTGCACTTTATCAAAATAGTAACTTTTTAAGAGACTGTTTTTAGTTCCTTACCTTTGTTCACTTGATTTTCATCTATTTGGATTCTATCACCTCTGTGGTGTGTTTATTTTATTTTATTTAATGTAGCACTTTGCACTTTTTGATATTATTCAGTAGACATTTATATATATATATTTTTATATTACACTATTGATTTATGTAACTAGGCATTATACGTATCACCCTCGGAGGGTTATTTAATATAGGGGCAGCGCAATACCAACATATCTTTACGTTCAGGCTAGTAGCCAATAGCTTTGGTCTAGGAATTTGATCTGAGAATGCGTGGCACTTTGTCCGATCGGAATTCTCTACACATGATCGGACAAAGTCCGATCGGATCATGTTGTCGCAAAATTTTATAGCCCAGCTGGAAAACTTGGTCCGTCGGATACTCCGACGGAAACAGTCTGATGGAGCCCACACACTGTCGGATTATCCGACAACACGGTCCTATCGGACATTGTCCATCAGAATGTCCGACCGTGTGTACAAGGGCTTACTCTCTTTCCTCACCACGATAGGGGAAGCATAAGGGCTCCTGGACTTTTTCAGCTCAGCCAGCTGCTTCCTGAGATCTTCCAGATCACTGAGTGCTATACGCCTTGCTCTTTCTCAGAATAATTTATCCTCCTGCAACCGAATCTGGTGCTTTGCACTCTTGGCACATCCCACATCAAAGTAATTCCTGGAGAACATCATCTCCCCCCTGGACAACTGATCTTGTACTCAGTGCTCAAAATTTTGGGGGGGGCACACAAACAAACTGAAAAATACTGAACCCCCCCATCAATTGCAGCCTCACTGTGCCCATCAATTGCAGCCTCACTGTGCCCATCAAATGCAGCCACCTGTGCCAATCAAATGCAGACACTTGTGCCCATCATATGCAGCCATTTGCCATTTGTACCCGTCAAATGCAGCCACTTGTGCCCGTCAAATGCAGCCACTTACCCTGGCAATAAAAAAATTTGAGATAAAAAGCACTAAATGTCTTGCACACACCCCCCCCCCCCCCGGTCGGGGCTCGCAGCTGCTGGCACTTGTACACCCCCCTTGGGGCTCGCAGCTGGCACTTGCAGACTCCCCACTCCCACGGGAGGTCTGGCACTTACCTGAAGGGCTTCCTCTGTGTCTCCACTCTCCTCCACACTCAGGCAGCAGCGGAAGTGTAAACTCTTCTCATGCTTCCTCCACTTGCCAAAGCGCCATTAGGCATCCAATAGGTTTGCCTGGCACTTTGGCCAATCGGGAAACAGGTCTCACTGATCTACTGATTGGTAGGGAGGCACTGTAGTGTGAAGATATCAAAAATTCATTCGCTATGGTCACACAATTAGGTGGGATCAGGGCGCACTCTGTGCCCGAGACCACCCTATTTTGAAGCCGATTAGAGCCTCTGGCTCTAATCATGTGCTTAAAAAAAAAAACATCCCACCCCCACCATAGGAATCCATGTGTCCTGAAAGGGGCCAGGCGCATGGATAGGGAGGCGGCGACAGGGAAATGGGGGGTGACGCCCGTGCGCACTCAGGGCACAGGCCGCCACTGCTTGTACTCCTTTCTGCCACTCAGGAGGTAACGTCTCAGAGGAAGAAAGAAACTCCTCTCCCAGCTTCTCTTTTTCTCCTCTCCCAGTCATTTCTACCAGAGTCACCGGAGTGGCTGAACTTACTCACCCAATCAGCATTCAGACCTTTAGCATGACTGGGTGATCCATGACATTCTGCAGATTGACTGGCACCTTTGCTTCAATCTCGGACAGGGCTGTGGTAGGTGCTATCTCTGGAACCATCTCCTCCCCTGCTTCACTTCATTGTTCATCGGTCTCCAAGAAAACAAAAAGGGCCTAGCTGATCCCAAGTCAACTTGACAGTGACCTTCAAACAGAATATTTCACCGGGCTGCAACACCTTTTCTTTCGCTCTTAGCCTCCATAGTCCTCCCTCCCCTTCAACTAGGGTGTTCTGTTTTTGGACCACTCGCGTAAAGGCTTGAGGCTATTGGGGGTGTATTCCTTTAAGTGCAGAATATTCCCTTTAAGCCAATGGAATCAGAAAAATTGATTCCTCACTGATTCCTGACCTCCTCACCTGGTCAGTGTTGGTCCCAATTAGCATTGTGTTCTGTTTAGCCCCGGGGTTGGGGACACACAACAGCCAGTGTGTCAAATGTTTTTGTCTTCCCTGCTACAGATGGCCCAAAGGTGATCTTAATTGGGATGTATCCATCATAAGGGAATTTCTCAGACCCAATTCCCCAGATCTCTAGCTTTTCCAGCTTACACAGGGGAATAGGTTTCAAGTGTTTGTTATAGAAGTCTCTATATAACATAATGTCACTTGTGCTCCAGGGTCCATCCAGTAAGGCTTTGGTATAGATGCCTTCCACTTGCACTGACATGATGGGAGAAGGACCTATACGTCTTTCTAGCAGGTCAGCTTGCTTTTTAGAGTGAGCTAAGTTCCCTCCTTTCCTCAATAACTACTGTAAAGACCTAACAGTAGCCATGGGATGTGGGGAAGCATTGACTCTGTGCCAGTTTTCCCAATATAGATGGCTTGCTATCTGACTTGGGTGAGGGTGTAGTTACACACCTTGAGTTCTTCTTCCTGGGCCTCGATCTGGTCTTCCCATTCTTTGCACTTTTGGAGCTCTTGACTTTGTCTGGGTTCTCAGCTGGCTCCTTCACTGAGACCCCTTGAAATTTCCCACCTTCTGAGCAAAGAAGAATTTCTGTAAGACCTTTAGAACCTCGGCTGTAAGATCTGGTTCAACCTTCTTCTGAGGGTACTGGGCTCAGAAATATCTCCAAAAGCACTTTCTTAGATCTGGTTTAGCCATTTGCATGTTGACCTGAGCCTCCATTGCTTGTAGCAGGGTCTATTGCAGCTTATCCTGGACCTAAACAACCTGAGTCAGCAACCCAACTGGGGCTGTCCCATTGACAGACTTGACAAGGGAGGTTGTGAATATTCTTCTGCCTCAGTCTCCTCATTAATATCCTCCACAAGAACACTCTTTTCTACCTGAGTCATCCGAGCTGAAACCTTCTTCGTCTTGGGATTAAGTTTTGATAGCTCTTTAGATCCCCGATTCTTTTCATCTAGCAAGGATTCTTCCTCCATTACTTCTTTAACCAGCTATGGGTAGGGACTACTTGCATTTCCTTGAGAAACAGTCTCAGTATAATTGGGTGATTAGGTTTACCAACCTGCAGAATTAGTTCCAGGTGGACTTTGTCAGTATCACAGGGTGATTTGGTGTAGAATAATGATCCACTCTGGTAATATAGTCAGAAAGCCTCTACATTAATAGGTGTGTTTGAATTTTTACATCAGATCTGGGAGCTTTTCCACTCTGCCATACACAGTATACAAAGCTTCAATATAGTCCATAGCCATGCAGTCTTGTTTCACCATCCGCAGACTACGGATCACTTCAGCTCCTGGGCTTCTAATGCCACATACACATGATCAGAATTTCGGCCAGCAATAGACTGATGAGAGCTTTTCATCGGAAAATGCGACCGTGTATATGCTCCATCAGAATTTAGCTTTGCCGAATTCCCGCCAGCAAAAATTTGATAGCATATTCTCAGTTTTCCCGATGGAAAAACTTTCTATCGGAAATTCCGATTGTGCGTATGCAATTCCGACACGCAATAACTCACGCATGCTCAGATTCAACTACGACATGGAAGCTATTGGCTACTAGGTATTGAACTTCCTTTTTCTAGTCCCGTCGTACATATTGTACGTTGCCGCGTTCTTGGCAGTCGGAATTTGCTGTGATCGCGTGTAGACAAGACAGTTTGAGCGTAATTCCGTCAGAATTCCAATGGGAAAATCATCAGAGCTTTTTCGGAGAAATCCGATCGTGTGTAAGCAGCACAAGACTCTCACTTCGTCTATGTCTTTTCACTGCTTCTAGGACACTCACTCTTCCCCTGCTTGTATGGCCTGATCTATCCAACTCTCAAATTCCTTCTCTCCAGCAGGGGTTGAAATCTGCCCTGAGAAGAACCAAAGCTTCTACTATGCTTGATTGACCAAAGCTGTATTAGTCTTCACTAAGCTTTCTACCACCTTGCTCATGTCAGTATAGAAGGAGGCAGGTGGAAAACTGGCTGCAGTCATATCAGCTTCCACAGACACTGGGCTTATTGATCTGATCTGTGAAGTCCCCAACTGGCGGCAATGGTATTACTTGTGCCTCGACCCCTTCTGTCAAACTCACAACATCTGTCTGAAAGCAAGCTGGTAAAGCCACTCTCCATTCCTGCAAGGCACAGGTGCAACCCCCGCTGAACTCAGTTTTCATGTCAACAAGATAGGCCCCTTGCTCTGGCATTGCCTTCCACACCAGCTGCTGCACTTCCTTTTTGGTCCATTCGATTCCAGGTATCTCCACCACTGTATACAACTCCAGTCATCTACCATGCTCTTGACCCGACGCAGCTGCTGAGTCCATCTGACTGTCCCCAAAGGTTGCCCTGACCTTGCAACCCACCCAACACCTCTGATACCCTGGGCTCAGACATAATTAAGAGTTATAATGCATTTACAGACTCCAGACTGTAGCAGAGTAAACACGTATTTTACTTAACCCTTTCATGACTAAGCCTATTTTTGACATTTGGTATTTACAAGTTAAAATCCATATTTTTTGCTAGAAAATTACATATTTTTTTAGCAGAGACTCTAGAGAATAAAATGGCGATTGTTGCAATATTTTATGTCACAAGATATTTGCGCAGCGGTGTTTTAAACGCAACTTTTTGGGAAAAGGGACACTTTCATGAATTAAAAAAAAATGAAACAGTAAAATTAGCCCAATTTTTTTGCATAATGTGAAAGATAATATTACGCCGAGTAAATAGGTACCAAACATGTCACACTTTATAATTGCACGCACTCATGGAATGATGACAAACTACGGTACCTAAAAATCTCAATAGACGACGCTTTAATTTTTTTTCCAGTTACTAGGTTAAAGTTACAGAGGAGTTCTAGTGCTATAATTATTGCTCTTGCTCTGACGATCGCGGCGATACCTCACATGTGTGATTTGAACACTGTTTACATATGCGGGCGTGACTTCCGTATGCGTTTTCTTTGCTTCGCGAGCTCGCGGGGACGACGGGCGCTTTAAAATTTTAATTTTTTAAATTTTTTTTTAAATTACAAAATAGTTTTTTTTTTTTTGATCACTTTTATTGCTGTCACAAGGATTGTAAACATTCCTTGTGACAGTAATAGGTGGTGACAGGTACTCTTTATGGAGGGATCGGGGGTCTAAAAGACCTCCAATCCCTCCTTTACACTTCAAAGTATTCAAATCGCCATTTACAGCGATTCTGAATAGTGTATATATTTTTAAATCCGGCGCCATTGGCAGCCGAGTAAACGGGAAGTGACATCATGACGTCGCTTCTGTGTTTACCATTAGGAGACTGGAATGAAGCCGCTTACAACTTCATTCCAGTCCCTCCCTAGCCGCCGGAGGCTTCGGATCGTGTATCGGTGCTCCCAATTGAAGGGGAGCCCCGGTAAGAGCGGCAGGAGGCGGCGGGAGGGGGGGGCGTCCCCTCCCGCTCCTCCGGCATAACAGCCGAGCGGCTTTTAGCCGCATTGGTTGTTATGGCTGGAAAGCCGATTGCCCGCTGTAAAAATCAGTACTGGGATGATGCCTGCAGGTGCGGGCATCATCCCGGTATAACCCTCGGAAACGCCGAGTACGCACATCTGCGTACACTCGGCGGCAAGGGGTTACGATTTTTAGGCAGATAAGAACAAGAATTACTAGGGCAGATATCTTTTGATGTTAGTAAGTATACAAAGGATATACAATGCAAAGAGAGATCACAATAAGCCAAACAGTAGTAACCAGTAGGTCCTGAAAGAACCTATGATTTCAGGTATAAAAGGGAAGAGAATAATCCATTTTCTGTGTCAGCCTGTTCCCTTAAAATCCTGATGCCACAGGCCCAGCAATTGTGTGGCACACTTATAAGAATTAGTAGGAAATGCATTAATCAATATATGAGTAGAGTTCCCCTTAATGTGCGCAGATGTTATGCATTAAGTCCTTTAAGCGAGGAGAGAAGAGAAGTGGCAACGTCCATGTAGTGTAGATGTCCAGAGCCTTCCAGTGGCAGACAGATGAATCTCTGGCATTCTGGGGCTGACAGGTTCCACTACCACAGCAATATTAAGTGGCTTCTCCTCTCTACACATAGGCTCTCCACTTCCATTCATACAGCGGCTCTCCCTCAACTGTCCCAATTTTTCCAGGCTTTACCATTTACGTGGCTCCTCCTGCCTCCAGGTACACTGGGTCCTGTAGTTTCTTTTGCTTGCAATAAGATAGGCATCTCTTCTCATCCAAACAACATCTCCCAGTGCTCAGTGCTCCAGACTTAAAGTGAATGTCAACCCTGACATATACCCAATGAAGTGAACAGCCTCAGATGATACACGGGGATGAAAAAAATATCTCTACATAAGTTTAACATGTATATCTGCTGTCTTCAGCTTTATATATTCTTTAGAAAGTTCAGATCCTGTTAGGAGATTTTTTTTCTTCCTGTTCAGCACTGCAATGAAGCCTGGGCATATATCCAAGACAGCTGATTGAAAGAAAGGCACAAACCCTCCCTCCTCATAGGTAGAGACTTTCAAAGCTGTTGATTGAATAGTTTAGCATGTTGCTAATCTATAGTATCCTCCCCAACACAAAACTAATGCCGCGTACACACGGGCGGACTGTAAGGCGTACTTAGTCCGTCTAAACACATTTCAGTGGACAGTCCGCTCGTGTGTGGGCTTCAGCTGACTTTTTCAGCGTGCAGTCCGGCGTACTAAGAATTTCGGAATTTTCGAAATTCTGTCCGTCGTACTTTGGTTTCAGCGGACAATCCGCTCGTCAGTATGCTAGTTCGACGGACTAAGAATGGCGCATGCCCAGAAAGGATTTACACGGCGGAAGGGTGCTTTGCTGTGTATTGGACTTCCTATTTCTAGTCCCGTCGTACGTGCTGTACACGTCATCACGATGGACTGTCCGTCGGATTGTATGACGAACTAAGTACGCCATACAGTCCGCCCGTGTGTACGCGGCATAAGGCTGCTTTTATCTCAGTTGACAGAGAACTTGTCAGAAGTTATCAGGCTTATAACAGAAGAACGGAGCAGGAGACAGCCACGGGACCCAGTGCTTTGAAGAGAGATAAAAAAACACTGCAGACATACTGCTCAAATTTCATGAATATAAATTCACTTTAAAATAATTTAAATTCACTTTAAAAGAATCAAAAGTTCTTAGTCCAAAGACGTTCCATCTTGTGGTAAGAAAAGGGAACTGCATTCAGGACATATTCACCATAATAATGCATTATAAGGCCTGCAAATTCTGGTAACATTGATTCTGGTTACATTTGGGTAGAGGAAGAGTTTAACCCTATCATTTTTTTTGTCATCAGTGTTCATTTGGGGAGATTTCTCTCACACTCCCATTCCATAGCCGCAACAGTAAGTTTCAGGAAATCCCTAGTAGTTACCAGAGTCACCTCCCTTCAAAAGTCAGTGAATGATACAGAAGAGTGTGGAGTCTGTGCATTCAGTGCATGCCTAAGTGCTGAATGCATGTAATTGTAGCCGGGAGCCAGTTATCTTATCTGCAATATCAGAAGACACTTTGCAACATTGCTGCGGTGAAACTGTCTCCCTCTAGTGCCAGCTAGGACTTTGTTTCATCACATCCTGCCAGCAGAGTGATTACCACCAGGAAGCAAAGCATACAGGGAATTGTAGTCCCAGGACTCAAGTTTCACATTGAGATTAAACTGTTTTAGGACTACAACTACCACATTGCTGGAAGAGCTGATAAAAAGGCTGTGCTAAGCTGAGATTATTCTCTTGGGACCCTGGCCTGGATCTGCAAGCAGGGACTCTGTGTTGGAGAGTGCTGAGAATGAGTTGCAGCCTTTGCAAGAACAATCACCACATGTGCATCTTTGGAGCATCTGCAGAGAGCACTGCTTTCCGCCATTGGATGGTAAAACAGTGCTGTCTGCAGATGTTCCAAAGATGCACATTTGGTGATTGTTCTGTTAAACCGCTGTATGGTCTTGGCCACCGTGCTGCAGCTCAGTTTCAGGATCTGGGCAATCTTCTTATAGCCTAGTCCATCTTTATGTAGAGCAACAATTTATTTTCAGATCCTCAGAGAGTTCTTTGCCATTAGGTGCCATGCTGAACTTCCAGTGACCAGTATGAGAGAGTGACAGCAATAACACCAAATTTACCACACTTGCTCCCCATTGAGATCTTGCAACACTAAGGAGTCACATGACACCGGGGAGGGAAAATGGCTAATTGGGCCCATTTTTGAAATTTTCACTTTAGGGTATACTCTCTTTTGTTGCCAGCGGGTTAGGCATTAATGGCTGTGTGTTGAGTTATTTTGAGGGGACAGCAAATTTACACTGTTATACAAGCTGTGCACTCACTACTTTACATTGTAGCAAAGTGTCATTTCTTCAGTGTTGTCACATGAAAAGATATAATAAAATATTTGCAAAAATTTAAAGTGTAAGTTTACGTTGTTCCCCTTTAAATGCCTTTATCATATCAGTAAACATACCTTCTGGTTTACCACAGTTTGTGTTTCTTTTCTATTGCTGTGTGTTTTACCTGTATTACACTCACCACTCTGGATAAAGGAGCACAGGGGCAGATTTGGACAGCAACATTGTCAATCTGGGGGGTGGGAAGTGTTGAATGGAGTAGCAGATTTAAGTACTCTAACAATTGAAAGCTGAACTCAGCTAACACTTTATAGCCCGTTACAGCAAACAGTTTTCTGTTTGGGATAAAGATTTTACATGAATAAATAAAAGCTGGCACTAATACTGCATATTAGGTGTGCCAGAGGGGTTGGGACTGTTCTTGGGGTTGAGAGGCAGAATGCAGAACCCAATGTACTTAAGTGGCTCCTCTGAGGGTAGCGCTACATAATGATGTTGGGAAAATGGCCTTCAATTGAAAAAAATATATTACAATACCTCTTAACTGGTCCAAACCAAAACCCCATTTATTAGTAAACTGGGACTTCAGAGAGTTCATTTTTTGACGTTTAGCATTCTTCATAAAGAAAACGTAATAATCTCATTCAATGGAATAACACATATTAGTCCATTCCTACGTTTTTCCGTCCTTAATGAAAATAAGGGTATTATGAGATGTTTTTCCTGCGCTCCTTTTAAAATAAACCTATCCTGCCACTATTGAACACCTTCTGAAAATGCCAGTTGCCTGGCTTTCTAGTTGATTCTTTGACTTCAGTCGAAGCAAGTTTGGGGAAAGGAAAATCAGGGAAGTGAAAGGGTTAGCAAGCCAAACTAGCATTTCTATAAGAAACAGTCAGTAAAGACAGCCTCAATGTTTCTGCTACGTTGGTTTACTTTTAGAACTGAACTCCAGGCAAAAAACATTCTAAAATATATTTATACATGACCACAAAGGGTATAAACCTACTATGTTTTCTTTTTCCAAATGCCTTTTGCAGACACAGATATTACTTTGTAAAAGTAGCAGTGGCATTATCAGATCTATTATGAAAATACAAGGGGTGGATATAAGATCAGTCACTTAGCACAAGGAGAAAGGGCAGCAGTGACCAGTCTCTACTGCTAGTGCAGGAGATGTGTTATGGCGGATTATTGCACAGATCTGGAAGAACTACACAAAGGAGACCACAAATTAAGTAAAAATACACAAGCCTCTTTTATTTAAAAAAATAATTTATTATGTCTAGAGTTTAATAGCAATTTGCAGGTATTCAGAGAAGAAAACCCCATTAATTTTGGTGCAATAATCATATGGGAGACTTGAGCCATCTATGGAGCAAAATTTTATAATTGAGAGGAGGTTTCCAATGATACCAAATAAAACTCAAGATAATAGCGTGGGATTCCTATTATCTTGAGAGCAACAGATAAAAAGAAGATTGGAGTGTTGTATACAGGGTCTTCAGTGGAAGAACCAATTTAAGCAGATTAATGTGACCTGCAACGGGGAGAAGCTTAGAACAGACTGAGAATAATGCCCAAAATGAGCATATGGAGGCTTAGTGCTCTCTTTAAAGGAGATGCAGGCTCTAACTTAATTACATCAAATAGCACAATAAATCGTAAACAATTGTCATTTAAAAAAAAAAAAAAAACATTTTTTCACTGTTGAATCTAAAGCTCATCATACACTATATGATCTGATTGTACAATCTCCTTTAGAGCTAACATTAACTATATAGTTTTGGTAAATCTAAATGAGATTGTACAGAGATTGTACATTCATATTGTATAGTGCAGTGGCCTCCAAACTGTGATCCTGGGGCTGTGGGGCACTATTCCATTCACTGACACGATGGGGCATTATACCTCCTACTGACCCCACAAAGGCTCAAAACTGTTCCCAATTATACCACTGATGGGTCACAATTCCACCCACTGACACCAAACAATGGGTCAATATTCCTTCCCCTAACACCAATGATGGGACACTATTCCTCCCAATAACACCAATGATGGGGCACTATTCCTCCCACTGATACCAATCATGGGGAACTATTCCTTCCAATGACCCCAATTATTGGGGCACTATTCCGCCCAATGACACCAATGATGGAGGACAATTCCTCCCAATGAAACCAATTATGGGGCACCATTTCTCCCACTGGCACCAATGATGGGATACAATTTCCCCCAATGACACCAAAGATTAGGAGATGAGGTCCTACAGGCTGTGAGTCACAGCTCATGCACAGGAGACCTCCTCCAGCTCCTCCCCCATGACAGATCAACTGATGACACGGTTCCCTTCCCAGGCTCCGGTGGCCGGCCACGGAGAGGCTGGGTGAGCTGAGTGGGCTGCAGAAGCAGCTTAGCTTTTGGCACCCCAGAAAAAGTCGAAACAGTATGTTGTCTGTCGGGCGCTGGGGTTCGGCACATCACAGATCTGGTGGACGGATTGCTGGGAGGGGCTGGGGAAGACCCAGCTGTCATCGTACATGTTGGCACCAATGACAAAATCAGAGGTAGATGGAGTGTCCAAAAGAACGATTTTAGGGACTTAGGAGCTAAATTGAGGAAAATTACCTTCAAGGTAGTATTCGCAGGAATACTACCAGTGCATCGAGCCACACCAGAAAGGCAGAGGGAGATTAGGGAAGTAAACAATTGGCTGAAGAGCTGGTGTAATAAGGAGGGGTTTGGGTTCCTGAAGGACTGGGCCGACTTCTCAGTCGATAACCGGTACTATAGAAGGGACAGACTACACCTAAATGAGAGGGGTGCAGATCAGCTGGGAATGAAGATGGCCGAAAAGTTAGAGGGGTTTTTAAACTAGACAATGGGGGGGGGGGGTCCAGAGGTAGAGATAGTCAGCGTGGAACATATTCCAGAGGGTAGTATTGGGGGCATTAGTGGTAGGTTGACCAAAGCACATAAACCCAAGGTAAGTATAGTACCAAGTCCTAGTTGCAATCTCGGAACACCCAATAAGAGGATAATATGCGACCAGTCTACACTACATGGCATGTTCACCAATGCCAGGAGCCTGGCGGACAAGATGGGTGAACTAGAGATACTATTGTACAAAGAGGATTTGGATTTTGGGGGAATTTCAGAGATCTGGTTCAACAGCTCCCATGATTGGCTGACAAACATTCAAGGATATACCTTTTATCGCAAGGATAGAGAGGGTAAAAAAGGGGGAGGGGTATGCCTATATATCAAGAATAATGTACACGTGAATGTGAGAGATGACATCACTAAGGGTGCTAGGGAGGAGGTGGAATCCTTATGGGTAGAGCTCCAAAGAGATGAAGCTAAGGGGAAAATAATACTGGGAGTATGCTATAGGCCCCCTAACCTGAGGGAGGAAGGGGAGACTGATCTGCTATCACAATTTGGATTAGCAGCAAGGATGGGAAGTGTTATAATGGGGGATTTTAATTATCCAGACATAGACTGGGCAGAGGGAACCGCACATTCATCTAAGGCTCGCCAGTTCCTAACTGTCTTGCAGGACAATTTTATGGGTCAGATGGTAGACGCACCAACTAGAAATAAAGCGTAAGGATGCAATAAGGATGGCTAAGATAGAACATGAAATACACATAGTGGAGGAGAGCAAGTATGTAAATAGTAAAAAAGGGAGGACAGACCATATTGGCCCCATAAAGAATGAGGAAGGACATCTGGTTACAAAGGCTGGGGAGATGGTGAAGGAATTGAATTTATTCTTCTCCTCAGTCTTCACGAGGGACAGAATTAAAATTAGACTTGGGAAACTTAACATTAATAAATCACCGGGACCAGGTGGCTTGCACCCCAGGGGACTTAGGGAACTCAATCAAGTAATTGCCAGATCCATGTTCCTAATTTTTAGTGACAGTCTACTGACTGGAATGGTACCAGCTGATTGGAGAAAAGCCAGTGTAGCACCAATATTTAAAAAGGGCCCAAAATACATCCCTGGGAATTACAGACCAGTTAGCCTAACATCAATAGTATGTAAACTCTTGGAAGGGATGATAAGGGACTATATACAAGTAATGAGAACGGTATCATTAGCAGTAATCAGCATGGATTCCTGAAGAATCGTTCTTGCCAAACCAATCTACTAACCTTCTATGAGGAGGTGAGTTGCCAGCTAGATAAAGGAAGGCCCGTAGACAGGGCCGGTGCTAGACTATTTTGCACCCTAGGCAAGACCAGCTACTTGCGCGCCCCCCCCCAAAAAAAAAATTCAAAAAGAAAAATGTGATGGCTTTGTGCAGTGTCATTAAATAATAGCACAATACACTCTTTGATCACAGATCCCAGTGTGTATTGTGTGACAATCTGTCACAATTTTTTTTTATAATGCCACTTTTTAATTACTTCACTGTGTGCCATTATAAAAAATATATTAGCGGCGGAACCCCAGGGCCCGATTGCAAGGGCGACCTGCGGTGGCCTGATCGTTCGGCCTGGATTAGGAGCATCATAGGCCTGGTGCTGAGGATTTTGGTGGGCCCTGGATTATGAAGCCCCTTGCCCTGTATGCTACATTCACATTTTCTCTACAGCCCCGCCTTAACCACCACTTGTGCTTAGGCATTCTTTCCATTACCACCCACTGCACCTGGGATCCCTTTCCTCATTATCTACTATGCCTGTAGCCTCCCTTGCCTGACCACCCACTGCACCTACAGCCCTCTTCCCTAACCACCCAACATGCCTGGGCCCCCCATCCCTCACTATCCACCATGCCTAGGTACACCTTCCCTTACCACCTACTGTGCCTGTAGCCCCCTTTATTGCAGAAATACTACAGGAGATGGTCAGAGACTGCAAAACATACTACAGGAGAGGGTCAGAGACTGCAGACATACTACAGGAGATGGTCAGAGACTGCAGACATGGTACAGGAGATGGTCAGGAGACTGCAGACATACTACAGGAGATGGTCAGAGACTGCAGACATGGTACAGGAGATGGTCAGAGACTGCAGACACACTACAGGAGATGGTCACAGACTGCAGACATGGTACAGGAGATGGTCAGAGACTGCAGACATGGTACAGGAGATGGTCAGAGACTGCAGACATGGTACAGGAGATGGTCAGAGACGGCAGACATGGTACAGGAGATGGTCAGAGACGGCAGACATGGTACAGGAGATGGTCAGAGACGGCAGACATGGTACAGGAGATGGTCAGAGACTGCAGACATGGTACAGGAGATGGTCAGAGACTGCAGACATGACATAGGAGATGGTCAGAGACTGCAGACATGGTACAGGAGATGGTCAGAGACTGCAGACATGGTACAGGAGATGGTCACAGACTGCAGACATGGTACAGGAGATGGTCACAGACTGCAGACATGGTACAGGAGATGGTCACAGACTGCAGACATGGTACAGGAGATGGTCACAGACTGCAGACATGGTACAGGAGATGGTCACAGACTGCAGACATGGTACAGGAGATGGTCACAGACTGCAGACATGGTACAGGAGATGGTCACAGACTGCAGACATGGTACAGGAGAGGGTTAAAGACTGCATACATAGTACAGGAGAGGGTTAAAGACTGCAGACATAGTACAAGTGTGTCCTAGCAGTGTGGAAAAACATTGATCACTGCAAACAGGGGTTTACAAGATATAACTATTAGTGGCAAAAAAAAAAAACACATATTTTTAACAGTCATTTCTCAAGCACAGGAGGACAGTAAATAGTTAACATGTCTGTGAAGCTCCCAGCTTGACCAGCTAATTCCTTCAAAGATAACAAGGAAAGTTAGATAAATCAGGGATGGCTGACACCAACTCGGGCACAAATAACTATAGAAACAGCTTAAGTTTGAAGGTCTTGCAGAAGTCTAATCATCAGTCACTGTGCTGTGCAAATACAAACACAGATAAAAAGCCGTGTGAGAAGATAGAGGGGAAGTCATCCTGATCATTGTCTAATCTACACACAGGACAGGAGAACACACCGATTATTACACTTCTGCATTAAAAGTGAGTGTGTGACATGATCATACCTTCTTCTTTCTCAGGTATGTCGGATCCTCTGCATCTCATCCTGCTCTGGTCACTGGCATCTTCTGATCAAATGTGGCGGGCTGGGCAATCTGATTGGCTAAGGGGGTGGTGGGAGGCGGAGCAACGTAGAAGTCATGCCCTCCCACTCAGAAGAGCAGCGCTATTGGCTGCCTGACACACTGGTCTGTCCCTCTCCCTCCATCATGTGAAAGCCGTGGGATGGAGAGGGGGAAGCTGAACACCGCTCTGCTTAATAACACCCGCCCGCCGCACTGAGCGCCTTGCTGTCCCGGGGCCCCTCTATCAACAGCCCTGCTGGGAGCCTGGGGAGCGACAAGGAGGAAGAGATGAGGCAAGGGTCAGCAGCGCCCCTAGGTGGCAGTGCGCCCTAGGCGGCCGCCTAATCCGCCTAGTGGTTGCACCGGCCCTGCCCGTAGACATGGTGTATCTGGATTTTGCAAAAGCATTTGACACAGTTCCCCATAAATGTTTACTGTACAAAATAAGGTCCCTTGGCATGGACCATAAGGTGAGTGCATGGATTTAAAACTGGCTACAAGGGCGAGTTCAGAGGGTGGTGTACCAGGGTTCTTTACTGGGACCAATCCTATTTAATTAGTTCATAAATGACCTGGAGGATGAGGTAAACAGTTCAATCTCTGTATTTGTGGACGATACTAAGCTAACCAGGCCAATAACTTCTCCGCAGGCAACTACATGGCAAATGAGGTTCAATGTAGAAAAATGTAAAATAATGCATTTGAGTGGCAAAAATAGGAATGCAATTTATAAACTGGGAGGAGAACCTCTGGGGGACTCTAGGTTGGAAAAGGATCTGGGGGTCCTTGTAGATGATAGGCTCAACAATGGCATGCAATGCCAAGCAATGCCAAGCTGCTACTTTCAAAGCAACAGAATATTGGCATGCATTAAAAAGGGGATCAATTCCAGAGATAAAACGATAATTCTCCCGCTCTACAAGACTCTGGTCCGGTCGTACCTGGAATATGCTGTCCAGTTCTGGGCACCAGTCCTCAGGAAGGATGTACTGGAAATGGAGCGAGTACAAAGAAGGGCAACAAAGCTGATTAAGGGTCTGGAGGATTTTAGTTATGAGGAAAGGTTGCGAGCACTGAACTTATTCTCTCTGGAGAAGAGACACTTGAGAGGGGATTTGATTTCAATATACAAATACCATACTGGTGACCCCACAATAGGGATAAATCTTTTTTGCAAAAGGGAGTTTAACAAGACACGTGGCCAGTCATTAAAATTAGAAGAAAAGAGGTTTAACCTTAAACTACGTAGAAGGTTCTTTACTGTAAGAGCGGCAAGGAAGTGGAATTCCCTTCCACAGGTGGTGGTCTCAGCGAGGGGCATTGATAGTTTCAAGAAACTATTAGATAAGCACCTGAACGACCACAACATACAGGGATATACAATGCAATACTGACATATAATCACACACATAGCATAGGTTGGACTTGATGGACTTGTGTCTTTTTTCAACCTCACCTAGTATGTAACTATGCTGCACTGCACCAGCCATCACCCACTAGGGGGGTACCGATCCTCTGGAGGGAACCCAGCATCCTTGGCTGCGCCACTAGGCGGCAGTGCGCCCTAGGTGGCTGCCTGGTTCGTCTAGCAGTAGCACTGGCCCTGAAAGCAGAAGTGGGAGCGGGTACTTTGCATTTTTCTGCATTTGAAAATTTGTAGTAAATTACATGACGATGCATCTGATTTACGAACTGACTCCCTATTTTAAAAAGTTGCTATAATACACAATGCAGCAGGTGATAATACTGCTTTATTTAATTATTAGCTTGCTGTATAACTACTCTTAAAGCTCAACTCCTGGAAATCTGTTTCCTTGTTTACTCTAGAGGAGCGTAATAATACTTTTACTTATCCAATCCTCACCTACCTCAGCAGATGGCACTCCCCCATGCTGTGGCAGTAGACTGTCCCAAAAGCCTCGTACACATGGTTCGATTGTTGGCAGGGGATTGTCGATTGTTGGCAGGGGATTGACGCTCCTTTTGACAATTTTTGTCCAATTTTCCACCAACAAATGTTGGATGACAGACTAGTAAATTTTCAGCGGACAACGGTTTGACGTCAGATTTTCGTATGGTAAGTACACAAATCCATCACACAAAAGTCGAAAGTACAAACACGCATGCTCGGAATCAATGCTCATCAAACATGCAATTAGCAGAAGGGGCTCTCAAGAGCTGAAATTCCTCGTAGTACATCACTACATTTGTGATTGTGGCGCGACAATTGTGTACCGTTAGGATGCATGACAAGATCCTGGCACACACCCTTTTGACAAAAAAAAATCAAACGATCGGTTGGCCAACAATCGTACCATGTGTACGAGGCTTTAGACTGACCCTGCATGGGTCTTGATGATGTATGGACCTTAACCCACTGCAGCAAGGGGAGAAGATGCTGCAGGGACTGGTCTAGAAGCAGAGGATCGGGTAAATTAATCTACTTTTCCATGCACCCTTGACCTATATGGACAGTTAACCCTTGCTGTGGGGCACTGCCCCATTGCAGGGGAGAATGTTTAGGTTTCCTAGTGTTCAGCTGCAATCTAAGGAATCCAATTCTGTAAGTACAAAAGTTTTCACTAGATGGCAGCATAACAGAAGATATCACAGAAGATATTACAAAAACTGGAAAGAGATTTTTCCATAGTGACTGAACTTCTGCCTGTTTAATTTCTTCATTTTCAGGACAGACTTTGGTGCCTTCAATGTACTTTATGTTACCTCACAAATGCTTTACAAACTTAAAGTAGGAATTTAATGCAAAATGTAAACATTTTGAATAGAGTAAGGAAAAGTTAAAATCACCATCATTTTTTTTTGTTTACATCTGTGTCTCATTCCATCCCTTTATTTCTTATCTCAGAGCCACAACAGGAAATGAGAGGAAATCCTTCCAATGTGAGGGAAAACCCTGGTTGTCACCAGGGTCACCAGGACTATTGTCCCCATTGGAAGTTTTCCCCTGTATTCATGTTGTGATGATCTCTTAAATTTTGGGATTTTATTTTTCACTTTTGATCATAATGGTAACCAGGATGACTGTGTGTCGAATTATTTTGAGGGGACAGCAAATTTACACTGTTATGCAAGCTCTATACTTGCTACTTTACATTGTAGCAAAGTGTCATTTTTTTCAGTGCTGTCACAGGAAAAGATATAATAAAATATTTACAGAAATGTGAGGGGTGTACTCACTTTTGTGAGATACTGTATATATACACTTTTTTTTTATTTCTTACAGTTACAATATCTTCCTGGTTTCTGGCTTAGGCCAAAATTATGTCATACATCCCAGTAGGGTTGCCACCTTTTGTTCAAGTCAAACCCGAACACTTTAGCGGAGCACGCCAATTTTTTTTTCTTATAGTATAAACTATACATATATTTTGCTATTAAATGACATTTCTAATCATATGAAGTTAATAACAAGAGTCCCCCTTTACATCAGAGCCCACAGAGTTCCCCTTTTTACATCTGAACTCGCTGAGTTCCCTTTCACTGTAAGGGTGGACTCTGCAGACTCTGATGTAAGGGAGAACTCTGGGGACTCTAACATAAGGGATGCTCTGGGAACCCTGATGTAAGGGGGAACACTGAGAACTCTGATGTACGGAGAGGACTCTGATGTAAGGTGGAACACTGTGGCCTCTGGTTTAAAGGGGAAATCTGATGTAAGGGGTGCTCTGAGAACCCTGATTTACCTTAGTGTACTCACTCAGAGGCAGGAGAGAGAAGGGGGAGACTTCAGTCACAGACAGGGAAGGATGGTGAGCTCACTCAGCCCTTGGCAGTCAGCATCTCTTATCCAGATGTAACTGAGGCTGCTGAATTCAAAATTTTCCAGCCCCAACTTTCTTTTTCTGAGGCACAGCACAGAGGATTGGAGTGTGTGCAGACCCTGAGGGGTAGGGGTGGGGGGAAGAGGTGCTGATCGAGCCCTCTCTCCTCTCCCATCTGTGTGTGTGTTTTGGGGGGGAGGGGGGTTAGTGCTGGCTTTGTGCAGTGTGAAAGAGTGTAACAGACACTTTCAGCTTAGACGCCTGCAGCCAGCAACCCTGCTGGGAATCCATAGTCCAGTCTAAATAATGTGTCCGGGTTTCAGGCAGTCTACCCCAACTGTCCGGGTGAATCCTGGACAGGTGACAACCCTACATCCCAGGAGTCCTCATGGGCACTTTTCTTCTTTCCTCTGGAGGAGGAGGGATTCTCTCAGAACACCCTCCTGCCTGCATACCTGAGCTAAGGGCCCATGGATTTCAGGAACATGAATCATTTGTCTTTACCTAAGATAGCCCAGCCAAAAATGCCAGGGGAGAGTTCTTCAAAATGGTTTCTCAACAAAATAAAGCATGGAGACATGAATGACGGGTGAGTTTGCTGTGACTAATAAAAATGAATTAAATAGCTTTTTTAGTTTATGGTACTCAAATTCAGTTAAAGTGGTAGTAAACTCTGTTCTACAAGCCTATAGTAAGGCTTACCGGTAGGTACTGTGATTATCTCCTAAGCTTGCACACTTTAGGAGATATTCAGAGTGCATGGAGCTGTTGAAGTTACAGGAACATGTGCTCTGAAGGTCCGGCATACAGTGGCAGACCTTCAGAGACCGTGCCGTAAACAGCAGCTCCCGCACGCATTCGCAGGAGTGATGTCATCGCGCTCTCGGCCACTCATGTAGTCGGAGGACGCGGACCTGGAAGGAAGACCATGGAAAGATATCAGCCCTCTCAGCAGTGACAACGCGGCACTGGAGGGCTTTGTTCTACGGTAAGTCTTTCATGATGTGCTGGTATGCGGTGCATACTAGCACATTATGACATTGCCTTGCAGGAGATTTTATTTTTCCATCCACTGTGGTTTACTACCGATTTAAGTTCCACTTTAAGGATGTATTAATTATTAAAGTGCTGACCTGCATTTGTATTTTTGATATCTTCCTAGATTTCAGCGTCATCTTAAAGCCCAACTCTAAAACACAATTTTTAAATTTAAAACAGATTGGCAATCTGGGTAATCTTACTATTCTTCCATTTGTCAAAGGGTCAAATCTATGTATATGGCTAATGTGGGCTACTTATGGTTGTTATTCAATAACCAAATTGTGTTATAACAATCAATATGCTTGTATAACCTTTAAATGTCCTAATTTTACTGAGCCAAGTGTACACATTTTTTCACAATACACCCCAGTAGACAGCAGATGGCGCTGTACGTCTACGCTTACCTCAAACTGATAATGCAGCAGCTAAGGTTCTAATAAGCATTCATATGAAATGTTGTTTTGTCAAGCAATAAAGCTTATTTTCTTCAAAGGAAAACTAATCCAATTACTGGTTAATCAAAAGAGGCAGACTGTTCGCACATGTGGTGATTATGTACTCTTACGAATAATATTTCAAGAGCAGTTTTATTTGTGGTGTGCTGATTGTTCATATTCTGTAGGTATAGTTGAAGCTGCTGTATTTGCTGTAAAGCAGCAGGCTTAATTCTACATAGGGTACAGATAAATCAATGCTACTTTTGTGCTTTTCCAAACATTTAATAAATTCATAGAAAAAAAAAAAAGAAAAAAAGGTAACATCAAACCTTTTTTTTGAAGCTCTTATAAAGTTATTTCTCAATCAGGCTGTGGTGTAATTTTAAGTAACTATTATGTTATTGGCATAACACCCACACATTCTGTATTACTTAATGGAGTACACCAAATTATTTTCAGAAGCCCCTGCTGTATAAGGAGCTAGTAATCGCATGTCTCCACAATAGAAACACTAGGAACTCGTTTATCCGGCAGTATATTTGTTTTGGTGATTATGGAAGGAAATCCACGCAGAGGGCAGGACAACATAAAACCACCAGGTAAATAGCACCTTCTAGTAATCCTCTTTCATATTTTTTCGCCCTTCTTTTCTAGTTGAACACAATGAGTATGTGCCTTTTTTAGCATATGTAATCTTTAATAATAAATTAGCCGCACTGCTCATGTAAAACATACATCATTTATTAAATACAACAATATAAAAAAATATAACACCCTAATCCCTATAAAACAAAACAAAAACAAAAAAAAACAAAACAATGTAACATAAAGGGGGTTATTTACAAGAGGCAAATCCACTTTGCACTTCAAGTGCACTTGGAAGTGCAGTCGCTGTAAATCTAATGCCGCGTACACACGACCAGACTTTTCAACATCAAAAGTCTGACGGAATGATTCCGGCAGACTATTCGATCGTGTGTGGGCTGCAGCGGACTTTTGATTTTCAAAAGTCTGACAGACTTTAGAAATGGAACATGCTTCAAATTTTTCCGAAAGAACTCCGCCGGACCCAGTTCCTACCGAGAAATCCGCTCGTGTGTGCGCTAGTCCGATGGACAAAAACCGATGCGAGGGCAGCTATTGGCTACTGGCTATGAACTTCCTTATTCTAGTCCAGTCGTACGTCATCACATTCGAATCCGTCGGACTTTGGTGTGATTGTGTGTGGCCAAGTCCGTTCATTCGGAAAGTCCGTCAGAACTCTGTCAGAACTCCGTCAGAACTCCATCGAAAGTCTGTCGGACCTAAGTTCGGTCGTGTGTACGTGGCATAAGGGGTAGATCTGAAATGAGTGGAAGCTCTGCTGATTTTATCATCCAATCATGTGCAAGCTAAAATGCTGTTTTTTTATTTTCCTTGCATGTCCCCCTCAGATCTACAGCGACTTTACTTTCAAGTGCACTTGGAGTGCAAAATGGATTTTCCTAGTAAATAACCCCCAAAGTAATGAATAATTATATATGGTATACATGAGCAGATACAGCTAATTTGGTATCATACTTACCCTGTTTCCCCTAAAATAAGACCTAGCATGAGTGTCGGTGATGGCTGCAATATAAGCCCTACCCCCCAAATAAACCCCATCCTCTTTCCCCAAAAATAAGCCCTACCCTGAGAATAAGACATAGAAGGACTTTAACTAGGGCTTATTTGGGGGGTAGGGCTTATATTGCAGCCATCGTCGACAATCACGCTAGGTCTTATTTTAGGGGAAACAGGGTAGTATTTTCCTGGCCATTACACAAACGTGGTGAGGTTCTAGTTCAAGTAATTTGGTATCATATTTAATATTTTCCTGGCCATTACATAAAAGGTGGTGAGGTTCTAGTTCGAGTTCATCTGTTAGGGTTCATGCACACTGCATCTCAAAGAAGCTCAAAGAAGATGCTCCTACGTTTTTGAGGCTCTCTTTTTCTGCCTGGAAACTCCCCTCCATGTTGGCCAATGTGTCCATGCACATTGGCCTCTTGCATTTTCGAGAGTTTACAGGCATATGAGCTTACAGGCAGGAAAAATACCCACCAAACTCGTGTTTTTGAGAGGAGCTTTCAAGCAGAAAAGAGGCCTATGCACCCAAAGATGTATGAAAAACCATGACGAAGCGCAAAACAGCTTAAAAAAGCACAAAAAACGATGGAAAATTAGCTGAGAGGAGGGTTTGTGAAAAAAAAGCTTATACTTACCAAAGCTCAAAAAAGCTAAAAAAAAAAGCAATAAAAATGTGCGAAAGAGCACAAAAAAGCTGTTAGGCAGAGAAACAAAAGCTCAAATGCCTGTAAAAGCAGCTGTTTTTTGAGCTGCAGTATATAAAAATATTGAAACTGCAATCAGCCCCTAATTCAGCATTTCAGCCATTTCATCAACAGTCTAGTACCTGTAATATTGTAGTGTGTCATGTGCATTGTAGTAATTAGCCTGCACACCGTAATGTTTACCTCCCAACTTTTTGAGATGGGAATGAGGGACACCTATCAGCAAAAGTATGCAGGCATAGGACACACCCCCTACCACGCCCCCTTAAAAGGAGAATTGTACAAAAACACAAGATTGGTTATACCCAAAAAGTGCTTTTTTACCACTAATATTCCTTTATATTGACTTTTGGAATTCACAAATGCAGCAATTTAGAAATCAGATGAAAGGTTTAGTGCTGCAAAACACTTTTTGATAAATAAAAAGTGCATTTTATATACATCTATATAGATCGGACTAAAATGAGGGACAAATGAGGAGGAAAGAGGGACAAAGGGACATTGCTCCAAATCAGGGACAGTCCCTCAAAATCGGGGACACTTGGGAGCTATGAGTAATGTGTAATGATTTGATCCAGACAGATGATATATCAGATAATGTTGCCCTGTATGACCAGAGCTGGTTTTTGGGATGCTGGCAGCTAGACTACACAGCCTCATTGGTTGTTAGAGTACAGCAGCCACCAAGGTATACCTACATAGTTACCATGGGCGTCCACAGCAGGGGGCAAGGGGGGTCAAGTGCCTCCCCCTGGAATCCCCACCATGCTGCATTTTTTTTACTGAGTCCGTTGGCGGCTGCATCCTCCGTTCTCTCCTCTGGATCACAGCGCTGGCTGCCTCTGTATTCGGCGGCCGCTCTGTAACATAGCCCCGACCCCCAGACATGCTCGTGTGATAGTAGATATTTTCCTATCCAACTTATTTTACTGTCCCCAGTTCATCTTGTGCTCCCTGCCCCCCCAGTGCTCTCCTCCACCACACTCTTCTGCCCCCCCCAGTGCTCTCCTCCACCACCACACTCTCCTGCCCCCCCCAGTGCTCTCCTCCACCACCACACTCTCCTGCCCCCCGGTGCTCTCCTCCACCACCACACTCTCCTGCCCCCCCCAGTGCTCTCCTCCACCACCACACTCTCCTGCCCCCCCTCAGTGCTCTCATCCACCACCACACTCTCCTGCCCCCCCTCAGTGCTCTCCTCCACCACCACACTCTCCTGCCCCCCCCCAGTGCTCTCCTCCACCACCACACTCTCCTGTCCCCCCCCTCAGTGCTCTCCTCCAGCACCACACTCTCCTGCCCCCCCCAGTGCTCTCCTCCACCACCACACTCTCCTGCCCCCCCAGTGCTCTCCTCCACCACCACAATCTCCTGCCCCCAGTGCTTTCCTCCACCACCACACTCTCCTGCCCCCCCAGTGCTCTCCTCCACCACCACAATCTCCTGCCCCCCCCCCAGTGCTTTCCTCCACCACCACACTCTCCTGCCCCCCCAGTGCTCTCCTCCACCACCACACTCTCCTGCCCCCCTCCTCCACCACCACACTCTCCTGCCCCCCCCGTGCTCTCCTGCACCACCACACTCTCCTGCCCCCCCCAGTGCTCTCCACCACCACACTCTCCTGCCCCCCCCACAGTTCTCTCCTCCCCTGTTCTTGCTTCCCCCTGCTCTCCCCATCCTTCTCTAGCCACCATCCCAGTGCTCTCCACTCCCCCGTTCACCCCCCAGTGCTTTCCCCCCTGTTCTCCCCCAGTTTCTCTTCCCCTGTTCTTGCTGCCCCCCCTGCTCTCCAGCTCTCCCCATCTTTCTCTAGCCACATCCCAGTGCTCTCCCCCCCTGTTCCCCCCAGTGCTCTCCACTCCGCCCAGTGCTCCCCCCGTTCCCCCCCCCACAGTGCTCTCCACTCTGTGCTCTCCCCCTGTTCTCCTCCCCAGTGCTCTCCCCTGTTCTTTCCCCCCAGTGCTCTCCACTACCTCCAGTGCTCTCCCCCCTGTTCTCCCCCCCATTCCCCCCAGTGCTCTCCCCCAGTGCTCCCCCCCCCAGTGCTCTCCCCTGTTCTTCCCCCCCAGTGCTCTCCCCCCAGTGCTCTCCCCCCTGTTCTTTCTCCCCCTGTGCTCTTCAGCTCTCCCCATCACTCTCCAGCCCCCACCCCAGTGCTCTCCAGCCCCCCATTCCCCCACCCCTGTTCTTTCTGCCCCCCTGGTGCTCTCCAGCCCCCCCAGTGCTCTCTATCCTCTGCACTCTCCACCCCTGTTCTTTTTAGCTCCCCCCAGCACTCTCCACTCCCCCTGCATTTTGCCCCCACCCATGTGCTCTCCAACCCTACCAGTGCTCTCCACCCCCCATAGTGCTCTCCAGTCCCCCGTGCTTTCCACCCCTGTTCTTTCTGGCCCCCACTGGTGCTCTCAAGCTCTGCCCCATTGCTCTCCACTCCCCCCTGCTCTTTGTACCCCCCCAGTACTCTCCAGCCCCCGTGCTCTCCACCCCTGTTTTTCTGCCCCCCAGTGCTCTTCACCACCCCACACTCTTAGACCCCCAGTGCTCTCAGCCTACCGTGCTCTCTACCCCTGTTCTTATTGCCCCCCCCAGTGCTCTCAAGTTCCCCCCAGCGCTCTCTGCTCCCCACCCCTGTGATCTCCACTCCCCCTCACTCTTTGCCCCCACCCATGTGTTCTCCAAACCCGCCAGTACTCTTTACTCCCCCTTCTCTCCAACTCCCACCCAGTGCTCTCCACTTCCCCGGGACCAGAGGACAGGCTGACTGGGGCTGGAAAATGAGGACGGCTGAAGGTGCAGGTGGCCAGGGACCACTCCATCTTACAGCAGACAGATCTTCTGGAAGGAGCACCGTCCCCATCCAAAACGAGAACAGACCCTGCCTGCTGCTGGCCGTCATGGATATCCTGCTGGCATGAAAGGTACCGTACCAAGCATCAACAACACACCTTCCCACAGACAGGGACTGCAGTCTGGGACATGGGGCACAGGAGGGCCTGCAATGATGGACACAGTGAGGCTGCATTCACGGCACACTAAAGCTGCATTTGATGGACACAGCGAGGCTGCATTTGATGGACACAGTGAGGCTGCATTTGATGGCCACAGTGAGGCTGCATTGGTGGGCACAGTGAGGCTGCATTGGTGGGCACAGTGAGGCTGCATTTGATGGGCACTGGTGAGGCTGCATTGAGCTCTTGAATCAAGTTTGCAGTCTCTGACGGAGTCTGGAGAGGAGTCAAGAGTGGGAGCACCACCAAGATGGGGGTCATGGGAGAAGTCAGACTTGTGTGGACTGTGGACAGGAGACTATAGGATAAAACCAAAGCCACCAAGCTGGAGCCGAATGACTGAGCCCTGCACAGTGCACCTGAGAGGTCAGTGAAAGCACCGCCAGGCCAGTTGGGGGGGTGGTCACTGATGTAAGGGGGGAGTGAATACGATAATGTAAGGGGCACTGATATAAAGGGTTTCCTCCTTATATTAGTAACCCACCCCCCTTACCTTCGAGTATTCTTTCTGCAGAAGGTGCCCCCCCCCACGTTCTGAGTTCCTGGGGTCCCCCTTGATGATTGATCACTTACCACCATTAACTGGTAAAATGTATGGTTTTCCCTTTCATGAACAAGAAAATAATGACGTTATGCTGTTGGGCTGGTATAATAATGCTGTGAGGCTGGTATGAAATTTTTTCCAGGGCTGGTTTTTTTAAAGCATGGGCGTCCACAAGGTTACTCAGGTGGCTGCATACCATGCCCATATAGCCTAGAGAATGTACATCTTTTTACATTGCAATACATCTGTTGTTGCCTTATTTTTATCTTTATGAAAACAGCCTATACAGTGACAGAATGAGATCAAAATATGGTCACAACAGATGTATTGCAATGTAAAAAGATGTACATTCTCTAGGCTATATGGGCATGGAACACAGCCACCAGAGTAACTTCCAATACAAAGTGAAGATGAATTATCTGTTATATAACACATATGTATTACCAGTGGAAAGATTTTCATGAGATTGTCGAAAAGGGGCGGAGCATGGGCGGCCTTAAAATGATGCCCCCCCCTGGAAAAAGTTCTGCGGACGCCCATGATAGTTACTGCATGTATTTAGTCAGGTTGAAAAAAAAATCCATCTAGTCCAACCAATAAAAAAAAAAATTATTAGAATAAATAAATAGAGAATCTCCATATACAGAATCTTATACGTACAATTGATCCAAGGAAAGGCAAGAAAGCTCTATAAAGCATGGTCCATTTTGCCCCAGAAGACAAGCAGATATCCCCTGAATCAGCTACCCCTGGTGTTACTGCCTATAAATGTTATTATCCAGTTTTATTTTGTACATTTAGAAATGCATCTAGCTCTTTTTATTAAGACAATTTACTGAGCTAGCCAGTGCTAATTCTTGAAGGATTCTATTCCACATTTTCACAGCTCTCACTGTAAAGAAACTGTTCAGAATGTGGAGGGTAATCTCTTTACCTCCAGGCATAAAGAGTGCCCCCTTCTCCTCTTTAACGATCTGAAAGTAAATAACGCTATATGGACCACTTATGTATTTATACTGTACATGTTGATCATATCCCCCTTTAATCGTCTCTTCCCAAGAGAGAATAAATTTAGTTCCTCTAATCGTTCTTCATAGCTGAGTTCCACCATGCCTCTTATCAGTTTGGTTGCCCTTCTCTGCACTTTCTCCAGTTCCGCCGATATTCTTTTTGTGAATTGTTACCCAAAACTAAACTGCATATTCCAGATGATGTCTTACTCAAATGATTTGTACAGGAGCAAAATGATATCGCTCTCTCTGGAGTCTATGGGGTTGAATTACTATAACTAGAGAGTGCAAAATCTGATGCAACTGTGCATAAAAACCAATAAGCTTCCAGGTTTTTCTTTTTTTTGTCAAAGCTTAATTTAACAAACTGAAATTGGAAGCCAGTTGGCTACTATGCACAGCTGCACCAGATTTTGCACTCTCCAGTTTTAGTAAATCAACCCTTATACCCCTTCTAATACAGGGAAGCAATTTGCTAGCTTTAGAAACTGCAGCTTGGCATTACATGCTATTATTATTATGATCTACCAGAATACCTAGATCTTTCTCAACCATTGACTCCTATAGCTGTTCTGCTCCTAGAATGTTTGATCCATACATGTTTTTAGCCCCCAAGTACATCATTTTACATTTATCAACATTGAAGCTCACTTGCAACATATTTGCCCAATTAAATAATGCAATGAGGTCCGCTTATGGATTGGAGACATCCAGTAAGGACGTTATTCCACTGGTGGCATCTACAAACACAGAAATGGTACTTTTAATTCCAAACTCAATATCATTTATAAGTAGGTTAAAAAGTAAAGGTCCCTACAATGAACCTTGGGATACACCACCAATAACCTTAGACAATTCAGAGTACGAATCATTAGGTATGAATCATTTCTAAAACTGAGCTTGTTATATTTCCTCCTTTCCGCCCCCCCCCCCCCCCATGACTTACACCATTAAGATCAACAGCAAAACCATTGATCCCACCACACATGCCAGGGTGCTGGGTGTAATCCTTGACTCTGATCTCTCCTTCAGCCCCCACATCCAATCACTGGCTAAATCTTGCCGCCTTAACCACTTAACGAAGAGCCTCTTTTTGAGATTTGTTGTTTATAAGTTAAAAACTTTGCTAGAAAATTACTTAGAACCCCCAAACATTATAAAAAAAAATTCTAACACCCTAGAGAATAAAATAGCGTTCGTTGCAATACTTACTGGCACACCATATTTGCACAGTGGTCTTACAAGCGCACTTTTTTTGGAAAAAAATCCCTTTTTTTAAATTGAAAAATAAGACAACAGTAAAGTTAGCCCTATTTTTTTATATTGTGAAAGATAATGTTACGCCAAGTAAATGGATACCCATCATGACATGTTTCAAAATTACGCCCGCTTGTGGAATGTCGACAAACTTGTAACCTTAAAAATCTCCATAGGTGACGTTTAAAAAATTCTACAGGTTGCATATTTTGAGGTACATAGGAGGTCTAAGGTTAGAATTATTGCTCTCGCTCTACTGATCATAGCAATACCTCACATGTGTGGTTTGAACACCATTTGCATATGCTGAAAAAAATTCCAAAAAAACCAAAGTCTCCCAACTCCTGTTAGGGGTACCAACTTAGTTACAAACAGATCCACGGTCAAGTAAAGTTTTAGCATAATCCACTCCATTGGAAAAGAAAAGAAGTCCCCAGCCTGGGATCGAGCAGTGGCCCAAGCGGCTCCTTAGATGTGGAGGCATCGTGCAGTCAGAGTCCCCCCATTAATACCATTAACACCCCCCTCCAATGAGATGCACTGTCCCCCACCGACCAGCATCCCGCTCACCTCATGTTCGTACAGGCATGTATAACCGGTCCATGTTAGGCTGTGCGGGTCCTTGTAAAAGCAGATCCCCTTGAGAAAATCCTGTAGCAACATGTATTTTCCCACGCAACCGGTAGGTAGCTAGGAAACAGCTGAATAACTCCGCCAGGCCACACTGAATCGCAGCCGGTCCCCAGGGGGTAAGCCAGGAGCAAGCCTGTCCAATTCCAACATGTATCAGCCAGGGAACCTTCCATCAGGTAAGTAACACAGTTGAAAATGCGAGGATGGGGCACATTAAGCCAAGCATAACTCCATCCGACCGGTAGCAACGTAGAAACAGCGCGGACACCTCCAGACCTTACCGGCGCGGGGGAAGAGATTCCAGCCAGGCAGCAGCCTCTCGCGGGTCGGTAAAGAATCTAACAGCTTCGCCATCCTGTACTCTCAGTCGGGCTGGAAACAGAACACTGTATTTAATGTTCCGTGACCGGAGTCCCGCTTTCACCTGGTCAAAAGACCTGCGCATTTTTTGTGTTTCCAACGAATAATCCGGGAACAGCATAATGGTAGCATTTTGGTATCGCAGCTCCCCCATCCGACGGGCAGTTCTCAGGGCCTCGTCTCGGTCCCGAAAATGCAGGAGCCTGAAGATCAGAGTGCGCGGTCGTGCTCCAGGAGGCCCCGGAGTGGGGGGAACACGGTGCGCCCTCTCCACCGTATAGTAAGGGGAGAACTGCGCCTCAGGTAAGAGACTGCGCAGCAGTTCCTCGACGAAAACAGTGGGGTTCTTCCCCTCAACCCCTTCTGGCAGGCCGACGACTCGAAGATTGTTCCTCCGATTTCTGTTCGCCGTGTCGTCGGCCTTGTACTCCAGAGCCCGCACCCGCGTATGGAGGGAGCGGAGGGACTCCGCGTGTTCCGATGTAATGTCCTCCGTCCGCCCAATGCGCTGCTCTGTTTCCGAGACCCGCGAGCGCAGCTTGTCGAGATCCTGATGGACGAGACCCACATCGAGTTGTACAGCCTCTATTTTATTAGTCAGCGCCGCCTGGCACGTAGCAATGGCCGCCATCACCTCACGAAAGCCGATCTCGGCGTCCTCCGCCTGGGCCTCCATCTCCGTCTGAGACGCCATATTGCACGCCCTGGCCTGGGGGACCGCGGCCTACACGTTCAATACCGGGGCTGGATCCGGGAAATGAAGCTTTTTCCCCTTTCGGCGTGTTCTGCTGGACATCCGGAGCACCGGAGTGCAGCGTTCGGCCAGAAATAGGTGTAGGAAGTTGGTAGTCAGGATAATTGAACAGCAGAGCTCTGGCAGCCACAACCTCTCAGATTGCCATCTTGGACACGCCCCCACCATTTGCATATGCAGGCGCTACTCACATATGTGTTTGTTTCTGCACGCAAGCTCAGCGGGATGGGGCGCGTTTCTAAAAAAATAAAATAAAAATTCTTATTTATTTTACCTTTTATGTTCTTTTAAAAAATATTGTGTCACTTTTATTCTTATCACAAGGAATGTAAACATCCCTTGTAATAGAAAAAAAACCACGACAGGACCTCTTAAATACATCTTCCCCTCACTCGTCTCCATACCCAGCATGTGAAAGGATCCAATCGCCTCCACCGCTGCTGAAGGCTCCAGTAAGCGACAGGTAGTCCTTGAGCGTGGCGGGAGGGGGGGGCCTCTCCCGTTGCAGATAAAAGTTATCCCGTGGGGAATACGACGTAGAGACCACTTTTATCTGAAAGCGGACCGCCGGCCAAAGAAGAGGAATCAGAGTTATGGCAGCTAGCTGCAGCCATAACAACGATATTCCTCTTCAAAGTTAGGACGTATATCAGCGTGTGATGGTCCGTAAGTGGTTAACCTCCGCAACATCTCCAGAATTCGACCCTTCCTGACTAACGACACCACAAAACAATTTATTCACTCCTTGGTCATTTCCCGCCTTGACTATTGCAACTCTCTCCTTAATGGCCTACCCTTAAGCAGGCTATCCCCCCTTCAGTCTATTATGAATGCTGCTGCTAGACTAATACATCTCACTAACTGATCCGTGACTGCTGCTCCTCTCTGCCAATCCCTTCACTGGCTTCCCCTACCCCATCGTATAAAAATCAAAATACTAACCACAACATACAAGGACATGGACAACATCGCCCCCAGCTACTTTACCAACCACATCTGCAGATATTACCCAAATCGTCCCCTCCGCTCCTCCCAGGACCTTCTGCTTTCTAGCTCCCTTGTTACCTTCTCCCATGCTCACCTTCAGGACTTCTCCAGAGCCTCTCCCATCCTCTGGAACTCCCTGCCACGGTATGTCCGATCAGCCCTGTAATCTGTCTACCTTTAGGAGATCCCTGAAAACTAATTTATTCAGGGAAGCCTATCCAACACCCACCTAACAACTGTCTCTGAGCCACCCCCATCAAATCATCCCCCACAGCTATTACCTTTTGTACCACCACCCCCTCCCTTTAGAATGTAAGCTCTATGAGCCAGGCCCTCCTGTCCCTTCTGTATTGAACTGTACTGTAATTGTGCTGTCCCCCCACTACATTGTAAAGTGCTGCGTAAACTATTGGCGCTGTATAATAATAATAATTTGGGTTGAAAGTTTCACTTGACTGTTATACCTGAATATATGTGCATTGTTACAAAGACATCTATGCAGAAACACAGATTTACACACACATGGGTCCTACAAAATCTTGCTGACTCCTTGAACTGTAACATACAGTAATACTGTCCTTTCCTTGCATTACACAGCTATGAAATACAATAAAAATAGTAAGATTGGAGGCATTTCCAAGCAGCTGCTTATATAACAGTATTTTGTATTATCTCCGTCTCTTATATCTAGATTCCACCCCCTCATTCCACCCCTTATGCAGGCTGCACTTTCTTTTCTATTGTTTTGTGTTCTTTTATTATGTATTTGTCGCAGGAAACATGTTCCATTTTTGTAGTCTATACTATCTTTTCTCAACTTTTTTAACCCTCAGGATCACTTCAAATAATGTTCAGGTTCCAGGAAACCCTTGCTAAGATTAGCTCATCATATTCATTAGGAAAATACCCTTTACATCGATGGTCTGTGGTTAGAACGTCACCATTCAACTAAAAAGACCATTGGTGTGATTCTAGTAGCTCTGCCAAATGGTTAAGGACCTTGAAATATGCAAGCACCATCAGATAGGGGGGTAGGTCTGCCACTCTTCAAGGAACCGCTACCAAACTCTTGAGAAACCCCTGGGGTTTCATTGAGCCCTGGTTAAGAATGGCTGGTCTATATTATTTTTGCTTGTACCACTTACTTTGCCAAAAAAGACTTTGAGGGGTACCTGCAAGTACTGTAGGGTGTTAAAGGTTTACACAAATAAATTGTTGCAAGTTGCAAGAATTTCTTTGCAGATAAAGTCCGCATGCAGCCTTTTTTGCCAGATGTTCAACATCTTAATAGGAGTTGACTTTGCTTCATAAATGTATAGATTATCAGAGAAGTGGATATTATTCTGGCTATACTTGGCTCAAATTTTGGCTGATTCATGCTAAGTCAAATAAAATTTGACTCAGGTTTAGGTTTCAATACAATTAAATAACTCAAACCGCAATACAACATGTATTCACATTGATTCACTGCGTCACCATTATTAGAGAACAAAGACTTCCAGACGTGTATGGCCTAAGAATGCCAGTATCTGACCTGTGTTTGGCTAGCTTTATGTAGATACCTACTCTCTATTCAGGTATTTCATGTGGCCCAATAAATGGCATATATATTCACAACAATTACAACATATAATGGAATCAACATATTCTTTTAAATCTTGTTCTGTGGCATATATTGGTAAATTCAGCAGTTAGGCTGCAGAGAAAGGCGAGAGCATAGTGGTGAATGAATTATTTGTTTTCCAGAATCCCACCAGTCCAGCAATAGCATAACATTTACCTTCAAATCCATTCACTGGAGTTGTAACATGGTATGCTATTTGCACACTGCCCCTGCCATTTACTTTGAATCAAGCCAACATTAACAGGAAATCCTAATAGGTTCTATGAATATACACTGTATACGGCCAAAACAAAGTCAACATGTTCCTGTTATAGCTTCTGTAAGAAGTACATTTTATCATAATTTAATAAAACAAGCTCTACTATTAGTTCTCATTGGAGATTTACAGTACTAGAACTGAAAGAGATTTATAGGGAATTTATGGTTTATTTTCCAAAATTAGCAGTTAGTGAACACATGTTATATTTTGTATGATTTTTATAGTCAACACATTTGTTCTATTATATATTACATCAACATATTTATTGTACAAATAACTATGAATGTTGTAAAATTAAATTAAACGGTTGTTGTAAACCCTTTTTATTCTGTGTTGCATCTCAGCGCTGCTATTATTGGTAGACAAATATGCTTGGGTTTGATTCGCCAAGGATTCGAAGAGTTACGCACCTTGTTTGAAATTCAGTAAACCTGGGGTATATCTGATTGAAGTCTATGGGAAGCAAATCTTGTTAAATTCTGACCATATTTAGAGTTATAAAAAATAAAAATAAAATTATTTTATGCTGTGTACACACGATCGGACTTTCAGGCAACAAAAATGTAGATTTTTGTTCGAAGGTTGTTGGCTCAAACTTATCTTGCATTCACACGGTCACACAAATGTTGGCCAACAATTACGAACATGGGACGTACTAAACATGTATGTTTGACAGTATATAGCCTTTTTTGTGGCTAAACAGTCATGAAAACCATTTAAAACCACAACATACACATCCCCAACTCAGGAACTTACAAAGTTCAATTTTGATAAAGTGAAGGCCATATGAGACATTAGTATATCAAAACTTTGTTGATTTTGCATTCATCAGATGGGGGGATCTCACCCCTGTAAAAGACAAATTTTGAAGATGTACACAAATTGAGACTTTAAAATGTAGATTTCCCTCATGATCCCATGCCTAAAATGTGTGTCTTTTCCCCACATCTATTTTTCTATAGCCACAAAACACACAGTGTGTCAACATGTGCTATCTGCCATCATGGGATATCAATGTATGCATTTTGTGGGTCCAACTCCTTCCTCAAAACTAAAGTAGGTGAGAGGAAGGGGTTTCACCCTCAAAACATGTCCATTGATCCCCCATGATGTGAGCTAGCACATGTTGACACACTGGGCCTTATTTCAGAAAGGACAATCCACTTTGCTCTACAAGTGCACTTTCAAGTGCAATGTGGTTTTGCTTTTTTGAAATAAGCCACAGTGTGTCAACATGTGCTAGCTCCCCTCATGAGGGAACAATGGTTGTGTTTCGGGGGGGCAACCCCTTCCTTTCACCAACTTTAGTTTCGAGGAAGGGGTTGCACCCACAAAACGCGTACAATGATATCCCATGAGGGCAGATAGAACATGTTGACACATTGTGTGCATCTTCAAAATTTGGCTTTGCGATTACTTTAAAATTAAAAAAAACCGTAAAACAAGAATGACAAAATTTAAATTTTTTGGGGGTTTTAGATTTTGTCTAAAACATCAATGATGATGGCCAGTCTTTTTTGAACATCATTGATATTTTGCTTGACCTTCTCTAAATCCCGATTGCACACCATTATCTCACTGATGAGTACTTGTGCACTTGCACTGTTGAAGTGAGTTTCTTCTTTCACAACATCCACATCACCTAAAAAAAACACACCCTGTATTATAAATATGCAGGCATACATCTATTACCTGAAGCTGTGGTCTCAGACACTGACTTGTTGTGGTCCCCATTTCGATCACTTCCTGAACCTCTGCATCCACATCATCAGGTTGTGTGCTGAGTTCCCCTTCTTCAGGAGGTGTGGGGCTCCAGGTGTCCTCACATGTCACAATTATTTTCTCCCCTATGTGAATACAAAAATGGTATACTTAGTAGACAGATATTTGAGGCTAGAACTAGTAATATAAAACATTGCTTGGAAGTGTCGTCCAATTGTCTGTTTTAGCAGACTTCCAAACTGAAGAAATTATTTTTTCCCTTACAAAAGCTGGAATACTTACCTGTTTTGTGCAAGTTTCACACATGGAGAGACCCTTAGTATCCACTGGAGCACCTGCATGGGACACCATAAAAAGATTGTTATGGTGTCCCACACTAGTGCTCCTGTCCAGATATGCAAACAGCTGCAGAATGTCCTCTCCTTACCCTGAATCAATTTGTCATTTCATTCTAGTTTCAAACACATCTAGACAACAATGTAATAAACGTCTTTTAATCAAAATACACATGAACAAATGTAGTTAACCTGCATCTGGCAAAAACTTTGTATTAGTGGTCAAACAAACAATGTTTAATATGAACGATTACTGTGCCCACGAACCTCAAACTTGGCATTTTAAACTGTACATCAGTAAAGAAAAGCACATGTACCAGCACAAAAGTACTTATAATAATATCACACAACAAATACTTACTTTTTTGCACCACTTTCTTGATCCTTCTATACTGATCCTGCTCCCTCAATATCAGGTCTGACCAGCGTTTCCTCAATTTCTCCTTGGATCTTCATACCCCAAAAGTCCTGTGCAGACTTTTCACAACTTTAGTCATGATCTTGGCCTTTCTCACATTTGGGTTTCTGTATGGTCCATGATTCCCATTATAGTCGGTCCTCTTCAAGATGTCCACCGTCTCTTCAAAGGACATATTTGAGGCATTACATCTCCTCCTGGATGTGAAACTGCCTTGCTCTGGGCTTTCCTCGCCATTGCTGCTCTCTGCAGGCACCTGCTGTGTCTCTGTCATGTGCTCTCCCTCTGCCCCGAAAGAGAAGAGGCGGGGAATAGACTAGAAAGAAGGACAGGGGCGGAGTTTGATGCATGCGCAATGTATATAAAGCATAACACGCACGCAATAGACATACGATCTGTGAGTGGAGGACGGACGGTAGTAAGCGCCGATCGTTCAAACAAAGGTACACTTGTAACTTGAGCCATCAGTGATTAGTGGCCTATCCTGCTTAGAGATTGAGGCCTATATTGGGACAAGATTAGGAGAGTTTAGCCTGACATTAGGGTTTGTCTTGTGTTGTGTCTTGCAGCTAAAATGGTGGATAAATTCACAGACCCGGACTTCCTGCCAAAATTCCTAGACATGTACAGGGAGCAACCATGTCTCTGGCAAGTCCAAAGCAGGGACTACTCAAACAAGCAAAAGAGGAAGGCAGCGCCGAATAAACTGTTAGAATCAGTGATGCCGGTGTATCCCACGGCAGACATCAGCTATCTGAATGCCAAAATTGGTAGCCGGAGGAGCACATATAATAGGGAGCACAAGAAGGTCCAGGATTCCATGAGACCTGGAGCAGCAGCAGATGATGTATATGTCCCCAGGCTGTGGTACTACGACAGACTGCGTTTTTTGTCAGACCAGACGGAACCCAGGCCATCACTATCTACACTTCCTTCAACATTTCCTTCCACATCAGCTGAGGCTCCTGAAGTCCAACATGGGTCTTCTACCCAGGAAGATGTTTTGCAAAAAACACAAGCTGTTGTAAGACCACAGCCTCGGGACATTTATGTCCTCTGCTGCTGCCCCCGATCTCTGGGAGTCCTGGACCGTATTGTGCTCCCTATTAAATGGACTCCTCAGGTTACCAATTTTGACAGTCAAATAACTGATGTCTGCCCTGGGGTACAAAGGGTACAAATTCCAACTGTTTCTCCAGCGTTGCCTTCCTCTTTATTTTGTTGTGATCCCTATTAAATTTCTAATTTTTGTTTTGACAAATATTTGGCTATGTGTTTTACTTCAAAAAGGAAAGTTTTTTTGTGAGTAGGCAGGTATATTTTAAAAATACAATGTCAAATTAACAAGGGACACCAACATAGTTAAGATAATAATGGTGTTGTGGTAACTTGACACACAAAACGACAAAAAAAATTATGGAGATCACTAGAAAAAAAAAATTATTCTGCAGATCACGAGAAAAAAAAAAAAGAATATTCTGGAGATCATGAAAAAAAAAAACTAACAAAAAAAAATATATATTATTCAGGAGATCACGAGAAATAATAAAAAATCCATTTGTCAGAACTCTGTGAATATCAGCAGCAAAGCAACTTCATTATTATAGCATTATAAAGAAGAGAATGCGCTGCATTGAGAGATTTGATAATTTTCCGCGTGATGAATGTGATATCTTCATGACTATAGTATAACTGAGGTTTACTTACTGCTGCACCAACCACCCAACTCCGATTCCTATCCCATTACCATTAAATGAGACCACACCTTTTTGGAGTCATTAGTGGCCGTAGCAGCCCCTTTATTAATCAAAACAAATAATAACATATCAAAACAAGACATCAATAGAATTATCATTTAAACTGATAAAACTGAACTCGTTGGTCTTCTGCAGGGGATTCCCCCTCCCCACCCCATTAACATAACGAGCAACATGCACTGCGGTCGTCTTAACTGTAACTAGGCCTCAAGCTGATGTGCTAGCTCAGAGACAACCAACTCTTGCCCGCAGTGCACCCATTCACCATCTTCCATATAACCATCGTTATATGGCATCCCAGCAACGGGCCTATATCTCCAATGGGTCCCGCATCAACTTCTCAGTGGGGAGGGGTTATCTTCCTTTACCTGCACCGACCAACACCCGCCAACCGCTACGACATCCAGCACCCCTGTGAAAGCAAAAGAGGTTAGCACCTAACCAACCACAGCCCTCTGGGCCAACCAGCGCCCACCAACCCTGCTTAAATAAGGGAGGGAGGGTGGGAATCTTCCTCTGCGCCGACTGACGCTGGGGCGGGATGAGAGCTCAACTCCCACACTAAAAACCCCGCCCCCTGGAACTTGCTACCAATCCTGTGCGTTGCCCAGTTAACTATTTCATGCCATCCTTTCGCCTACCCCGTGGTCCGTCTCCAGGCTGTCCTTGACTATAGTATAACTGAGGTTTACTTACTGCTGCACCAACCACCCAACTCCGATTCCTATCCCATTACCATTAAATGAGACCACACCTTTTTGGAGTCATTAGTGGCCGTAGCAGCCCCTTTATTAATCAAAAAAAATAATAACATATCAAAACAAGACATCAATAGAATTATCATTTAAACTGATAAAACTGAACTCGTTGGTCTTCTGCAGGGGATTCCCCCTCCCACCCCATTAACATAACGAGCAACATGCACTGCGGTCGTCTTAACTGTAACTAGGCCTCAAGCTGATGTGCTAGCTCAGAGACAACCAACTCTTGCCCACAGTGCACCCATTCACCATCTTTCATATAACCATCGTTATATGGCATCCCAGCAACGGGCCCATATCTCCAATGGGTCCCGCATCAACTTCTCAGTGGGGAGGGGTTATCTTCCTTTACCTGCACCGACCAACACCCGCCACAGCAAGCAAGGATAACACCTTATCCTTGGGCGCACCTCCACACCCTCAATGCTCGCTCAATCCCATCTTGTAGACCTACAGCCCATAGATCAACCCCCACATCATTAAGCTGCACTCCGTCACCTCGCAGATACCGCCATGTGTCAATCTCTAACTCCGAGTGCCGAACAGCCAACCCCCCATTCCTTACGACCGAACGACTAATCTCCTGGTTCACCTTCCTCCTGGCCTTGTCAATCCGGTCCACCGACCTGGCTAGCCGCCATGTGGTCCTGGCAATCATGTCCGACCACACAATGAGCATTCCGGGAAACGCAGCCCTAAGGCGCAAGAAATCGTACTGTATGTCCCGCGTTATGTCTGACTTCGTGCGGAGGCCAAGGTCATTGCCCCCCCACATGTAGAACCAACACATCGGGGGGCCTGTCAAAAACCTGCAAAACGCCGCACCTCGTGCACCATCCTGCTTCAGAGCATGCCCGGGAAACCAAACCACTCCAAGCATGCCTCCCGCCTTGAAATGCCCAGCTGCCCACCTTCCATCCTGGCATCACCCCTCCTAGCCCCCCAGCAGACATAAGAGTGGCCCATGATCCAGACCAACCCTGCTGGAGCACCTGAAAGAAAAGAAAAACGCAAACCAAGGAACAGTAAATGCACAGCTGGAACACAAACCCATGCCGACAACCCCGGTTGCACCCCCACTACACTCCCACCAGCTCCGGCCTAACGTACGAACGAAACCTCCTCGACTCCCACCGGCCAATCCTCTTCACCAACTCCTCATCCAACCCGCATCTGACCGCCTCCGTTGTGGCCCCGATCCTGAACGAATGGGAGGAAAACCGTTCCCCCCCCACACCCAAAGCCATCAAACATTTTCGAAAAACCCCTATAAACTGGAATCGCGACAAAAAGTCCCCATTCGCATGCATCAACAACGGGCCCGGCAACGCCGGCCGACGATCCAAGAACTTGAGCACCATGAAAACAGGACAAAGCTTACAATCCGGAATTGCGAACACCACAACTTCCTCGCCCAAGCCCGTCTGGTCCGTTTTCGATCTGCGCACCCGCATGCGCAAACTGTCACCCGTACAAGGGACATCCTCAAACAACAAACCCCCCCCCGCTCCCGTTTCACCGGGCTGACATATTCCCCGATCCGGAAAGCGCCAAAGAACGCCAGTACAAACGCAGCTCTGAACAAGATGAGTTCATAAGTCGACAAACACACCACCGCCAGCTGCTCGCAAAGCCTGCCCAACAGATCAAAAGATACCGGTATCCTGTCATCCTTCACCTGTCGACCCTTCCACCGCTTGCCGCACCCAAAAATCCTTAGTGTAATCCTGTTCCCCCCGCAGCTTGGACCAGAACGCCAAGCCGGCTAACTTTCGCCCCAGGCTAGAAATAGAAATGCCATTCTCCAAGTGTCGGGGCACAAAGTAAAGAACCAGCAACCCCTGATCCCGAACCCTCGCTTGCAACCCCAAGGCTTCCCCCTCCGCCCAAATCTTCTCATAGGCCGCCCAAGTACCCGCACTCACTGATCGCGGATCCAGTCGGATGCTCTTCCAACGCAATCTACCACCGTCCCTCCGGGCACGGAACCCTTGCCACATCCGCCGTCGGTGTCAGCTCCAGAAACCTGTCCCACTGAAAACGAGACAGCGCGTCAGCTATAACGTTTTCAACCCCCGGCAGATGCACCGCATGTATGAAGATGTTCATTTGCATACATCTCAGCACCAAATGCCGCAGTATCCTTACCACCGGCGGAGAAGATGCCGATATCCGGTTCAGAACCTGCACCACCCCCAAATTGTCAACATGAAAACGTACCTTCAGGTCCCTGAAGGACTCCCCCACAGTTCCACCGCCAGCACCACTGGAAAGAGCTCCAGGAGCACCATGTTCTTCAGCAAGCCACCCGCCCTCCAGGAATCGGGTCACGGGCCCGCACACCATTCTCCGTGGAAAAAGGCCCCAAACCCTGTCGACCCCGCCGCATCCATATAAAGTTCCAGATCGAAGTTACTCACCGGCCCCGACATCCACAAAGCTCTCCCGTTGAAACGTTCCAAGAACACATGCCAAATCCGAAGATCCTCCCGAAGCTCCCTCGACAATCTCACAAAGTGCTTCGGCGAAGACACCCCCCTGTGCCAGCTGCCAGCCTCCTACTGAAAACCCTCCCCATGGGTATTATCCTGTAGGCAAAATTAAGCTCCCCCAGCACAGACTGAAGAGTCCTGAGCTGTACTTTACGCATGCCCACCAACCCACGCATCTCCATCTGCAACGCCTCTAGCTTGTCCGCCAGCAGACGACACTCCATTGCCTCCGAAACCAGAACGATACCCCAAAAAAAAAACTGATCACCGTAGTCGGTCTTTCCGTCTCATCCGGGGCCAAAGGGACACCGAAACTCTCCGCCACCCGCTCCAGCGTTGTCAACAGCACCGCACACACCGCCGACGAAGCCGGTCCAACGCACAAGAAGTCATCCAGGTAGTGTATGACGGAACCCACTCCCGCGACGTCTCCGACCACCCATTCCACAAAGGAACTGAAACACTCAAACAAACAACGCACACGAGACAGAGCACCCCATAGGCAGACACCGATCCACATCGTACCCTTCCTGCCAACAGCAACCCAGAAGACGAAAACTGTCCGGGTGTACCGGAAGCAGCCTAAACGCTGCCTCGATATCCATTTCAGCCATCAGGGCCCCCCGTCCATAGCGCCTGACCCAGAAAACCGCCGCATCGAACGACGTGTAGGACCCGCGCTCAACCGGGGGTCAACGGCATCATGGACTGACCCCCCTTTTGGGTGCGACAGGTGATGTATCAGCCGATACTTACCTGGCTCTGTCTTGGGAACCACCCCCAGCGGAGAAACCACCAAATCGGGAAGAGGCGCAACCGAAAACGGGCCCGCTATCCGACCCAAGGCCACCTCCTTCCGCAGTTTATCTGAAACCACCTCAGGATGGAGCAACGCGGACCGCAAATTTTGCCGCCGGCGGGACCACCCCTAGCACCGCCGGGATCCGAAACCCTTCCGCGAACCCCCGCCCCACCAGCCCAGCCGCCTCCCTATCCGGAGAGCGATCCAGAAAAGGCCGCATCTATTCCAGTCTCACCGGCGTCGTCCCTCTTGCTGGAAACACCGAGAAACTGGGTGGGCTCCCCCACAACCGGAACACTCGCGTTAGTACTTGCAGCCCCCTGCGAATCTACAACTCCCCTCATTATACTGCCAACAGACTCCTACCGTCTTGCGGCCGATTGACCGGAAGCCCCTGATCCACTGGCCCCCCCCTGAAAAGCAGGTCTGATCGCCCTCCGTTGACGAAAGTCCCCCGTAGACTCTATGCGCCTCACCAATCGCGTCAAGGTAGCAAAACAGCGGCGAACAACGCTCCGGGTTCCTCTCCCCTATCACGCCGGCGAGAATTGCAAAAGCCTGCAACCAGTCCTGGAACGTCCGAGGGATAAGCCGGTAGCGCCTCTTCTCCTCATCCTCCTTGTTGTTCTCCGGCATGACCTTATCCAAATTGAACTTCTCCAACGGCAACAGCGAGAAAATCTCCACATATTCCTCTTTCCTTATCTTCTCCCTAACCCCCTGCTTCAAATGTGCCCCCAGCGGCCCTTCAAAACACACATACACCTCGCAACGGGCCGCATCAGCTAGTCTGATCACATCCTGTTTTTTGCTCGCGTCCCCCGACGTCGTCCCCCGTGGCCAGGGTCCCCCGTGGACCCTGGCAACACCGCGGACGCTGGAGCTGGAGCCACCACCTGCCCCACTTCCCGCGGCCTCAGCAGGCACCCCCGCCGTGCCTACCCCCGCCCCCCCCCAAAACCACCCCCGCTGACCCCGACCGTTCCCGAAACACCAACTGGCCCCCCACCCGCTCCTCCGGCGCGATCCACGCAGCCCCCCGCGTCATGGGGCTGGAGCCCCCCTGTTCAAATTTTCCCATAAGCTCCCGCAGGCCCGCCAAGAACCCCTTCATCCCCCCATCCGCCGTGGCGCAGTCAAGGACCCGCTGGGCCAGAGGGAGGGGAGACGGGGGAGGAACCCCCCCGCCCTGAGAGGCATCCGCGGCCCATTCCCCACCCCCACTCACATACCCCCCAACCCCCTCCCCCCCCCCAAGTACCCCCCAACCCCCTCCCCCCCCCCCAAGTACCCCAAATCAACAGCCGCCTGGACGAACTCCCACCAGCCGCTGATCGACCCTCCACCGATGACGGAACGCCGCTCGGCACCTCCTCCTCGGACGATGTCAGCTCACCCTCGGACCGGTCTGGACTCTGAGCCTCCTCTCCTTGCGGCAGCCATCCCGATGGTCCCGCCCGGACTGGCGATGAGATGCCCTTGGGCCGTCCCCTTCTCCGCCCGGCGATCGACTTGTCCGCCACCTTCCTGTGATGTTCGCCACCGACCGGCTCCATCCGCACTGCTGGGCCTGCTCCCGCCAATTGCCTGTCTTGATCCCTGCAGTCCTCTCCACCGGAAGCAGAGGAGCCAGCAGCAGCCTCAGCGTGTCTCCCGTGGTGGAGCCCCGCCCCCGCAACGACTGCGCCAGGGGCCAGGCCCAAGTCTCTTTTACACCTCATGGCAGCCTTCCGCATGCCCACCGCCGGAACGGTCGGCGGCCGTGCGATGCTGTGCCCGCTCTCCCGCTTCTGTCCCGCGGCTGCCACAGCCTTCACGGCTGGCCGTTTCGCCGGAGGTTCGTGGGGGGCGGCGCCAGCGTTCCCCGCCCGGCGTCACGCATGTGCCCTGGGGGAGTCAGGGGAGAAACGAGCCGGCGGGCGGGAACGCCGCACCCGGACCGAACCCTCCCCCGCTGGCCGAACAATGTCCCGGGTACCCCCCTGGACCGTCTCGACCTGGTCCCGCAGCCATCTCTCGCCGATGGCCGCAGCTGCGGCCCGCAGCTGGTGTAAGAGATCTCCCAGGGAGGACGACATGCTTGCACTCCAAAAGCTTAGCTCTTCTTTCTTTCTGTGCTTAATCACTTCCCATCCAGTCCAATTCCAAAATTTGCTCCTACATGAAAAAATCTATTTAGCTTTTGCTATAAAATGACTTAGAACCCCCTAACATCATATATACATATTTTTTTTTAGCAGAGGCCCTATAGAGTGGGAGTTGCAAAGATGATGTTATGCCGAGTAAATAGATACCTAACATGTCACACTTTAAAATTGCGTCTGCCCGTGGAATGGCTGCGAACTGTGGTGTTTAAAATTCTCCATAGGTGGTGCTTTAAACACCTTTACAGGTTACCACAGGAGTTCTGGTGCTAGAATTATTGCTCTCACTCTGATGTTCACGACAATACCTCATGTGTGGTGTGATCACCGTTAACATATGTGTGCGGGAGTAACTTATGCATTTGAATAAGTGCGTAAGCACAGTGGAACGGAATGCTTTAACTTATTTTTTTTATATTTCATTACTTATTTTATACAAAAATCTCCTCTAGCCTCCCATGCAGCCGATCAGACACAGATCGGTCTGATCAGCTGCTTTCCTGGTCGCTGGTGGCCAGGTAAACAAAGAGCCAAATCCAGAAGTGACATCATAACTCGTCATTCCCAGGTTCCAGGGTTACAGAGAGAGGGGAACAACATCAGTTCCTCTCTCTCTGTTCAGGGCAGCCATCGCCACATCGCTCCCGGGCACCACAATTGTACGGTAGAGCTCGGGAGAGGCGGCGGCAGCAGGGGGTGGGACCCCCTTCTGCCACCCGCATAGCCATAATATGTAGCACAGTTTAGGACACTCCCACCTCCCTGAAATGCGTTTGCCACCTCCCTCAAATGAGTTTTTGCAGGTTGGGATGTCTGGGTTAATAATTGTCTTAAAAGACTCCATACAATAACATCTCTATCCTAACCCAACCTTATTTGAAGCATTTGACCACGTCTGGCTTGCTCACAAGGATAGGGGAAGTCTTCCCCCTGTGAACCAGCCAGTAACATACTTCCCATCTTAGTGTGTCTCCACTCCACTGGAGGAGCAACAGAGGCACTATTTAAAGCCAAATTCCAGCTAACGCTTTTTAGGCAGTTTTTTTTTCTATTTGGGAAAAATGTTTTACATTATTGAATAAAAGCTGACCAATGTAAGCACCTTTGTCAGTGTTAAATGGGTTTGTCTTAACCCTCTAAATGCCACTTTTGCTGAACAGCTGGGTCTGTTAAAGGAAGTTAACCACTTCCCGACCAGCGCACAATGATTTACGTCAGCAAAATGTCACTGGTGGGCAAAAGGGTGTACAGGTACGTCCCCTTTAAGAAGCGGTGCTGCAGGCGTGCGCGCCACATTCTCCATGACCACGGGTCCCGCAGACTCGATGTCCGCCTGGTGTGCACGATCGTGTCACGGAGAGGTAAACAAAGCATTTCCCAGTTCTGCCTAGTGATAGGACAGAGATCACTGCTCTCTGTCATCGAGAGCAGTGATTGCTGTCGTGTGTTGTAGCCCCTCCCCCCAGTCAGAATCACTCCCTAGGACACACTTAACCCCTTCATCGGCAGTGTCATTTACACAGTAATCAAAGCATAATCAATGCATTTTTATAGCACTGATCGCTGTATAAATGACAATGGTCCCAAAATAGTGTCAAAAGCATCTGATCTGTCCGCCATATGTCGCAGTCCCAATAAAAATCGCAGATCGCCGCCATTACTGATAAAAATAAATTAATAATAAAAATGCCATAAAGCTATCCCCTATTTTGTAGATGCTATAAATTTTGCGCAAACCAATCAATATACACTTATTGTGATTTTTTTTAACCAAAAATATGTATATTGTCGGGGATATTTATTATAGCAAAAAGTAAAAAATTATGCGTTTTTTTCAAAATTTACACTCTGTTTTTGTTTATAGCAAAAAATAAACCGCAGAGGTGATCAAATACCACCAAAAGAAAGCTCTATTTGTGGGAAAAAAGGATGTCAATTTTGTTTGTGTACAACGTTGCACGACCACGCAATTGTCAGTTAAAGCAACGCAGTGCCGAATCGCAAAAAGTGCTCTGGTCAGGAAGGGGGTAAATCCTTCCAGGGCTGAAGTGGCTAAAAAAAACAGACTTACTGGCTGGATCACCAGGTAAAATTAAAGGCTAAAAACTCTAAATAAAGAAATTGAATGCAGCCACTAGACCTAAGAGTTGGTAAGGTGCAATATAGTAAATTTTTTGGAGTTTAAATTATGGTTTACTAACTGACCCAAATCTCTTCTTATGCAATTGTCATCTTAGGCCGCGTACACACGGGCGGATTGTCTGCCCAACTTAGTCCGCTGAACCGTGTTTCAGCGGACAATCCGCTCGTGTGTGGGCTTCAGCGGACTTTTTTAGCGGACAGTCTGACGGACTAAGTCTTTCGGAATTTCCGTAATTTTGTCCGTCCAAACTTGGTTTCAGCGGACAGTCCGCACGTGTGTAGGCAAGTTGGATGGACTAAGTATGGCGCATGCTCAGAAAGGATTTACACGCCGAAGGTTGCATTGCAGTGTATTGGACGTCGAATTTCTAGTCCCGTCGTACGTGCTGTACACGTCATCGTGCAAGCTTTCAGCGGACTGTCTGTTCATCGGCTGTGGTCAAGTCCGTTCATTTAAAAGTTGGACGGACTGTCTGTTGGATTGTCTAAAGAACTTAGTTGGGCAGACAATCCGCCCGTGTGTACGCGGCCTTACCCTTACAGCTTTCATTTCAATGTCACTATAGATGTTCCACGCTTCTTCTTTTATAGTGGGTGCTGGCTTAACTAAAATCCCTCTTATTGGCCCTTCTGAGCCTGCTGGACAGAGTTTAAAGGCCATGCAGTGCATCATGGATTAAAAAAGTTCTCTAGGAAAAAATCTATAAATACATTTTTCTGGACTGCAAAACTTGAACTTCAAACCCATGGTAGTGGCAAACGTGAACTTCATCTTCACTGCTGCTCTCCTGCAGTGTTTTTGCAACAGTTTTTTGCCTACATGCATGCACTTCAGCGATGGCTGCATGGCATTTCTCAAGATTCCTGATGATGAAAACAATAGACCATGCCTACCTAATGTGAAAAAAGCTTCTTGTAGTCTCTATTGGAAGTGCATGTGGCAGGAGCACAGTTGCGAGTCAGAGGAGACAGAGGATTGTCAACCTTGAATGGAACATGCCTGAAAAAGGAAAGTTATGGCAGGATCACCATGAACTACTTTCACAAAAGCTGTAGATTTAAAAATATAAAAAAATGACAGTAACATTTTAAAACTTATATGAGATTTTAGCGACTGGATTTACATGTACATGTAAAAAATATATGATAATGGAGCAGCTGGCAAAGACATTTCTAAGACAAGTACAAAATAATGCAATACGATAAAGTAGTCATGCATTCGCAATCAAAAGCAAGGGAGCTTGCTTGGTAGACCAACTTTAAATTAGGAAGGCAACAATGGACATTGAATTAATTATTTGCTAAATTGATGGTTATGATCATCACTTGGAAAGAGTGAATTTTAGGTCCATATCATTTTTGTATGTTCCCAATAATATCAGAGTAACTGCAGCAGGAGAAGCATTCAAAAGTAATAGGAAAAAAAAAGAAAGAAGTTGCCCAGGTAGTTATATACTTATATTGTCATAAGTATTGGGCCTTTATACGCACATAAACTGGTCATGTGCGTGGTCAAACCTTCCCATAGACACACTCCTAAACCTTGTGGACAGCCTTCCCAGAAAAGTTGAAGCTGTTATAGCTGCAAAGGGTGGGCCAACTTAATATTGAACCCTACGGACTAAGACTGGGATGCATTTAAAGTTTATGTGCGTCTAAAGGCATGTCCCAATACTTTTGACAATATAGTGTTCTTTACCCCTGTAAGAAAAAATCCACTTAGCTTAATGTCAGAATAGAATAATGTTCAAAATAAATGCCCACTTTAAATTGTTCAGAGTGTCACCTCTAGCAGGTGAGTCTAAGTGGCAACCAGTGCACCGCGTAGGGGGGTGATGTGCCAGCTTCAGGTGGCCTTGAAAAGGAGACTTGAGAGCTGGTTTGTTGATGGGGTAACTATGGCAGAATATTTCAGTTTGAACTAGCTGTAGAACAGGGATACTGAATTAAAATTCATGGCCGGCCAGTCAGTAAAATTTTCTTCTAACGGAGGTCTGAGTCGCATGCGATGAATCACATTCTTCACATCACAGCCTCCTGTACACATCAGCGCCTCCCTTTAGGGCCCGATCATCCTGACTCTTAGGGTGAAATGCAGGGTTCTACTGTGTGGGCACCTGTAAATGGGAGGTCCAGGAAGTGGAAGTGCAATGCCCATTTATTTTTGTCCTTTTTTTAATTTCAACGTATTGAAATTTCAAAATTAAATTTCATTCATTTTAATGCACAGCAGCTCATTTGTGGTGCATAGAAACAGACTGTGCATGGAGTCTTCAGGTGAGCTCCAGTCATTTTCAGAAAAATGCACACAGTATGCATTTTTTGCACCGCACTGCTCAGCTCCCAGGTGCACTGTTGCAGTGTGAACAGGGCACATAGAAAATGATTGTCTGCCATAGGTATATCTGCAATAGAAGTTAACAAACCCCAAAAACTGATCACTACTCTTTTTGTTGAAGACAGACAGCCTGTCCAAGGCTATGGAAACCTTCTTAGGATTCATAGCAATAGAATAGTTTCCTTTAGGAACTCACACTACTCTTGCTTCGTGTAAATATGAAGGTGACTTAAAACCTTCTTGACTTGTACCTCCAAGGAGGGAGAGAAAATCATTATGTTGTCCAGATATATCCATAAAAAAAATGTATGAAATCTATGAAGATGTTGTGATGATGAAGACAAGTTGATCACAAAATGGAATGTTGCAGGGAAATTTTGGAGCTCAAAACATTGGTATATTTGAAGTGCCCAAATTGATTGTGAAAAGTCTTCCACTCATCTCTCTCCTAGATTCTTACAGGTTTGTTGGCTCTTCACAATTCAAGTCTGGTAAAAACCTCAGCAGACTACAATCTCTGGAATAGCTCAGGTAGTAATGGAAATGGGTAGCGGATCTTTACATTTACATTGTTGAGAGCCCAATAGTCAATACAGGGTGGAAGAAGGTGTTTATTTTCCACAAAAAAATATGCCTGCTCTCACATGAAAAGTGGATGGATTATTAAAGCAGTTGTAAACCGCAGATGTTCAAAAAAAAAAAAAAAACCCTGCAAAGTAATGGCATAGTGTGCTAGTATGCATTGCATACTAGCACATTATGAAATACTTGCCTTGGAATGAAGCCCTCCAGCGCTGTGAAGTCACCGCTGAGAGGGCTGACATGTTTCCCCTGTCTTTTTTCCAGGTTTTCGAGCCACAATTACGTCACTCCCATGCATGCGCACGAGCCCTCGATTCCGGCACAAAGGTCTGAAGTTCTGGAAATGTATACTGGACCTTTAATCCACATGCACCAGTGATGTCACTAGCTGCATGCAGGGTGAATATCTCCTAAACGGTGCACGTTTAGGAGATATTCATTTTACCTGCAAGTAAGCCTTATTATAGGCTTACCTGTAGGTAAAAATGACCAAGTGGGGTTTACAACCGCTTTAAGTTATTTTTTACAGATTCCCATTGATATAGTCCTTGAGAGTTCAGGCTAAGGTAAACAGTAGATTTGGCTGAATTAAATTTCAGGTAAAAGTTATATAAGAGTCTACCCCTTTCTTGTTGAATACATCTAAGTAGTCATAGTAAATAAGTGGGATATTATTTCTTCCCTATATCCACACAGAGGAGGCTCCCATGGTTGACCAGACTGAACTATCAACATTAATCTATAGAAAAGGATATCTCTCTGGCAAGCTAAATGATATTTGGATTATGGACCTGTAGCCAGGGCATACTAAGGATAGCTTGGAACAAATGGTATGGTATCTAAGCAAGTGAATTGATAACCTGGGGAAATAGTTGTGTGGTGCAGAAAAGTCTCTTGTGTTACTAGTCCTAATTTTTTCACTGTTAACCAGTCAAATAAGCAGAGATTGAGCCTTGATGCAGAGGGGTAGTGTTCAGTCTCAGCTACCGCTTTATGCTATTGAGCATATCTCCTAGACCCAGTCTGCACGGAAAGTATAGCAACCTACTGAGATGGTAGAATCCACAGGCAGTGTGTAAATCATCAAAAAGACCCGCTGTACACCATAAGGCAAAAGCAAAACTAATTGGGGACCATGTGGAATCAGAGAGTGTCTAATTATTGGCTGTATCATGTAGCCAGGTACCCCAGATGATGTCATCGTGTGACAAAACGTGCGTCGGGTGGATAGGATGCGCTGACGCAGTCACGTAGGATCTGAGGGAACTTGCGCTCGCTTGCCGGCCGGCATATATGCTGTTTTTAACTATTGTGTTTGTGAGTATATCTATTTTTATCTTCTAATAAAGCTGTTTATCAGATTTACGCTATGGGAAGCCCCTCTGCTTTTTATTTTGAGAGATCCATATTTCCCAATTGAAAGCCTTCCTGGGTGTGATTCCAGTCTAATCTTGAATGGCAGTTCTACTAACTTGAGAACCTCTACAGAGACCCTGCTGTGTATTTTGTGTGAGCTATAGATGCTTGCCATCTGGTTAGCGTGCATTCTTTGTGGTGTTTGCACTTTTTGGTGACAGAAGATTGCACGATTTGTTTCAAATACTAATTGGACTATATTTGAGTTTCATTCACTTTGGATTTGGGTCATTTCATCACGATTTATTTTTAAACTTTCATACAATTCATCTGTATTTATAATTATGTACCATATATGTATTTTTATATTTATAAATTCACTGATTTAAATATTAATTTAAGTAATTTTCATAATAATTTTCACCAATTTGTTAACTTAATATTTCTTATTCATATTCACTACCTCATATAAATGCTTAATTACTTGTGAGATTTATATATCAATTGAGGTTTCCCCCTAGGGGGATAAGCACTTTCAGCGCAGCTATATTCTTTTTCTTTGGATATTATTTCTTCCCTATATCCACACAGAGGAGGCTCCCATGGTTGACCAGACTGAACTGTCAACATTAATCTACAGAAAAGGATATCTCTCTGGCAAGCTAAATGATATTTGGATTATGGACCTGTAGCCAGGGCATACTAAGGATAGTGTGGAACAAATGGTATGGTATCTAAGCTAGTAAATTGATAACCTGGGGAAATAGTTGTGTGGTGCAGAAAAGTCTCTTGTGTTACTAGTCCCAATTTTTTCACTGTTAACCAGTCAAATAAGCAGAGATTGAGCCTTGATGCAGAGGGGTAGTGTTCAGTTTCAGCTACCGCTTTATGCTATTGTGCATATCTCCTAGACCCAGTCTGCATGGAAAGTATAGCAACCTACTGAGATGGTAGAATCCACAGGCAGTGTGAAAATCATCAAAAAGACCCGCTGTACACCATAAGGCAAAGGCAAAACTAATTGGGGACCATGTGGAATCAGAGAGTGTCTAATTATTGGCTGTATCATCTAGCCAGGTACCCCAGATGACGTCATCGTGTGACAAAACGTGTGTCAGGTGGCTAGGATGTGCTGACGCAGTCACGTAGGATCTGAGGGAACTTGCACTCGCTTGCCGGCCGGCATATATGCTGTTTTTAACTATTGTGTTTGTGAGTATATCTATTTTTACCTTCTAATAAAGCTGTTTATCAGATTTACGCTATGGGAAGCCCCTCTGCTTTTTATTTTGAGAGATCCATATTTCCCAATTGAAAGCCTTCCTGGGTGTGATTCCAGTCTAATCTTGAATGGCAGTTCTACTAACTTGAGAACCTCTACAGAGACCCTGCTGTGTATTTTGTGTGAGCTATAGACGCTTGCCATCTGGTTAGCGTGCATTCTTTGTGGTGTTTGCACTTTTTGGTGACGGAAGATTGCACGATTTGTTTCAAATACTAATTGGACTATATTTGAGTTTCATTCACTTTGGATTTGGGTCATTTCATCACGATTTATTTTTAAACTTTCATACAATTCATCTGTATTTATAATTATGTACCATATATGTATTTTTATATTTATGAATTCACTGATTTAAATATTAATTTAAGTCATTTTCATAATAATTTTCACCAATTTGTTAACTTAATATTTCTTATTCATATTCACTACCTCATATAAATGCTTAATTACTTGTGAGATTTATATATCAATTGAGGTTTCCCCCTAGGGGGATAAGCACTTTCAGCGCAGCTATATTCTTTTTCTTTGGATATTCTTTCTTCCCTATATCCACACAGAGGAGGCTCCCATGGTTGACCAGACTGAACTGTCAACATTAATCTACAGAAAATTATATCTCTCTGGCAAGCTAAATGATATTTGGATTATGGACCTGTAGCCAGGGCATACTAAGGATAGTGTGGAACAAATGGTATGGTATCTAAGCTAGTGAATTGATAACCTGGGGAAATAGTTGTGTGGTGCAGAAAAGTCTCTTGTGTTACTAGTCCCAATTTTTTCACTGTTAACCAGTCAAATAAGCAGAGATTGAGCCTTGATGCAGAGGGGTAGTGTTTAGTCTCAGCTACCACTTTATGCTATTGCACATATCTCCTAGACCCAGTCTGCATGGAAAGTATAGCAACCTACTGAGATGGTAGAATCCACATTCAGTGTGTAAATCATCAAAAAGACCCGCTGGGGACCATGTGAAATCAAGGAGTGTCTAATTATTGGCTGTATCATGTAGCAGGCGGGGGAGAAACAATGGACTCTACTAAGACATAAAACATGGTAATAAGCAACAATAAAACAGGCTTCAGGAGGCAGCACAGCTATATTATCTGGGCAACATCAGCATCCAAAAACATACCCACAGACCCCAGAATCAAAGACGGTACAGTACTTCATGTTTTTGGGGGTCTAGCATGGACAAACGAAGGGGGATGTGAGCTTACAAAGTCATCAGAGTATGAACAGTGGAAGGAAGTATTTCCCTTACTGGGTGGCTTTAATGGGCAGTTAAGTAGGAGGGGGCTTGGAACCCCCCAGTGGAGGAAGAGACAGAGCTTAGGCTGCTGGTGATGATATTGTCCTTTATAAGGTAGGATAGGTTGAGCTAAATCCAACTGTATTGGCTTAGATGAATCCAGGATTGCTGGTAAAAGAGAAGGTACTGGAGCTGAAGCTGTAGAGGGAGAGGGTCCATTGAAGCCCAGGTGAAATGGAAGGCTCCCATCTTCTCCAGCTTACACTATCTAAGACCTACAGTATATCTGAATAGCTAGCTTGATTATCTAATTAAGTGTCAGGAATCCTGACCTGAGATAATTCACCTTTTGTTCAGAGAGTCCAATGCAGAACTGATGCTTGAGAGCAGCATCATTCCTGTGTGTCATTGTTCTATCTGTGGAAATCAGATATATTTCCAGCTGGTCTCCAGCCATGATAAAGATAGCAAAGAGCTGACTCAGCAGTAGCTGCATGACAGAGTTCATCATAAAGTTCAGCTGATACTTTGAAGAAAAGAGAAGAGCTGGCCAGAGACTCAGTACCTTGTTCCATGGGCCAAAAGCCCAGGCTTAGTTCCCCTTGAAAAAGGGAGATTATGCTGCAAGGAAAAATAGAGTAAGTAGGAACTACGTAAAACATTGAACTTATTGTAGTGTCCAGAGAAACAGTCTGAAAGTGGCACCTTGGGATCTGGTGTAACAATTGGTTGAATGAACAATTGGGCTGGTCAAGGACTGAATGCAGTCTCAAGCTGGAAGTAACCTTATTATATTCTTGTACTGAGATGCTTAATTCAGAGATCTGTTTGCGTACCTCATTGAGCGGTGAACTGTTCCCAGTAGTCTGCATCTTGGATCTGACTTGCTGTTGCAAACTTTACCTTGACAGATGACATGAGTTTACCTGAGGCACAGAGTCCAAGTGGCATTTTTGACTTCTTAAGAGCACACCACAAGGGATGATGAGCTAGTGACCCTAATAGCCAACAAGCTAGTATGCTTTACTAGGAGAAGACAGAAAGGCAGCAGTATGACTTATCAGTGTCCAGGACTCCAGGTGGAGGTTGAGGCAGGTGGCAGGCAAGAATAGTCAATGTTCACATAGTAGTTGAGGCAAATGTTAGGCATGAATTTTTAATGTCCAGGCAGAGGTCGAGGCTGGTAAAAGGCAAAATTAGTCAAGAATGAGTAGAGTTTGCAAAAGGGACAGATGGCACAAGCAGAGTCAGGAGATCTATTGTCACTAATGGAATGGCAGGAATCGGCAATTCCACAACAAGGCAACTAACCAGGAGTAACAGCACTGACTGCTATGAGGGAAGTAGTTTAAATACCCTCCAACATCTGTATGCATGCCCAAACACAAGAAACATATGCACATGTTCTCAATGCACTATGAGTTCTCAAGGCATTTATGCATGAACCTGACCATAGCCAAAACGCCATAACCTGGCACGTGCGCACCAATAGGTGGATCAAGCCCCTGGAGGTATAGAAATGATCCCATTCACCCATCCAAATAAGAATGTTTGAATGTAGAATAAGGGTGTTTGCAATATCTACAAAATATAAGAATCTAGGAACCTGAAATGATCTGGACTATCCTTATAATGTATATAGCAGACCTGATAAGGAGTTTTTTTAGACTCTAAAGCAAACATGTTACTTTAACCCAGATTTCTGAATTTTGATTTTAAAACTTGACTTTCAAAAGAGAGTTGTTTTTTTGTCACTAGCAATAGAGATGTAGCTAAAAAAATATATTTTCCTGCTGGTTTAAAATCTCACCAAGGGTTTGTAGTGGGCAAAGTGGTGTAGTGGGTAGCACTCTTGCCTAGCAGTAAAAAGGGTTGCTGGTTTGAATCCCAACCAAGACACTACCTGCCTGGAGTTTGCATGTTCTCCCTGAGCCTGTGTGCGTTTCCTCTGGGTACTCCAGTTTCCTCCAACACTCCAAAGGCACGCTGGTAGGTTAATTGTTTTCTGTCCAAAATTGGCCCTAATATACTAATGTGAGTTGGGGACTTTGGATTGTGGAGGGATCAATGTATGTGTGGAGTGCTGCATTATATGGGTACCTTAAATTAAAAAAATAATATAATAGATGAGCATCTTAATGAGACACAATGTATAAGGACAGGGTTAGGGACAATTGTGGACATGCACCCTCACTAAGGATGGACTGGTGTCTTTATTCAACCTTACCAACTATGTTTATTAAAGGAGAGATTGCTATTAGTTTTATAAAGATTGTGTTAAATTGCTTTAAGCGATTATAAATTATCTAGAGATGCTACACCTATGGACAATGTCACCACATATAAATAATGGTGTCCAGCCATAATGTTTTAAAACATGGTTTCATACAATAGCTATTACAATAGCCCCTTTCTAAACAGGCCTAGGTATACATTTTCAGTCACCAAAAACAGTGGAGGCCCACTAATAGTGGCATATGTAGACTTTCTTTGTACAGTCTGGCTACACCTTGACAATAGACTGGCTGAAAGCTGACACTTAAGAAATAGAATAGAATTGTCTTTCCTCATTAGTCCTTTAGGAATGATGAATGGGTAATCATCTAGTGTGGTCAGAAGATGTAGATGTCATTATGATCACATACAGTACTCCACGATGTGACAGCAATAAGTTTCATTAGCCAAACTCTGCAGAGTCGCTCTGTCTCCTGCATATAAATAGGTAAGACATTCTATTTTTCCTTTTCTTTTTTCAAAAAAAACGAAAGTGGTGATGCATTGAAATGTGCTATCATTCTCTTCTGTTCCTCAACTACCGATGATATACAGTCCGTGTGGGTGCTATTTTACAATGCAAAACTGCAGCTCCCCAAAAGAGGCATAATAAAGTGCAGAAAGGCTCGTAAATCAAGGGGAAAAGCAGAGAATAAATTACAAAATACAGACAGATGGAAAACAGAAACAAGTTGAGATGGAAAATGTGGCAAGTTCTGCTAATGGACAAAAATGACCATCTAAACTCTTGTGCAAGGCTCTCTGCTTTTATCTGACACTAGTAAATAACATTCACTTGGAAAACAAGAATGGAACACAAGATTTGATTTTCTGCCATCATTCTGCTTTCCAGTTTGATGATTTTGATACATTTTAGAGATTCTAGGTTTTCCAGCATAGTAATGACAATTTACCTCTGCTTGAGGTGGATTCTAGCAGGTCATATTTTTAAAATAAAAGCAATGGCAGGAGTCGAGGCTGTTTTATGGAACGTGGAGACCTAGGGCAATAAGAAAACAGGTACCAGCAAACTTATGAATCTATATACGGTAACATTTGAATTGCAAAATAAGCATGTATCAAATTTCTGTAGACAGAAGCTAAATGCACAATCACTATGCAGCATTACTAAGCAGAAGGCAAAATTCCCAACACTACAGCACATCCTTATACTGATCCTCTCTATTCACCATTTTGTTGTTTCTCAGTGCTTCTGATCTCCTGAAAGGTCATAGCAATATGCTGGGCCCTCACGGGATAGCTCAAAGGGGTCTGCAGATCTCTTCTCCCTGTTCTTTATTTACAAGTTGCTATTGGTTGCAGCGGAGGTATCCCTGGGCAGCAACAGCCATAGGATTGGTTGGCCGTAGCAAGCAGTGGATTGGACACAATTGGCGGGTTTAAAGCCCACGCGGAGGGAGCAGATACAAGGGAGCTGAGGGCTGTTATTTACTGACCATTTGGACCGGACCACGACTACAGTGGCCTGCAGGATGAAGCACCGTTCTCCAGGCGGGAAAGCCTCCTATGTCGCCTACTAGAAAAAGCCGAAGGTCAAGGGGGTGAAGAGTGGCTGCTACGTTGTCTGGAGGAGGGCTCAGCTCCACCTTTTGGGGCGGCCATCACACCCCCTAATGTAGAGGAGGAGACAGCCGGTGTCAGGAGTGGGAAATACCAACAGCCGGGTAGGAAGAAGAAACGGCAACAGACAAATGCTTCTTCACAGTCGAGAGGTGGGGAGGGAGCTGGCAGTTCTGGACAAAAGAGTGCACCTCGGATGAGGCAGAGCAGCGCTACTCCAATTGCCCCTGTGGCGGCCAGCAGTGGGCACTCAGCTTCTAATCCTGGTGGTGTGACCTGTTTTGCTACTAATGTCTCTGAATTGTTCATGTTGGTTGCATCTTTGTGTAATGTATTACAGCAGTTTAACTACTTCAATACAGGGCACGTACACCCTCTTCCTGCCCAAGCCAATTTTCAGCTTTCAGCACTGTCGCTGTTTTAAATGACAATTGTGCGGGCATGCAACACTGTACCCAAACAGAAATTTTATAATTTTGTTCCACACAAATAGAGCTTTCTTTTGGTGGTATTTGATCACCTCTGCATTTTTTATTTTTTGCTAAACAACTAAAAAAATACCTTAAAAAAAATAAAAAAAATAAAAAGCTTTTCTTTTGTTTCTGTTATAAAATTTTGTAAATAAATATGTTTTCTCCTTCGCTGATGGGCACTGATAAGGCAGCACTGATAAGGCGGCATTGATGAGGTGGCACCAATGTGGTGGCACTGATGGGCACTGAAGATTGGCACTCCTATGCAGCACTGATGGGCATTGATAGGCAGCACTGATGGGCACTCATGGGTGGCACTGATGGGCACTGATGGGTACTGAAAGGCAACACTGATGGGAACTTATGGGGGGCACTGATAGGCCGCACTGGTGGGCACTGTTATGCGGCACTGCTGGGCACTGATATGCTGCACTGATAGAGGGCATTGATAGGCATCACTGATGGCACTGCCACTGGCAGGCATTGGGGATGGGCACTGATTGCCAGCTGCCTGGGCACTGATTGGCATTTCGCTGGTGGTCTAGGGTGGCATACCTGATGGCCCAGTGTGGTAGCATCCCCGGTGATCCAATCAGCACAGACCCCCCCTGTCAGGAGAGCAGCCAGACGTGAGTGAGGAAAAGCTGATCAATGGCTCTTCCTGTTTACATTGTGATCAGTTGTGATTGGACACGGCTGATCACATGGTAAAGAGCCTCCGCCAGAAGCTCTTTACCGAGATTGATGTAGCGGTGTGTCAGACTAACACACTGCACCACTAATCACCGCGATGCATGCCCCTCCCCCCGGGCGCACCAGAGCGGTCCTTCGGGTAGGCCGTCATATGACGTCCACCCAGAACGAGAGCCGCGCCGCCCAGCCATCATTTGACGGCCAGCGGGTGGAAATCGGTTAAAGGGGTACAGTCATTCGGTACTAGTACTAATGAGTTTGAAGGAGCACAGGACACTGGTGCATTGAGCATTGCTAATAGTGACACTGATGTTACAGGGGCAAATTTTTATTCTGCTGATTATATGGCAGATATTGGTGCTGTGTGCAAGGTTTAAATGAGTCTATAATGAAGGAAGAAATTGTGGATAAGGGAGTTTTACTCCACTCTAGAGTACCCCTTAATGTTCCAATGTCAGGGAACCCTTCCTTGCCTTTGAGGCCCTCTGCCGCTATCAGTGGCGGTTGGTGCTCAAATTTTTTGGGGGGGCAAACAAACTGAAAAATACTGAAACCCCCCCATCAAATGCAGCCATTGTGCCCATCAAACAGAGCCACTTGTGCCCATCATATGCAGCCACATGTGTCCATAAAATGCAGCCACTTGTGCCCATCAAACACAGCCACTTGTGCCCATCAAATGCAGCCACCTGTACCCATCAAATGCAGCCACCTGAGCCCATTAAATGCAGCCACCTGAGCCCAGAAAATGCAGCCACTTATGCCCATCAAATGCAGCCACTTTCCCATCAAATACAGCCACTTGTGCCCATCAAATGCAGCCACTTGTGCCCATTAAATGCAGACATTGCCCCTCACCCCACCGCGTGCGGATTGTGGCTCTGGCCCCCCCCCACGGATCGCGGCTCTGGCACCCGAGGGGGGGATGAAGCTGAGGGGACTTACCTCTCAATAGGGTGGCCTGGCGCTTTGGCCAATCAGGAAGAAGGTCTGACATCCTGCCTCCTGATTGGCGGGGAGGAAGGTTAGTGTGAAAATAGCGATAATTTATTCGCTATCATCACACAATTGGGTGGGATCAGGGCGCACTCTCTGAGCCCACCCTATTTTGAAGCATATTAGAGCCCTAGGCTCTAATCAGGTGCTTCAAAATGTACCACCCCTCCATAGGAATCCATGCATCCGGTGTCCTGAAAGGGGTCGGGCACATGGATGGGGGGTGGCGCCCATGCACCCACAGTGCACTGGCCGCCACTGGCTGCTATAATTAGCGAATCCTCTTTTAAAGAGGCCATGCCATGTGAAATCTCTGCATTTCCAGGCCTTCCAGCCCTAGGCATTAATGTCTCATTTTTCTGCCTTTGTGGATTAGTACTCTTCCCATCTCCAACTCCCCGGGAACATGTGACCCCAGTGTATATGTATGGGCCCCGCCCCTGACCAAGCAAATTAATGATTGGACAAGGGCCCATACACATTGCCTGTCTTTCAGAGCCTGACCCGCCTCCTTTCCAGATACTTCTCTGGAGAAGAAAAGGGAGTGTTTTCCAGGGTGATGAACAGGTGGTCACACCCCCCTCTAACCTATAACTCCACCCTAACCCAAACAAACCTCCAGGCCCGTATAAAATACAGTAAGGCACTGGCAATTTAACCTAACTTCTAAACTAATAGCACCCACCTAAAGTAGAGGGCGCTACATTTGGATGACTTTTTATTTGTTGGCCCTGCAGGCTCCCCTGCTTGTCTCAAATCCTTAAAACATTTTTTTAGCATATGTGAATACTTTGGGAGTCTGCTTGCAAAAGAAAAAAAGATGGTTTTCTCTTCCACCACTATCAAATTTTTGGGGATTACAATTGACTCCTCATTAATGGAGTTCAGATTGACCTTAGACAAATTGCAAAAGATAGATCAATGATCTAAGTCTTTCTGCTGAAAAGAAAGGTGCTACTGAAGGAAGCCCAATCTATATTGGGTCTATTTGCTTTCGCAGCCAGGGTCATTCCGATGGATAGGCTATTTTCCCAGAGGTTTGCTTTGGCAAATAGGGGTCTTAAGAGTCCATATTCTCACGTTTGTATCTCCAAGAGCATTAAGGAAGACCTGAAATTTTGGGATGCCTTTTTATGTAATTTTAATGGTTCAACCATATGGCAACAGGAATTCATTAATAACTATCATTTTAATTTCTTCACAGATGCTGCTGGCCACTCGATACGTTATCTTCAAAATCCTAGCCAGTTATTAAACTGCTGCTCTTTCTAGTATTGCATTAAATGCGTTTTAATATTTGTTTGAAAGCAACACACATAGCCGGGATATATACTAACATAGCTGATGCTTTATCTCGTTTGTAGTTCAAGAAGTTTCGGGACTTGGCTCCATCGGTGGATCAGTGCTGCACCCCTTCCCAGATTTCCTCTGGGGCTTAATTTGGAGCTGATACTTTCTAACCTCAGGAACTCCGTATCAGGGAGGACTTGGCTAGACTATTGTCTTTCCTGATCAAGGTGGTGTTCATTTTGTCATGAGTTGAGCTTGGATGCCTTAGATTTGAGGGTATAGCCAGGCAGGATCAGCCAGGTATTACAGGTGTTACAGGGTGGCAAATTACAAAGCAAACACAGTGTAATGTATAAAATGCTTTAAAGGATCAGGATCCATGTTTTTTTTTGGGGGTTAACAAACGCTTTAATCGTAGAGGTACCCTTAACCATTACTAAAACAGTAGGCTTGATTACTGAAGCCACTGGCATGACCAATAGCATTTTAGTTGGAAATATGGTATATATATATATATATATATATATATATATATATATATATATATATATATATATATATTGAACTGCGCACCCTGTTGTAATTATAACTGGGCTATGGCTTCAGGGTTAGGACATTAGTTGTGGGAGTGAGACTCTAAAAATACTTGGTTAAGAGCCTGGAATGGGCAACCTCTGATCAAAGGGTTTAGGAGGCACTGTAAATGCTTCTTTTTTAAAACTCCCATACCTACCAAGAGTTAACAGAATACCGGTACATGTATTTAGTCACATCATCCTTTCGCACACAAATTATAAATTCCTTGATCTGCAAAGTATGAACATGGATGAATTCCAGCAAACATTCTTTAGAGTAATTACAAAACAATTCTCAACAATATGCTTCCCTCTATATTACCAAACTTAAGTACTCCACCTGACCAAATTCTTTGTTAACCCCAGAGTGCAGAAGCATAGAAATAGATAAACAGGCCAACACAGGCAGTGACTCAAAGGTTTGTACTGTTTGCCATTGCCATTATTTTGGTTGTTTCACCCTTTTGTTTGCAAGTGGTAACCATAGTGGTAGCATATTATGATGAACATAGATCCCAGAATTGTTGCAATAGATGTACCAGGGCCGTCTTTAATATTGATTGGACCCTTGGCAAAAATTTTCTTAGGGCCCCCCTCCCCCCATGCAATTTCACTCTCCACCTTCTCTAAGACATACAATAAATAGCAGCTAGACTTAAAATCAGTTTACTGTATCAGATCAGGCAGCAATTGCGATTGGTTCCCAGAGGTTACAGCATATAATTACTGCTTACTGACTGGTTACTAGAGGTTACAGCACTCCTTAAGGCTCACTGATTAGTTACAGCACATTTCTGTTTGTTGATTGGCTGCTATTTACATATGAATACCAGTATTTACATGTAAACACAGGTCTGCAGGTGAGTCATCTGTACACAACAATAGGGCAGAGCTGGGCAGCATTAGTAGCAGCACAGGACTAAAACTTCAAGGGACAATGGAATGTAAACTGGGATAGGTGGCAAGTATGAGGCAGCTGCTTTGGGCCCCACAACAATGACAGGGCCCAGGGCAGCTGCCCCTTTTGCCCTGCCTTAAAGACGGCCCTGAGATGTACAGTATATTGATGGTAGTAGGTTAAGAAAAAAACACCAAACAGTGCAGCAATCAAGTGAAGGAGTAGGGAAGAGCTACCGCACATTCAGTGACCAACTGGTGGCTGGTGTATAAGACAACCCCGCTTCATACCCTGCATATAAGACGACCCCCGCTTTTAGAGTGGTTTTTTTATGTGTAAAAGGTCGTCTTATAAGTGGGAAAATATGGTATATTGCCTGGATCCGACAATACATTACATCTGCGAGCTGTTTTGAATGACAGTTTTTCCTTTAGAAATGTAATTTTGCTGTGACACTTTCACAGGCATACTAAGGACACCCCCCAGGCACGATGTTTAAAGGAATATTTAAATTTTTTTTTGCACTTTAGGCAACCTGAACCTATCCCGGCGAGTGATGTATTGTATTCTATTAATGAATACAGAGCCTGCTCAGATTGGAGTAACAACCTCTGCCAATCCAAGCAGGCTACAAACAGTGAGTCAGAGAGGCTCGGGCTGATGATGTTACAGCCTCTGCCAATCTGAGCAGGCTTTGTATTCATTAATAGAATATTATAATACATCGCTCGCCATGATTGGTTGAGCAGTGTATACTGTATTCTACAGTGTACCTGGCGATACTGTACAGGCAGTATTACTGCACATCTAGCTCCAGATCTCCCCTTCATATAGTTAAGATTTCTGGTGCTTTGGAGGAGTAGAATTAACTGCCCATTGTTGCTGGCTATTGTTGCTGGCCATTATTGCTGCCTATCAATTGTGGGATCTCTGGGATTTGTAGTTCACCAGTTTCCTTTTTGATTTCATAACAGTGATAATACAGTGGTAATACCTGACAGGTTACAATACCTGACAGATTTCAGATTAGTGTGAAATGGCTGATAGACAGGACCCCGTCATGGCTCCAGCAAGAAGAAGGAAACATGAAGCCAGTTTCAAGCTCAAAGTTGTACACTTTGCCAAGGAACATAATAACAATATGGAGTAACAGAAAAGATGGTCCAAGATTGGAAAGCAAAGGAAAATGCATTAAAGAGTATGTCAAGAGGTAATTGTGCATTAAGAAGAGGCACTCCACATTGGTCAGAACTCAAAAAGCATGTAGCAGACATGATGCATGAGCATTGTCAATCTAACCCAGATCACAGCAAAGGATTTCAGGCCACTATATCCTGGTGTAGTAGGTTATTGGAAAGGCATGATCTGGTACTGAGGCAAAAGACTAAAATTTGCACAAAAATTACCTGCAAATCTTGACGGCAAAGTAATTAATTTCCATCGATATGTAATATAACAGCATAAGAAACATGGCTATGCGTTAAGACAGATGAGAAATATGGATGAAACGCCTATGAATTTCGATATGGCTGGAAATTGAATTGAATATTGAAAACAGTCAATTCAAAAGGTGCAAAAACTGTGTTGATTAAAATAACATGACATGAGAAGTTCTGTTTTACAGTGGTACTAGCATGTACAGCTGATGACGCCAAACTAAGACCCTTGATTTTTTTCAAAATAAAAACAATGCCGGAAATCAAGTTCCCTGTTGGAGTTTTTGTACATGTGAATGGAAAAGGCTGGATGGATGAAGAAGGGGTAAAGCTATGGCTTTAAAATATATGGAGTAGGCGACCAGGTAGACTTTGCCGGGAATGTAGCCTACTGGTGTGGGATATGTTCAGGGCTCATTTAACTCCCAGCACAAAGGAAAGGCTGATAAGAATAAACACAGATTCAGTGGTTATTCCTGCAGGATTGACATTGTTGGTACAGCCACTGGATGTGTGCCTAAACAAGCCATTTAAAGATTGCATTCGGGAACAGTGGAATGAGTGGATGGTTAGAGGTACAAAGTCATTCACAAAAGGAGGAAACATGCATGTTTCGCAGTTGGATGTTTTGTGCAACTTTGTCATAAAAGCCTGGTTTGATATTGATGCAGAAAAGGTAATCAAGTCTTTCAAGAAGTGTGGCATATCAAATTCATTGGATGGTATGGAGGACGAGTACTTGTGGCAAGATGAAGGGGGAGTCAAAGCTGAAGCCACACCATCTGATTCGGAATTAGATCCATATGATGACTGTCTTACAAATGTAGCACAAGATGTCATTGATGAACTTATGATGTCAGAGCATGAACATGATTTGGAAGGATTTTAAGTACCAGTAAGTCAACCATTTTAATTAAAATTACCGTATTTAATCAAATCTGACGTTAAGTCTGATTTTTTTTCATGTTTCTGATGTTTTTTTTAAATTATGTTGCCTCAGAAGGGGGGGGGGGGGTAGTCTTATACTCCCGGTAAGTATAGCCCAAAACCTTTTACCCTTTTTATGGGAAAAATAGGAGATCGTCTTATACACCCAGTCGCCTTATACACCAGCAAATGCAGTAGATAAAAATACCAAAAATACCTCAAAAAAATGTGGGTCACCCCCAAAATCCATACCAGGCCCTTCAGGTCATGGATTGTGGTGGTGGTGGTGGTGCCATAACACTGTAAACCCTCACAGATACTCTTGTTGGGCACAGGAACGGGCCCTGCTGTGAAATATTAGATTACAAATTGTAATTTCATGCCCCTGTTAAACAGGGGCAGAAAAATTGGGCCTTGGGTGGCGGTGGTGGTGCCACAACACTGTAACCCCCTCACAGATACTCTTGTTGGACACAGGAACAGGCCCTGTGTTGAAATATTAGATCAAAAATTGTGATTACCTGCCCCTGTTAAACAGAAATTGGGCCTTGGGTGGTGGTGGTGCCCTAAACCACAAATATTGTTGGAAGCATAGCATCATCAAGATTGAGGAGGAATAGGATAGTTAGCATAGGCAGTCTTCAAGGGATCCCACATCCATAGCAAATCCAATCAGTTACATAGGCATCAGGTGCTTGAAAGCTGTTGATCCAAGACTGATTCATTTTTATGAATATGAGACCCTCAATGGAGTCTGTGGACAGGCCCCTCTTTGATCCATTACAAACCCTCCAGCAGCACTGAATGTGCGTTCAGAAAGCATGCTGGATGCAGGACAGGCCAGTAGCTCAATTGAGCAAGTTCTGGCCAGTGGTCCATCCTCAAGACTCAGTAACCCAGTGGATGGTCTGTTGGAAAGGTCTCCAAGTTTGCTCTTGCCCCTAGATATTTCTGCACCATGTAATGCAGACACTGGCGATGGTTGCTTGAAATGATCAGACCTTGGCGCTGAGGACTGAAAAATTGTTTAAAGGCATCGGTCAGCTGGTCACCTTCTCCACCACGCTTCCTCTGACTGAACGAAGCCTAGGCAACATGTTGTCCAGCACCAGGAAATTGTAACCTCCCAGCAGTGGCGGAATTACCAGAGTTGCAACAGTCACACATGCGTCTGGGCCCTGGCATTCCACCACTGTGGGGGGGCCCCCCAAGACCACGCACCTCCCCCTTAACCTCTGGTTGACATCTAACTATACAGGGGAGGGGGTAATTGGCAGCTATGTGATATCCACGGGATGTCCCTCCAGCGAGCACAGTTCACTTCCTGAGTGTCAGTGTATACAATGTAGAAGGGAAGGGCCTCTGACCCAAGCAGGCACCAGATTCAGTGCACAAGATTGTTGCTCTGCTTGTACACTCTTGCCAATACATGCTCGGGTCAGACACCCCTCCCCTCTCAATTGTATACGCTGACACTCGGGAAGTGAACTGTGCTTGCTGAAGTGACAGCCCGCAGATATCACAAGGAAGCATGCTGCTTTTATCATTCGGACTTCTCATGTAAGGTAAGCCTGACACTGGCCCACCACCTATCACACTGGCCCACCACCTGTCACACTGGCCTCCCACCTGTCACGCTGGCTCCCCACCTGTCCCCTATGACACTGGTCCCCCACCTGTCACACTGGCCCCCCCACCTATCACCTGTCACACTGCCCCCACCTGCCACATAGCCTGTCTTTTATCACACTACCCACGTCATACTATTTCCCCATCACACTGCCCCCCACCTGTCATACTGCTCCACCTGTTAAACCATCCCCTGTCACACTGCCCCCTTGGCACAATACCCTCCTGTCATACTGCCACCCTCCTTTAACACTGCCCCTCCATCATTCTGCCCTCTTGTCACACTGCCCCCTTCTGTAACACTGCCCCTATCGTACTGCCTCTTCTTGTCACAGTGCACCCTCTTCTCACACTCACCCCTCCGGTCACACTTTCCAGATACCCTTCTTTGGTCACACTGCCCCCCTCCTGTCAGAATACCGTACCCTGTCATACCTCATCTTTTCACAATACCCCCCCATCATACTATGGGTCAGGAGCCCTTCATGGTTTCTTGCACTGGGGCCCTAAAGGTTATAGTTATGCCTCTGCCTCTGCCTCCCAGGGTCTGGAAATGCACTGCACAAAGCTTTCTTCAAGGCCTCCTGAAGACGTTTCATCCTCTGCTTCCTCTGCGAAGGAAGGATGAGTTCTACAACCTTACCATTGTAACATCAAGAAGGGTTGTCAGCCAGTAATGATCCCTCTCTCTGATACCACAAATCCTAGGGTTCTTTCACAGGCTTTGCAGAATCAGGGAGGGCATGCAATTGTAAGTTTGCTGAGGCATTAGATTCTGAGTCCTCTGGGTCACTAAGGATCAAATGATCCATAACTACCTCCTCCCAGCCACGTACAACTCCTTGGGTTTCTGGGGATTGAAAACCATCCCTTGAAGACTGCTGTTGAGTGTTATCCTCTACATCCATGCTGACACAATCCTCCTCCTCTTCTTCCTGTGTCTTTGGCGGGCCCTAAGGAATGCTATCTGGATAAAGGGGGCCTCGAGAGGAAAGGAAGTCCTCCTCTTCCTCCCGCTGTTCTGCCTCAAGTTCCATGAAGCATGTGCTTCAGCAGGAAGACTAGAGGGGCAGTGTCACTGATGCATGCATTGTCGCTACTCACCATCCTTGTGGCCTCCTCAAATGGTGACAGGACAGTGCATGCATACTTGATCAGTAGCCACTGGTGTGGCGAAAAGAAGCCAAGCTCCTCTGACCCTGTCCTGGTGCCATACGAACAGGTACTCATTGATGGCCCTCTGCTGTGTGTGCAACCGCTGCAGCATTGCCGACGTTGAGTTCCACCTGGTGGGCATGTCACAAATGAGGCGGTTGGTGGGCAGGTTCTGGTTGATTGGCTTCTAACTGCCTCTAGTTCATTATTTTCTTCCATGAGGAGTCATTCCCATCTAGGGCAGCGGCCTGACACTGGAGGGAAGAGATATGCGTGGCACCACCCTGAGAAGGATTATTACCAATTTTTTAATTTCATTCTGGAAGTTTCTTTGGGATGAATATGTTAGAACATTGAGTTATAGACTCTGGATCTTCTGGCCCATTGCCATTGGAGTTCCTTTCTCCCCCATTGTGGTGCACCAAATATGTCCAAATTAGCATTGTCCTCTAGACAACTGAGCCAATAACCTTTATTGATAGGGTATTTATTACATCAGTAACTGTACATGCAGTACTTAGCTCATGAGGAAGCCATTGTATGGCAAAACATGTAGAGCAAGTAAAGACTGCTGTTGATCTACAATATGGTTACTGTATGGTGATGCCCTCATGTTTTTATGTATAAATAAATTTGATATTTTTATATATCGGTTTGTTCTTGATCCATTCTTGGCACCCTTAAAATCCCATTATGCTCTTCCTATCTATGTAATTCAATATAGGGATGTGGTGCCGTTTACTATCCAACATCCAGCAATATTTATCAAAAATCATTCCCTTCTAGTTTTAAACTTCTGCATCCTGTTCTGGAGTATCTGGTTAATGATGTGTGCTCATCAAGTCCTGTTTGCAGATTTCCCCATCTGGTAGGGGGTTGCACCTGCACCTCTTTCATTCAGATTCATGCATTGGTCCTTCAGGCAGCTCCTAAGTCTTTTAAGGGAGGACTGTTAGTAGTTTTTGCTGTGTTATGCACCCCTCAGTGGGACTGCTTTTGGACCTCCCAACTGTATCTGAATTACTGTGTCCCTTTTGACGAGTTGACGAGAAAGAAAATAGGATTTTTGTACTTCCTTAAAATTAATGTCATGTTATCCTTTAAGGGACTGTTCATGCCCTTAGTGCTTTCTTTGTCAAAACACTGAGGTAGGCTGAGTGGAGGAGGGCTTATACTGGCGGCTTTTCTGTTTGTCAGTGTCAAATCCTCTTGTAGGTGGCAGTATACCCTGAATGTATCTGAATTCCCATGCCCTCAATGGACTACAAGAAATGGATTTAGAAAAAATCTCAGTATTATATTGTAGCTGCGGCTCCTGAAGAGCACACGCTATGCGTTTTTCTAAAATTAAAAGTTGCCTAAACTGCATTTTGGTTTGGGTGCAATTATCTAAATTGGGCTTCAGCATCAGTCTGACTGGACTGTGAGATGTTCGGCCTGGCCACAGGGGCCTCTGTCTCTTCTGGCAGGCATGGAACTATGGTCTGGTTGGGTGCTTAAATTAATCTCTCTCGGAGCCCGCCCAGTGGGAGTGGTGCTCTCGCTGTGCTTTGTGGGAGAGGGTATTTAAGATGCGGACATTGCGTTTTTCGGGGGGTTCCAGGCCAGAATGATGTGCTGACTTCATGGTCCTAGTCCTCCTGTCTAGCCCCCAGGAAGGCTATGGCCTGGGGTGCGGATCTACCCAACTTTAATGTTTCGGGGCTGACTAGCCCGAGGCAAGGAAACTAAAGCAAGGATTCTGAGGTGGTTGGGTGCCGTCTCCGGTTCGGGAGAGACTCAGTGTACTTCAAGCATTCCAGGGGAGGACTCCTCAGAAGAACACCACGTACGGGTTGGTTTTCTTAGCAAGAGCCTGGAAGGGCTGAAGTAACCAAGAGAATCCGGTCTTGTGGATATCACCAAGCAGGCTGAGAGATCCAGGTATCCCACAAGTGTTCTCAAGCTTAGTTTTCCTACGGGTTCTACAACGTCTGTGGCAGAGACATTATCTTGTACGTTTCTACAACAACATCTGTGGCAGAGACTTGTTCCTGAGTAAGCACCATGTTGGCTGCTAGGCCTTGTGAGAGAGGGACTGTCCAACCTGAGTGATCATCCAGTTGCGAATGGCTATTCTCTGGATGCAGTCAAAGTAAGCGAGTTCTTCAATGTTTTTTTGACTTTGTCACTAAGAGTACCTGAACTTCCTTTCCAACCCTCTGATCCCAATTTGAAAGACTGTTCAATTGTCTGAGTTTTGTAAATAAAATCCATTCAAGTGGATCTATTGTCAGTGTCAAGTTACTGGGCCATCTACCACGGGACATCCCCTAGACGTGCAACAAGAACGGAAGGTAACGGTAAGCCCAAAAATAACCAGCAGCTCCTTCGGGGGTTAGTGCTACAATATTAATGTATATTGTGATATGAAAGGAATTTATTTATATAGACTTGAAAATTTCCCAATAGGCCCACTGTAATTAAAGATATGCCTAGGTTGCAGAAAGATGTCCACTGGTAGCCAATGGAATTGCATCCTATAAATTGCAGTGCAGTGCTGCTCGTAGGTGAAACCATGAGCTGGGTTAGTGATATCCTGTATTTATGATAAAACATTCAAGCATAAGTCCAACTTGCACAAAATAGCATGCTTATTGCACATGCATCCATGCATGTCAACTGGTGACTTAAGGATCTTGAGGGAGTTTTATATATACATGCTATACTTAACACTATACCTGATACCAGTGTATGTGATCATTAGAAGAATTTTTCCAAAGCAATGGTTTTCATTTTTTTGACCGGGGTTCTAACCTTTTCTTATTCTATGCAAAACCTAAAAAAATGCTTTGGGTATAGGAACGACTTTTCAGTAACTTTACAAGTATAAATGAATAAGTTCCTGACATGTCTCAATGTACAAGTTTACATCTCTAATGCCCCGTACACACGACCAGACTTTTCAACATCAAAAGTCTGACGGAATGATTCCGGCAGACTATTCGAACGTGTGTGGGCTGCAGCGGACTTTTGATTTGCAAAAGTCTGACAGACTTTAGAAATGGAACATGTTTCAAATTTTTCCGACAGAACTCTGCCAGACCCAGTTCCTACTGAGAAATCCGCTCGTGTGAGTGCTAGTCTGATGGACTAAAACCGACGCTAGGGCAGCAATTGGCTACTGGCTATGAACTTCCTTATTCTAGTCCAGTCATACGTCATCACGTTCGAATCCATCGGACTTTGGTGTGATTGTGTGTGGCCAAGTCCGTTCATTCGGAAAGTCCGTCAGAACTCTGTCAGAACTCCGTCAGAACTCCGTCGAAAGTCTGTCAGACTTAGTCCCTCGAAAAGTCTGGTCGTGTGTACGTGGCATAAGAAGCTCCACTTTACATTATTTAAACACAATCCTTGAGCTCCAGTCCAGTGACTTTGCTTAGACTGAGGGTATGCCTTCAGTCTGCTGCAGGCAGGAGGAAGCATCTCTTCAGTCTTCTCTCCCACACAGATCAGACTCCAACATTGAAATTTTATAGCAAGTCACAAGGTAAAAGCCTTCTGCAGGCACTGTAATTACATGACTTCATCATCTCTAGGAGGTAGATGTTGACCCAAAATGATGCTTGCACAAACATAGCTCTGTCCTTCTGAAGAAAAGATAAAGCCATTATCAGGGGGAATTCTGTGATCTCAGTGAGAGCCAATACACACTTGTGAGGGATACACTTATACATTACTATAGCCCTGGTCTGAGGCATGTTCTGGACTACACCAATTCCACAGCATTGCCCCTTGGAAAGAACTTTCCCCATATAGGTTTAATTCTCTGGTTTGCCAGTTTATTACAAATTGTATACATTATTTTCCCCATTTTTGCATACTTGTTTAAGTTATTATTGCCATTTTCCATTTCTTTGGTTATTGTTCCATTTTGTATATTGTTGCAATAAATATCCACCCTTCAGCCTTGGTGTGTTGGAGTGCATGGTGCTGCTTGGAGAGTTGTGGGTACTGCGATCCAAGAAAACATCGGCTCCTTCAGGTGTAAGTGCTACATTACTTAGCATGCATACACACAGGGCTTTTTTTCTGGTGGAACGTGCGGAAACTCAGTTCCGGTACTGCTGCAAGAGAACCAGTTCTGGGTCTGTCTGTAGTAAAGTAAGGAGGCCACGGAGTAAGCATAAGGTGATACAGCTCAGTTCCAGCTGTTTTGGCTGTGGCCTGAGAGAGTGGAAGGTGGAGTGATGTCATCTGCACTCCGCTTCGCCTCTCCCTGCAGTCCAGATACTAATTTTGAGATCAGTTTGCTCAGCTGTATAGAAGAGCTGTAGTTCGATCATGTGGGTAGCCTGTCCTCCTACCTGGCTGGTGACTGCATTCAGTGTCCACTGTGAAAACTGCCTGGAAACAAGTTTTTAAACATTTTCTGGTAAATTAAATAGACAATTATGCTAAATGGGGCTGTATTTGCACTGTGTGGTAATGCTGGGCCATCTCTTTGCTGAATATATGGGGCTGTCTCTTTGCTGGATGTTTGCTGTCTCTTTTGTAGATATTTGGTGATGGCTCTTTGCTGAATATTTGGGGCTGCCTCTTTGCTAGATTACGCCGTCTCTTTGCTGTATATATGGAGCTGTCTCTTTGCTGGATTGTTATGTTTTTCTGATGGATTGGGCTGTCTCTTTGCTGGATGTTTTTCTGATGGATTGGGCTGTCTCTTTGCTGAAAAAAATATGGGGCTGTGTTTTTCTTGGATTGGGCTTTCCCTTTGCTACATATAGGGCTATATTTTTGCTGGATGTTTAGGGGTGTCTCTTTGCTAGATATTTGGGATTGAACTGTCTTTTTGATTAATATTTGGGGCTGTCTCTTTGCTGGATTGGGTTGTCTCTTTGCTGGATTAGGCTGTCTCTTTGCTGAATTTGTCGGGATGTCTCTTTGCTGAATATTTTAAGGTGACAGTTCTAGGTGTGGTCCTGGGGCGGGTAGGAGCGGAGACAAGTATGATCTAGGCAAGGGGGGGGGGGGGGGGTAAGTTCCTGCACCTTTTCTCTTCAAAAAAAGCCCTGCATACACATATTATGAGAAAATATTGAATACTGGGTGCACATTAATTAGCCTGAATGAGAAAGCTCACAATACATCTGGGTCAGACCGCAGCCTGGTGTACGTGATGCTATGCTAGACAGGCACTTTTTCTGAGCATTGCAGACGGTAGTACTTGGAACTATCACAAACCATATGATCATTAAAAAAGTACACCCTAAATACATTTTATGCTAAAGCACATCCAGAAGCTATTGGAATGACTACTGGAAAAGTCATTATACATTCAGTAATGATGTACATGTACCGCACAATCAAATTAACCTTCTGACTGCCCCTATTCACTCTGTTGATGTTTATTTGAGGCTTTTACTCATATCTGTGTGGAAAATGCAAGAATGGTATTATATGTCTCTGCAAATAGTGGGTGTAAATTGGCACCGAGAGACAAGGTGAAATGTGGATTGGCTTTATGTCTCCTTGCAGTAGGGAAATGTTTTGAATTATTGAGCAGTCAAATTCAGCCTACACAAATTATTTTACTGCAATCATGAAATTATCCTCGGCATTCATTACATAATTCCCACAGTAATCAAGACACATTATATTAAATATGTTTTTATTTCACATAATAATCAGCCTCATTTATCTGTTTTTCAAGCAGTTTCTTCTCAAACATTTATTTCAACCCATATTTAACTCTTTTGCTCTTAAATAGGATTTACTTTGGCATGGCTTACAGCAAACTGTGTACCACAAAAGTGTTACTTGCTGTTTATCAATTACTCCAGTTACACACCACACAATGTTCAGCTATGATGGGGTGTGGATAGCTTGAAAGCACAATAAAGGGCTCATGTTGGGTTGGAGGTTTAAATGTGGAATTGTAGCAATGAACCTGTAGGGAACTTCAGTTTACTATATAGCGCTAAAATGTAATGGAGAATGCTGGTTAATTTTGCAATCGTGAAGTGATTTGGAGTGGTTTTTACCCTGAAATTACATTAAAGCTTAGCTCTACTTTAAAAAACAAAGAACAAAAATGTAATGCTCAAAAAGTAACTGCACTGTGGTTGTGTACATCTGGGATTAAAATTCCAATTAAAAATGGTCCCTAGCAACGTGGACGTTCTCCCCATAAGCTCCAATGCTAGAGGCTTTTATTTTAAATGATAGCACTATCAGACCTCAGCCACTTCTACCCATTGCAATATACACTTGTAAGCGGGGGAAATAGTGTGGCTGTATTATAGAAGGAAACACACTGTGTGGTATTGTAAATGAAGTAACTTTAATTGCCAGATAAGCAGCAGTGGAAAATGATATTTACAAAAGTGAAGTACCGTATTTATCGGCGTATAACACGCGCCGGCGTATAACACACACCCCAAGTTTAGGAGGGAATTTTAAGGAAAAAAACTTTTAGGAGGGAAGTTTAAGGGAAAAAAAAAAACTTACATTTATATGCCCATCAGTGTCATCTGCAGCCGTGTCCACCATTGCAGCCTTATGCAGCCTTGTCCACCATTGCAGCCTTATGCAGCCTTGTCCACCATTGCAGCCTTGTCCACCATTGCAGCCTTATGCAGCCTTGTCCACCATTGCAGCCTTGTCCACCATTGCAGCCTTATGCAGCCTTGTCCACCAGTGCAGTCTTGTCCCCCATTGCAGCCTTATGCAGTCTTGTCCCCCATTGCAGCCTTATGCTGTCTTGTCCCCCATTGCAGCCTTGTCCCCCATTGCAGCCGTGTCTATTTTATTTTTTTAAAATGCCGCCGCCGAGATACAGAGCCGGATGTGTATCTCGGCGGCGTGCAGTAGTTCTCGGTGGGCCTCCGGCCGCCTTCGGCCGTTCTCGGCAGCTTTCGGCCACCTTCGGCCGTTCTCGGAAGCTTTCGGCCGCCGAGGAGAGCCGAAGGCGGCCGAAAGCTTCCGAGAACGGCCGAAAGCTTCCGAGAATGGCCAAAGGCGGCCGAAAGCTTCCGAGAACGGCCGAAGGCGGCAGAAAGTCGCCTTGAAGAGCCGAAGGCGGCTGAAAGCCGCCCAGAGGCTCAGAATGTCGGGGGATCGGCATATAACACGCACCCCCAATTTTCCCCTGCTTTTAAGGGGAAAAAAGTGCGTGTTATACGCCGATAAATATGGTAAACAATTCTCTTGAACAGATTCATAGTCCATTCAGCAAAGATACAGAATGCAGCTCAGTAAACTGGCACTGTAGTTATTATTCCTCTCTTCAGGCACATCAGTAGTATACAAGACACATTTTGATTACCTGCCATAGGCTTGTGTGCATAAGTAGGTTCCACAGATGGAAGACACACTGTCTTAGATGATCTTCTATCCCAAGCACAGCAGCAGTGCTGATCGGCAGGACTCCTGAGGATCCCTATTCTGTCCCTGTAGGCCGGAACACTCTCCCTGAGTAAGGCCTAGCTTTCCCTCACAAGTAGTACACCTTTCCCTCACTCATTCCACACACGTTTCCTCAAAATGGTGGCTAGGTCCTCTTTTATATGGAAGCTAACAGAAAATGGTGGACAAAATCTCAAGAGAACTTGGTACCAATCAGAATCAGGCTTCTCCAAGATGGCTGCTGGAGACAAGTTTAGAGAAGTTACAGCCTCTATAGGATTTCACAAAACAGCAGGAAAACGCAAACACATTCTGAATATAATATGACATTTCTGCATGAGGAAGTAAGTATTATACACTTGTAGTCCCACTTCTCCTCTCAGCCAGCAAGACTGTCCTGTAACAGTTAACTGTAGGTGAGGAGGCTACCTACACACTATATTACCAAAAGTATTGGGATACCTGCCTTTACACTCACATGAACTTGAATGGCATCCCAGTCTTAATCCGTGGGGCTTATTATTGAGTTGGTCCACCCTTTGCAGCTATAACACCTTCAACTCTTCTGGGAAGGCTGTCCACAAGGTTTAGGAGAGTGTCTATGGGAATGTTTGACCATTCTTCCAGAAGCACATTTGCGTGGTCAGACACTGATGTGGATGGGAAGGCTTGGCTTGCAGTCTCTGCTCTAATTCATTCCAAAGGTGTTCTATCAGGTTGAGGTCAGGACTCTGTGCAGGCCAGTCAAGTTCCTCCATCCCAAACTCACTCATTCATGTCTTTATGGACCTTGCTTTGTGCACTGGTGCGCAGTCACGTTGGAACAGGAATGGGCCATCTCCAAACTGTTCCCACAAAGTTGGGAGCATGGAATTGTCTTTGTATGCTGATGCCTTAAGAGCTTCCTTCACTGGAACGAAGGGGCCAAGCCCCAAAAGAACCCCACACCAAAATCCCCTCTCCCCTAAATGATTCAGATCAGTGCACATAGCAAGGTTCATAAAGACTTGGATGAGCAAGTTTGGGGTGGTGGAACTTGACTGGCCTGCACCTCAATTCGATAGACCTTTGGGATGAATTAGAGCAGAGACTGCGAGCCAGGCCTTCTCTTCCAACATCAGTGCCTGACCTCACAAATGTGCTTCTGGACAAATGGTCAAACATTCCCATAGACACACTCCTAAACCTTGTGGATAGTTTCTGTTGTCATTATGATTTACAAAATGTAAACACAATTGATTGATAATAAATGGCTTCAGCCAAACGCTAATCATGAGTGAAAGAAAAGTTTTTGTGTTATCATTCATATTCAATGAAAAATGACCAAGAAATCATAAATTCTGCCAGGGTATGTAAACTTATGAGCACAACTGTATATACACACAAAGGCATACACACAGGTCTTTGGCTAAGCTAACCCCCCGTTGTGTTTATTTCTTTACCACTTCCCCCCTAATTTGAATGCAGCTTTGGTCTCCGATGCCAAGCACCTAAGTGTTCTTAGTCTCCTTAGCAAGTTCATCTAAAAAGGATGTTTGTGAATTCATTATCAGGCACGCTCCTTGGGACAGATTCTACTTCAGCTTATAAATTAAACTGGTTAATAGTTAATAGTTTTGCTTCACTTGTTCTCCTGCTGGGTAAAGATGAGGCACATGGATAGATCATATTAAAATAATGAATAATTAAATATAATTTATAGCATGTTCTCAAGCTTAATAGAAAATGCATATATCGCAGTGTTGCAAATTTGCCTGCCACTAGTTCTTTAATTTTCTAATATTGTTAATTAAAATGTATGGATGTAGCAGAGAACGTTTCTTTAAAGCAGAACTCTGGCCAATTTTTTTTTGTCCATATCCTTGTTGCCGATCTCCTACCTTCACCAAGTTTGCCATCCATGTTCTTCTGAGCTCTGTAGTTCCTCTGTAATAGGCTGCTGAACTTGCTGAAAACCGTTATTGCCTGCTGACATCTTGTTTGTAAGACCGCTGGCTGCTATCCCTCTCCTAAGCTCACCCAGTGGTCTGGCATGCCCCATTGTAGTCCTCTGAAAACAAGCAGGGAGGAAGCAGAGATGTTGTGGGCGGAGTGGGTCTGCCAGCCCCCGATCTGTGCCGCCCATGGAGAAGGTGTCCTCCTTCTCCTCCTCTGCTCCTGTCAGTCACCATCCCCCCACTCCACTCCTTTCCCGCTGTTGCCCCCCCCCCCCCCCGCCTGCTATCTCTGTGCAGAGTGGGGATTATCAACAGTAATTAACTGTATGACACAGCGGGGATCTCCCGCTGTGTCAGGTATTGGTAAATGAGAACAACGATCGCGGATGTCCCGCCCCCCGCAGCTATAGGAACAGTGTGCTAGCGGCAGGGCATCAGCACTCGGTGTTCTCATATAACAATACCTGACACAGCAGGAGATCCCCGCTGTGTCATACAAGTAATTACTGATGATAATCCCCGCTCTGCACGGAGATAGCAGGCGGAGAGGGCGGGGCATCAGCGCTCGGTGTTGTTGGCTTTACACTGGTGGTCCCATGGTGGTCCCTGGCATGGTGGTCCCTGGCATGGTGGTCCCTGACAAGCGGCACTGGTGGTCCCTGACATGTGGCACCGGTGGTCCCTGATATGCGGCACTGGTGGTCCCGGACATGGTGGTCCCTGACATTCGGCACTGGTAGACACTGATAAGCTGCACTGGTTTGCATTCATAGTAAATGTATTAATTTAAATGTATTTCTTAAATGTATTACATTTATATTATATTAATATGCATTTATATTAAAATGTTTTGCCTTTATTTTAAAATGTTTTGCATTTATAAGGCTGCAACCTATCATACCGTGTGTTAAGTATGGCTTGCTTGTTGCAGAATGAGGGGCGTGATTTATGTTGAAGTAGGGGAGTTCACATTTACATGTACAAGCATAGCATGAATTCAAATTTGAGAATAGATTGGAATATAATTCACAACAATGGAAACTAAAATAGAAAAGAAAAGAAAAACAATAGAACAGAATAGAATAAAATATAATATATATTATATTTTATTCTATTCTATTGTTTTTCTTTTCTCTTCATTCCTATTCTACTCTAATTTTTTCTATTCAAATTTGAATTACTTCTATACGAAATTTGAATTTCTTATAGAATGAAATTGAATTTGAATAGAAAATATTACAATAATTTCAAATCCCAAAAAAATTTGACCGAATTCGAAAAAAGTCAAATTTGAAAAAAATCTACCGGATTACAAAAAACTATTAAATTCAAAAAAATTCTACTGCATTCGAAAAATTTGACCCAATTCGAAAAAATTTGACCAGATTCGAAAAAGTAAACTATATAACCATTTTTCAAAATTTGAATTTCGTATAAAATGAAATCGAATTAGAATAGAATAGAAAATAATAGAAAACAATAGAACAAAATAGAAACAAATATAATATATATTATATTTCATTCTATTTTGTGCTATTGTTTTTCTAGTCTATTCTTTTCTATTATTTTCTATTCAAATCTTTTATATTCAAATTCAAATTCAAATTCATTCTATGAGAAATTCGAACTTCTGAAGCCATCTTAGAAAAGAATTACAATAGAATAGAAAAGAAAATAATAGAAAAGAATAGCATAGAAAAACAATAGAACAGACAAAAAAAATATATATTATATATACAATTTTGTTTATTCTGTTCTATTGTTTTTCTATGCTATTCTTTTCTATTCTATTCTTATCTTTTCTATTCAAATTTAAATTCATTCTATACAAAATTCAAATTCTGGAAGATGGCTTCTGAAGTTCAAATTTCATATAGAATGAATTTGAATTTGAACAGAAAAGTTTTGAATAGAAAAGAATAGACTAGAAAAAACAATAGAACAGAATAGAATAAAATATAATATTTTATTCTATTCTGTTCTAGAGGTCAACCAATATAATCGGCCGGCCGATATTTGTCATTTGTTTAATTAATCGGCATAGCACGATTGTGCTGATAAAAAGGCTGATTTCTGCAATAGAAGTCAATGCAAGTTGCCTGAAATCTTCAGTGGAGTGACTTCTCCTCTCTGGGCAGTCTGCCAAGAAAAGACTAAAGAAGATACAATGATTACACTTATGAAGGAACTGAGCTCTGTGTGTAGGAGTTCTCAGTTTAACTATTTAAAGACTAAATATTTTCTGACACTTGTTGCTTACAAGTAAAAATCCTGTATTTTCTGCTAGAAAATCACATAGAACCCCCCAAAATGATATATCTTTTTAGCAGAGACCCTAGAAAATAGAATAGTGGTTGTTGCAATATTTTATGTCACACGGTATTTGCGCAGAGGTCTTTCAAACACAATTTTTTTGGAAAAAATACACTAATGATTTAAAAAAAAAAAATAACAGTAAAGTTAGCCCATTTTTTTCTTCCAAAAGTTTTGATTACCTGTTTTTGTGTATTTAATATTTAATATATAGTTTTTTTTAATCTAAATTATACATACACGTGAACTGATTGGAGGTTTGTTTTGTTTAATAAATGTTTAAATGTAAGAAATTTTCTGTATCACTGGAGTGGGCAGGCGTTGACGGTAAAACGCTGCTAGTTTTAGCGGCGCTTTACCATCATTTTAGTGGCGCTATTCAGCTGCTAGCGTGGCACTTATAACCTAGCTAGCGGTCGAGAAAGGGGTTAAATGCACCCATGAAGCACCGCTGCCAAATCCCATTGCAGGCGCTTCGGCAGCAGTGCCCATTCATTTCAATGGATCCAAAGATCCAAAAATGCTGCTTGCAGGACTTTTTTTAATGTCCTGCCAGCACATCGCCTCAGTGTGAAAGCACTCGGGCTTTCACACAGACCGGGGAACCGTTTTGCAGGCACTTTACAGGTGCTGTTGTTAGCTCAAAAGCACCTGAAAAACATCCCCAGTGTGAAAGGTGTCCGTTAGATTTTATGAGGTGAAGAGGAAAAAAAATTAAAAATCGGCCTAACATATCGGGCCAAAAAAAAAAAATCGGCATCATAAATTTCTATTTCTATTTCTACATTTCTAAATATCGGCCAGAGAAAAACCCATATCGGTCGACTTCTAGTCTTTAACCTTCAGGTTATATTGCCATCTACAGGAATAATGGACACTGGCTGACAGAAAAGAACCCCTCCCACTCCTAGCATGCCTCATTTTTTTTGCTAGTGTCCTATGAGGATAGACATAATTTCTGCGTCTGTTACATTAAGGCCTCTTTCACATGGGGTGGATCAGTGCTGATCCCCCCTTGGATATCCGCCGCTTGCTCAGCGGGGATCAACGGAGTAGGAAGATGACAGGTCTGTCTCTGCACACTGTGTAGGGATGGACCTGTCAGAGCGCCGCTCTCCCCAATGGGAGATCGGGTGACGACGGACTGGCGGATGTCAGCGGACATGTCACTGCTCACATCTGGCGCTCCATAGACCTCTATGGCGCATCCATCCAGGTCCACCTGAAAAACTGACAGGTGAACCTGAACAGATCGGTCATGTGAAAGAGGCCTAAGACTTTTCTCTTCGTCTGTTTAGTAGCACCCCTCTGGGCTGGAAGTTGGGGGGGGGACGCCTGAAAGAGATCCTTTGGGCTCCACATGGGGCACGTTACAGATTTTCTGGTAAATAGTTAGCCGAAGAGCTCTTTCCAGGTACAGAACCTAAACCTTTACAATCACTTAAATGACAATTGGGACTTAATTGCATGCCGTAATTGGAGGTAATAAAAATGCAATGTGGACGGGATGCCAAAACAGGATTGTAATTGATTAAAGGTAAGTAAAATGCTTTTTTATCAAAGATGTGTATTAAGAGCGTGACACCCAATGCACACCATTTAGTAGCATGCCACTTGGCTAGTTCAGGATAAGCATGGTTGTTCCATACATGGGTATATTTTGTATAGGGGGCAGGCCTAGTGGCCGCATAATTCTAAGGCCCAATAGCTAAACCTGGAAGAGCCGGTGGGCCCCCTGATGGTATCATGCTAAAAGATAGGACCAAGCAGAGGCAAAATTCTGAGAGGATTCTGCAGGACAATGCTACATCTGCCAGGTAGGTGAGTATCTGATCTGTATAGAGCCTGCAACAAGGTATGTAGGCGGGAAAAAAATGGGGCGGGGGGTGTAGAGATCTGCTTAAACTGTATAAAATAACATCATTCACTACCACAAAAAATGACATCAATTTATTAAGATGGGTACTTTTTATTAGTATGTTTTACAAACAACAAAATGACCTTGTTGGGTTTGATGCAGCTCTTTCATAAATGCTGAAACACCTTTATTTATAAGCTACTTACAACAATGTTGAATATACCGTAATCCATTTTGAATAAGTATATGCAGAAAAGATGGTAGAGAATGTCATTGAGGGAAGAATATCTGCAAAGCTGCCAAGTGTCGCAAAATAAGCAAAACATAAGCAACATTTTCATCAAGTACGGTATAAAGATTAGGTCAATACAATTGGCAGGTAACTGACTCTGCAATAAAATTGAGAGGAGTGCCACAGAAATTATTTTGAGTCAGAATGGACTAGCCTGGAATATCTAAAGCCAGACTGGGTTTGAAAATTCTGGCATGCAAAGGAAAGCAACCAATATGATTATTCTAAGTCTGAAATACCAAGAATATTATTTAAGACTAGGCAACACAAACGATCCAGTATATTATTGAGGTCCAAAATGTATACTGGATATGTGTAAAGGTCTGTGATATAAAGGACCTGACTAAAGCTCAGTAGGTGAAACATAAGGTTGCTTCTTTATTCTCTCATGACTGCACAAAAACATGACAAATTTTTCTTGCATGCAAATTTGAGTAAGTGTTCCAAGCCTTTCTCCAGCTCTTCACCATCATACCATCTTCCTGCCAGCAAGGAGAGCCCACAGAGCAGCTGAGACAGCAACCCTTCTACTGACCAGTGTGATGGATACCTCAAGGGGGTTTACCCACAGATGTACCCTTCCTTGTTTACCTAGATTGCGGGTCACAGACCGTACTTTCCATTTCCACACCAGGACATCACTGAGGATTTCCGCTGTGTTTGGAGGGCTTCAGGAGGGCAGAGGTTGGTTAGACCCTGCAGAGGGCTAAATCTGCTTGCGAATTAGACCTTGCTCTTAGGGGCATCCACCAGTTTCGGTAAGGGTCCCCACATACCGAGTGGTGTTTTTGGTCTCCTGATCCCAGGATTTCCTCACTTTTCCCCCTGTCTCATGCTTTTTTTCTCTCCTCGGTTGAAGGTTGAAGGACTTTTGGATTTTCATTACACTTTTTGAAGCACACAGTTTTTTTTGCTTTCTGTCATGGACTCAATCATCATTACTATTTTTTACTGTTGATGAAGAGTTTTTCTCATATGGACTTCCACAGATTTTACATGTTCTGTTCACTCAGAGTTTGCTGTTTTGTAATTTGTGCACTTTTGCATTTTTTCATTTGCTATGTAGGGTGAGTCACGTTATAAGTGCAACATATTTATATATACAATTTTTGCACTAGAGATATTTGATAGTTTTTGTTTTAGCACTTTAGCACAGTATTTTACCTTATATTTCATGCAAATTTGAGTGAAATGATTGATATTCATTAATTTAAATTGTAAACCTCTAAGGCCCTGATTAACCACTTTCAGACCGGACCATTTTTCGTGCGACGTGGCTCCCAAACAAAATTGACGTCCTTTTTTTCCCCACAAATAGAGCTTTCTTTTGGTGGTATTTGATCACCCCTGCGGTTTTTATTTTTTGCGCTATAAACAAAAATAGAGCAACAATTTTGAAAAAAACGCATAATTTTTTACTTTTTGTTATAATAAATATCCCCCAAATATATATAAAAAAACATTTTTTTCCCTCAGTTTAGGCCGATACGTATTCTTCTCTATATATATTTGGTAAAAAAAATCACAATAAGCGATTATTGATTGGTTTGCGCAAAAGTTATAGCGTTTACAAAATAGGGATAGTTTTATAGCATTTTTATTAATAATTTTTTTTTTTTTTACTAGTAATGGCGGCGATCAGCGATTTTTATTGTGACTGCGACATTGTGGGGGACCCATCGGACATTTTTGACACATTTTTGGGACCATTGTCATTTATACAGTAATCAGTGCTATATAAATGCAGTGATTCCTGTGTAAATGACACTGGCAGTGAAGGGGTTAACCAGTGGGTGGCAGTGTAGGGGTTAAGTGTTCCTAGGGGTGTGTTACTAACTGTGGGGGGGTTGGGCTTTCATTTAGTGAACACTGATCTCTGCTCCAATCACATGGAGCAGAGATCAGCGTCACTAGTTGCTAGGCAGAATGGAGAAATGCTGTTTACAACGGCATTTCTTCATTTGGCCGCTCCGTGAGACGATCGCGGGTATGCCCGCGGCGATCGAGTCCGTGGGTCCCGCGACCGGACTCACGGGGTCCCGACCAGCGCGGGAGCGCGCCGCTGGCGGCGCGCTCCCGATGGCAGGGCGGCAAGTTTAAAGGAACGTACATGTACACCCATTTGCCTGCCCGTGTCATTCTGTCGACGTACATCGTCGTGCGCTGGTCGGCAAGTGGTTAAAGTGGTTCTAAAACATCACGTTTTTTTTTACCTTAAGGTAAAAAAAAACCTTCTGGGTGCAGCCCCCCGCCCCCGCACCCAAACCCCCCTTATACTTACCTGAGCCCCATCTCTATCTAGTGATGTGCATGAGAACAGCAGATCTCTCTCTCCTCATTGGCTCACGCAGCAGTGGGAGCCACTGGCTCCTGCTGCTGCCAATCACAGCCAATGAGGAGAGAGCGGGGGCTGGAGTGCAGCCACGCTCTGTATGTGAATGGACACACAGAGTGCGGCTTGGGAGTAGGCCTGTGCGATTGCCTCATAGCAAGAGGCATGCCATTGGGGGCACTCGGTAGGGAAGCAGCCAAGACCACCAGCAGGGGACCCAAAAAGAAAAGGATTAGGGCTCCTCTGTGCATAACCATTGCACAAAGCAGGTAAGTATAACATGTTTGTTATTTTAAAAAAAGCTTTTCTTTAGAATCACAAGTTGCAAAATAACTGTATCTACAGGGTACTTTATGTACAAAAAACAGGCTGTATACTTACCTCTCCAGTTGCCCATTTGAATGGCTAACCCAACTCATCACAGCAGATCTACAATAGTGCAAACCACATCTTTGATAATGCAGCTCACTGCAACATACATTAGTGCATTGCCTTGTATTGTAGTGTAGTGTGTTGCAACACAGGAACTTTGTGTAGGTACGTTGGGGTGTTATTAAAATGAGGAGCACACCAACACAAATCTTCCAAATCACTTCCAGTGAGCCCAAGGCATTACAGACATGCCTCCTGGAGATGTATCATCATGCCTACTTGGCGTACAATACTACTGGACACCACAGTGCTTACATGTCCCATGACATCACTGACCAGAAGACTGTAAAAAAAAAAAAATCTGCATTAAGGTCATCCAGTTCAGATTTGCAACTACTTTAAAGGGAAACTTCAGTATCCTTGATCATGGCTCTGCCCCACTCCACTGGGGCCATCACAGGGGCAAATTTTGCACATGCATAAGCAGAAAAAGAATCCCTGCATATGTGCACGGAAACCCGCGCTTGCGCAGATGTGCAGCCATGTCATTATTATTAGATGAGGATAGAGAAAGAGCTGCCCTGAGGCACAAAAAATATCCAGTTGTGGTAAAGGGAGAGCCAAGTACATGTGTTTTTGAGTAAAGGTCCATTATGTATTGAAGCTTACCAATCTTTAGATGTGGTGTCTGCATTTGTATTCTTTTTTATAGGCTTTTTTTACCTCAGTTTTCACCTGGTGATCTGGTCAATAACACCTGCTGTATTAGAAGAACAGGGGGCACAGCATACAGCGGTATTGTCGGCCTGTAGGGAGGGGAGTGTTACATGGACACGCATATATAGATACACAACAAATTGAAATTGAACTCATACTTGCCAACTGTGCAGGATTTGCAAGGACAGTCATGCATTTCAGGAAGTTGTCAGGAAGGGCCACGTCCTGAGCTGCCTCCCGGAAAACAGAGCCGCAGGGACAGCAGAAGCCCTGTCTGCTCTCTCTCCTGGCCACTTTACCATGCTCCACCACTCTGCCTCTCCTTGCACCCACTCCAACACACCCTCTTTTCTGCCCCCACCACTCTTGTCTACCCCCCTAACCCAGGTCTGATCTCCCCAGCACAGCACTGACCCCCCCGAGGCTACCCTGCTGTCGCCTTCTCCCCCTCTGCCTTCCCATCGGATTCAGCTGCTGCAGAGGAGCCACAGGGGATCAAACACAATAAATAATAAGCCCCACCACTGTTCCAACCCCCCCTTCTTGTACTGGAACCCCCTGCAGCAACCATTCCCCCACTGTGTGCCTCCTCCCTTCCCCTTTGCTGCTCTGGCCAGCTTCCCCTCCTCCTATTCACACTGGCTGCAGCTGTGGTGTCTGGAACTTAAAAACTAGCGGTCTGGTTTACCAGGTGAAAACTAAGGGGAAAAAGTCTAAAGCCTCATACACACAATCCTATTTTCGTCAGGGAATTGTGTAATGACAGACTGTTTGCCTAAAATCCGAACGCTAGTACCCTCCTACAGACAATTGTTGTCCAACTTTCCACCAATAAATGTTGGGTGGCAGGCTAGTAAATGGCCCGTTGACAGATTTTCGTATTGTGTGTACATAAGTCTATCACACAAAAGTCCAAAGTGCAAACACGCATGCTCGGAATCAGTGCTCACCAAACATGACATTAGCAGAAGGTGCCCAAAGGGTGGCGCTCAAGAGCTGAAATTCCATGTAGTACGTCCCTACGTTCATGTTTGTTGGCTGACAATTGTGTGCCGTTAGTATGCAAGACAAGTTTCTGGCACACACCCTTCAAACAAAAGTCTGATGCTCTGTTGGCCAACAATCCGATCGTGTGTATGAGGCTTAAGGGTCACACCACATGTAGTCCAGTGGATTTTTCTTGGCATAAAAAAAGTATGGAAAGTAGGTTATATGGTTTTCAATGGCAAAGTTCATGCCAGTGCTTGCAGTTCCAGTGTGTTCCAGTTCCAGAAAAAAAATGTAGAACATGCTGCATTTTTCCTGCACTGGACTGTACTGCAATGCTGTAAAACACACCAAAAACACACTGAAACACACATGTCCTTATTTAAGGTAAATAAAAAAGAGGGTGAAAAATGGACTGCATCAAAAACGCACTCAAAAACACGTTAAAAATGCGCATGCAGAAAAGCATCTGGAATGCATCCGGACTGCGTTTCTATGGTGTGAACTGGCCCTCAAAAAAGAAAACTATTGCAGCCACTACATCTAAAGATTGTTAGACTGCAATAATAAACATTTTTGTTTTGGGGTTTAACACCACTTTAACGATCTTGGGCCTGTCCTTGTGCCCCAAGGCAACCCCTCATTAGCCTAATTTTACAAGTAGTGGAAAAAATGTAAAGCAACAGTATACAGATAATGATCAAATACACAAAATGGCAATATACACAGCTACAAAGAACACTAAATGAAATGCACTGCACTAAATTAACCGCTTCGCGCCTGCCCTATAGCCGAAAGACGGCTACAGAGCGGACGCTAACTGCCAGGAGGCCATCCCTGGATGTCCTCCTGTTTACTTCCACAATGCGCGCTCCCATGGCTGTCCAATGAGACACGCCGCTCTCCCTCCTCACACAGACAGCGTGTGAGAAGGGAGAGATGAACGGCTGCAGTGGCCGTAAGTTTAAAAAAAAAAAAAAAGTGAAAAAAGTGCCATCCGTCCCAGTGCAATCCGCCCCAGTGCCACCCTCCCCCAGTGCCATCCACCCCAGTGCCATCCTCGCCCAGTGCTATCTGTCCCCAGTGCCACCTGTTAGTGCTATCTGTCCCCAGTGCCACCTGTTGTCAGTGCCATTTGTCCCCAGTGCCATCTGTCATCAGTGCCATCTGTCATCAGTGCCACGTGTCATCAAAGCCACATAGTGCCATCTGTCATCAGTGCCACATATTAGTGCCATCTGTCATCAGTGCCACGTATCAGTGCCATGTGCCATCTGTTGTCAGTGTCACGTGTCATCAATGCCACTTATCAGTGCCATCTGTCATCAGTGTCAGGCTTCATCGGTGCCACGTATTAGTGCCATCTGTCATCGGTGCCACGTATTAGTGCCACATATTAGTGCCATCTGCCATCAGTGCCACGTATTAGTGCCACGTGCCATCACTGCCACGTATTGTGCCACATGTCATCAGTGCTACGCATAAGCGACATCTGTCATCAGTGCCACGTATAAGTGCCATCTGTCATCAGTACCAGATATTAGTGTCATCTGTCAGCAGTGCCACGTGTCATCAGTGCCATCTGTCATCAGTGTCACGTGTCATTGTCCTGGTGCTCCAGGGCCTTCAAAAGTGTAATAGGTAGTCAACAAGTTAGATGTGTAATTTATGCTCCTAGAACACGTGATGGCGCTCCCTGCATGTTGGGCCTCTTTATGTGGCCAGGCTGTGAAAAAGTCCCACACATGTGGTATTGTAATACTCAGGAGGAGTAGCAGAATTTTTTGGGGGGTGTCATTTGTGGTATACACATGCCATGTGACAGAAATAACCTATTACAATGACAATTTTGTGTAAAAAAAATAAATAAATCTTAATATTGCAAAGAATTGTGGGAAAAAATGACAACATCAAAAAGCTCACTATGCCTCTTACTAAATACCTTGGAATGTCTACTTTCCAAAAAGGGGTCATTTGGGGGGTATTTGTACTTTCCTGACTTGTTCGGGTCGCAAGAAGTGAGATCGGCCACAGTACATCAGATGTGATCAATTTTGTATGATTCGCACCACAGCTTGTAGACTCTCTAACTTTCACAAAGACCAAATAATATCCACTAATTTGGGTTATTTTTTACCAAGCAGTATAAATTGTGGCCAAAATTTATGAAGAAAAATTAATAATTTGCATAATTTTGTCACAGAAACAAAGAAATATACGTTTTTTTTTTCAAAATTTTCTGTCTTTTTTAATTTATAGCGCAAAAAAGAAAAACCCCAGAGGTGATCAAATACCACCAAAAGAAAGCTCTATTTGTGGGGAAAAAAGGACAAAAAATTTATTTGGGTACAGTGTTGCATGGCTGAGTACTTGTCATTCAAAGGGTCCTTTCACACGGGGCGGATCAGTTCTGATCCGCCCCGTGGATATCCGTTTGCTCAGCGGGGATCACTCCGCCGATCCCCGCTGAGCAGGGAGATGACAGGTCCGTCTCTGCACACTGCGCAGGGACGGACCTCTCACAGCGCCGCTCTCCCCTATGGGAGATCGGATGACGACGGACCGCAGTGCCCGTCGTCACCCGATCCGATCCGCAGACGGATGGAAAAATAGCTTTTTCCTCCGTTATACTTTTTCGGATCGGAGCGGGTCGGATGTCAGCGGACATGTCACCGCTGACATCCGACGCTCCATAGAGCTCTATGGAGCACCCGTTCAGGTCCGCCTGAAAAACTGACAGGCGGGCCTGAACGGGACGTCAGTGTGAAAGGGGCCTAAGTGTGAGAGCACCGAAAGCTGAAAATTGGTCTGGGCAGGAGGCAAGTGGTTAAAGTGTAACTCCACTTTTGTTGTTCAATGTACATTGCAAGGGTTTTAACAAACTTTTTTTTTGTTGCAGGGGATGTCTGAAATCTGACTTGAATCTCAGTATAGACTTCTGGGAAAATCAGTGAGCCAATCACACAAGCAGGAATTTAGGTTTCTGGGGAGTGGTCAGTACACTTTCTGTGTACAGAACCCCTCCAGGTAGCCATATTGCATTGCATTGTATTCTCAGAAAATAACAGAGGCTGCAGATTAAAAAGGAAAGGTAATTTTTAATAACATTCAATTACAATATGACTTGTGTCGCAATTGTACACGCTATATATTTTTTTGCTATTTTTCCCCCCATGAAAGCGGAGTTACCCTTTAAATACACCTCCCATCACAATTACACCCTCTACATAAATTAATTGATCAAAAGGGTGTCTCTGCTCCGATAATTTTTTTTTACCAAAGTCTTCCAGCTACTTGAGAAAGAGCACTTCCATGTTATTAGATGCACAAATAGATAACAGAAAGGTCCTTCTACCATAAAACTATGTCTAGGGACTAGCGACAGGTATGGCTTACCAATACTTGGACATTGTAGTTCTTCATTGGTTTGGGCTGAGGGAAGGGTGCATTTTGTCTGTCTTCTGTAAAAGTCTTATTGATTCAAAAAGCTTGTTAGCAGTGCCTGCCTTTGGCCTAGTTAGAACACAGTAACACCTGGAAGAGGAAGGGCAAGACAGAAATACATGCAGCAGTTAGGCAAATTGACTATAAACACAGGAAAAATGACTAATTGCTTTCCAATTACTGCGTGTGTTCTGGAAAATTAGCACTGTGCAGAATCAAGATCTGAAAAATATCATTTCATGTCATGTCCCTGGCATCTTTTTTTAATCTTCCAGTTCTTGCTTATGACTTTCATTATTGTTGAACCTGATGGAAACATAATTAACCTTTAAAAAAAGAATGCTTAAATTTCAAGGAAAAATTCTAATATAATACAAAACTTTCCATTAACTATACAGTTCCTTGACCCGTGTAGGCCAAATGACCCCCTTCTATTATGCTGTTATGTCCTTATACTCCCATCCCCTTAAAGGGATTGTAAAGTGAATTTTTTTTTAACCACTTGGGTACCGCGCTATTGCCGAATGACGGCATTAGCGCGGACCTAGATTTCCGGGACTACGTCTATTGACGTCGTCCCGGTTACGAGCGGCCTGCGCGCCCCCTGAGGGGCGCGCGCGGCGCGCTCTGTGATCGGCGAGTCCGTGAGACTCGCCTGATCACCGATCCGTGTAAGGGGTCGATCCCGACCCCTTATCACGTGATCAGCTGTCAGCCAATGACAGCTGATCATGTGATAGAACGGAGCCGGTAATCGGCTATTATTCCTCCTCGCGCTGACAGCGCGAGGAGAAAAAAAAAAAGCCGATCACCGGCGGCCGTGATCGGGACATCAGTCCCGATCACGGCCAGCAATGAAAGGCACCACATGCCACCTGCCAGTGCCCACCTGCCTCCCGCAGTGCCATCCTGAAATATAACAAAGTAAAAGTAAGTGCCCCCCGTCTGTGCCCATAATGCCCACAGTGCCACCCACAGTGCCACCCACAGTGCCACCCACAGTGCCACCCAATCTGCCTCAAAGGTGCTGCACCCCAGTGCCGCCCATCAGTGCCCAGCAGTGCCGCCCATCAGTGCCCAGCAGTGCCGCCCATCAGTGCCCAGCAGTGCCACCTATCAGAGCCACCTATCAGTGCCACCTATCAGTGCCCATCAGTCCCATCTATCTGTGGTACCTATCAGTGCCCATCCGTGCCACCCATCCGTGCCACTTATCCGTGCCACCCATCCGTGCCATCTTATCTGTGCCCATCTTTGCCCATCAGTGCCGCCTTATCTGTGCCCATCGGTGCCGCCTTATCTGTGCCTATTAGTGGCGCCTTAACTATGCCTATCAGTGCCCACAAGTGCAGCCTATCAGTGCCCACCAATGCAGCCTATCAGTGCCCACCAATGCAGCCCATCAGTGCCCACCAATGCAGCCTATCAGTGCCGCCTTATCAGCGCACTTCAATGAAGGAGAAAAATGACCCGTTTGCAAAATTTTATAACAAACTATTAAAACATGATTTTTTTTTTTTTTTTTTTGCATCTTTTTTTGTTTGTTTAGCAAAAAATAAAACTCCGAGCTGTAACTAAATACCACCAAAAGAAAGCTCTATTTGTGGGAAAAAAATTATAAAAATTTCATTTGGGTACAGTGTTGTATGCCCGCGCAATTGTCATTCAAAGTGCATCAGCGCTGAAAGCTGAAAATTGGTCTGGGACTGAGGGGGGTTTAAGTGCCCAGTAAGCAAGTGGTTAAATAACAAACATGTTATACTTACCTCCACTGTGCAGCTCATTTTGCACAGAGTGGCCCCGAACCTGCTCTTCTGGGGTCCCTCGGCGGCTGTCTCGGCTTCCTCCCGCAGGTGCTTCTCGCGTTCATGCGAGCTCCCTCGCATGGTGAGAAGCCTCTTCGGGTGCGATTACGGCTTCATTCCAGTTCCTCCCCAGCAGCCGGAGGCATCGGATCGTGAATCGGTGCTCCAGATTGAGCGGGAGCACCGGTAACAGCGGCGGGAGGTGGCAGGAGGGGGGGACGTCCCCTCCCGCTCCTCCGGCATAACAGCCGAGCGGCTTTTAGCCAAAAAAGTCAGATGAAGCCCACACACGATTGGAATACCCAATGAAATAATTCCATTGGACCTTTTCTGCCGGAAAGGCCGGTCGTGTGTACGCCGCATTAGAAGAAATTCTGTCAAAAGACTTGAGCCTAGGGCAGAGGTTCACCTTCCAACAAGACAACGACCAAAAAAATACAGCCAGAGCTACAATGGAATGATTTAAATCAAAGCATATTCATGTGTTTGGATGGCCCAGTCAAAGTTCAGATCTAAACCCAACTGAGAATCTGTGGCAAGAGTTAAAAATTGCTATTCACAGAAGCTTTCCATACAATCTGACAGAGCTTGAGCTATTTTGCAAAGAAGAATGGGCATGAATGCCCCATGGAAAGCGTCTCTGTGGGGGCACTTGAGAAGAGGAGGAGCCAGGAGCGCCACTGGGGGACCCTAGAAGAGGAGGAGCAGTGACCACTCTGTGCAAAACCGTTGCACAGAAGAGGTAAGTATAACATGTTTGTTATTTAAAAAAAACCTTTACAACCCCTTTAAGAGACTGTCAAAACTATACATTTTTTGGGGTTTATTTTACACCGGAATAGTAAAGAACAGAAATAACAAGAGTTTTATCATGCATTTTTTTTTTAATAAAAAGGACAAATCACAAATACACAAGTTAGTCATATCTAGTAATGCCGCGAATAAACAGGCTTGGCCACACACGAACGGACTAAGTCCATTCGAAAGTCTATTCGTTTGGACCTGATGACGTAACATGGGACTAAAAAAGGAAGTTTAGTAGCCAATAGCTTCCCTTGCATCGTATTTGGTCCGTCGGACCAGCATACAGACGAACCGTTTCCCGATAGGAATTGAGTCCGTCGGACAGATTTGAAATATGTTCTATTTCTAGGTCCGTAGGATTTTAACAAAAAACGATTGGATTAGCCCACACATGAGTGGATTGTCCAATGGACTGATTCTGTCAGACCTAGTCTGCCGGAAAGTCCGGTCGTGTGTACGCGGCATAAGATTTAGCCTGTTGCTTTTGTGCAATCAAAACATGGAATTGAGGCACAGTTACAATTTTACCTTCATGTCATCAGACAGATAAAGTAAATTTCTCCACTCTGATTTCAGAGCACCCCCATGTTGAGGGCAAGTTGTATGGTTCAGAAGGAGGGGGTGCTTTCTCGTCCCCCCCTTTCCTGACCTGCAAGCCTGCAAGGGTCTGGTATGAATTTTTCAAAATGTTGGCCTGTCATGGACTGGAGGGGAACCACGCCATTGTTTTTCTTTTTCTTTTGAACTGGCAATTTTTTATTTATTTTTATTCGGCTATCAGTGGGGAAACTCTTTGACAGCTGATCACTCATCGGTTGTTAAGGATGCTGTGGCCGGCTTCCCGGCCCCGCTCCTCAACAACCAGCTTATACCACACCCTGATTGGACAAAGCTTTGCCCAATCGGGGAGCAAAATAGTGACGGCTGGTGCTCAACATTTTTGTGTGGGGGATGGGCGCAAACAAACTGAAAAATTCTGAAAAAAACAACAACAATTGCAGCCTCACTGTGCCCATCAAACGCAGTCACTGTGCCCATCAATTGCAGTCACTGTGCCCATCAATTGCAGTCACTGTGCTCATCAAATGCAGCCACTTTGCCCATCAAATGCAGCCACTGTGCCCATCAAATGCAGCCACTGTGCCCATCAAGTGCAGCCACTGTGTCATTAAAGGCTACCACTGTGCGCATCAACTGCTGCCACTGTGCCCCATCAAATGCTGCCAATGTGCCCCATCAAATCTTGCCACTGTGTCCATCAAAAGTTGCCACTGTGACCCCCTCGCCCGCTCGCTGTCTGCCCGGCATTTACCCTGTCTCGTGGCAGGTCAGGGATGCAGGTGATAGCAGCGAGTGGTGGAACCTTGCAGCAGATCAGACAGTGGCTTCTGTGTCCTCTGTGCGTCTCCTCCCCTTCACCTGATAGGCATCCAATCGTAGCGCCTGTTCTTTCAGTCAATCAGGTAACGGGTAACAGATTTGCGCACCTGATTGGCGGAGAGGTTCAGTATTCAATATCCAATCACTTTTCTAACACACCAGGGTGGACTGTGAGCGCAATGCTTTGTGTGAAAGCACAACTAAATGTTTTAATTTATGAAATTATGCACAATACTTTTAAGTACAAGAATAATGTTGCAGATCTATAAGCTACAAGCCAAAATATACTGCATTTCAAGTACTCCAGTCAATTAATATATACATTGTCCCAGATAGCAATGCACAGTATAAATTCCTACAGTTCACCAACTTCTATATTGCTCTCACCTTAATTAACTCTTGCATTACCCCATTTCATTAATGAAGTCATGCATTTCCCTCAGGTCATTAATTAAAGATTAGATAGCTTCAGCTCATTAATTAACTTGTTAGTTAACTTATATAGTGCTCATATCTCCCCATCCAGAACTTATTTGGCTTCAGATCCAAAGTCGCTAAGCTGTTCTTCTTTATCTTCCCTCTCCAGGATTTGGGGACAAGAGATTGCAGGAAGAGGACAGCTAAAGCCACAGGAGCGAACATGAAATTAACACTGGAACCAGCATATATACAGCACAATGGTGGCACCATCTTGGTCTAAACCAGTGTTTCTCAACCTTTTTCTAGTCGAGGCGCCCTTAAAAAAAGCATTTTTAGTTTTGAGCCACCCCAGTCTAAAGCGCCGTACACACGATCAGATTGTAAACACACGAGAACAAAACCATGGATTTTTTTCCGAAGGATGTTGGCTCAAACTTGTCTTGCATACACACGGTCACACAAATGTTGTCGGAAATTCCGAAAGTCAAGAACATGGTGACATACAACACGTATGACGAGCCGAGAAAAAGAAAGTCCAATAGCCAGTGTGGCTCTTCTGCTTGATTCCGAGCATGCATGGACTTTTGTACATCGGACTTATGTATACATAATTGGAAAATCCGGCAAGTTTTGTTGTCGGAAAATTTGAGAACCTGCTCTCAAATATTTGTTGGTGGAAATTCCGACAACAAATGTTCTATGGCGCATACACACAATCGGACTTTCCAAAAACAAGCTCACATCCAACATTTGTTGACGGAAAACATGAACGTAGTGATGTACTACAAGGAATTTCACTCTTGAGCGCTACTCTTTGGGCCTCTTCTGCTAATATTGTGTTTGGTGAGCACTGATTTTGAGCATGCGTGTTTGTACCTTCTACTTTTGTGTGATGGACTTGTATACTGACCATCAGAAAATCTGACCACAGGCCGTTGTCCGCCGAAAATGTACTAGCTTGTCATCAAACATTTGCTGGCCAGAAGTTGGACAACAATTGTCAAAAGGAGCGTACTAACAGTAAAGCCGCGTACACACGGGCGGACTGTATGGCCTACTTAGTCCGTCGAAACACATTTCAGCGGACAGTCTGCTCGTGTGTGGGCTTCAGCGGACTTTTTCAGGTGCAGTCTGGCGTACTAAGTATTTCGGAATTTCCGTAATACTGTCCGTCATACTTTGGTTTCAGCGGACAATCCGCTCGTGAGTAGGCTAGTTCGACGGACTAAGAATGGCGCATGCTCAGAAAGGATTTACACGGCGGAAGGTTGCATTGCTGTGTATTGGACTTCCTATTTCTAGTCCCGTCGTACGTGCTGTACACGTCATCGCGCAAGCTTTCGACGGACTGTTTGTGCGTCCGTGTGTGATCAAGTCCGTTCATTCGAAAGTATGACGGACTGTCCGTCGGATTGTATGACGGACTAAGTAGGCCATACAATCCGCCCGTGTGTACGCGGCTTAAGATTTTAGGACGACAGTCTGTCAACAGACAATCCCCTGCCAACAATCTGACTGTGTGTACGAAGCTTAAGGCTTGGTTCACGTTACTATGTGTCGCGAAACGGGCGCAAAATCACACGCGTTCCTGACACGCAGACAAATGTGCTGCTCTTTAGTAGATGTGCAGTGGTGCCATTAATTCTTAATAGTACCCTACACATTGGTGAACCCAGGGTGTTTTTGGTGCAGCATGATTTAACAAAACGGGTCACAGTATCTTTCCCAGCGTTTCTAGGGGTAGGATAGCCCGTTGAAAGGAAGGGGTTGCCCTACATGTAGCACGCAGCAGCACAGATGTGAATCAAGGCCTTGTTCGCGTATTAGGTTGGGAGTGGTAAAACCACATGGTTGAGCTTTTTTTACTACCCCGAACTGCTCCACCTTTAGCTGCAGAGGAAGCAACTGGGGGTGTACACATCCTGTGGCTGGAAGTATGACCCCAGGTGAATGGGGCTGCACTGCAAGTGAAACGCAACTGCGTGTATTGTATGCAGTTGTGGTGTAGTGATGCTGCATTTAAGTGTGAAAAACAGCGGTGAAAAAGCGAAAGATTGCCTCTTCAGAGCCTGTCAAATGCCTCTGAAAAGCGATCTGAACATGGATCACTTTTCAGAGGAGCACCAGTCCTTGTTACTATTATGAGCAAGCCCTAAAAAACTGTTCGGATAGTACAGGAATAGGGGGTCAAGAATTAAAGTAACATACATACACACACATATAAACATGCACGTATGCATGCGCGCACACACACACTCATATATACATTAAATACACACATACAAACACAGACACCCACACGTACAGACAATCACATACTGTATGGGAGATCACAGGTAACACACATGAAAACTGCGCTACACCTGCGCTGCACCCAAACTGAAAGTGGAATACAAAAAAAAAAGTGCAACGCTATAGTTAAAGGCCCATCAATACCAATACAGTATATATATATATATATATATATATATATATATATATATATATATATATATATATATATATATATTCACATGGAAGAAAAAAAAGCAATGAAGACCACATATCTATATATTTTACATGAAATAATACCAATCATCACCATGCCTGCAATTATGATAGGTCCTAGCATGAAAGGTTTAATTGCAGGCATGGTGATTGGTAGGAATTATTACAATCATACGGATTGCTGTACCTCACAGAGCTCAGAGGAGCTCATATGCAGCCCACTGAACAGCCTCCTCCCTGTGTCCTGTGCTTCTCCACATCTCCTCACACACCTGCATTCACCTATCACACCAGCCAGCATATCCCCGGACCCACTAGAGCGAATCCCAGAAAGCTGTGCATGCGCCTGACCCATCTCGGTAATACAGAATGGCTTAACCAGTGGCGAGTAGAATGTTTTAGCTGCCTAAGTTGGGGAATTTATTGGTCACTTTGCCGTAGCACCCCTGGGGACTTTTCTGAGGCACCCTGGTTGAGAAACGTCTAAACAATTATGATACCACCAGTATATTATACATGTGAAAGCACCATATTGGAGACAACTTTTTTTTATAGCAGGAAGCATTCAAATACAACACTGGTGCATGTGCAGTAATAGTGGTACCATGTTCTTAATCTGTCATGATTGTTTTGGGCAAAAGTGGCCAGATAGATGCAGAAAGTGCTACTACTCCAGACAACAATTAGGGGGATATACCACATTGACTAATTTTTTGTTTACCCTCCAAAAATATAAAAATGGTCCCTCTCTGATAGGGGTAGAACCCAAACTCTGCTGTTTTTGGTTTTTGAGTGATGCAGCCACTGGAAATGTCTTTGACGTCTGATGCTGTGTACACACGATCGTAATTCTTGTAGGAAAAAGCTCTGATGGTTTTCCTGTCGGAATTCCGATGGAATTCTGCTTAAACTGTCTTATCTACACACGATCACACCAAATTCCAACCGCTAAGAAAGCGGTGACGTATAACGGGACTAGAAAAAGGAAGTTCAATACCTAATAGCCAATAGCTTCCATCTCGTAGTTGAATCTGAGCATGTATGAGTTTTTACGCGTTTTTACGCGTGAAAATTGCATACACACGATCAGGAAAATCTGGAAAATTGAGAACATGCTATCAAATTCTGATGGAGCATACACACGGTCGCATTTTCCAATGAAAAGCTCTCATCAGTCTTTTGCTGGCCGAAATTCCGATCGTGTGTACGCAGCATTACACAATTTAATGTTGCAGATTCATGGTCTCCTGCTGTGCTCAATGGTTCCTCCTGCTGGCCCATATATATGTCCTATTGTCACCATAAAGGCCGTGCACAGTGGAAGATAAGCTTTTAACACTCTCCAGAGCATCAGATACTCATGACTATTGTATAACTGATGTACCCCCATTTTACCACTGCTACCCGCCAATAACCTCCAGCCAACCCCAAACCTCTTACTTCACCAATAACTGAGATGACACCAAGCTTGAGTAAACATTGGCCGTAGCAACCATTCATTAATTAAAAACTTGAAAAAACTAACATAAACTGTATAACGTCTATTATAAACAACCTCCCCTCATTGGTCTTTGCAGGAAAAAAAAAAACAATCTTTCCACTCAATCCACTCCTGCACTGCGGTAACTTAAACTTAACTAAAGGCTTCCAGCTGACATACTAGCTCAGAGACAAACCACGGACCGCAGTGCCCCCATTAACCATCTTCCAACTCAAACCACCGTTAGTTGGAATACCACCAACGGGACCCAATACTACCAAGGGTTTCCGAAATCTTCCATCTCCGGGGTTTCTGCCTTCTCCCGCAAAGACCAACACCCCGCCACTGCCACGACATCTGTTAAACTGAAGAAGCAAAACAAAACAGGTGTATTAATCCACACACACTATACTCACCTACACCAAAAGGGAGGGAGGGTGGGAAGCTTGTTCCTCCACTGCGGACTGAGCTGGGGTGGCATCTTCCTCTCACACAAAGTTCCCTCTGCTCCTCCCCCACCCCTCTCCTGTCCAATTACCAGCCCCCTAACATCCCCATACCTTTTGGCAGAACCCCAGTTAACCCTGTCATGCCCGCCCTACGTCTAGTCTTGTTTTTCCTTTTTTTCCGGGCTTTCTAGACTTTGCTGGAGGAGGAATTGCTTCAACACAAATGTGTCTGAACTTGCCATCCTCTGGAGAAATACATTTGTACAGTCTTCTATTGCAGGGACCACCACTCTTTGAAATCTCTGTTAAAGCGACTGAGTCACTGCAACACATGATGTGGATGTAAGGTTTCCACAATTTCTGTTAAAAAATGCTTGCCATGGGTTTCATTTCCAATTCCTAAGCAAGTCCCATTTGTATTGATGAGGCCAATAAAATGGCAAACCTATGCTAATAGGGTCAAGGAGTAGAGAACTTTACCATAATGGGTAGGAAGGTGTAATGTGTGTTTTCACAACCCATATCCATGGAGATGGTAACCTGCAGAGCTCCAGGAGAGCATATCCCCACTTTAGCCTGCACCTACCTGTCACTATAATGGGCTGCTCACTGGCCACTAGCAATCTGCCACAGGTAGTACACAAGCTTTAGTACTATCATCAAGTGCTTACATTTTACCTTACAAAAACGATCCAGTATTTTGGCAGTGTTGGGGCACTAAAAGGAGTATTAAACACAAAAAAAAAGTAATATATATCAGCTTATTGATTCTTAAATGCAGTGACCACATTTGTTTTCTTTTTTTTTTTTTTTTTAAGGATTTGTTTTATTCAATTTGACTTTTTAAGGATTTTTGTTTTTTTATTTGATTTCACCTGTTAACACTATTCCCATCTTAGGGCGTCCTGCACTCCGCTAAAGAAGCAACAGAGATGCCTTGTTAGGTGGTGTTAGATGCACTAGCAAATTTAGATGGATTAACATATTAAAGCTGAACTTCAGCTTACACTTTTTAATCATTTTTTTTAACCTTTTTGAGATAAAGGATTTACATAAATGAATAAAAGCTCAACATTGTAAGCACCCCTGTCTGTATAACTTGGTTTGTCTCAATCCTCCAACTGCCACTTTTGCTGCACAGCTTGGTCTTCTAAAAGAAGTTAAAAAATAACAGACTAACCTGCTGGAGCAACAGGTGAAAATAAAGGAAATATAAGGTGAGGGTGGGGCAATTAACTGTCCCCAGCCCTCCATCAATGGTACTGTGTCAGACCAGAAAATATTCTAGTAGGTTAAGATAATTTTGCATATTTAAATGTTATTGGCCAGTTTTAAGTCACATGCCTGGTAACATTTTTTACTGGCTCCAGCCTTGGAAGATTTGGCTGCTAAATGGCGAGGCCATTTTTTGCGATTCGGCACTGCGTCGCATTAACTAACAAGTGCGCAGTTGTGCGGCGTTACACCCAAACAAAATTGATGTTGTTTTTTCCCACAAATAGAGATTTCTTTTGGTGGTATTTGATCATCTCTGCAGTTTTTATTTTTTGCGCTATAGACAAAAAAAGAGCATCAATTTTGAAAAAAACGCAGTATTTTGTACTTTTCGCTATAATAAATATCCCCATTTTTTATTTTAAAAAAAGCTAATTTTTCCTCAGTTTAGGCCAATATGTATTCTTCTACATATTTTTGGTAATAAAAATCGCAATAAGCGTATATTGATTGGTTTGCGCAAAAGTTAGAGCGTCTATAAAATAGGGGATAGATTTATAGCATTTTTATTAATATTTTTTTACTAGTAATGGCGTTGTTCTGTGATTTTTATTGGAACTGCGACATTATGGCGGACACATCGGACACTTTTGACACATTTTTGGGACCATTGGCATGTTATACATCGATTAGTGCTATAAAAATGCACTGATTACTCTAAAAATGTCACTGGCAGGGAAGGGGTTAACACTAGGGAGCGATCAAGGGGTTAACTGTGTTCCCTCTCTGTGTTCTAACTGAAGGGGGGGAGGGACTCCCTAGGGGAGATGACAGTTCATTGTTCATACTTTGTATGAACACACGATCAGTCTCTGCTCCCTTTACACACACAGATCCCGATTCTCGGTGTGTCATCGAGACCGCAGGTGTCACGAGGATCCTGGCAGCAGTGGTCATCCAGACCTTCCGCCGCGCGTCCGCGGGTGCGCGCCTGCGCGCGTGCGCGGTCGTGCATGCGTGTGTGCGCTCGTTGGCGCCAGGCGGGCTATTTAACTCAGTTGACCACATCCAGTTCTTGCTGTCTGATCTACAGCATGCGAGTACCCTGATTCCGAGAACCTGCCTTCTGTGACCTGTTGACCCGGCTTGTGTACTTACTGCTCCTGCTATCCGCCTGCATCTGACCCCGGCCTGCCTGACCTCCCCTCTGCTTGATCCTTCGGGCCTTGCTGCCTGCCCGTTTACCGACCCGGCTCGTCCGACCATCCACCTGCTTGATCCTTGGTACCTCTGCTGACCGTCTGACCTCCGACCCGGCTTGTCTGACTGCTCTGCTTCCAGCCTCCTGTTCCGGTGCTGTCTGCTGCTCTACCTCCAGTAGTGGTTCCAGCACGTGCCTGAAGTCCTGCCTCTGCCAGAGTTCCTGCATTGGTGTCCTGGTCCAGCCTCTCTGCCTGCCGCTCTGCTTCAGCTTCCTGCACCTGCCTGCTGATCCTGTTTCCCTCCGATTCCAGTCATTCCCTGATCCAGCCGTTGATCCTGCCAGACACTCGTGCCCCTCTTGACTCTTGTGTTACCTGTATACACTACCAGGGCCCTTGAGTCGGAGCCGCAAGAGAGGTCTCCTCCTGCAAGTCGGGCTCTACCACCAGGTACGTGACAGCAGGGCACTTGCATCAGCTCTGGGGACACACGCGCCCCTAGTGGCCACAGGGCGAAGTGACGTAACATAACGTTGTTTTGCCCAGCCGTGCCATTCTGCCACAGTAAAACTATGGCGGCTGGTCGGCAAGTGGTTAAATAAAGGCTGGTAAATTTATAATTTTTAAATATGACATCATCAGTCAGTCAGCGACAGAAGAGGAAGCATCTCCCACCCACCTCCCATGTTGCGGCTCTAATTATAGGGCATTTGCTCTTTTCCAACGAAAGGGGGTGATAAAAGTTATGTTGGATATTTTTGGATAACTCAAGCTTTTTATGGCTTAGGTAATGGTCATATTCATGACCCGCTCATTCTGCTACCACCAGTCTCTGGAGGTCTTGGGATCAAAAGCGGATAGTATCATTTTCTTACAATTCATTGTTTTTAGACAAGATTTAGATTGTATATTGTTTTCTTTTTGTTATGTATATTCTCTATGAATTGATCTTAAGATTTTGTACAATAAATGAAATATATTTTTTATAAATTCTTTTCTTTCTTATTGTTGCCCATAAAATCCCACAAAATAGAAGCCATTTTGAAATTTTTTATTATGGTCATATGTATATTTTATGGTAACTTTCTTGGATATGTAAAAAAAAGTATTGGTACCAGTTAAAATAAATTAATTTCAAGTCCTATATTAACCACTTCCCGACCAGCGCACGACGATGTACGTCGACAGAATGGCACTGGCAGGCATATTGGCGTACAGGTACGTCCAATATTCAATGCCGCCCTGCCATCGGGACCCGCGGACTCGATCGCCGCGGGCATCCCCGCGATCGTCTCACGGAGCGGCCGAATGGAGGAAATGCAGAGTAAACAGCATTTCTCCATTCTGCCTAGCAACTAGTGATGCTGATCTCTGCTCCATGTGATTGGAGCAGAGATCAGTGTTCACTAAATGAAAGCCCAACCCCCCCACAGTTAGTAACACACCCCTAGGAACACTTAACCCCTACACTGCCACCCCCTGGTTAACCCCTTCACTGCCAGTGTCATTTAACCAGGAATCACTGCATTTATATAGCAGTGATTACTGTATAAATGACAATGGTCCGAAAAATGTGTCAAAAATGTCCGATGGGTCCCCCACAATGTCGCAGTCACAATAAAAATCGCTGATCGCCGCCATTACTAGTAAAAAAAAAAATAATAAATTTTTTTTAATAAAAATGCTATAAAACTATCCCTATTTTGTAAACGCTATAACTTTTGCGCAAACCAATCAATAATCGGTTATTGCGATTTTTTTACCAAAAATATGTAGAAGAATACGTATCGGCCTAAACTGAGGGAAAAAAATGTTTTTTTTATATATTTTTGGGGATATTTATTATAACAAAAAGTAAACAATAATGTGTTTTTTTCAAAATTGTCGCTCTATTTTTGTTTATAGCGCAAAAAATAAAAACCGCAGGGGTGATCAAATACCACCAAAAGAAAACTCCATTTGTGGGAAAAAAAGGACGTCAATTTTGTTTGGGAGCCACGTCGCACGACCGCGCAATTGTCAGTTAAAGCGACGCAGTGCCGAATCGCAAAAAGTGGTCTGGTCTTTGACCAGCAAATTGGTCCGGTCTGAAAGTGGTTAAATAAGTTTAAATATTTCCTACAATAAAGGGCTGTGGCCATTGCATTCCAAAATGTTTTTTCATTTATTAAGGATTTAAGTTATAGTTGACATATTTTGAATTGTTCTGCCTATGGTTCCAATAAAAAGCTAACAAAAGGAAACTAAGGTAGCCACCACATTTTAAGAATGGTAAGATACAATAAATTAAATGTTTGCTTTTGCGTTTAATACCAATTTAAAGCAGTTGCAGTTAGGTGCAGACACCTAGAGTTGGAAAATAGGATGGCTTTCCCTATATAATTATCAGCCACTCAATTTTTTTTACAATCATCATTTGCTTTATATAAATCTATTTACACATTGTTACAATATTCTAAGTCAGATTGGGATCAGTAAAACCAAGAAATGTTCTGTGTCAAAGAGGTAATCCAAGCAGAGGGGCACCAAAGGTTGCGTGTCTACAGGTTCCAGTGATGGAAATCAGGCTCTGCTTACACACCCACTACCTCAGCATGGTATGACCTACTTCCAACTTCTTGATTTTGTTCAGAGCCTAACCACTTTGCTTTTATAAGCTACAGGATAGTAAGAGAAGATAAAAAGGCAGTGCAGCCACAGCATGCACACTGAGAATTATAACAAACTTCTTTGAAAATGGATAGTTACTTGAAATAGTTGAATTATAATGACATTACTCCTACAAAGATCCTACTTTTACAATGCAATATATATTGCTATTCAGGAAAAAAAAAAAAAAAGAGATATTATTGAGGGGTCGAGCCCTTGTCAATCCCGGGCGCCACGTTCCATGAAAGCAGCAGATAAATTTCACATATCTTTGACTTTAATTGGGCGAATTAGACCACTGGCATTTCTGTTATTGGCGCCATTTAACAACATTTTAAAGAGACTGCGAGCAATAAGACTAATTTATTCAGACTGGCAGAGCACATTGAAAGATAATTACATTCTAAAATAGAACGATGAAGGTAATCACAGCTTTCATAAAACACACAGAATAGAGCCGGACAACTGACAAGGGAACATCGTAGTCATAATCAAGTAACAATAAATTTCACGGCTCAAAGAGAAAAAAATCCACACGCGTTTCACGTGCCGGTGTGTTGCCTAGTTAGCAGTGAATCCATTCAGGTGAATCGGCTTTATGTGTGGTAAATGGGATGGAAATGCTGCAGTTTAATCTTTTTTTTTATTGCAATTGCTTGTGTCAGCATTCTATATATCCAGATAAATATTTTCATTTTCCGTGTCAGGTTTATTGCAGATGAAATGAACAGCTTGTGCTTTTTATTATTTATTTGTAATATTTTTTGTCCTGCAGCCATTGTCACTATTATGAACAGACGCAATTATATGGGCGGTTCCCTTTTGTAGTTACTGTATATGTGATTGTGAATAGAGCAACTGTACATTTTCCTGCATTTTGTAAGTTGCTATGCAAAAAAATAAAATAAAAAATACATTTCACAAGTAAAATTTTTTGCCAGTGTTGAAGAAATTATTACTATACTATTTTTTTTGAAGAGCACAGTATAAAATGCCAAATTCCCCAGCACTTCTAACCAGCAAAGAAAACCTATTGAAATCTGCATGTAATATCAAACTAAATGCGTACATATAAGTTATCTACTAAAGTGCCCTACAGATTCTAATTTATAGGTGTGGTAATACAAATATAGATGTATGGAAATAATATGTTTCTTAACAGCATTTCTTTGTAGTGAGTTTTGATATTTTGCAAAGCCTCTTGTAGAACATCGTGCCCAGGGACAATCTGTAGGGCTGCAGAGGTCTTTGGCAGGGGTATGGTGTAGGGCACATGTGTCAAACACAAGGTCAAACACAGCTCTCCTGCAGCTCCTCTCCTCTCGTCTCCACTCCCTTCTTATCTCAGCAGTCAGCAGAAAAGAGGAGGGCAGAACTCCACCTCCAGATCCTGTGCTTGTTCGTGCAGCCATGGCGAGGCTCGTCTCTGCTTCCCGTCTCACCAGTTGGCAGCAGAGAGGAGGGCAGAACTTCTTCTAAACCTGTACCTCTCTGTGCAGCCGCACCCTCATCTCCATCTTCCCAGTCTCATTATTCAGTAGTCCTTAGCAGCTGACACCAGCCCACCTCTCGTCCTCCTTTGGATCCTGCACTTTCTGCTTCCCAGCACTACTTCCAGCTTCTTCCTGGCAGCAGCACAAGCTAAGGGGGAGGAGGGGTGCACTGTGATGTAAGAGAGGTGTCAGGGCTGGGCTCAGCCTTTCCTTCTCTGAGCTGGCCGCTCATCTGTCGGCTAATTGCCAGCTCCTATTTCTCCACAGTGACTCCCCTGTTGATGATATCCTGCTTGTCAGTCCTGCCTACTGAAGCTGTCCAGCCCAAATGATCTCTGCCTCCACCTTGGTCAAGTCTCTAGAGACGCTCTCCTGTGTTCCTGTTAAAGACTTGCTTGGCTGACATTCCTTCTGGCTCCAGATCCTGCTTGCTGTTCTACTACTCTCATCTCTGACTATCCGTTCCAGTTCCTGAACTCTGGCTATATTTTGACTACCTTTAATCTGTTTACCTTTTTTATTATTATTAAACAAGTGAGATTTAACTGTACTTCTGTTTCAGACTGATTCATGGTTTCTGGCAAAGGGGGGGGAGACTTGACTTCTAAAGGTGGGGGGAGGGGCAACCATAATGCTGATACAGTCCCTATGAAATTGAATTTGACACCCCTGGTGTAGTGAGTTCTGTCTGTTTTGTTAGCTAGCCAACCGCTATATACTGTATATATCTTAGTTCATTAAACATTTTATTTTTGTTGCCTGTTGGAGAGATTTGGCAAAGTCACTGTTGTGTTACTCGCTGATCTCTAGAGGCTTTGACATGAGGAAGGAAACCCCTGCCTCTATCATGATGGGTTTCTCTATACAAGAGACACAATGCAAAACAAGGCTTGAAAGGTCAGTTATGGGGAAAACATCAGCAGAGGGACCACAGCCAATACTGATGACTAGTCCCTCAACCTCTGCCTACGTTTTTTGTGCACAACTTTCAGGGTTTAGTTCTTCTTTAATAATAATAATAACATAAAATCATGTTATAAATCACAATAGGAAAGTAGGCAGTGTAGGATATTGTTTTTAGGCAATCCATCAAACACTCTTAAATGTCTCACGCCTGTCCAAAATGAGCACCTGAGTGGATCTGACTGGACAAGGGAATGACAGGTGAGTATGGCTTAGGCTCAAAGGTGGATGTCTGCTCAGTATAAAGGTTTCCTTATATACTATTCTCTATGCATGATCTGCTTTATAATATGTGTTTTTGTTGCCTCTGCCCCATGGGACTGTAAATGGTCATATGTATTTAGCCTAACATGTACGTCTATTTTCCTGCCAGTGGGATTCCAAGGACACTGATATTTAAAAAAAAATATTGATTCTCTGCCCATAAATTCTGCTGCATATTGCTGAATGACAGCACAATTTACATGAAAAAAATGTTATAGGCAGAAGAAGAGGCATGCAGCGTTCTCTTGAAGACCACCTTGAAAACACTAACTTGCCTGAGGATATTTGTCTTCTCTGTCATATGCTGAAAGACATGAAACCCAAAGTGCAATATCTACAGAAAGAAGTGTAGCCATGCCCCCGTAGGGGTTGCTGAATGTAGTGGTTCATCTGTCACCCTGCCCAGCCAGACATCCATCTCTCAGTCACTCAGAGACATAGAACAGATCATAAGCTTTGTTTTTTTTTTTGTTTTTTTATTGAGGGGATTGAACTTGGATGGGAATTGGGAATTATGGGATGCCCAGGAATATTCAGTGCAACTTGCTTGGGACTTCTATATAGATTCCAGTATATATACTTCAATCTTCTCTCCAGCCTAAACTCTTGTTTAAGATATCTTATCCTTCACTCCTCCAGCACTTTACTTGCTGCACACCATTACTCCTCCAGCACTTAAAGTGGAGGGCCACCCTGAAAAACAAAAGTACATCAAAAATTAGCAAAAAATCAGAAAAAATTATGATTTTTTTTTTTTAAACTTACCAGAGATGCCTGTTGCTAGGCATATCATCCTAATCTACCTCTTCCTCCTCCGCGGTGATGTTCTGTCTTCTCTCCTCCGTGGGGTGTCTTCTGGGTAATGGGTCGCGCTGTGTTCTGGGAACTGTGTGTCCCAGAACACAGCGCGCCCATTCACAAAGCGCTGCGCGACTCGCGCTTGCACAGTAGGAAAAGGGCAGTGAAGCCGCAAGGCTCCACTGCCTGTTTCCCTTAGATAGAATGGCGGCACCGGGACCCGAGAGCCGAGAGACAGGTCACCCTCGGGCGACCGACATCGCAGGCGCCCTGGACAGGTAATTCTGCTTATTAAAAGTCAGCAGCTACAGTGTTTGCAGTTGCTGACTTTTACATTTTTTTTTTAAAGCTGGCCCTCCTCTTTAACTTGCTACAGACTTTCACTCTTCCAGACTAGCTAGCACTGCATGGTTAGGCCTGACACTAACTCAGCCAGGCCTCAGTTAACTGCCCTTTGCGGGCAGGGACATCTGGCTCCTGTGGTGTAGAAATATCTCAAGTGCTAACTTTCTTCTTCTCAGCTACCACTCCCTGATAGCTCTCTTTAGGCCCTGCCAGCCAGCCTGGCTGCAATGACCTCTCTCCACTGCCCTTCCCCTCCTGACTGTGCTCACTTACCAGCCCTCCCAGCTGTGACCAGTTGTCCTCCCTGAAGTCTCTTAGCAGTGTTCTCTCCCACTGTCCTCTCCTTCTAGGATCTCCTCACTCCTCCTGGATGCATCCGAGCCCCAGCCCAGGGTCACCCCCCCAAACTGGGGAGCTCCCTGTTGGTCCCGACAGCCTTTACACACTCTCACTCCAGCTCTTCCACCTGACAACTCCTACCCAGCTAGGCTGACCCTAGGTATTTTAGGAGGCCTGCCCCCTGCCAATCCAAGTTGGGGATTTCTCATGGTACCCCAGGTAGCCCCACCTCTCCTCTCCTCCCTTCCTTCTAGAATCTTCTAGAAAGAACAGGGAGGCTATAATGATGCTACCTGTGAGTCACTCAGCTATAATGATGCTACCTGTGAGTCACTAGTGCCCTAAACCACTCCCAGCCCAGCATGAAAACAAACAGGCCTAGCCAACAGCTAGGCCTGCCTAAATTTTCTTACTCTCCAGAAAAATCCTCACTCTAGCACCTACCTAACTAGAGGGTGCCACAGAAGCAAGCCAAGAAAGCAATTGCTCCTCTTATAATTATAAGATAGAACAAGTCCATAGATGGGCATCAAAAGTGGTGCAAGGTTCAAGGGTAAAACATACCAGGAGAGACTGGGAGAACTTAATATACAACCTCATGGAAAGAAGATAAAGGGGGTAGTATCAAAACCCTTTACTACATAAAGAAGTGAATAAAGTTTACCAGGGCAGTAAGTTCAGATCTGAGATCCAGAACAAGGGGGCAGGACCTCAAACTAGCAGCAGGAAAGTTCAAGTGAACCTTAGAAAGTATTATTTGGTGGAAAGAGTATTGGATACTTGGAGTAGATAAACTGGTCCACTTGGTCTTTTCCTCCCATCTGTCTTCTGTGATGTTTCCGTGCTTTATCTGATAATAATGGCAGGATATGGACAAAGTGCCTGCATATCATAACTTTCAGCAGCGTTCAGTATTCTTAAAGTGACAGTCTCTTTAAGAATTCAGCATTTCATTTTTCATGCTTGTCTGCAAAATCTGCAATCTGCAAACTCCACTAAGTGTAAAGATCAATCTGAAATATGAACTGGTAATTTTTTTTAAAGCAACAGCATTATTTTTTTTAAATGTATTTGGCAGTAATATATTGAATACAATAGTAAACATGTATATTGGGTCACATACCTTAGTAAAATTCTACTGGAACCATCACTTTGAGCTATTTAAGGGCTGCAGTGAAGATACAGTATATATTAAGAACTTAAGGTCAGCCATGCATAGCTTGATATTTGTAAGCATTGCAACTAATGTGATCATCACTTACAAGTGTTAAAGATCTAGTTAACCACAGAGCTATAACACAAATTTGCAAACATTTGTGCAAAATGATCATTTAGATTTATTTTAAACATGTTGAAAAATATCATACATTTCCTTTTCTATTCAGAAGAAAGACTGCTCCTGTCCTTTGTATACAAACTGGTCAAACGACAGGACAAGAAGTGTAGACTAAGCCTGGGAAGACCCCTTACCCCCCCCCCTTCCCTGCCACATAAACTAAACCCATCCCCTATCCACAACCTATCCTCTCCCTTTCGCCTACCACACAACTACCTACCTTAACATAAAAAGTTGGATTGGAAAACATTTTTAGAAATCACCATATTTTTTCCACCTTTGTACTAATGGTAACATACCATTTCAATATTACACCTAAATTTGATGATGTTGATGACTAAAACTAAGACACTTGGCTGTACTCATTTTGCATATATATTTAATATTTAAATTGAAAACTAGAGTTGTGGTGGTCAGATCAGGAAAAATGCACCTTAAAGAACCTTATATATGCTTAGAAGTTGAATGAATGGATGGGAAAAGGTTGTTATAGATAAAGATAAGTCACACAGTTTTGTTGGAAATTTTCAAACAATGGGCTCTAGCTAAGCGTATGAGTGTGTATGTGTGTGTATTTCTTCTTCTGTCTATGCACAAAATATATTTCATAGGAATCCGCATCCACCGTGAGTTGATTTCAATGGATAACATGTGGATAGCATTAAGGCTGAGTAATAATTCATATTAGATACTGATGAAAAATCCTGTCAATCAATAGCTGCAATAAACTTCCTTTCGGGGGCTGCTCCCTGCAGCGTTGTGTCTTTTTTTTATTAATTCTTCTTTATCATCAGAAGATAAAGGTGTTTGTCCCTCTGAGATCATTGTTTGCACAGGAGTCATTAGGCCAATGGTTGAAGGCACCAATTACAAAAGCATTCAATCACAGTAATATGATAGGTGCCTCCATTATAACAAATGAATGCATAAAAAAGTGTAGTAGGAAAATGTATTTTTTTTGTTAATTTAAAAAAAAGCATTGGATACAGTAGCTCCGCATTATCACCCTGGATATAAAATTCTCTAATCAATGTATACTTTCAGAATGAGGGACACTTGAGAGAGGACGTGACCTGTGGCGTGCGTAGTGCACCATGGCAAAATATGGGTGTGACCAAGCTATTAACAGTGGGAGGGGCTTAAGGGGCGATTAAACAAAACTCGGGCTTCCTTTTACCTATAAAATATGTGTTGATTGCTTTGTCTGAGCCTACCATAAAGTAGAGTTGCAGGCGTTTGGTGTTAACTACAAGGAAAAGATTTCTGATTTAAAAATGGAAGTGAAAGGGCTACAAGAGGACATCCTTGATCTGCATAGACAATTGTAGGTCTTGCGTTCCTGAGATACTGCTGCAGTAGATAATGACACACGTATGCACTTACTACTCAAGTCTAATGAAGACTGTTGCCCTTTAATATTGTGTGGGCCCTGAGCAAACATTTTCTTGCCCCCCCCCCCTCCATTTCAAGACATACAAAAAAATAGCAGGTAGACTCAAAATCAGTTTACTGCAGAAGATGACGCAGCAATTGCAATTTGTTGCCAGAGGTTATAGCCTATCCTTACCGCTCACTGACTGGTTGCTAGAGGTTACAACACAAAATTTCTGCTTGCCAATTGGTTGCTAGAGATTACGGCACATCATTACAGCTCACTCATTGGTTGCTAGGGGTTACAGCACATCATTACCACTCACTGATTGGTTGCTAGAGATTACAGAAGATCACTACTCTTCACTGATTGATTGCTACAGGTTACTGCATATCATTACCACTCACCGAGTGTTAGGGCTGGGCTCAGCCCTTCCTTCCTCTGAGCTGGCCGATCAGCTGTCAGCTAATTGCCAGCTCCTATCTCTCCACAGTTACTCATCTGTTGATGATAGCCTGCTCGCCAGTCCTGCCTACTTAAGCCATCAAGCCCAGATGATCTCTGCCTTTACCTTGGTTAACATCACAGAGACTCTCCTGCATTCCTGTTAAAGACTTTCTTGGCTGACCTTCCTTCTGGCTCCAGATCCTGCTTGCTGTTCCACTACGCTGATCTCTGGCTTCCTGACTTTGTGGCTTGTCTGACTATCCATTCTGGTTACCGAACTTTGGCTATGTTTTGACTACGTTTGTTCTATTTACTTTTATTATTAAACAAGTATGATTTAACTGTACTTCTGTCTCAGTCTGATTCATGGTTTCTGACAGTGAGCAGTGGAGCAATCCCAAATAATTGAGCAAGTAAAGTGGCATATTAATACACATACTACAGGAGAGGGTCAGAGATTGCAGGCAAAATACAGGAGAGCGTCCAAGATTGCATAAATACTAAAGGAGAGCATCAGAAACGGCAAACATTTTAAAGGAGAGTGTCTGAGACTGCAAAAATGCTACAGGAGAGCGTCAGAGACCACAAAAATACTACAGATGAGTGTCAAAGACTGCGAACATATTACAGGAGAGCATTGGAGACTGTAGACATAATACAGGAGACAGTCAGAGACTGCGAGCATACTGCAAGAGATGGTCAGAGACTGCGAGCATACGACAGGAGGCAGTCAGAGACTGCAGACACACTACAGGAGTTGACCAGAGACTGCTTGCATACTACAGGAGATGACCAGAGACTGTGGACATGCTACAGGAGAGGAACAGAGACTGCGGACATGTTCAGGAAATGACCAGAGACTGCAAGTATACTACAGGAGATAACCAGAGACTGCAGACATTCTACAGGAGATGACCAGAGACTGCGAGCATACTACAGGAGATGGCCAGAGACTGCGAGCATACTACAGAAGATGACTAGAGATTGCGAGCATACTACAGGAGATAGTCAGAGACTGCGAGCATACTACAGGAGACAGTCAGAGACTGCAGACATACTACAGGAGATGACCAAAGACTGCAGACATACTACAGGAGGCAGTCAGAGACTGCAGTGCAGACACACTACAGGAGTTGACCAGAGACTGCTAGCATACTACAGGAGATGACCAGAGACTGTGGACATGCTACAGGAGATGAACAGAGACTGCGGACATGCTACAGGAAATGACCAGAGAATGCGAGTGTACTACAGGAGATGGCCAGAGACTGCGGACATTCTGCAGGAGATGACCAGGGACTGCGAGCATACTACAGGAGATGGCCAGAGACTGCGGCCATACTGCAGGAGATGTCTAGAGATTGCGAGCATACTACAGAAGACAGTCAGAGACTGCGAGCACACTACAGGACATGGTCAGAGACTGCGTGGATACTACAGGAGATGACCATAGACTGTGGACATACTACAGTAGATGACCAGAGACTACGAGTTTACTACAGGAGACAGTCAGAGACAGCGAGCATACTACAGGAGACAGTCAGAGACTATGAGCATACTACAGGAGATAGTCAGAGACTGTGAGCATACTACAGGAGTCAGTCAGAGACTGCGGACATACTACAGGAGATGACCAAAGACTGCAGACATACTACAGGAGACAGTCAGAGACTGCAGACACACTCCAGGAGACTACCAGAGACTGTGAGCATACTACATGAGATGACCAGAGACTGCGGACATGCTACAAGAGATGGTCAGAGGCTGCGAGCATACTACAGGAGAGGACCAGAGACTGCGAGCATACTACAAGAGATGGTCAGAGGCTGCGAGCATACTACAGGAGATTACCAGAGATTGCAAGCATACTACAGAAGATGGTCAGAGACTGTAAGCATTCTACAGGAGATGGTCAGAGATTGCGCGGATACTACAGGAGATGATCAGAGACTTTGAAAATACTACAGGAGAAGACCAAAGACTGTGAGCATACTACAGGAGATAGACAGAGACTGCGAGCATACTACAGGAGACAGTCAGAGACTGCGGACATACTACAGGAGATAACCAAAGACTGCAGACATACTATAGGAGACAGTCAGAGACTGCAGACATACTCCAGGAGATTACCAGAGACTGCAAGCATACTACATGAGATGACCAGAGACTATGGACATGCTACAGGAGATGACCAGAGACTGCGGACATGCTACAGGAGATGATCAGAGACTGCGAGCATACTACAGGTGATGGTCAGAGACTGCGAGCATACTACAGGAGATGACTAGAGACTGAAAACATACTACAGGAGGCAATCAAAAACTGCAAGCATACTACAAGAAACAGTCCGAGACTGCGAGCATACTACAGGAGACAGTCAGAGACTGCGAGCATATTACAGGAGATGACCAGAGACTGCCAACATACAACAGGAGATGGTTTGAGAACTTTCAGCAATGCACAGCTTTACAATTAAATAACAAAGCTCAAGGGTTTAGGATAGTAGTCAGGCATTCTGGTGGGGGGGGGGGGGGGTAAGGACATAACTGGCCAGCCGGGCTCATACACTTTCAGAGGTCCAGGGCTCCCTCTCTGATCTCTCTGAAGTTGCTCCCTCCCAAGCATATAGACTGCATGGGGCGGAGTCAGAGCATCAGTGGAGCTCCCGGCCCCAACCCTTCTCTACTGACTGGGGCATACAGACGTCCGGGGGCAGGGCCCCCAGCTCTGATTCCTTATTTTAATGAAGCTGCTCTCTCCTGAGCATACAGGCTGCATGGAGCGTGGTCAGAACTCAGTGGAGCCCCGGCTCTACCATCTCTCTGCTGGCTATGGAATACAGAGCTGCCTCCCGTGTCCTCCGTGCGGCATGCCCTCTGCAATGCCATCATTGGGGGCCCCAATTTGTGCACAACGCAGGGACTAACGGCAGCTGCTTTGGGCCCCCCCCAAAAAAGATTTGGCCCGGGCAGCTGGCCCTTTTGCCCCGTGTTGAAGACAGCCCTGCCGTCTCCATTACAGAGGTTTCCTCAATGTGGTGTATACTTTCAGATGCAACCTGCTGCTTTTGCTTTTGACAATAAAAAGGTGCTGTTTATTATCAACCTCCTGACTGAGGAAGCCTTAGTCTGGACCTCCCTTTATGTGGAACATTCTTTTGTGACTGCTATAAATTAAGTTTTTGATTATCCTAACCACCGCGCTACTGCCGAGGCAAAGGTGCACAATTTGTTACAGAGTACACAACTGAATTCTGATGTTGGATTTCAGATACCAATTGGAATCCAGCTGTGTAAAAAAATCTGTTCCGTCAAGGTGTCCCTGAACAAGTAAAATATGTGCTTGCAAGAGTAGCAATCCTGACGATCTTGAGGCTTTTATTAAATTATGTATTGGAATGGACCAGAGATTTACTGAAAGGAGAATGGAGAGAATGGAACTTCTAGGCAGTAATGGTGGCATGCTTTTTTCTACTAGTCAGTTTGCTCTTAAAGCGGGGGTCCAGTCAAAAAAATAAAATAATTAAATCCAGCATCTACAAATTCTGCAGCTGCTGACTTTTAATAAATGGACGCTTACCTGCCCGCAATGTTACTAGCCGAAGCCGATCAATCGCTCAGCTCTCGGCTGCTGCCATCCTCGGTAAGGGAATCAGGAAGTGAAACGTGGCGGCTTCACTTCCCGATTCCCTACTGCGCATGATTGAGTCTCGTTGCACAATCCAAATGGTCCCTGCTGTCTCTGGGACCCCTGTGTGTCCCAACAGACAGTGCAGTGGGATGGGAAGTGGCATAGACCCCCACGGGACATTCATAGAACTTATGTCTTTATTGTGGAGAATCTGGACATTACACAGGTAATTGTCACAATAAATTTAAAAGAACAATTGTGGCAACTGATGTTACAGTATCCGAACAAATAAATGTAATTTCTCAGTCCATCTCTCCTTTGATTCAGGAAACAAAAAAAAGTAAATTCTTTATCAACTCATTCTTTATCAACTTATTTTGTCATCCCTATAAAGCTTATCACTGAAAGTGGTGAAATCCCTTGCTCTGCTATGCTGGACTCTGGGGCCAGGGGAAGCTTCATGGATATTGAATTTGCCCAAAATGATGGCATTCAAATAAGAAATAAACTTGCCCCTATGGATATGGAAACTGTGGATGACTCACCTTTGTCTTCAGGACCTGTTACCCATGAGAACATCCCGCTTGAACTCCAAATTTAGGCTGACCATCAGGAGACTTTCAACTGATCACATAAACCAAATTCTCTATCTTTCTGGGCATTTCTATGGTTCTCTATCCATAATCCCTCCATCAAATGGGAGACTTGGTCTATAAATTTTATGTCTGACCATAGCAAAGAACATTGAAAAGGCTCTTAGTCCTTGAGCAACCCAGGATTCAGAAGCAGTTATGGTAACTACCCAGTCATACGACAAGCTGCCTCCGCGATAGCTTAAGTTCCGGGACGTTTGTGATAAAAAATAATCAGCTGCCTCTACATCGCCCTTTACGATTGTCCAATTGAATTGCTTCCAGGGGCTGAAGTACCCTTAGGTCATGTCAGAGAAATGGCCGTGGAAGTATTGGCAACCTTGCCAGTAGAAGAAATGGGCGCCATAGGCACATCATGTGACAGGTGGATCCCTCTGCTGGCCTATAAAAGACTGCCTCTTTCTGACCCAAGTTGCTGGATTGTCGTCTGCTTCCTGTACCTCTGTGTTGTTCCTTGGATCTCCTGTTCTTGACCTGGCTGGAACCAATGGCCCGTGTACTTAGTCTGCTATATTTTATTTTCTTATTAACCCCTATCTGGATCAAGTGTTGACTATGCTTGCATAATATATAGACTCATAATATACATGCTGCGTTGTGTACACACTGGGGTTGATTTACTAAAGGCAAATCCACTTTGCACTACAAGTGCACTTGGAAGTGCAGTTGCTGTAGATCTGAGGGGGACATGCAAGGAAAATAAAAAACAGCATATTTGCTTGTACATGATTGGATGATAAAATCAGCAGAGCTTCCCCTCATTTCAGAGCTTCCCCTCAGATCTAAAGTGACTGCACTTCCAAGTGCACTTGTAGTGCAAAGTGGATTTGCCTTTAGTAAATCAACCCTACTACACTGCACACACTGCATGTGTTGCGTTAGCACTTTCCATACACATGCGGTAATGCTGCGTATGCAGTAACACAGTGTGTACACAACACAAATTAAAATTAATCAATTAATGTAATTTTATTGGTATCTACAGTGTATTTTTATTTTTTAAATCTACAAGTAGCTGCTGCATTTCCCACCCTAGGCTTATACTCGAGTCAATACGTTTTCTCAGTTTTTTGTGATAAAATTAAGTGACTTGAGTTTTTTTCTACATACTGTCACTGGTCGGTGTCCCTGATCACTGCCACATCAATCATATGATGACGCTGTACTTCACTGGTAACAGTATGTAAATTTTTTTTATCAAAAAATAGAGAAAAAAATAACACATTTTATTAAATTTCTTAATTTTCAAGAAAATTGTGAGAACAAAAATTACAGCTTCAAAAAACTCACCATGCCTCTTACTAAATGCCTCAGGCTATCCACTTTTCCAAAAAGGGGTCATTTGGAGGGAATTTATACTGTCCTAGCATTTTAGAGCCTCAAGAGATGAGATAGGCCATCAGTACATCAGAATAAATAAATTTTCAAATATATACACCATAGTTGTAGACGCTATAACTTTCACACAAACCAATTAATATACACGTATTGGGATTTTTTTTTTTACCAAAGACATGTAGTAGAATATATTTTGGCCTAAATTTATTACGAAATTTGATTTTATTGGATGTGTTTTATAACAGCAAGTAAAAAATATCGTTATCTTTCAAAATGTTCATTTTTTTTTTACATTTGTATCGCAAAAAATAAAAAAATCAGTGGTGATCAAAGACCACCAAAAGAAAGCTTTATTTTTGTGAAAAAAATAATACAATTTAATTTGCGTACAGTATTGTATTACCATGCAATTGCCAGTTAGAGTAGCGCAGTTCTGAATAGCATCAAATAAAACTTTCTGGAACTCAAGTGGTTAAACAGAATTTAAAGTTTATATTTAAGCAAAACGTTTATTTTTAGTTTTGGATAGAGTGGCAAAGGGTTAGTCCTCCTGTTACGTTTTTATTACTGAGTCTATACTGGGGAGATTCACCACTTTATTAGTACAGGTGACAATTGTCACAGAAACAGAATGCAAACCAAAATTTTAGAATTGTCTTCCTGACCTTGCCTCATGGCATGACTGGATCAATGACCCCAAGGCAGTCATCTCAAAACCAACATATAAGGTTGTATGGGCTTATTTACTGTTGGCCATACATTTTTTCTGAGACATGAAATACCCTACTCTCAATGCTACTTCACAATGACACAGTCATTTGGAAGTTGTCCTATTTTCCTACATGTATATGTTCCTGTACCTCTTTATGTAAGGCATAGCTAACATCAGAGCCAGGACAAGATCATCTATAGCTCAGGCGAACATGCCAAACTGCCCCCCCCCCCCCCAAATTTATATGAGCATTATGTGTCATTAAAAATCTTCCCACAAAAACAATGAGCACTAAATTGCATGCTTACCCCCTAAGAATAAATCCCCCTCCTCCCAGTACAAATCTTCCCCCATGCTGAAATCCCCAATCTCAGCACAAATCTTTGCCCCCTCCAGCCCCCCAAATCCCCCCAGCTTAAATGCCCCCCCCCCCAAAAAAAATTCACTCTTAGCACAAATCATTTACCCTTAAAATGTCCCCTACTAGTACACAGTCTTCTCCCTCACTTCAAATCCCCCTTCCAGCACAAATTCCCCCAACTAGCTCAAATCGTCTCCCTCCCAACACAAATCCCCCTAAATCACCACTCTTAGCACCCTCCACTCCCAATTTCCCCTTCTAGAACAATAATTACCCCATTGCAGATCCCAAATTCCCCTTGCCAACATAAATCCCCTCATCCCAATCTCCTTGTTGTGCCCCCCACCTCACATGATACCACAATGCCAGAGCAACTAGCTGTCCCTTCTGCCCACCCCTTGTCCCAGCCCTGGCTGACATGAATTTCTTGTAATTTCTCATACTTTATTTTGCCTCTTTTTTTATTGTAACCCACTACTTTGTATACTAATGTCTCTTTGTAATTTTGATGTAAAATTTATTAAAATTTCTGGAAATTAAAAAAATCCTACTCGTCCTCACTTTATAAATCAGATAGGAATTTGATGTATACTCCTGCAATGACTTTCCTCAAGGGTGGTCATCATAAAAATATTAGTGATCTCTAATTTTGTAGCAGTTTTCTGCTCACTCTGCCAAATTTGTATTATTTATCATGGAGCCCAACATCTCATTACTCATTGCTAACACCCTCCTGGAGAGCCAGTCCTGCTGTAAGTACACGTGAAGCTTTCAAAAAAGTTAGAATTCCCTTCCAGCTAGTCAGCAGTGTCTCTAATAATGACATTATAAGACACCCCATGTCTCTGTCTTACCTCGGGCATTTCATTAGTCACCCTCTTGTCTGAGAAACATCATCAGCACAACAGGTATAATTATTTTCTATTTTTATGGAAGTCACAAACTATCTTTATTACTTTTTAAACATTTATAGGCTACCTTCATGCAGGTGTATTTATTGCATTGGTATAATGGAACTAATTATAATCTAACATTCTGAGCTAACGATTATTGAAGTCCAAGTTTTAAAAGTTCTTAACGGTTAATTAGTAGCAGTCATTGGCATGGTATTAAAGTAGTTCTTAAAGAGTATGTATTATGTATAGAAAGGTCTTTGGCCTCCTTCAGTCTAATGAGAACCTCCAGAGCCAGAGATAGCTGACATCCTTCTGTATGTAGTGGGTTGTGAGGCATAGTGGGTGCAAGGTGGAAGTTATTGGGCACCAGACACTTCTTGAATGCAAAAGAGATGTTTATTTCTCTTACAAACTTTTATGGGGGAAGGGGGTTGGGTCCAGGACACCCTTAAGTAGTTGCAAGTTCAATTAGCAGACTCCGAGACTTCAATAGCAGCCATACAGAGAAAGGCCGCCAGCAAGAAGCCACATCTGCACATGCAGGAATTCTGTCTCCTATGGTAAGTTTTTAACAGTTTCCAACACAAAGCATAACAGTTCCTTCACTTTCACTACAACTTCTCCTTGTAGTTCTTCAGCACACTGAGCTGCCGGTCTCTCACTTGACCCTCTGATTCACTGCCACTGAATCCCTTGAGCTCCTCCAATCTTCACGGTAGTATTTTCCTCAAGCGTCACCCCACTTCTCTGCTGGGTCCCCAGCTTGGCACTCCCGATACTTCTCAAGCTTCACCCCACTGGCCTGCTCGGTCCCTGGCTTGACACACAAGGCTGCTCTGCAAGCATCACCTCCACTGGCTAGGTCCCTGACTTGATCACTGCCTGAAGTTTCCCAATTCTCCATCATGCCTGCTCCGGTACTTGCTTAAGTTACTCACTGTGGTCCCTGGTAATAAGGTGATTGGTCTCTTAGTGGAGGCAGCTTCCCTTCTACCTCTGACCACTGACAAGTTCTCAGACCGGCAGAACCGTCACTTCTGGTTAGACTGCTCTCTTGCTTCTGGATAGACCCTTAGACAGCCCAGCAGCTAGATGCCCCCAGATATTCACAATCTCCGACCTAGCAGCCTGGGGCAACATGGCCCATGTCTACCCAGACAGCCGTTTAGGTGGCAAAGAACATAGATCACCCAACTCCACCCAAATATATAGACCAAGCAGGCCAAGGGATCCAAGAAAACCCCTGCCCATTGGCTGAGATACCCCACTTACCCATAACCTGACCTTGGGTTGCCCTTCTCATATCTAGTACCACCAAGTACCCACCTAGTGGTAGAAGAGAAAAGTGCAACAAGGCCAAACTTAGGAAGAAATCAATAGATCTCTAACAATCAACCAGGATAACTGCTCCTGGCAAGTACATTTGTGAGAAACAACCCTGCCTAAACTCCAGGGTGCTACATATGTATATTTCTTTAGTTGTGGTAGGTAAGGATTAAAATTCCTATGAGGTTTTTGTTGTTTGTAACCCACTGTTGAGATTTTCCTTCACTTACTGTCCAAGAGACCAAATAGAAGGTTGGGTCTGTACCATGGTGAAGAGAAACTGGTTGACAGGACAAATTGAGAGGGTGAATCTTCCTTAGGGCTTTGTCTGGAGTTGTGTCAGCCCTTGCTGCCCCTCTAAAAAGAGATATTTGGTTGATTGCTTTCAGAAGGTGTTTAACAGGTTGCTAGGAGTTGATATGTTGCCTTCTCACCACCTGTTTTAACAATGAAAGATTGAAGCACCAAGACACATCCATGTACACAGTTGCAGTGCAGCAGGACAATTGCTTGAATGGACAGCAGGGCTCAAGTCCTGCGGGAACTCACGGGAACGGAGTTCCTGTACTTTTTCCACAACAGGAACTCAGTTCCCATTAGCAGCCATGTCCTGCAAGACTTTGAAGTATGCGAGCTGTATGGCAGGTGCTACACCAGCAGCCGCCAACACAGCTCGCAATAGTAAGTGCCGCACACCTGACCATTCAGGCATTGCCAGTAGGGGGCCCCATGACAGCTTCCGCTTCGATCTACCTGTCAATCACAGCTCGCTGACAGGGAGATCAGGTCCCTGCTGCTAAGAGATTGTATTTAGTCAGACCTCTCGTGATGCGCTCCTCCCCGCCGGCCCCTCCTGATTTTCTGTCTCCTCATCCTCCCCCCCTTGTCCTGCATACTTGCTCTGTGTGTCCCGCTGAATCTCCCCCTCCTCTATCTTCAGTGCCATATGATGAGAGAACCTAGAGGAGGAGCACAGCTATTCTGCTCACAGGACATGCATGGAGAGAGGTGAGCTGAGGGAGGAACATCAGTTTTGGGTGGTAAGCTGAGCACAATACCTGGCAAAGTTTAATGCCAGGAGGGAAGTTTATGTGGAAATAGCTTAGGTTGGAATAGCAGCGAGTGTGTGTTGGAGCCCTGCAGAGTTTGCAGCCCCCCAAGCTAACATACATCTACAATTACTGTATTTATGTTTATTGAGAATTGTCTTTTTTTAATGTACTAACAGTTAAGCTTCATACACACAATACAAAATTGGATGAAAAATACCACTTTTGAAGTGTTTGTGCATATGAGCGTATCATTTTTTTTTTTTTTTTTTTTGGTGGGGAAGTGGATCTTGGGTGGGAGTTCCCACACTTTTTTCCCCAGGACTTGACCCCTGATGGACAGCACTGCTGCTGAACATGACAAAGCATTGCAGCCATGGCATGTGTACAGCCTTGAGTGACGGTGCATCCTTGTTTAGGTGAGTAGTCAGGAGGGCCATAAAACTGCTGCTCAACCACCTGGTTATACCAAACACACGGCCACAATGGTAAAGGAGCTTCTTCAAGAGTTTTATAGTGCTGCATGAAGTATAATACTACAAAGAGGATACATAATATTAACATCACTGATAACAATAAAATATTATTGCAATATAGTTATAGTAATTCTTTTACATTTCAAAACATCACATAGGAATTATTATCAGGCCAAGAGGAAAACCTACCAATCAATCTAAAATCAATTCTTGAGACGATCAAATAAATCTTCCAAAATCTGGGTTAAGACCAAACGTTGCAACCATAGGGAGAGAAGGCTTCTTTAACCACTTGCCGACCAGCCGCCTCCATTAAACTGCGGCAGGTTGGCACGAACCCATGAGCCGTCATAGCTGTACGTCGGCTCCTTTAAGCGGGATAGCAGCCGCTCGTGCGCCAACGGAGGGACGATACACAAATCCCTGTTCTGTTCTGAGAGGAGGTTCCTAATAGCTGGGGACCATGATTTGTTACCTGCTAAAGTCAGTCCCCTCCCCCCACAGTTAGAACACACATTCAGGGAACACAGTTAACCATTAATCACCCCGTAGTATTAACCCCAACCCTGCCAGTGACATTTATACAGTAATCAGTGCATTTTCATAGTGTCAAACATCCCAAAAATGTGTCTGATGTGTCACAGTCACGATCAAAATCGCAGATCGCCATCATTACTAGTGAAAAAAAAATAATAATAATAATAAAAATGCCATAAATCTATTCCTTATTTTGTAGATGCTATAACTTTTGCACAAACCAATCAATATACGCTTATTGCATTTTTTTTTATCAAAAATATGTAGAAAAATACATATCGGCCTAAACTGAGAAAAAAATGTGCTTTTAAAAAAAAAAAAATTGGGGATATTTATTATAGCAAAAAGTACAAAATATTGTGTTTTTATTTCAAAATTGTCGTTCTTTTTCTGTTTATCTGCTTGCCGACTGCCGGCTGCGAAATGATGGCCAGGTGGCGCGGCTCTTGTGATGGGAGGCCGTCATATGACGGCCTCCCATTTAAACAGGGAATGCGCACGTTCATGCACGCGCATCCCTGTTCCTTCGGTGGCGGGTGATCACAGAGACACCGCTCGCCACCAAGGGGGGTGAACAGCCATTGAGTATGGCTGCTTACCACGTGATCGGCCGTGACTTCATCACGGCCGATCATAGATGGTTACACTCCCAGTGTGCACGGCGCGTGTGTGCAATCGCGAGCGCGCTGCTCGTGCACATCGGTGGCGGCTTGTTCCTGGGAACACTGCTCGTCATCGATGCTGGTAAACAGCCATTGTCCGGCTGTTTACCCACGTGATCGGCTGTGATCGTTTCACAGCCGATCACTAAATGTAAACAGTAATGAGATGTTACCTGGTTCTCCTCCTCACACACCAATCGCGTGTGAGGAGGAGATTGCGGTAACATCTTGTTACCGCTTACAGTGTACACCAATCACACTGATTGTGCCCCCCCCAATAAAGAGGACCTGTCACCACCCATCATAGTACCTGTCACTCACAGTCCGTCAGAGTACCTGTTACAGTCCATCGGAGTACCCGAGTACCTCTCACAGTCCATCCGAGTACTCGAGTACCTGTCACAGCCCATCAGAGTACCAGAGTACCTGTCACAACCCATCAGAGTACCTGAATACCTGTCACAGCTCATCAGAGTACCCAAGTACCTGTCATAGGCCATCAGTGTACCCGAGTACCTGTCACAGCCCATCAGACTACCCAAGTACCTGTCACAGTCCATCTGAGTACCCGAGTACCTGTCCCAGTCCATCAGAGTACCCAAGTACCTGTCACAGTCCATCTGAGTACCCGAGTACCTGTCACAGTTCATCTGAGTACCTGTCAAAGTCCATATGAGTACCTGAATACCTGTCACAGTTCATCTGAGTACCTGAGTATCTGTCAGTTCATCTGAGTACCTGAGTACCTGTCACAGTCCATATGAGTACCTGAATACCTGTCAGAGTTCATTTGAGTACCCGAGTACCTGTCACAGTCCATATGAGTACCTGAGTACCTATCACCGCACTTCAGAGTACCTGAATACCAGTCACCAGGCCATCAGAGAACCTGTCACCAGACAATCAGATTACCCGAGTATCTGTCACCAGGCCATCAGTGTACTCAAGTACCTGTCACCAGCCCATCAGAGTAACTGAGTACCTATCTGCAGCCCATCAGAGTAGCCGAGTACCTATTTGCAGCCCATGCCTCATGGAATATACGCTGGGGTGTTTGATTTCCAAAATGGGGTCATTTTGTGGGTAATTTCACTGTCCTGGTGCTTCAGGACCTTCAAAAGTGTGATAGGTAGGAATGAAATGAGATGTGTCATTTATGCTCTTAGAACGCCTGAAGGTACTGCTTCAATGTTCGGCCTCTCTATGTGACCAGGCTGTGTAAAAGTCCTACACGTGTGGTATCACCATATTCAGGAGAAATAGCAGAATGTGTTTTGGGGTGTAATTTTTGCTATATACATGCAATGTGTTAGAAATATCTTATAAATTGACAACTTTGTGTAAAAAAAAATGTGTTTTCATTTTTTTCCACATTTTCCAAAAACGTCTGGAAAAAAATGAACCGTTCAAAAGACTCATTATGCCTCATAGATTATACATTGGGATGTTTGCTTTCCAAAATGGGGTCATTTTGTGGGCAATTCCATTGTTCTGGTACTCCAGGGCCTTCAAAAGTGCAATAGGTGGCTGTGAAATGAGATGTGTAATTTTTGCTCGTAGAATGTCTGAAGGTGCCACTTCAATGTTGGTGCTCTGTATGTGGGCAGGCTGTGTAAAAGTCTCACACATGTGGTATCGCCATACTCGGGAAGAGTAGCAGAATGTATTTTGGGGTGTAATTTGTTGTATGCATATGCTGTGTGTGAGAAATAACCTGATAATATGAAAATTTTGTAAAACAAAAATCAATAAATCAAAAAAATCTTCATTTTGGAAAGAATTGTGGGAAAAAATGACAACTTAAAAAAACTCTCCATGCTACCTAATTATTACCTTGGAATGTCTACTTTCTAAAAAAGGGGTAATTTAGGGGGTATTTGTATTTTTCTGACTTGTTAGTGTCTCAAGAAATGAGATACACCTGATGTACGAAAGGCCTGATCAGATGTGATCAATTTTCAGTCATTGGCACCATCGTTTGTAGACTCTTTAACTTTCACAAAGACCAAATAATATACACTAATTCGGGTTATTTTTACAAAAGATATGTAGCAGTATAAATTTTGGCCAAAATTTATGAAGAAAAATTACTAATTGGTAAAATTTTATGACAGAAACAAAGAAAAGGGCATTTTTTTCACAAAATTTACATTTTTTTTTATTTATAGCACAAACAATAAAAAACCCACTAGTGAATAAATACCACTAAAAGAAAGCTCTATTTGTGTGGGAAAAAGAACGCAAGTTTCATATGGGTACAGTGTTGCATGACTGAGTAATTGTCATTCAAACTGTGAGAGCGCTGAAAGCTGAAAATTGGTCTGGTCAGGAAGGGGGTTTAAGTGCACTGTATTGAGGTGGTTATAGAGCAAAAAATAAAAACCACAGAGATGATCAAATACCACCAAAAGAAAGCTCTATTTGTGGGGAAAAAAGTATGTAAATTTTGTTTGGGTACAGCGTCGCACAATTGACAGTTAAAGTGAAGCAGTGCAGTATCGCAAAAAGTGCTCTGGTCATTGAGCAGCCAAATCTTCCAGGACTGAAGAGATTAAAACTATATAAAAGAATTATTTTGAATACTGTTATATATACCAGGTATAATATCACTAATATCTAATATAAACATATCTGATTAGTCAAAATGTAAGAAATTACCTTAGTCATCTAAATATTTAAATCTGACCAATCAGCAGAGCCAATCAGCAGTTGGATTTTTCCTGAAATTCAGGATGCTGCCCGCATTAAGAGCGAAAAGTATCCAGCAGTGGAAAATCTCACTGTGATATATTTAAAGGCTCCAAGACAACCTTCCAGCGAATCAGACCTACAAAGGAAGAGCAAAAAAGGAGTTGTATATAATGTGTAGATTATATAAGTAGTTCCTAAGGCACAAGTAAAGCACGGATTATTCAGCAAGAAGGGCCAAAATCACACACTGCATCCTCCTCCAGGAGCAACAAAGAGCCTGTCCGATGCTAGCAAATGTAGCCCCCTCAAACTGATAACAGTGGCTCACTTGTCCATAATTTAGTTCCTATAGCTAAGCAGTCGATTGTTCTTTACTTACAAGTCCAAGGCTGGAAGCAGAAGTAATCCCCAAGAAATAATCAGGATAAAGAGAAAAGGCTAACAACCTCTCTCTTACATAACCTCTGTCAGAAATGATTGTGAGGCGCCATGTGTTTTATCTCTCCCACCGGAGTCTGACGTCATCGGCGGGGCACAGGGCCTATTCCCTACAAGATAATCACAATTTAATCATCAAGCCCTCCGACAAGGTGGGCAACTTGGTGGTAATGAATTGCACCCAATACAAAGCCATGATTATGGATCTTCTAAATAACCAAAGCTGGTACAAGAAGGTATCTGAAGGGTTTGTAAATAACATTGTTATAAGCTTTAGGAAACTGAAAACTGATGGTTCTGCATATCATAAAAACTTGATTAATTAAAAAACTTGGCAGTTCCTCAACATCAAATTACCAAAAAACACTGACGCTTTATGACCTGCCCAAGATTCACAAGAACATGACCCATCCCCCGGGGTGACCCATTGTCTCCAGTAATGGATGCCTCATAGAGGCTGCCAGACAAATGGTGGATAATTAACTCTGTCCCCATGTGGAGGCATTAACTTCATACATAGGAGATACCATGGACCTTTTAAAAACCCTGGATGGGATGCATATGGGGGTTGGTTGCTAGCAATAGATGTTGAGGCCCTCTACAACTCCATCCCCCATGACATGGGCTTCATCTTGGGAATGTGAGAGAACATCTGGATCATATAATAGATTCATTCTTGACCTTCTCCACTTCATATTGACAAATAATGTTTTCCTATTTGGTGGCTCCCACTACCTTCCAGATGCAGGGGGTGGTGATGGGGAATGAATGTGTCCCATCATATGCCAACCTGTACCTGGGGGGGTGGGAGCGGAACCTCTTTTACAGGGAGGATATGCAGGAGTTTCAAGAAGAATTTCTCATCTTTTTTGAAACCCTCAAACAAAATGAGTTCAATCTAAAACTGACATTGGATTTCCATTAGGAAACCATTAACTTTTTGGATATTACAATTTTTGTTAATCAAGATGGCATGCTTGGATCTACACTATTCCGTAAGTCCTCTGAGGGAAATTCTATCCTGCATTCAGATAGCTCTCACCCTACTCCATTGGCTATGAGCATCCCTTATAGTCAATATTTGAGGATAAGGAAGAACTGCAGTAGAGATATAGATTTTGAAAAGGAGGCAAAGGCACTACAGCTGCGTCTTCAAGAAAGAGGATACAGCAAAAAATTAAATTTAACAAGGGGACCCCCAGATCCCGGCCTCCCCCCTGTGTGAAATGGTAAGGGGGTACAAATGTACACCTACCATTTCACCAAAAAAGTGACAAAAAAGTGTTAAAAATTAAAGGAGACGGTCTTTGACAATTCCTTTATTAAAGTCTTCTTTCATCTTCTTTCTTCTGGTCTTTTTCCTTGTTCCTTTCTTCATCCTTCAATCCTCTTCTTCCTCCGATCCGCTTTTTCTTGCTCCGGTGTTCTCGTCCGGCATCTTCCTCCACGGCGTCTCTTCTTGGTTCTCGGGCCGCTCCGCGTAATGGGAGGCTCCCGCTGTGTGGCGCTTCTCTTCTTCTGACAGTTCTTTTATAACGGAGGGCGGGGCCACCCGGTGACTCCAACCCCTCTGACGCAGGGTTCCATGCATCAGAGGGGGGCAGAGCCGTCCAAACACAAATACTGAAAATAGACAGAAAGCTTAAAATAGAGGATGATGAAGGACCTGGTTATATCACTTGATGCACTATTGCCCACCAACCGTAACCCATTCATAGCACTACTTTTTCAAATCGTACCACACCAATCTGTATAGTACTGCGGTACCATGTGTTTTGATGGCCGTAAACACACTCCCATTAACAATTAATTGTACCCATCTACGTCTTACAAGGGCACATGGTTGCATGCAGTGCAGCAAATGGGGATGAAATGCATCTTTTCTGCACTGTGTTCCAATGTGAATCAACCTTTAGGGAGAGAGATTTAAGAGAGAGAGGGAAGGAAGGAAGAAGGAAGGATCACTGTTATATGGAAGGAAGGATCACTGTGGTATATGGAAGAAAGGAAGGAGGGATCACTATGGTAATGGAAGGCAGGAAGGATCACTATGGTACATGAAAGGTAGAAAGGAAGGGTCACTATAGCATATGGAAGGCAGGAAGGAAGGATTACTATGACATATGGAAGGCAGGAAGGATCATTATGGTACATGGAAGGCAGGAAGGTTTACTATGGCATATGGAAGGCAGGAAGGATCACTATGGCACATAGAAAGCAGGAAGGATCACTATGGCACATGGATGGCAGTAAGGTTCACTATGGCACATGAAAGGCCAGATACAGGTCCAGAAAGCTCAAGCCATGCCACACCCACCAAAGGAGTTTCTTGCCAGTGACCTCAGTTACCATAGGGGCCGACTTCTTCACCACTCTGGGGAACTTTATGATAAAGTGTAATCAGACTAGTGTCATCCATTCAGGGGCAGGCTACAGGAAGCTGACTCTTCTTTGGATACGCAACTGGTGCCTGCTAGGTAAGAAGAGTATGAAACCTCTATGGAGCAGGCCATGCAGGCCTCCGGAAGAATGGCATGTCCCAGAAGTGCAAAAGACACAGCGCCTCACAGAGAGCTTGCATTAAACTGCCACAGAAATCTCAAGTTCAGTCAAAAGACTTGTATAGCTTATGACTACCTTGCCAAGCTACAAGAGGAATTTGGATAAACAGAGAAGTCTTTGATCTACCAATTCGAGCATGCCTTCCAACATTAGGCTAAACACCTGTCTGAGAACATCAGGTGACTAAACAAGATGCCAAATCATAAAAGAACCTACAGCTATAGGTGCTTTACACTCCAATCCACTGTGCATTCAGATAAAAACTTCAGAAAAGTGCATGTCGTTAAATTCTCCTGAGCTCAATAGAACAAGAGAGGAGGAAGCCATATTTGAGGCCAAGAAAGCTGTGGTCAGGCCAGCATCAGCATCACTGGCTGAATTGGGGTCGGTAGGTGCAATAGAAATCAGATACCTGTAGCCATCCTGAGGTCACAGATGTCACAAATGATGGAAACAATGACTCTGCTAGCAGCCAAAATCATCACATTATCTGGCAGAAGTGCTCCAGGGCCCAGGCAGTCTTTGATTCCTCCAGCTGTTCCTGCTGAGAAGCAGGCAGATCCAGAGCCCTGCAACGACTGTGGATGTGTAGGCTACTACAAATGTGAATGTCCAAGTCTGCCGAAGATGCTACAGAGAAATTTCCAGGAATCTGTCAGGTGCCTGCCTACCTCAGTCAGTTTCCAGCCATGTTGGGATGCAAGAAAGGGGGACAAGCCTGAGCCTTTAAGAGATGCCTCTTCTGACATCCCTGTTTCTGTATTGAATCCATGTGTTCAAGAAAGAAGTGTCTGTCAATCTCGAAACATCGCCAGAAGCATCTTTTGGGGCACTGTGGAAGAAGCACTTGACTTATATGCCTCTGCAAAAATTGGAAGATCCTGTGACAGTTATCTGTGGGTCGAATTGATATTCAGTATGTTAAGTATGAGACAACCCAGGGTCTGTGAAACACTAGCTATTGTGTGTTCTCAAACACATCTTTGATTACTGGAATGAACACAGGTCTGGTGAGGCAACTGTTGGCTCATGTTGCCTCCAAGCACGTTTTTTTAGAAGGAGTGCACCCCATGTTGCAGTCAGTATACAAGTGGCTGTCATGAAAGAAAGCAAGACAGGAAAGGTCTTCCATTCTGTGATTTGAGGAGGAAGTAGAGGCTCCTCAAACAGCCCTTCAGTACAAAGAAAAGCCCCCCAAAACATGTTCATGTGTTCATTTTGCAAGTCTTACCCTTGGTTCAGGGCTGTCTTTAATATTGATTGGACCATGGGCAAAATTTTTCTTGTCCACCCCCCATGCAATTTCACTCTCCACCTGCTCTGAGGCATACAATAAATAGGAGCTAGACTCAAAATCAGTTTACTTTATCAGATCGGGCAGCAATTGTGATTGGTTGCCAGCAGTTACAGCATAGCATTACTGCTTACTGACTGGTTGCTAGAGGTTACAACACACATTCCAACTTACTGATTAGTTGCTAGGGGTTACAGCAAATGATTTCTGCTTGTTAATTGGTTGCTAGAGATTAATGTACAGTATAACTGCTCACTGATTGGTTGCTAGATGTTACAGCACATCATCTCCTCACTGCAGGGGGGTATGATATACATATGAATGCCACTGCTATTTACATATCAATGCTGCCGGTCGCAGCTATTTACTTATGAATGCCAGTTATTTACAAATAAATAATAAAATAAATTAAATATAAACACAGGGTCTGCACGTGAGTCATCTGTACACAACAATAGGGCAGAGCTGGGCAGCATTAGAACCAGCACTTCACACTGAGATATTGGGACACAGCACAGGACTAAAACTTCAAGGACAAGGGAATATAAACTGGGATAGTTGGCAAGTAGGAGGCAGCTGCTTTGGGCCCCACAACAGAGACAGGGCCCAGGGCAGCTGCCCCTTTTGCCCTGCCTTAAAGATGGCCCTGCCGTGGTTCAAACCTTCAGCATGTAGACAGTCCATTCATTTTCAGTGGGCTGCCTCACCTGTAGAAACAAAGGGAAAGAATTCCCGAAAGTAATGTGTTTGCTGATGCTTTGGGTGCCTCTGCTAAAGAGAAGTGTGTTACCTGTGGGTCGGGAACGCACACAAATTTGTGCACCTTTCTGGAATGCAGTAATTCTGAAATTCTGTGAGAACTTTGCAGCCTCAACAGCATATACCGTCATCAAAATATAAGAGAAATATAAGAAAAATAGTAATTGAGGTGATTTTGCTTATTTAGTTACGTAGCCCCCGGCATAAAAAAGTTTTTGACCTACAAATTGATAACCCCCCCCCCCCCCCCCCCGCACCAATTAAAAATAGATTGGTGGTGGTAGTATCAGCCTTAAAATTTCTACTCATTCAGCACTGAAAAAAATCTCAAAACCTTTGTACGTAAAATCTCTTTTAAACTCTCCAGTAGTCTTGTTTAAAGCTTCAGTGATAGCAGCAAGTCACTTTCTCTCAGTTTCTTCTAAGAAAGAAAGAAAGGAAGACAACTCTCCCCTCATCAGTCCCCTACTGCTCCATAACTAACCCTGCCCTTTCACTGTTCCTTTACCTGTGAGGAAGTCTGAGATTCCAGCAGGCACTACACAATGGCTGGGGTGCCAGGGGAGAGAACAGAGAGCCAGAGACAGAATGAAAACTTCCTAATAGTATGAGTCAAGGATTTTCTTGAATTGTTTTTGATGCTTGAACACAGTCAGACTGGGCATATCTTTTGCCACCAGATGTGTGTTATACACTCTACTGCTGCAGTAGTGTTATCTCATATAGTGTTACAAAAGGAAATGCATAAGGGATATCTGAGAACAAGGCTATGTACTTAGAGGTTTGACAGGCCACGATGATAAAATGTACCAATTGCCATGCAAAACGGTCACTATGCTAAATTGCTAACATCGTACTTCCCAACTTTTTGAAGTAAGAAAGAGGAACACCTTTTGTCACAAAGTGTGTAGGTAAAGGACACACCCTGCAAAGCCATCAGTTACAGTATATGGACCATGGAGAATTTCAATGCGAAAAATTATAGGTTAAACCACCCTACCCTCTTTAAATTAGCTTTTCAGTGGCAAATGTAAAGGCTTGTTGAAAGGTTTATAGTAGTAGAATACTTAGGGTAGTTAAGTAGTATGTTTTTCTAAATTATTACAGATTTTTTGAAAATTATTACAAAACAGCCAAGTTCCATTTGGCTTGAGCACTGAGACTATAGGGTTTAACTAACTACAGGAGGACTCCTGAATGTCTAACATATTTATAAGCTCTGCTGATACAATTTCTATTTTCCACTCTTTCCTTCCAACATTCGATCAGGTTGACATTGTAGATTTGGTAGGACTTTTCTTTGTAGGCTGGTAGACCTTATAATTAACCTTTCCTACCTTTTTGGCTATCTTAAGGGATCCCTGCCATTTTGCTCTCAACAGTTGGCACCAACACAAGAACCCAATCACCAGGTTTAAACACTAACTTTGTTGGACCGGTTGTACAATCGAGTGTATGTTAAAAATTATTATTATTATTATACAGGATTTCTATAGCACTAACAGTTAGTGCAGAGCTTTACAACAGTACAGTTACAATACAATTCAATACAGAAAGAATCAGAGGGCACTGCTCGAAAATGCTCCTATTGGCAAACAATAAATGAGGTAGTAAACAATCCCAGTCATGACAATCTTTTTTTTTCAACCACTTTCTTAAGCATTGTCTTTTTTTTATCAGATCTCTTTTTTATTTGTTCTTAGTGCACACAAAATGTGCAAAAATACAACATACACAATTGTAAGATAGAAGAACTTACAGAGCATCCACTGTTACTTCCAGTATTTGATTATATAGGATCGGTACACATAATCATAATTTCAAAGCACTTGCTTTACCTGTATTCAACAATTTATCAGAACTGCTACATCATTAAACATTATATTCAAGCATTGTGCAAGTAGGAATATCCAATATTAGAAAAAAGAAAGAACATTTTGTATTATGCTGTGTCTCCTTTCATTCCTTCATGAGTTTTGGCATAAGATATGTAAAAGATTATGTTGCTCAGCTAAATAGGCATCATCTTTAGGGTCTTGTTAAACCATTCCGCTAACCCATCAGTTATCTGATGACTAAATTTTTTTTTTTTTTTAGTCTGACATTTTTATTGAGTAAAAACAGAAAAAAAGTCCAAAACAGGTAAGCCCAAACAATAAAAAAACAAAACAAAAATCATACACAGTACAGGCATACCCCACTTTTAAGTACAATGGGGTTTATTTAATAATCTGTTAAGTGCAAAATCAGGCTCACTTCTGCATAGAAACCAATGAGCTTCCAGGTTTTATTACCAAAGCTAAATTGAACAAGCTGGGGCTAGAAGCTCATTGGTTTCTATGCAGAAGTGAGCCTGATTTTGCACTTTCTAGCTTTAGTAAATAAACCCTATTGCATACTTATAAGTGGGGTATCCCTGTAATAGAAAAATAGAAAAATTGGGCAGGAGTGAGTTCCAGATATGATCATATCACAGACAGAGCAAAACAATCATGAGCAAGTAGACCATACTATATCAAGACACATATGATACATACAATGAAACTAGATTTAGTTACATAGTTACATAGTAGGTGAGGTTGAAAAAAGACAGTCCATCAAGTCCAACCTATGTGTGCGATTTTATGTCAGTATTACATTGTAAATCCCTGTATGTTGCGGTTGTTCAGGTGCTTATGTAATAGTTTTTTGAAACTATCGATGCCCCCCCCACTGAGACCACTGACTGTGGAAGGGAATTCCACATCCTTGCCTCCCTTACAATAAAAAAACCCTCTACATAATTTAAGGTTAAACCTCTTTTCTTCTCATTTTAATGAGTGGCCGCCTGTCTTGTTAAACTCCCTTCAGTGAAAAAGTTTTATCCCTATTGTGGGGTCACCAGTTAGTTATTTGTAATTTTAAATGATATCCCCTCTCCAGCGTCTCTTATCTAGAGAGAATAAGTTCTGTGCTCGCAACCTTTCTTTATAACTAATGTCCTCCAGACCCTTTATTAGCTTTGTTGCCCTTCTTTGTACTCGTTCCATTTCCAGTACATCCTTCCTGAGGACTGGTGCCCAGAACTGGACAGCAAACTATGGGTGCGGCCAACCAGAGGCTTGTTGAGCGGGAGAATTATCGTTTTATCCCTGGAGTTAATCCCTTTTTAATGCATGCCAATATTCTGTTTGCTTTGTTAGCAGCAGCTTGGCATTGCATACCATTGCTGAGCCTATCATCTACTAGGACCCCCAGGTCTTTTTACATCCTAGATTACCCCAGAGACCCCCCCCCCCCAGTGTATAGATTGCATTTGTATTTTTGCCACCTAAATGCATTATTTTACATTTTTCTACATTAAACCTCATTTGCCATGTAGTTGCCCACCCCATTAATTTGTTTAGATTTTCTTGCAAGGTTTCCACATCCTGTGGAGAAGTTATTGCCCTGCTTAGCTTAGTATCGTCCACAAATACAGAGATTGAACTGTTTACCCCATCCTCCAGGTCGTTTATGAACAAATTTAATAGAATTGGTCCCAACACAGAACCATGGGGGACCCCACTACCCACCCCTGACAGTTCCAAGTATTTCCCATTTATCACCACCCTCTGAACCTGCCCTTGTAGCCAGTTTTCAATCCATGTACTCACCCTATGTTCCATGCCAACAGACCTTATTTTATACTGTAAACATTTATAGGGAACTGTGTCAAATGCTTTTGCAAAATCCAGATACACCACGTCGGGCCTTCCTCTATCTAGATGGCAACTCACCTCCTCATAGAAGGTTAATAGATTGGTTTGGCAAGAACAATTCTTCATGAATACATGCTGATTACTGCTAATGATACTGTTTTCATTACTAAAATCCTGTATATGGCCCTTATCATTCCCCCCAAGAGCTTGCATACTATTGATGTTATGCTAACTGGTCTATAATTCCCAGGGATGTATTTTGGGTCCTTTTTAAATATTGGTGCTACATTGGCTTTTCTCCAATCAGCTGGTACCATTCCAGTCAGTAGACTGTCAGTAAAAATTAGGAAAAATAGTCTGACAATTACTTGACTGAGTTTCCTAAGTACCCTCGAGTGTAAGCCATCCTGTCCCGGTGATTTATTAATGTTAAGTTTCCCAAGTCTAATTCTAACTCTGTCCTCTGTTAGCCATGAGGGTGCTTCCTGTGATGTGTCACGAGGATGAACACTGCATTTTTGGTTACTGAAGCCCCCCATTCCCTCGTGAAGACTGAGGAGAATAATAAATTCAATACCTTTGCCATCTCCCCTTCCTTTGTAACCAGATGTCCTTCTTGACTCTTTATGGGGCCAATATGGTCCGTCCTTCATTTTTACCGTTTACATACTTAACGAATTTCCTGGGATTTTTTTTGCTCTCCTCCGCTATGTGTCTTTCATGTTCTATCTTAGCCGCTTTTATTGCACCCTTACATTTCTTGTTGCATTCTTTATAAAGTTTGAATGCTGACAATGATCCCGCAACCTTATATTTTTTGAAGGCCTTCTCTTTTGCTTTTAGATGCATTTTTACATTGGTATTAAGCCATCCAGGACTTTTGTTCAATGTTTTAAATTTATTACCCAATGGGATGCACTGGCTAATGCCCCTATTTAATATGCTCTTAAATCAAACCCCTCTCTCCTCCGTGTTCTTTGTTCCTAAGATTTTATCTCAATTTATATCTTCTAGCAAGGTTCATCGTTTAGGGAAGTTGGATCTTTTGAAATGCAATGTCTTTGTATTTCCCTTATGTTTTCTATTTGCGTGATTTATACTGAAGCTAATTGACCTGAGGTCGCTGTTTCCCAAATTTCCCTGTATTTCCACATCTGTGATCAGGTCTGTATTGTTGGTAATCAGTAAATCTAGTAACGCTTTATTTCTAGTCGGTGCTTCTACCATCTGACCCATGAAATAGTCCTGCAAAACATTTAGTAACTGGTGAGCCTTAGACGAATGCACGGTTCCCTCCACCCACTCTATGTCTGGATAATTAAAATCCCCCATTATAATAACACTTCCTATCCTTGCTACTAATCCAAATTGTTATAGCAGGTCCTCCTCCCCCTCCTCCCTCAGGTTAGGGGGCCTATAGTATACTCCCAATATTATTTTCCACTTAGCTTCATCTCTTTGGAGCTCTATCCATAAGGATTCCACCTCCTCCCTAGCTCCTTTAGTAATATCATCTCTCACATACACTTGTACATTATTATTGATATACAGGAATACCCCTCCCCATTTTTTACCCTCTCTATTCCTGTGATAAAGGGTATACCCTTGAATGGTTGCCAGCCAATCATAAAAGCTGTTGAACCAAGTCTCTGATATTCCCACAAAATCCAAAGTCTCCTCTTACAACAGTACTGGTGACCAACTGAGAAGTCGGCCCAGTCCTCCAGTAACCAAGGAACCTATTTTAGAAAACAAATTGCTCCTATGACATCAAGTTCATATGACTATGCCATCAAGTTCTGCAGCAATAAAGCATCAAAGCATCAAAGCATAAACCATCAACCCTAGTAAATAAGCAAATATAATAAGAGTCCCAAGAAAACCTCCTACAGCATGGCACAGTAGTTCACAAACCACCGCCCCTGAGTGAAATAAGAAAAATAAAAATAGTTACTGGAATAGCGTACAACCTCTAAATAAAAGAAGGATCAACCTAAAACCTATCAAAGACCCCAATTGTGTAGGTGCCAGGCCAGCAATTGCCAACCAGGCTTTAACCACTTCCGGACTGCCGCATGCTGATGAACGTCCCTACTTTGAGGACAGATATCGTTGTTATGGTAGCAGCTAGCTGTCATAACCCTGGTATCCCCGTGTTCAGTTGGTGGTCCGGTACAAGATAAAAGTGGTCTCTGGGGCAGGTTCACCACGAGATCACTTCTATTGGCGGTGGGAGAGGGCCCCCCTCCCACCGCGATCCAGTGCCCTCCACCGTTGACCGGAGCCGTCAACAGTGGTAGAGGTAATCAGATCCTTCCTGTGGCTGTGCATGGAGACGAGTGAGGGGAAGATGGCCACCCATCTCCATGACACTGCAGGGCAGAAGCAACGTCAAAACTTCACTTCTGCCCATAGCTCTTAAAGGGCCATTTAAAAAAAAAAAGAATTAAATTAAATTTTTTTTTTTTTTTTTTTTATTGCATTTTAGTGTAAATATGAGATCTGAGGTCTTTTTGACCCCAGATCTCATATTTAAGACATCCTGTCATGCTTTTTTTCTATTACAAGGGATGTTTACATTTCTTGTAATAGGAATAAAAGTGACACAATTTTATTTTTTTTAACCACTTTCAGACCGGACCAATTTGCTGGTCAAAGACCAGACCACTTTTTGCGATTCGGCACTGCGTCGCTTTAACTGACAATTGCGCGGCCGTGCGACGTGGCTTCCAAACAAAATTGACATCCTTTTTTTCCCACAAATAGAGCTTTCTTTTGGTGGTATTTGATCACCCCTGCGGTTTTTATTTTTTGCGCTATAAACAAAAATAGAGCGTCAATTTTGAAAAAAACGCATTATTTTTTTACTTTTTGTTATAATAAATATCCCCCAAAAATATATAAAAAAACATTTTTTTCCCTCAGTTTAGGCCGATACGTATTCTTCTACATATTTTTGGTAAAAAAAATCGCAATAAGCGATTATTGATTGGTTTGCGCAAAAGTTATAGCGTTTACAAAATAGGGATAGTTTTATAGCATTTTTATTAATAATTTTTTATTATTTTTTTTTTACTAGTAATGGCGCCGATCAGCGATTTTTATTGTGACTGCGACATTGTGGGGGACCCATCGGACATTTTTGACACATTTTTGGGACCATTGTCATTTATACAGTAATCACTGCTATATAAATGCAGTGATTCCTGTGTAAATGACACTGGCAGTGAAGGGGTTAACCAGTGGGTGGCAGTGTAGGGGTTAAGTGTTCCTAGGGGTGTGTTACTAACTGTGGGGGGGTTGGGCTTTCATTTAGTGAACACTGATCTCTGCTCCAATCACATGGAGCAGAGATCAGCATCACTAGTTGCCAGGCAGAATGGAGAAATTCTGTTTACAACGGCATTTCTTCATTTGGCCGCTCCGTGAGACGATCGGGGGTATGCCCGCGGCGATCGAGTCCGCGGGTCCCGCGACCGGACTCACAGGGGTCCCGACCAGCGCGGGAGCGCGCCGGCGGCGGCGGCGCACTCACGATGGCAGGGCGGCAAATTTAAAGGGACGTACATGTACGCCCATTTGCCTGCCCGTGCCATTCTGTCGACGTACATCGTCGTGCGCTGGTCGGCAAGTGGTTAAACAGTGTAAAAATAAAAAATAAAAGGTAAAATAAATAAGAAAAAAAGAATTTTAAACGCGCCCCGTCCCCTCGAGTTCATTTGCAGAAGCGAACGCATACCTGAGTAGAGCCTGCATATCAAAACAGTGTTCAAACACACATGTGAGGTATCACCACGATCGGTAGAGCGAGAGCAATAATTCTAGCCCTAGATCTCCTCTGTAACGCAAAACATGGAACCTTTAGAATTTTTTAAATGTCACCTATGGAGATTTCTAAGGGTAAAAGTTTGTCGCTATTCCACGAACGGACGCAATTTTGAAGCGTGACATGTGGGGTATCAATTTACTCAGTGTAATATTATCTTTCACAATGTAAAAAAAGTTGGGCTAACTTTACTGCTATCTTTATTTTTTAATTAAAAAAAGTGTATATTTTTTTTAAATTGGGCTTGTAAGACCGCTGCGCAAATACGGTGTCACAGAAAGTATTGTAATAACTGCCATTTTATTCTCTAGGGTGTTAGAAAAAAAATATGTATAATGTTTGGGGGTTCTAAGTAATTTTCTAGCAAAAAAAAATATTTTTAACTTGTAAACACCACATCTAAAAAAAGAGGCCTGGTCTTAAAGTGGTTAAGTGCTGAATTTTTAAATTTTTTACAGAGGTTCTTCATAACCTTAGACATAAACCAGATGCCTTGAAAATGTGAAACATGAACATGTCAAACAACTCCCATGTGATAATTCTAGATGAGGCACTTCTTAAAGTTACTGCTTCTGGATATTTAGTGGCATTGTCCAGGATCACAGTGAACAGCTGTGGCTTCCCCATCAGACCCTGAGACATGATTCATCCTTGTCCCTATCCCTGTACACTCACATCAGTCCCTCAGGGAGCCCACAATCCAAGGTGCCCAGTCATATAGGTGGCACTGAAGGCCACTGATAGCTGGCACTGATGGGCACTAATAAGTGGCACTGATGCTGATGGGCACTGAAAGTCTGCACTGATGGGCACTAATAGGCAGGACTGATGGGAACTAACTGGCAGCACTGATTGGCAGAACTCTTGGGCACTGATTGGCAGCGTTTATTGGCACAGATTGGCAGCAATAATGAGTACTGATTGGCATCATTATTGGGCACTGATTGGCAACACATATTGGCACTGACAGGAAGGACTAATGGACACTAATTGGTGGCAGTGATCTGCAGCACTGATTGACACTCATAGGCAGCACTGATGGGAACTGATTGGCAGCACTTATTGGCACTGATTGGCAGCACTTATTGCCACTGTTTGGTAGCGCTAATGGCCACTGATTAGTAGCACTGATCGGCACTATTGGGGCTGCACTGATCATCAGGACACTGATCAGGGCACTTATTATCAGTGTAGATGTCCCCTGTGACAGCGTGAGGAAAGGAATTCCAATAACCGGCAAGTATATTGACATTGTTATCAGCTGTGATTGGACACAGCTGGTCATGTGGTAAAGAGCTGCTGTGATTGGCTCTTTATCCCGATCTGTGATCACCCATCATTTGGCTATAGTGCAGTCGTCGGAAAAATGTGGTCCAAGGAAAACGCCTTGTTTGCTTTGTGGCAGACACGTGCCTGATCCAGGCTGTAAACTGCTCTCTTCTCTTCAGACACCACACAGTCTCTCTGAGCTCACCTGTTTAATATGCAGGGCTGTAGGGGAAGAATCTGCTCTTCTTCTAACCCCTGCTTAACCTTTCTCTCTCTGACCCCACACAGACAATACACTATTGCATTGCCGAATATTTGCCAGTCAAATTATCACAGCATTGAAAAATTGCCTGGTAATTTTTGGGTATAAATGGCAGATACTCAAGTGGTAAAAGGGAATGTTGTAACATGTTTCAGAGGAGTTGATTTACTAAAATTGGAATGTGCAAAAACTGGTGCAGCTCTGCAAAAAAAAAAAAAAAATCAACTTTCATTTTTTTCAATCAAATCTTAATTGAGCGAGCTGAAGTTAGAAGCTAATTGGCTATCATGCACAGCTGCCCCAGATTTTACTCTCTCCAGTTTTAGTAAATCAGCCCCAGTGAGCAGACTTCTCATTGCCCATCAATGAAAGTAATTCACAGTAAGTTATCAGTAAGTTACAGTAAGTGCCTTTAACATGTAGTCAAAATTTTCTGCACAATTGTAATACCTACTGGCCATACTAAATATAACTGCCAATGCCCTCACATCTTGTGTATTATGAAGTTCTAACAGGTAGTGAAATGCTGCCTTCATCGTATTCATTCAATTCCCTTTACTATCTGATCTTCAGTAGCATTTTGCAACCTTTATTGTTAATGAGATCCAAAAAGCTGCTATTTAACTCTCAGCCCAGTGAACAAAGCAACCTGTTTTATAAAACACGCCATAAAGAAAAACACTGACCTTAAGTAAATGTCACCGCTAAGAGATGATCTACAGGACCTGGTGAGTGATCCATTCTTAATGCATTAACAACAACAAAACTACATACTGTACAACTGACATTGACCCAATTATAAAATTAACCATATCAATTAAAGGTACACCCCAGTCAAAAAAAAACGAGAAGTCTTTAAATTCCTACAGGTAAACTGTATTTTTTTGGTCTAGTAAATATACAATTGAAAGCAATTTGTTTTATCTGTTACCTACTTGCAAACGAATAGCTGTGGACCATGTCAGAAATAAACAACTGTCCTGTGCACACTGCTAGTGGGGTGCCATGAGTGCCCAGATGGGGAAACAGGAACCAGATTGCTCAGATCATTCAGGGTTGGGATTCAGTAGAAAATGTATCGTTTCTGCTTTCCAGATTGAAACGAGAACTAATGTGCTGATGGAATAAGGCTGGCTTAAGACGTGTGTCTAAATTTTCTTCTCCTCTAAAAAGCAATCTGTGTTCATATTGCTTTTCAGAGGCGATTTACAATTGGTGAGGATGTGATGCGATGCCTCTTCACTACCTGTTTTAACCCCATATTTGCCAAACAATTGCTCTGCAACTGCATGAATTGAGGCGTTTCCCTATTTGCTGGAATAAGTCACTTTCACAATATGTTAGATAGTTTTTGCTGCTTGACACGAAGCATCCTAACTGTTACATGTAAGTTAATCTGTTAACTGTTAAGCTCTGAGGAAGAAGGGAAGTCCCTTCAAAACGCGTCAGCTGGCAGTGACCTTTGTGAGTTTCTCTGGACTTCTGGAGAGTTCCATCTGCGACTAGATGCTGCTATTCTGATGACTATTAATTTCGCAAGATTTTGCACTTCTGTTTGTGAGTAGTTTTCTTTTGTACCCTTTTAAATAAATATCTTCCAAAGGATAATGCACAAGGCTGGTGCGCCCTCTTTTCTTCTATTTTTGCATGTAAACACCACTGTTCACTGCCATTGTTGCTTAACCTCCCTGGCAGTATGATTAGCTCTGGTTTTAGGTGCTGAAAGCGGTACAATTATTTTGCATGGAAATTTGGCGTTTTATATTGTAGTTCTGCAATTCTTAGGAATAACTCTCTTAAATCTGTTCAAACCAGAGTCTAGCAGACATCCCAGGTATGATAAAGTTTATAATATAAAAAATAACAATAAAAAGTATTCAATAATGTAATCAAACCCTAAAACACTGAAAAAGGGACACTTTTTGGTTGCTATGGGCAATCTCCAAATTTCAGGCAGAATAAACTGTGTTTATAATATAAAAGTGCATGCAGGGCACTGCACAGACCACTAGGGACAAAGGGGGTGTGTCTTTTTTTTATACAGTACTATAATCTGTAAGATTACAGTACTGTGTGTGTTTTGTGTCTTTTAACTTTTTAGAATTTGGCGCCGATCTCCGCTCCCGTGCGCCGTAACGTCGCAGGGAACGGAGATCGGCGGCATTTGGGCACTGTGTGAATCGAGCGGAGGACAGCTCGATCACACAGCGCGGATCGCTGGATCCAGGGGACAAGGTAAGTAACTCTCCCTGTGTCCTCCCTGTATCCAGCGATGCGATCCCGAGTCTGGCTCGGGGTTACCGCTCGTGGAACTAAAATCCCAACCCGAGCCAGACTTGGGATCACCGCTAGGGAGGTTAAGGGAGGGAGTGGTGGTTTGGGGCGTTAGTCTAAACAATCTTACAATCTCTGGTGTGTCTTTATTATGTGATGTGTATTTGGGAACACTCTTATATAATTACAAGCCAAACAAAAGATTTTAAATCATAAACACAGCATAAACAAATTATTTACATATTATATACTTTCTTCTTTTTTTTTAATTATATATTTATTTTATTTGTATTATTATATTTTATTATTATTATGACATATTTATTATTATTAATATTATTATTATTATTGAGACAATTCGTCTCAAGATCTCCGATCTACAGATATCTCCCTCACTTTACACTCCTTGTCCTTGTGCACAATCGATACTTCCCTTTTTTAACCCAGCTACTATAGAGGAAGTCACTAAACTTTTTTCTAATGCCCACCTAACCTCCTGCCGACTGAACCCTGTTCCTTCTCAAATACTACGGTCACCATCTGACACCCTGCTCCTCAAAAAACTCAATTTGCTTGGTCTCTATGGCTGCACTCTCCGTTGGTTCAAATCTTATCTATCTCAATGCACCTTCAGTGTCACTTACAACTCCACTTCCTCTTCTCCAACTCCTCTTACTGTTGAGGTCCCCCAAGGTTCTGTCCTTGGACCTCTACTATTCTCGATCTACACATCCTCCCTTGGTCAGCTGATAGCCTCCCATGGCTTTCACTACCATTTGTATGCTGATGACACCCAAATATATCTCTCTGCCCCTCAGCTCACCCCATCAATCTCCTCATGCACCACTGATCTACTAACAGACATATCAGCCTGGATGTCAAACCACTTCCTCAAACTGAATCTAAAACTGAGCTCTAAATATTTCCTCCTCCACATGCCCCCTCCCCTGACTTATCTGTCAAGATCAATGACACATCTATCAGTCCGTCCCCACATGCCAGGGTGCTAGACTCTGAACTATCCTTTCGGCCCACATACAATCCCTGTCTAAATCATGCTGCCTTAGCCTCCGCGACATTTCCAGAATACGCCCCTTTTTAACGAATGACACCACCAAGCTTCTAATTCACTCCCTGGCTATCTCTGGCCTTGACTACTGCAACTCCCTCCTCCTAATTGGATTACCTTTACATAGACTATCCCCCCTTAAGCCCATAATTAATGCTGCTGCAAGACTCATTCACCTTACCAACCATTCAGTGTCCTCCACCCCTCTCTGCCAATCCCTCCACTGGCTGCCACTCACCCAAACAATAAAATTCCAAGTACTAACAATAATTTACAAAACCATACATAACTCTGTCCCCAGCTACATCACTAACCTAGTCCCAAAATACCAACCAAGCCGCTCTCTTCGGTCATCCCAAGACCTCCTGCTCTCTAGCTCCCTTGTTACCTCCTTCCATATTCCAGGATTTCTCCAGAGCTTCTCCCATCCTTTGGGACACCCTAGCCTAATTTGTCCGACGGTCCCCTAATCTATCCATTGTTAGGCGATCCCTGAAAACCCTTCTCTTCAAAGAAGCCTATCCTGCTTCTAACTAACACTGTTTTACTTCCTCCATCAGCTCATCCCCCCACAGCTATTACCTTTTGTATCAATTGACCCTTCCTTTTTAGATTGTAAGCTCTAACGAGCAGGGCCATCTGATTCCTCTTGTAAGAAATTGTAATGTAACTGTAACATCTGCCCTCATGCTTTAAAGCGATGCGCAAACTGTTGGCGCTATATAAAACCTGTATAATAATTATTATTATACAGGATTTATATAGCGGCAACAGTTTGTGCAGCACTTTACAATATAAAGGGAGACAACCAACCATACAATTCAATACAAGAGGGTTAGGAGGGTCCTGCTCCTGTGAGCTTACAATCTAATAGGGAGTAGCTGGTGGAACAAAAAGTAATAATAACTGTGAGGGAGGAACTGATGGGAGAAATAGAAGATTTGGTTATTAGCTGAAGGCAGGATAGGCTTTCCTAAAGAGATGAATTTTCAGGGATCGCCTAAAAGTGGACAGAGTAGGAGATAGCCAGACATATTATATGTGCAAAACAAAAGTGCAGCAACTTAAAAACGTGTGAAACAATGAAACATATATAAATATGATGTATTAAAGTCTAAGGTAACAAGACTGAAATCCTGTTAAAATGTCCTAAGTGATGCCAAATCTAAAATTATAACACCAGTGTTAATAATACAATTCTTCCCAGAAGTGCTTCAGTGATCTCCCACCACCAATATACGAATTGCAAACTCACCAAAGCGAGTGGCTGCCATTACAGCAGCATAAGCATCTAAATCAGTATGTTGCTCAAACAAGGACCATTGAAGCATAGGGACTCCTAGGACTTCTCCTTTAAAGCCTCCAGCTCTGAATGAATAAAGCTCCCCAGGAGACAGAAAAAATATTCCAATGGTGTAGTATTTTCATTTTTAAAAGCATGCATACAGCACATATAGGACAGTGAATAAAAACTCACATCTGAAAACCGATGTCGACCCTGAATCAAGCAGCAGCATGGCGTCAGCACCAAATTAGCCTCAGACGTGTTTGGTACAATAGGACATTATCAAGGGGTCATTTAGTACTGATGTGCATACATATAAATAGTCTTCTTACAACTATGTGTAATCAGCCACTAATTCATGTCACCAGATGTATTGTGGCGGCCATCTTTAAGGCATTCAGGAAGATATTATGGATGGTTCCGCTGGAAATAGCGGAACCGCCATATTGTCATAGTCCCGGAAATGGCCCAGTGGCCATGATGTGATTTTGCCGAAGATCTAGTTCGGATGGGGTCACAACAGTACTTCCTGCAGATAAATTGGAAAACCTGGGGCAATTACATAGTTACATAGTTAGTAAGGTTGAATAAAGACACCAGTCCATCCAGTGTGAGTTTCTACAATTGTCCCTATCCCTGTACATTGCACAGTCCCTACCCTCAAGGAGCCCACAATCCAAGGTCCCCATTCATATACTAGGGCCAATTTTGGACAGAAGCCAATTAACCTACCTGCATGTCTTTGGAGTGTGGGAGGAAACCGGAGTACCTGGAGGAATTCCAAGCAGGCACAGGGAGAACATGCAAACTCCAGACAGGTAGTGTTGTGGTTGGGATTCAAATCAGCGACCCTTTTTACTGCTAGGTGAGAGTGCTAACCACTACGTCACTGTGCTGCCTACCTACATCACAGGGTACTGTACAAAATCTAATTTCAAATAAAAAAACAATAAATTGGGCTGGTTTCACATAACTGCAAAGGTAACAATATAAAAATGCCAAAAGTGATCTATGTATATATACATTATCTCATAAAAGTGAGTACACCCCTCACATTTTTGTAAATATTTTATTATATCTTTTCATGTGACAACACTGAAGAAATTACACTTTGCTATAATGTAAGGTAGTGAGTGTACAGCTTGTATAACAGTGTAAATGTGCTGTCCCCTCAAAATAACTTAATACACAACCATTAATGTCTAAACCTCTGGCTAATAAAAGTGAGTACACCCCTAAGTGAAAATGTCCAAATTGGGCCTAAAGTGTCAATTTTTTGTGTGACCGCCATTATTTTCCAGCACTGCCTTAACCCTCTTGGGCATGGAGTTCACCAGAGCTTTACAGATTGCCACTGGAATTCTCTTCCACTCCACCATGAGGACATCGTGGATCTGGTGGATGTTGGAGACCTTGCGCTCCTCTACCTTCCATTTGAGGATGCTCCACAGATTCTCAATGGGGTTTAGGTCTGGAGACATGCTTGGCCAGTCCATCACCTTTACCCTCAGCTTCTTTAGCAAAGCTGGAGGTGTGTTTGGGGTCGTTATATATTGGAACACTGCCCTGCAGCCCAGTCTCCAAAGGGAGGGGATCATGCTCTGCTTCAGTATGTCACAGTACATGTTGGCATTCATGGTTCCCTCAATGAACTGTAGCTCCCCAGTGCCGGCAGCACTCATGCAGCCCCAGACCATGATGCTCTCACCACCATGCTTGACTTTAGGCAAGACACACTTGTCTTTGTACTCCTCACCTGGTTGCTGGCACACACTCTTGACACCATCTGAACCAAATAAATGTATCTTGGTTTCATCAGACCACAGGACATGGTTCCAGTAATCCATGTCCTCAGTCTGCTTGTCTTCAGCAAACTGTTTGCTGTCTTTCTTGTGCATTATCTTTAGAAGAGGCTTTCTTCTGGGATGACAGCAATGCACACCACTTTTATGCATATGTTCTGAGCACTGACAGGCTGACCCCCCACCCCTTCAACCTCTGCAGCAATACTGGCAGCACTCATACATCTATTCCCCAAAGATAACCTCTGGATATGATGCTGAGAACATGCTATCAACTTCTTTGGTCGACCATGGCGAGGCTTTCTGTGTGGAACATGTCCACTTAAACCACTGTATGATCTGTATGGTCTTCTTGGCCACCATGCTGCAGCTCAGTTTCAGGGTCTTGGCAATCTTCTTATAGAATAAGACCAGCTTTATGTAAAGCAACAATTATTTTGTTCAGATCCTCAGAGAGTTCTTTCCCATGAGGTGCCATGTTGAACTTCCAGTGACCAGTATAAGAGAGCGATAACACCAAATTTAACACACTTGAGACACCTGAGACCTTGTAACACAAGTGACTCACATGACATTGGGAAGGGAAAATGGCTAATTTGGACATTTTTACTTAGGGGTGTACTCACGTTTGTTGCCAGCGGTTTCAACATTAATAGCTATGTGTTGAGTTATTTTGAGGATACAGGAAATTTACACTGTTATACAAGCTGTACACTCACTACTTTACATTTTAGCAAAGTGTCATTCCTTCAGTGTTGTCATATGAAAAGATATAATAAAGTATTTATTTAGGTAGCGCCACATAAAAACACCCCTTATAATTTTATTTAGAGTGCTGAGAACACTTTTATATGTGTGCAGCTTCCTATATTTCATATATATTTTATATTTAGCAAGAGTGTTGCGCATCAGGACTTTCCCATTTTTTGAATACAGAAATGACCTACTAGAAGCTGCTGCTGCAAAACGTTTACAAGCCCGATGAATAAAAGCTGTTTCTCACAACTGAAACAAGTAAAATAAAAATAAATGATAGGGCATGTTCTAATGGAGAGAATGAGGTCTAGGGTAAATTTGGGTCAAGTCTATACAAATCTTTTACGGAATATGTTGCTGAATTAAATGCTAATCTTATTTCCCTGAAGTTCAAGTGTAAAGGCTATGTTAAAACTTGTGTATTGCGGAACCTCATGCAAAGTTGTGCACTTTCCTGCAACGCACAAAAAGATGCATAGCTAAGTGTCATTATTTCTCTATGGCATCCCCACACATCTTACTAAAATGTGCATTACAAAGTACCATGCATCTTGGTGCAGGACCATTTTTAAAAAGTCAGGGACTACTTTTGCGCATTTCTTTTGTGCCAGTCCATTGAAATGAAAGGACTGTCCTAAATGTGATGCATAAAAAATTCCACAGTAAAGCACAAAAACCCATGCATACTCCGTTGCACCTTATTAATGTGAACAGAGTCATGAACTAAAATCACATTAAAATTTACAAAAGGACTGTGGGGGGCGGGGCGACGACACACAGAGGGTTCTTATTTTTGTCTGGAGTGCTTTTACAATGGGGATCTATTGCAAAGGGAAATGTATCATTCTTTTTTTTTTTTTTTAATCTTTATTTAAATTTTTTCCATACAAAAAGTATAAAACATAGTATACATATACATATGCATCCTACTACCCCCCCCCCCCCCCCTATAGCCCTACTACCTCTTCATATTTCTTCGTTGATTTAAACAGTTTCCATTGCTTCCATTTCTTTCGAAATTTCTTTTCCCCGCTCTCCTCATCCTCTTCCCATCCCTCCATTCTATACATGTCCTCTACTTTACCTATCCATTCCCTCAATTTTGGGGCTTCCGCCTGTCTCCAGTTTTTTGGTATCAAGCTCTTTGTTACGTTTATTAGGTTTCCTATGAGGCCTTCTTTGTACTTTTGAGTTGGGGTGTCTGTACCATGGAAAAGACATGTCCATGGGTTTTCTAGTACCTGAGTTCCTGTTATTATTTTTATTAAAGTTAATGTTTCTCTCCAGTAATTTCTAATTTTTGGGCATTCCCACCAGATATGTGCCGCAGTCCCTTGCTGTCCACACCCTCTCCAGCACATCCCGAGTTGCTCTTCCTGATATCTCCTCATCTTGTCTGGTGTCCTATACCATCTAGCAAGGCTTTTATAATTCATTTCTATTGTATTAAGATTTTTCGATGTCCCGTGTGTTAAGTGTAAGATTTTTTCTAAATTCTGTTTCTCCCCTCGTGGCCCTATTTCTTCTTCCCACTTTTTTATATATATAGGTACCTCCGTCTCGTCCACTTCTCCCAGCATCTTGTATATCTGTGAGATATTTACTCTTATTATTTTCCCCTCACATATCCGCTCTAAGGCGTTAAGGTCTGTTCCACTTCTCAGTGGTTGTGGCAATGATGAGACAAAATGTCTGAGCTGGAGGTACCTCCATCCATCTATATCCATGTACTCCTGTAGTGTTTCTAACGTGTTTATTTTACCCGCATTTATTATGTGTCTCAATTGAATATCTTCTCTTCTAATCCAGTGTCCTCCCATAGTGCTCTTCCCCGGTGAGAATAAATTATTTTCTTTTAATGCCATTAGTGGAGAGTTGTATTTCCACTTATTATGCTTGTGAATTCCATCCCATATTCTAAAAACGTTTTTTGTGAGTGCAAGTGTTGTTGGTCCGAGTGATCTGTGTTTTGGGGGTATCCAAATTTCCTTTCCTAATCGTGTCTCTGCAGCGCTGTGTTCTATTGCCACCCATCTTTTTTCATTATCTAATTTTGTCCACTCCACCACCCGTGTTAATACTATAGATTCGTAATATTTCTTAAAATCCGGTACTTTTAGACCTCCCCTCTCTTTTCCCAGTTGTAATACCTTTAAGGCTATTCTAGGCTTCTTATTTTTCCAGATGAGCTTGGTTATTAGACGTTTAATAGTATTAAAGTAGACTGGGGGAATATATATCGGTAACATCTGTAACTTATATAATATTTTTGGTTGTATGATCATCTTAAGGGCATTTATCCGGCCAAACCAGGACAATGGTTTCATCATTATTTTTTTTGTATCTTCTCTTACTTCGTCCAGTAGGGGGATATAGTTTATCTCATAGATTTCCTTTAATGAGGCTGCCAGCTTTATACCTAAATATTTAATTTCCTTTTTCCATAGGAAGGGAAATTTGCCCTTGATATCCTGTTCTTCCCCACTGCTCGTGCTGACACTTAAAACCTCTGTTTTTTTTAAATTTATTTTAAAATTTGATAGATCTCCATATTGCTCGATACTCTTTACCAAATTTGGCATGGAGATTCTAGGTTTTGTCACATAAAATAGGACATCGTCCGCAAATGCGGCTACTTTATGAACCTCTTCCCCCAGCTCAATTCCTCCTATATCGGGATTTTTCCTCACTGTCTCCAGCAGTGGTTCCAAAGTCAACACGAACAGTATGGGTGACAGTGGGCAACCCTGTCTAGTCCCATTGTACATTCTAAAGGGGTCAGACAAGTTGCCGTTTACCCTTACCACTGCCATTGGGCACTCATAGAGTGTCTTTATCCAACTCAGGATTCGGATACCAAATCCCATTTCTTTCAACGTGCCCAGCATAAATCCCCAGTCTACTCGGTCAAATGCTTTTTCTGCATCTATTGACAAGAGAAGACTGGGGATTTTGCTCTCTTGGGCTTTCTGGAGAAGCAATAGGGTCCTCACTCCATTATCCCTTCCCTCTCGGCCCCCCACGAACCCCACTTGATCTGGGTGGACCAAGTTCGGAACTATTTTTTTCATTCTAGTAGCTAGTATTTTTGCGAATAATTTTATGTCGGTATTTAATAATGAGATTGGTCTATAGTTTGAACATATCATACCTTCCTTCCCTTCTTTCAATATTGTGGAGATAATTGCTAGAGAGGCTTCCTTACCCAGTCCGTATTTTATATCTAGGCCGTTAAAATATGCACATAACCTTGGTGACAAAATTTCCCCAAATTTTTTATAATATTCTATTATATAGCCGTCCGGGCCCGGGCTTTTCCCTCCTGTTGTTTCTTTTATTGCTTGGTTTACTTCGGATGTTGTTATAGGAGAATCCAATTCCTGTACTATTTCCTGTGATAGTGTAGGGACCTTAGCGTTTATTATATATTCTTTGATTTTCCTCTTTCTAATATTCTCTTGCTGCTCTGTCTCCTTTTTTCTCACCCAATATAATTGCTCGTAGTATTCTCTAAATACCTCCGCTATATCTTCAGTCTTATATTTGATCTCGTTTTTTTTTTCTATTATTTTCTCAATATAATTTTTTGCTTTCTTTTTCCTCAATATCCTAGCTAAACTCTTGCCATTCTTGTTTCCCAAGAAATATCGCTCTTTCGTTATTTTATGATATTCTCTCCTTACTTCTTGCTCTATTGTTTCCTCCAGCTCTAGTTTTTTTATAGCTAGATTCCGTTGTAGCCCCTGTATCTGTCCCTTTCCATTTTGTTTCTCTATTTTGTGTTTTAATTCTAATCTCCTAATTTCTTCTCTTAATTCCTTTACCTTTTTATTCCTTTCTTTTTTTCTTTTTGCCCCAAGTGAGATATATATTCCTCTTATGTAAGCCTTATGGGCCTCCCATAGTATGTTCTCCGCCATCTCGTCCTTCCCATTTGAGGCAAAAAAAAATTGCAGCTCCTTTCTTATTGTTTCCTCTCCTTCTACGTCTAATAGATCTTTATTTAGTTTCCAGGTAAACGGGGGTTTCTTTACCTCTGGGATTTTAATTCTCATGGTTACAGGCGCGTGGTCCGACAGAGTCCTAGTTCCGATGTCCGTATCTACCACTTCCTCCAATAGCTGATGTTCCACCAGCCAATAATCTATCCTGGTGTACGTCCCATGCACGGGGGAGTAGAACGAATAATCTCGTTTCTTCGGATGTTGTATTCTCCACACATCTATCAGCTGTAATTCGGTCATCCATTGTTTAATTACATTTCGCTGCATGTTCGCCGTCTCCCGTGCATGGGACGAACTATCCAGTCTCGGATTTATCGGAAAATTCAGGTCTCCTGCCACAATCACCCTCCCCTCCTTAAATTCCCAAAGTTTTCCCAGTATCTTTCTCAGATAAGTTATTGGATTCTTATTCGGGCTATATATATTTGCCAAGGTATATTTTATTCCCCATAGTTTTCCTTTTAGAAACAGGAACCTCCCTTCCGGGTCTCCCATCCTGCCCTCTACTATAAATTGGATATCCCGGCCTATCCCCACTGCTACCCCCCTTGTTCTACTTGAGACTGAGTCTCCATAGAACCAGGTCGGGTATCTTGGGGAGTACAGTCTAATTTTACTTTCATGGGTTAAGTGCGTTTCCTGTAAGAACACGATCTCTGCATTAAGTTGCTCCAATTCTCTTAGTATCTTAAACCGTTTGTTAGCTACATTTAGACCTCTCACATTATACGACACACAGTTTACCATTGTCATGTTGGAACCCAAATAATGCCCTTTACTCGAAATCTTGAGCTATAGGTTATTCTCCTCTCTCCCTCCCCCCCCTCCTCCCCCGCCCCCCCCACCCTCCTCTCCCACCCCCCCACCCTCATCCCCCCCATGGCCCATCTCCGGGCCTCTTGCATCCAACCTGGATATATCCCCGTCCTGGTGTCTGCACCTCTTCCCTTGAGGTGGAGACCCCAACCCGGCGCCCCGTGTGCACCTCCCCGGGTCCTGGGATCCCGGGGTGGGCCCTAAAGAGAGAGACCCTTCCCCAGCCCCCCCCACCCCCCCCCCCCAGTAAACAGCTTCCACCACCTCAATGTACTTCCATAACTTTAGAGCAGCCTTTTTACTACTTCTTCCCTCCCCCCCCTCCCTATACCCCCCGCCACCCCCCCTCTCCCCCCGGTAGCTCCTCTCTTATTAACCCTTCATACTCTTTTGGAATTGGTATCTGTAGGTTTTTACAAAAGTCCTGTATATCTTCCAAAAATCTCAACCTTACTGTCTTCCCATCTCTGTGTACTATTAATGCTGCGGGAAATCCCCAGCTATATCTAATGTTTAGTTCTCTTAGTTGATCCAGCAGTGGTTTGAGCTTTCTTCTTCTTATTAGGGTCTCCGCTGATAAGTCCGCAAACACTTGTAAAGTCTTTTGTTCGTACTGTAGAGGAGGTCCCTTCCTAAGATTATTCCATATTTTTCCTTTGTCTGAGTACTTATGGAACTTAATAAGCACATCCCGTGGCATGTCCTCTTTTAGCCCAGGTGGTTTCCTCACTCTGTGTACTCTATCAATTTTTATCTTTTCTGCCTCTCCTCTCTCCAGTAGGGGGTTAAATATCCTCTTCATTTTTTCCTCCAGATCTTCTCCATTTTGCTCTGGTATAGCCCTTATCTTCAAATTTTGGCGCCTATTTTGGTTTTCTTGCGCCTCCATTTTATAACAACATTCTTTCTGTTGTCTTTGCAGCTCTTTCATTTGTGTTTTTAGCCCAGCTATCTCCAGTGTTTGTCTCTCCGCTTTCTCTTCTACCTCTTCTACCCTTTTTAACAGATATCCCAAATCCATACGTACGTTGGAGACCTCACTTTTTATCAGGTTTTCCATTCTCTCGAACATTGCTAACATATCCAACTTAGTAGGCATTAGGGATTCACTCCTCAGATCTTCCCCCTCTGTAATCTCCGTCTCTATTCCCATGTTCTCCTGTATCTTTTCTCCTTGGGCCCCCTTTAATTTAGCTGCCTCTTTTCTTGCGCCTTTGTTTACCTGAGCTGTTTTTTTTTCCATACTGGGACTTCTGGTGTTCCCTTCTTTAGTTGTTAAATATTTCTGGATTGAGCTTGCGTTTGCACTTGAATTTAAACTTTCTCTGGGGGTTTTGGGTTCTGTTACTTTTTGGGATCGGCCTTTCATTATTTCTTTTGGGCTCACACCCCCTCCGGCTTACCCCTCTCCCGTGTGCTTATCCCTCTGGGATTTATAATATATTCCTCCTTCCCCTCCTCCTTTCCTTGTGTATGTTTCCAGACAAAAAAAGAGGGGAGAGACCTCTCTTTGATAGTCGATAACTCTGTTCTATGCGAGTGCAATAGATGTATATACGTGCTCATGGGTTACCCACAGATGTGTTCAAGCTCAGTATGTCTCTCATGCAGATTACTTCTTTAAACCGTCTCCCCCCTATTTTTTTTTTTTTTTTTTTGAGCTATTGAGCTATTGCTTAATATCCATTAATATATATTCCATAGATAATATGCCAGGGGAGACTTACTTCAAGCTGGTATTTTTTGAAAAGCAGCACAGGAAGAAAGAAAAAATAACAAAAAAAACTTCATTTATCTTCACATATCCTAGAGAAGATTTAATGACAGTCCTTTTTTCTCCCACAGGTTCTTAACTTTGCTCATTTATTCATATCAATACAGTTGCTATATGAACATTGTCTCTGCATGTATTAGTGTCACCAATAAGCATTTTTAACCTTCGCTGTATATCTCACAAGCACTTGTTCTGTCTTGCTCTTGAACATCTCAAGGGTTAATTATCAGGCATGCAAACAGCTTTAGCGTCCAAGAAGGGGGAGGTAGAGAGGGCAGAGGAATGGATACACAACACAACAGGTCTCACAGCCGACAGATAAGGGACGGGATCACCTATTATCCTGTCAGCTTCAGTCCTCCTTATCAGGGGGGAGAGCTGCCCTCTCCAGCTGCCGCTGACTTTTTCACTGTGTCCAAGTCACTTTGTGCAAGTCGTCTCGTCCCGGAGGGAGAGGGAGGGAGGGAGGGGAGGGGGGGTTACTCTCACCAGCTGCAGTTGAATCTCCTGCTTACATCTCCCGTCCGGAGGTTGTACGGCCGCTCTCACCTGCCACTACCGCTCTCCACAACGGTCTCAACCTGCTCTGGGGGGGAGACAGATCGTCCTAATGAGGGGCCTCCACGCTGTGTCCCCGGTCTTCCATCTGGTTCTCCACCACCGTGGATAGCAGTCTCTCTCAGCCCTCACGGCCGCCGCGTCAGGCTCCTCCCCCAACGCTCTGGCGTCACATCACTGCCTTCCCTGACTAAAAACACCCCTTATAATTTTATTTAGAGTGCTGAGAACACTTTTATATGTGTGCAGCTTCCTATATTTCATATATATTTTATATTTAGCAAGAGTGTTGCGCATCAGGACTTTCCCATTTTTTGAATACAGAAATGACCTACTAGAAGCTGCTGCTGCAAAACGTTTACAAGCCCGATGAATAAAAGCTGTTTCTCACAACTGAAACAAGTAAAATAAAAATAAATGATAGGGCATGTTCTAATGGAGAGAATGAGGTCTAGGGTAAATTTGGGTCAAGTCTATACAAATCTTTTACGGAATATGTTGCTGAATTAAATGCTAATCTTATTTCCCTGAAGTTCAAGTGTAAAGGCTATGTTAAAACTTGTGTATTGCGGAACCTCATGCAAAGTTGTGCACTTTCCTGCAACGCACAAAAAGATGCATAGCTAAGTGTCATTATTTCTCTATGGCATCCCCACACATCTTACTAAAACGTGCATTACAAAGTACCATGCATCTTGGTGCAGGACCATTTTTAAAAAGTCAGGGACTACTTTTGCGCATTTCTTTTGTGCCAGTCCATTGAAATGAAAGGACTGTCCTAAACGTGATGCATAAAAAATTCCACAGTAAAGCACAAAAACCCATGCATACTCCGTTGCACCTTATTAATGTGAACAGAGTCATGAACTAAAATCACATTAAAATTTACAAAAGGACTGTGGGGGGCGGGGCGACGACACACAGAGGGTTCTTATTTTTGTCTGGAGTGCTTTTACAATGGGGATCTATTGCAAAGGGAAATGTATCATTCTAACAGAATATATCTTTCAAAGTAATGGCAGGTTTATGATACACAATAGTAATAATTAAAAAGATTGTGCAGCAAATGTGAAGTCATGCATAACTGCATATTTTTTTTAGATTATCTGTGTCAATTGAACTTGTGAACATCCTCTCTATGTGTTCATTTCAAGAAGTGGGGTGTGAAAAAATAATAATTTGTATATTCATCACATTAACCGCCTTGAATAATGCCCCATGCGTATCATTCAGCAGCAGCTTGTACAGAAAGAACAGCATATCTTCGTGTTCTACGTTTTTTTTTGTCAGCATCAGCAGTACAATTACTAAAGCATGTGAGATGAAGAAGGTATTATGGAAGAATTATTAGAACTATCAGTGTTCAGTGGAAGAAGTCACAAAAAATAATTAATGTAGCCAGGGTTGGCTATTATGCCTATAATCTAGAGACATTTTCTGTGTTATTAATGTGGGGTTGGCTCCCTCTAGTGTTTGCTGGACTCTATGTGCTAATTTCCTTTTCCTGTGATAGGATTTAGCGCAAAGCATCATGGGATATATAGTTCAGAATGCTGAAGTGACTATGCCAGCAGGATTGATCTGAACTACAATTAACAGAATGCTGAGTGGACAGAACAGATTGCTGGGAAAGGATATAAAAGGGGCTGGCATGGCCTAGATCAGTCTCTCTGGATGCCGTTTGACCCTGCCAGCAGGAGGTCTGTGTGACAGTGAGTTGCTGAAGATTTGTGGCCTAATCAGTGGGGAGTGGGATAGCTATACTTAGAGGGATCTCTGTGGACAGCATTGTTTCTTCTGTGCAGCGGACCAGAGGGTGTTCCAGGTCATTCAGAGACGCCTGCAATTTGCATCCCAGCAGGCTGCAGTATGCAGCATGGCGCGGCGGACGCTATTGCACAAGGCCAAGACAGAGAGAGAGAGTTCTGGCTGGAGTCTTCTCATCATCTGCATCATTGCCAACTTCATCTGAGTTCCATATTGTGTAGGATTTACTGGCCTGTGAGTTGAGGAGGCAGAAGGGAGAAATCACTGAAGCTATGGTTGTCTATCCTCCTGTTAAAGCGGAGTTCCGCCATTTTTTTTAAGTCAGCAGCTACAAATACTGCCTTATGGCTTCACTTCCCGGTTCCCTTCTGTGCATGTGCGAGTCACGCTGCGCAATAAGGACGGTCCCTGCTGTCTCTGGGATCCATGTGTTTCCCAGCAGACAGCGGGGGCCCCACAGGAAATGGTGTAAATACCCGTGGATATCTATGCCTGGAAGTGGGTGCAGATACAGGTATCTGTACCCCCCTCCCCCCTGAAAGGTACCAATTGTAGCACCGGAGGGGGGGAGGGTTCCGATGAGTGGAAGTTCCACTTTAGGGTGGAACTCCACTTTAATCTGATCACATAGGTTTGTTTGTGATTGGGTTAATATTTGTGTTCATATACAAACAAGGGACATTTGCATCATTATATTGTTTCTTTGATAGCTATAGATACAATAGTTTTGTGTGAAGGAGTGTTACTTCTTAACTGACAAAGTTGACATATACTTATTTTGTGTTCTAATTGATACAGTAAACACATTTGAACCGTTTATTCAATACTGCGTGAGTCTTTATTTACAATTACAGTTTGTAAGATGACGGAACCCAGTATGTCAGAGGTAATGTAGGATTTGCAGTGTCAAGGTAACCAATGGAGTACAGTGTCTATTAGCAGCCCTCACGGGGGTAGCGCTACAATAGACTTAATGGTAACTGAATAACTGTTGCTTGTGCTTTGTCAACTGTCAAGCTATCAAACGGCTGGTGTCATAACTGATCACATGTGCAGCACCATGGCAATTGCATTTTAAACAGAGGCTAAGATGACAGCTTTCTTGTCTATAAAGTAAAAGAGGTTTTAGTACCACTTTAGGTGGCAACTGCTTAAAATTCATGGAGACTCCAGGAGTGGGGTTTGCCTGAAGTGATGTGTGCCACAGGACATAAGCTTGAGGAGATTTACTAAAAGTGGTGCACACAGTATCTGGCACAGCTGTGCATAGTAACCATGCAGCTTCTAACTCCCGCTTGTTCAATTAAGCTTTAACAATAAAACCTGGAAGCTGATTGGTTACTAAGCACAGCTGCACCAGATTTCTTGTGGACCAGTTTTAGTAAATATCCCCCAAAGTGTCACAAATTCACAGCTCGACATCTGAATTTGTGATGCAACCATTTGGTACTATTTTGCTACTAAAAGCCCCGTACACATTATCAGATTTTCTGCTATTTTTTGTCTTCAGATTTACCAAAACCATGTAGTGCAAGGACCTGCCTGATTGCATACAAATTGAAACTCATAAGGTTTTACCTCATATTATATGGTTTTGGTAAATCTGAAGGAAAAAACATCAGCAGAAAATCTGATAGAGTGTATGGGGCTTTAGAATGATGTTTGTGTTCACCACTGGAGACCTAAAGAGATACCAATACTGTAGTGAATTAGCAGCTCATTTCCTATTGCGGTGTGTATCTCTGACATCAAATAACTCAAAGAACAGGTGATCTGATTTAGGTTGTCAGTGAATAAGCCACACACATGTGAAAGACGTGTTTAATTATGATTTCTGCATTTGCTTTGGGCTTGAGAGGACAAAATGGGTTGGAATTCTAAAGGCAAATAGGTAGTTATCTTTGCAAAGTATTTAGCATTTTTCAAGCGATTTTTCCTTTAGCTTAGTGAATGAGGTGGAGATCTTCTGACTTCCGTTGCCAAACACATGCAAGCAAAAATACATGTTTTTTATGCTCCTTGCATGTGATTGACTATTCTTTCTAAACTGAATTTTTATCTCATTCAAGGGAAAGTTCTCTTGCAAAGTAAAATTTTTCTTGCAAGGTGAACAGCTTCTTTGTCTTTAGTAAATCAACTCCAGTATGTCTAAAGAAGATGAGAAAAGGGGTTGGCTGTTTGGTGATTTTAGAATCCATTACATTGCCTATTTCTGAAGTGAGAGTCCTGAAAGCCACTGGTTATTTCAAGACCTGTTTGTTAGAAGTTGATGGCGAGTGGTATAATAATAAAGTGGTATAATAGTGGTATTAATATATAAAGTGGTATAATAATAAAGACAACAAATATTGCACATTACTACTATACCAAAGCTATTTCATACTCTTACAATCAAACCTTAGAAAAAAGTGAGACAATTAACTTTCCAACCAGGTCTTCGGATTTGTCTCCAATAAAATGTGTTTATGATGTGACTAGCAGAGCCATGATTGGAAGTAAAACGTCAGCCTTGATGGTTTGAAGAATGGACTATCCAGGTGATAACAGTGACTCGCAGGCAACCTATTGGTTTAACCTGACGTAGATTACATGACTTCACAAATGGAGACCAAGTCTCTTATTTATTTTCATTAAAGACAGGAGTTTCATTTAAATGCATTTATTTATTCTCAGTAATATGTACAAATATTTTACAGAAGTCAAAATTCGAAATCTTTCAATATTTAAAGAAACACTGGTGTTGATTTACTAATGCTACTGTGACTGCATTGAAACTGCACATCCTCAATGCAAAGCCAAGTGGCATTACCCGACATCTATGTACATGTATATACTGTTGCTAATCTGACAAAGCTGTTCGGAGTAGAAACGCTACATTTGATATGGTGGGTTGGAGTTTCCCTGAGATGTTTGAAGATCCACTACCTATGGTTTTAAATAGATTTAGTTGGTGTACCCATTTGTTTTCAATGTCTATATGACAAGTTTTAGGCAGGTATGAAAAAATTCTGTAAATCAAAAATACTTTCAGAAATAGAAGTGTTAAAGTGGGAGTAAACTCCCATGCATAATTTGTACCTATAGCTAAACCTACAATAAGGCTTACCTATAGGTACTGTAAATCTCTTAAACGTATACTGTTTAGGAGATATTTACTGGACATGCTGCCGGCAATGCCACCAGAACATGTGCTCTGAAGGTATGACCGCCCGGACCGTTCCTTCAGAGTCCTGTGCCATAAACGGCAGCTCCTGTGCACATGCGTCATTGCAGCTCCCGCCAGTCACAAAGCCAGAGTCCACGAACACAGAAGGAAGACCAGGTGAAGATGGAAGCCTTGTCAGCAGTGAAAACTTGCCGCTGGAAGTGCTTCAGTCTAGGGTAAGTTTCACATTTTTTCTATACCTTGCAGGTTCCAAGATAAAAAAAAGAAAGCCACACAGTGGTTTACTACCGCTTTAATATTTTATTTTTATCAATGAACAAAATGGAAAGTAAATGGACCAAAGAGAAATTCAAATCAAATCAATATTTGGTGTGACCATCCTTTGCCTTCAAAACAGCTTCAATTCTTCTAGGTACACTTGTACACAGTTTTTGAAGGAACTCGGCAAGTAGGTTATTTCAAACATCTTGGAGAACTAACCACAGATCTTCTGTGGATAATAGGCTTCCTCAAATCTTTCTGTCTCTTAATGTAATCCCAGACTCCAGTCCATGATTTTGAGATTGGGGCTCTGTAGGAGTCAAACCATCACTCCCAAGACTCCTTGTTTTTATTTACGCTGAAGATAATTCCTAATGACATTGGCTGTATGTTCAATGTCATTGTCCTGCTGCAGAATACATTTGGGACCAATCACATGTCTCCCTGATGGCATGGAATGCTGGATAAGTACCTGCCTCTATTTCTCTACTTTAAGGACACCATTACTCCTGACCAAATCTCTAACTTCATTTGCAGAAATGCAGCTCTAAACTTATAAGGAATCTCCACCATGCTCCACTCTTGCTTGCAGAAACTCATTATTGTACTGCTCTCCAGCCCTTCAGTGAACAGACTGCCTCCTGCTACAGCCAGATATTATACATTTTTACTCAATCCAGAGCTGCCATTTTTCTGTACCCCAGTTCCTATGTTTTTGTGCATAACTGAGTCACTTTCTTCCATGAAGACCACTTCTGGCCAGACTTCTCCAGACAGTGGATGTGTGTACCTGGATTCCACTGGTTTACACCAGTTCAGTGCTGATGGCAGAAAGTATGATGTGTCTTTCATCTGCTGCATTAAGTTTCCTTGTCCTACCACTGTGTTTACAGTCCTCAATGTCAATGGTTTCTTTGTGCTTCTTCAAAAGAGCTTGAACAGAACATCTTGAAATTCCAGTGTGTTTTGAAATCTTTGCCTTGGAGAGACCTTTCTGATGCAGTATAAACTACACTGTGTGTTGTTGCTGTGCCCAGTTTTGCCATGGTGTATGACCTGTGACATGAAACTGCCTTCCACAACCTCACCATAGTAGCAGAGTTTGGCTGTTCCTCACCCAGGTTTAAGCCTCCTACACAGCTGTGCCTGATTCAGTTAATGACTGTGATTGTAACTACATATGAAATTGATGATCATTAACACCTGCTTGGTATAATTAGTTAATCATACACTTGACTCTAATCCTCCTGACTTTGTGCAAGTGTGCAAAGGTAAGAATTGATTATCTATTTGGGTAGTCACACCAAATATTGATGTGATTTAGATTTTTCTTCTGTTCACTCACTTTGCATGTTGTACATTTATAAAAAGAAACAATAAAAATATATATTGTTGAAAGCATTCTTAATTTACAGCACTTGACCTCACACTTTTTTTATTCCTTCCTTGCACAGTACTGTAGGTAAGATCAATAATATTCATTGTTACAAAAATCTTTTAAAAATATGCACAATAAAAGTGTGTAGGCTGACAGTATCACACGGTAGATGATATCACCCTGAGTTATATCTCTGTTATTTCACATAATACATAGTGTATAATTTTATATAGATATGTAGCACCCTCAAGTGTACTATAAGTAAAGTGCAGGCAAATTTATTGACTCATGGTAAATGTGAGTCTGGAATCTGGGTCAGGGTTTATTGCAGGTCGGGCTGGATGACACATACAGGCAGGTCTCTGTTACCCCTCCCCCGGTCTGGAAGTTTGGAGAAAAACTTTTAGAAGTTAGTGGGCATAGATCAGGAGGTTTGATCTCCCTCCCCATTTAGCCCTTGTATACACGATCGGAAATTCCGACAACCAAATCTGTCGGATTTTGTCCGACGGATTTTGTCCAACGGATTTTGTCCGACGGATTTTTTCCGAAACTGTTGTATACACACGGTCGGATGAAGTTGTCGGAAAATCTGATCGTTCAGAACGTGATGACGTTATTTCCTTACGACGAGACTACGTTCAGGCTAGTAGCCAATAGCTTTGATGTAGGAATTTGATCTGAGCATGCATGGCACTTTGTCCGATTGGAATTCTCTACACATGATTGGAGTATGTCCGATCAGAGCATTTTGTCGGAAAATATTTCCAGGAAGTTGGAAAATTTGGTCCAACGGATGCATACCACACACAGTCGGAATATCCGACAAAACGCTCCGATCGGACACATTCCGTCGGAATCTCCGATCGTGTGTACAAGGGCTTAGTGTGTCTTGGCAGGGTGGCTGAGTCAGCTCTTAAATAAGGATGAGTCATGCCAGCAAGGGAGTCAGATTGAAGATGGAGAGCTGAGGAGGCTTTAGGTGGCCTGGGAGGGATCCTCTAGGTCTAGGGAGGGTCTCTACCTCCAAGCTGGCTTAGGAAGACCCTTACAGCACCACAGTTTGTCTAGGAGTCTCGTCTGAGAAGCAGCGGGAGCAAGGAGGACAGAGTGAGTACATCAGCACACCTAGGGATTTTCAAGGGGAGAGGCTTAACTCTTTTACCCTTGCCCTTGGTGATTTTCAGATCATTCAGGGGGCTGGTAGTGCCTGCAAGCAGTGAAACTGGGAGTAGTTCTACGTTAGGAGAGGATACACTCCTGAGAGCTCCTAGTGTGTAATGGACTTCTACCACTGATTCACAAAATACTTTGTGTGTACTTTGTTGTTCTCTGATTAAGTTTGGCATCTCATCAATCCTTTCACCCCATCCAAGTCGTCACCCCTAATAAAACATCAAAACAAAACTAAGGGACTGACTTCTTGTGTTTGGATGTAAGTGGAGAATGTTTGTTGCCTGGCTGCACAAGAGTAAGGGAGCCAGTCACCAGCAGCCCATGCAGAGGTAGTGCTGCACATATAATGTTTGTGGGATGTTCCCAATGCATTTTGAACATTTGTATTTAACATTTGTTTGTAATAACATGACATGAGTTTTCATTTTTAATATATTATTTATAGACATGAATAGACTCCATCCCTGAAGAAGGATTCAAAATGCATTGGAGCATCCCATATATACTTTATAATTTTGGAAATCTATATGAAGTGCTGACAATGCTGCTGTCCAAATGTATCTCTGTTACTCCCCCATCTATGGTGTAGGCACCCTAATACAGAAGGTGTGTTACTGGCCAGACAACCCGAGGCAAACAGAGTGAAAAACTCCTAAAAAAAAAGAAAAAGAAAACTAATGCAGACACCAATCTAATGATTGGTAAGTACAATATATAACATTTTTTATTTTGGGTTTAACTCTTTTTTTTGTTTATAGTTTATTTTTCATTGCCATCTGTACAATAAGCAGCAATTTAGTAGAAATTAAAGTGAATCTTAACCCACTCCAACACCATTTTTTACTTTATACACACACACATAAGCTAAACATTTTATTCAATTTTTTTATGTTTTATATTTCTTTTTCTGCTGCAAAGCAGTACCTTTGGGTTTCTGGCCTAGGACAGGCCATGATGCCTTCTGCGATAGCTACTCTGAGCTATTCAAGGTGGCAGTGTGTTTCTAACCAGGAAGCATGTGGCATTTGTGAGCATGTGGGTGGTATAGTGGCAACTAAACATGTGCTGTTCGTTTTGTTCTAAATTAATATTCAGATAAATTTTTCATTATTCAGAGATTTGGATATATCCGAATACCCGAATTACAATATAAACTAATTTTACCGAATGCTTCGGTTAACATCTGAAATTCGAATCAAATTTTTACATTAATTTACAATCAACTCCAGTCGAAATCTAACTACACATATTGCTGAAATCAAAAACTGTGTGTGTTATTAGAGTACCATTTCAAAATAATGCTGTTTTTGTTAAGCCAAAGGTGATATAAAGAGTCATTGTAATCATTTGATGAAGATTTTTCTTTTGTTTTTCTTTTACTTTTCTGCATTCAAATAGAAAACAATATAACATTTCCTTTTCGACTGATTTGAAAACCTATCAATTTGAACGTATCAAAAAATTCTGCAAATTCCAAATACGAATTCCGAATACAAATTGAATGAATCAATTGAATTGAACCAAACAAAATAACTAGATTAACGAAGAAAAACGAAACGAAACACATTTTTTCGTCATGCACATGTCTAGTGGCAACCAACCAGAAGCTGGTAGCTTTTCTGCTCATGTCCAGCTATCACACGGCACATGCGCAGAAAAGCTGCCAGCTTCTGGTGCTGCCACATCTTTCAGCTAGATATCTGAAAGACACCAGCGGTACATATGAGGAGGGGCTAGATATACCTGTGCTCAAATCTCAATAGCTTGTACATGCATTTAAAACAATCAGGTGCTAAAAGGGTGTGACCACATGTTAACACTACAAATTCTGGATGAACCCTTTGCACACTGCTATACACCCTTTCCAGCAAACTATGCAATGAAAAACAGGAATTTTTAGTTCACACGTATTGCAATACATGTTTATGCTGGCCAACTGCATCAAAGTAATCCCTCTTACGGCCAGTCCTACACTGCTCTGCCATTGCAAATCCCTGTTTTTCATTGCATAGTTTGCTGGAAAGGGTGTGTAGCAGTGTGCGGAGGGTCAATCCAGAATTTGTAGTATTAAGATGTGGTCACCCCCTTTACCCCTGTACAAGCTATTAGGATTTGAGCACTTGTCTGTGTTGTAATTCAGGCCAGCGAGCAGACCTGAACCTAGTAGCTCTCCCCCACCTTATGTCTGTATGCCCCATGGTGGCATGGTGTCCACTTAGCATTTTCAGTGGCAAAGCAATGTAGGACTGGCACAGGAGAGATTACTTTGACGCAGGTGGCTGGCCCAAACATGTATTGCAATTTGTGTGAACTAAATATCCCTGTTTTTCATTGCATAGTTTGCTGGAAAGGGTGTACAGCTGTGTGCAGAGGGTCCATCCTGAGTTTTTAAGATGGCGAGCAGAAGAGGGGTGGGGGAGGCTATATAATGAATAATAGATGTTAAATTATAAAAAAAAAGATTTTGGGGCATGTAGTAGGTCCAGTACAATTGATTTTTGCAGATTCTTACATAATCTGTTCTGTAGACACTGATAAAAGCCATTTCACTGAGTATAAGAATACTAAGTGGGAGAGACTGCATGATAAAGTCACTTGGTTATGATAACGAGTAAAATGAGAAATATAATGCCTGATTTACTAATGGCAAATAGGCTATTTACACTGCAATGGATTTTCAGTTTTATGCAAAGGGATTTTCCCTTAGCTTACTGAATATAAAATTCACTTTGCAAAGAATACTCAATTATGTGTGATAAAAATAAAGAAAACAGTAGTTTTGCTTGCACATGACTGGATGATGGTAGTCGGCAGACCTTAACCACATTTACTAAGCTAAGGAAAAATTTCTTTGCAAAGTGAACAACCTATTTGCCTTTAAGAAATCATTCCCAAAGCAATATATTGCCATAGATAAAAGGCTAATTTCAGTAAGCTTAATGACAATTCTTGAAAGTCGAACTAAAGGCAAAACTTCTTTTTAATTTTTGTATAGAGTAAAAGAGGGTTACAACCCCTGTCAGTTTTTTTAAACACCTGTGTCCCGCTGTGGAGATTTCCCATCACTTCCTGTCCCATAGCCAAAACAGGAAGTGAGAAAAAATCCCTCCAAAAAGAAGGAATCCCTGTTTATCACCAGGTCACCAAAACTTGTGTCCCCATTGGAAGATTCCCCCCTCTTATTCTGTTCTGGGGACAACACAAAATGTGATATTTTATTTTACTTTCACTTTAGGCTATAATAGTAAACAGGACAAATAGAGAGGGTGACTCTTCCTAATGGAGGCACAGACAGCAATAAATATCTGACAGGTGTTCTAATCCTTTCTATTTAAAACTATAAAAAAAAAAGTTTTGCCTTTATTTATACTTTAAGGTGCATGAAATGTAATTCATAAATAATTTTACCTGGTTATTCTCTATGTTATAGAATAAATAATCCCCTACATCCCCTACGTAACAAAATATATCGTGTAGCTCTAATAGCCCTCATTCACATGCAAACTTTATACTTCCTAAATCAATTTCTATTGTATTTAAATGTACTGTGTTGATATACATTTGCATGCTTTTAGATGAATAAAACAGGCTGAACAGTCCTGTGATACACACATTTCTTGTTCATGTTTACTGACCTGGAAGAAGCATGGGCATAGCAGGTGTTAGGACAACTAATATTTTTTTCTGTGACACCGATAAAGATGGTAGCCCTGAAGCACCCTTAAAAAGTAGTCATCAGTGACAGATCTTATATTCCTTACTTAAAAGGCTTCCTTTATACTTATACTGAGAAAGCTGATCATACTGTCTGGTTGTCATAGAGCAATGTTACCAGTAAGGGGAGTCGTGATCTATTTAGTAGAACATCATGAAAGCCTTGTGTTCTGTTCTCTCCATCGAGGTTTCTCTCTGAAAAGCAGTGCTCCTATATGTAGGTTAATTCCAGTAGGAAAAGTGTGTCATATGGGATTAAATATTGCACTTTAACTGTATTGTATAATTTATAATTATCTAAAAATCAATGTTGATTTTAGAGTACACATGACTTTGTGTATGAGTAGGGCTTATTAGAAGCAGATAGTTAAAGGATGGATGAAATGGTTTTAGGCAGGGCAGTTTTTTGTAGACAAATAAACACTAGTGCGCTAAGTATGGTTGTGTCTATGGTTCTCCTGCTCTTTCCCAGCCTAGAGGCAAGACTTTTCCCCAAGAACTGATGAGTAATTGGCCTGGGTTTGAAAACAACTCTTTGTCACTGAGACCCGCCACAGAGATGACAGTGTCTTTCTCTTTACTCTATATCAGGAAAAGATTGGGGATTTTTGGGCTGGGGACAAACAGAACTGACTGGTGGAAACGGTTCCTGTCGGCTAAAGAACAATCACCAAAAAAAATTTGCAGAGGTTCTGCGATTGGTAAGCCTGGCAAATGGTCAATGTTAAAGAATATATTAATGGTCAGAATCGTAAAGGTAGGTATATGCTTAATATAAGAATATTTCAAGAGTTGAGTACTTTATGAGCTGAACAAGAGGACTGCTGAGCTATGAAAATAATATGGACACAATAACCTTTCTCTGAGCAGAAAGTCTTTCTATAAGGTGGACACTGAAAAGAGTAAAATACAGGTTTGCTTAATTTTTTTATAATGAAAAAGTAAAAGCAGACCAAAAGTCAAACATTTGTCATGGGTCCACTGGTCCACAATGAGGCTTCCACTGAAAAATGCCCTTTGCCCTGGAGCTTGGTCTTCTTGTACTGCATAAGAGAGAATGATCAGTCCCTGCTCACACAGAAACCTTTTGGCCTGTATAGTTGACAATAAGAATAGAATGTTCATTATCACCCTAATGGAAACCCCAATATGGCCCAAATGACACCTAAAGTCACATCATTTGTAAAAATTAGAAAATATGTAGCCATACTTAATTTGCACTGCATTGTATGCAACTCTGTGCATTGTTGTAAAGCATGCAGGACCATATCTAGACGCCCCGTTTCCCTAGTCTATGCCCCCCCTTTGTACTAGCTCAGTTCCTTGTGTCACGTGATTATTTTGACATCATCTACTGTTAGAATAAGTTATTTGAGACACCATGGGGTCTGCTTTATGTGCCAAGCTACCTTTTATCTGTACAGACTCTCTAACACTGAAAGAGGATCTTATTTTTCTTGAACTTTAGTAAATCTTCTGACTCCTCACAACATCCTCTGCACCTCTTTCCCTTTATTGATGGCTTAGGCCACAAATATCAAGGGGTGGTCAGAAGATGGAAACAAAATAAGAAGAAAGTAATGACAAAAGGTTAATTCTTAGGCTTGGTGCTGCCTCCTTTAAACCTGCCACCCTTGGTATTGACCCATGTGTGCCATTAATATAAATATAGCTCTGAAAAGGTGTTGCCATGAGTTGACACACTTTGCTGCAGTTCTGATGTAATTGAATGGTCCTGAGCAAGGCAACACAGAAAATGCAGTATGCAGGACTTTTTTCCCAATGCTCAATGCAGCAGAGTATTGGGAAGAACTTCTGTAATAATGGAAAGGACTTCTACAATAAAAAAAACGTTGATACTCATTTTGTCTGTGTTGCAGGTGCGTGGAAGCCTGCATGGTATGAATGAGCTGTAAAGCTGGTCGTCCACAGATCTCTTGCTGTTTGGAAGAAAATGCTTACAGCCAATCCGCCCTGTAAATCTGCTTTTCCAGTATACCAGGTGATCTCGGTTTTACAGCCTAGGAGAATTTAGCATGCTTTGCCAGCTTATTGCTATTCATCTCCACTTAATCAGCAGATGTGGAAAGAGTACTGAACAAAAAAACCCTTGCAACACTAATGCCATCTCCATATGTGCTAAGATTGTTTCACAACAGATCTGAAAATGTTTACATGCAAATATATTGTTTTGGGGCATTATCTGCTGGCTGGCTTGATAAAATGGAAAGTGCTTGTCAAAGGTTCCCCGCGTCTTTCCTAAATTATAGGAGCACCAGAGGTAGAATTTTAAAGAACTAGGTAGGCATTTTAGTAAATATTTGATCCAAATTTACCTGTAGGCTTGGACCTTGGAACAACATTCTGGCAGCCCTGGTGTTTAACAGAAGGACTGGATTTACAAAACATTTAGGGGGGACTGAAATTATATAACATAACTCTTTTTTAACAAATCAAAAACATTCAAAGTCTTAAAATGTTTGCTTGTTATTGTATTCCCTTATATATAGATATGGAAGAACTTATCAAATGTCCCCACTTTGGAGGAATATACAGCTAATGCTCCAAGTAGTTTCAAACTCAGGAGTCTAGTGTATAAGGTTGGAAGTGCTAATTACATAGTCATAGAGCCCTATTTTTCTTCCTGATTGTACTGAACCCAAAATCATGAACATTATTGTTCCATTAACATGCCACTAGGGATGAGCAAAATTCAGTGTTTTCATTTCCCAGGAAATTTGGCAACATTTTGGTTGAATGTCATCACATTAGAGCCAAGGAGGAAGGCAAAATGAAAGGATAAATAAACCCAAGAACAACATTTGTTTTGCAGATTACTAGTTCTAAAATGTGATGGCTGCATTTGCTTTCTTTTTTTCCAGGCTAAGTTTATTTTCAAAACGTACAGAAAATACTTGTTGATCTTGCCAGAAATGCAAAGTCCTTGTCACTTAAAGTGGAGGGCCACCCTAAAAAAAAACAGCATTAATATTCTTAAAAAAAAAAATGTGAAAAAATTTTTTTTTTTACCTTACCAGAAACCCCTGTTGATAGGCAGTCTTCCTAATCTGCCTCTTCCTACTCCACGGTGATCTTCGGTCTTCTCTCCTCCTTGCATTGTCTTCTGGGTAATGGGGCGCACTGTGTTCTGGGAACTGTGTGTTTCCTAACACAACGCGTCCCATTCACAAAGCGTTGCCGCAACTCGCGCATGCCCAGTAGGAAACGGGCAGTGAAGCCGCAAGGCTCTACTGCCTGCTTCCCTTAGTGAGAATGGAGGTGCCGACACCCGAGAGCCGAGGGACAGGTCGGCCTCGGGCAGCCAACATCGTGGGCACCCTGGAAAGGTAAGTGTCCTTATAAAAAGTCAGCAACTACTTTTTTTTAGCTGCTGACTTTTGAAAAAAAAATGTTTCCCGCTGGAACACCCCTTTAACCAAAAGAACACACAACCTCATTTTCTTTCCGTAAGATACTAATCCCCCCACATCTTTGTAATGGAGACAAACAAAGTCAGACACATTTGTAATAGTTGAGCCTTAGTGACACCATAGATATAGTAGAGGAGAGAGTGTAGGCACCCAGGGACAAACAATGTAGTAATCATAAGTTGCCCAGTGAAAATAAAGTTAAAAAAGCCAGAAAAAAACAAATGCTGCCACATCATGTAAGAACTGTTAACATTCAATATACAGTATTACATTTTTGGTTTTGGGTTTAGATATATGTAAGGTGTTTTATATGAGGGTTTTAAGGGTGCAGAGAGCTTTAAAAGAGAGTTATGGAAGCATCTTTTAACTGTCATGAACCTGTCCTTGAAGAAAAAAGCTCTTTATTAGCCCTTTTATTTTATGATTTTTGCCACGGAAAGAAAACTGTAAAAAAGGAAAATAGATGTAAAGTGACACTACAAGTGACAATTAAATGCACAAAAAAACATAGATAGAAAGCACATTAAAGCTGGGTACACATAGATTGAAAATCGCCATCAGGGACTGGATGAATATCAGTCTATATGTAGCCCTTCCTGTTATACAGAAGCTTTTCGTTAGATCAGCTTCTATTGAATGAGACTGCTGGAAAATCTTGTTTGATTAGCAGCTGCAGTGCTGATCAGTGTATTGTGACATCACTGTCAGAATACAATGTCCTGTTGGGTAGATTCCTGCATCCACCTGGTTGGTATGGTTCAGAAGAGGGAAAGGGCAGCTCTCCCCACCTTTTCTGGTCTGCCAGGATGTGTACTTGTATTAAGCATCTGGTATGGGTTTAAGGGAACCCCATGCCACATTTTTGGTTTGCATGGGTTTCCCCCTTAAAATCCAAAGCAGATCCAAGGGGTCTGGTATGGATTTTGGGGGTGATCCCATGTAATTCAGCTAATATACTTATTATTTGCCTGCATGGGTCCATGTTTAGCTCAATGGCATGCTTATCTTCAGCTAGCTTCTTTATATCCTGTATACTTTAAATAGATTCAAGATCTCTGTGTCCAAGCTGACTGTGTAAATACAGTGCAAATGTTTTTCCATTGATGGTACCAACCACTTCATTGCATTTCAGATGAAAAATTTAATCTGTGATTTTTTCCTTCAGCTAGTATGTTTTGTCCTTTTGTGATACAAATGGCACCTCTGAATGTCACTACAGGTTTGATTTACTAAAACTAGAGAGTGTGAAATCTGGTGTAGCTGTGCATGGTAGCCAATCAGCTTGTTCAATTAAGATTTGCCAAAAAAAATTTGGAAGCTGATTGTTTTTCGTTGCAGAGCTGCACCAGGTTTTGCACTCTCCAGTTTTAATAAATCAACCCCTACATATCCTTGCTAGGTGAGCTTCTTCACTGATGGGAAGGTACTGTATTTATCGGCGTATAACATGCACTTTTTTCCCCCTAAAATCAGGGGGAAATTGGGGGTTCATGTTATATGCCGATCCCCCACTATTTTTAACCCTTTCTGCCGCTCTCTGCGACTTCGGGGTATTTTCGGCCGCACTCGGCCGTTCCCGGGTTTTTTGGCCGTTATTGGCTATTTTTGTCCGCACTTGACTGTTCTTGGTGGCTTTCGGAAAGACGAAAGCCGCCGAGAATGCCTGTGAATGGCCGAAAATAGCAGAGAACAGCCTAAAATAGCCGAGAACAGCTGAGTGCGGCCGAAAATATCCGAAAGCCGCAGAGAGCGGGCAAGAACTACGGGGCGCCGCCGAGATACACAGGACATCCGCTCAGTATCTCGGCGGCGCTATTTTTAAATGGCAAAGCCACAGACAAGACTGCAAATGACTGACAAGGTGAAATGCAAGGCTGCAAGTGACTGACAAGGCTGCAATGGAAGGCTGCAAATGACTGACAAGGCTGTAAATGACTGACAAGGCTACAATGCAAGGCTGCAAATGACACTGATAAGGCTGCATTGATGGGCATTTAAATGTAAGTTTTTTTCCTTAAACCTCCCTCCTAAAAGTTTTTTTCTTTTAAATTCCCTCCTAAACTTGGGGTGCGTGTTATACGCCGGTGCGTGTTATACGCCAATAAATACAGTACTTTCAAGACTTGGAACAAATAGTACATCTTTGATATGAATCTTTTTGGTGATTGATTGAGATATAAGGCAGTTTAACCCTCTCCTGCCTGGCCTATTGTAATATGACAGGCGAGTGGGAGCCCTACGACGTCCTGCCAGGATCGTGCCTCGCACACGCCCCACAGGCCTTGCTCCAGTGCAATCTGTTACCTGCTGTGTCCACCAGACTCAGCCGATGACAGATCACTGTACAGTTATAAGCAGTACATGTTATAAGGAATCATAGTGTGTAAAAATGTAATCTTGATCACCTCCCCAGAGTAGTAGTGGTCATTTTGCTCCAGCATTTAGTGTGCTCCTCTCAGTGTTGGTCAGGGAATGGAAAGTAGCTCTTACATAAAAAGCAAGCCAGTCTCTATCTCTATAAGACCACATTCAGTGTGTGTGTATGAGGTTGTATGGGTCTGTATGTCTGTAAACTTTCTTTTTTTTAATCACATTCTTTTTCTTTTTCTTTTACATACAGTGACCAGAGCAATAGGTGGGTTAGTAATTTTCTCCTCAGTCTCCGCTAATAGTTAAGTAGTTACGGTATGATATTTTAATAAGGTGATGGAGAGTAGGTGTATTAGACACCTATTGCTGGAAAGCCGCAGATGGAAAAAATCGGCATGGGACCTCCCAAACTCGTCCCTTGGGTAGGGGTGGGAGGTCCATGCGCCCTGGTAAAGAAGAAGAGAAAGTGTAGTGAGGGGGTGTTGGGTGAGATATGAGATGAAATCAGTAATGCTGCGTACACATGGTCGGAATTTCAGCCAGCAAAAGACCGATGAGAGCTTTTCGTCAGAAAAGGCGACCATGTGTATGCTCCATCAGAATTTTTACTGGCGGAATTTCCACCAGCAAAAGATTGAGAGCAGGTTCTCAATTTTTCTGACGGAAAAAGTTTCTATTGGAAAGTCCGATCGTGCGTATGCAATTTCCGAAGCGCAAAAACTCACACATGCTCAGATTCAACTACGAGATGGAAGCAATTGGCTACTGGCTATTGAACTTCCTTTTTCTAGTCCTGTCGTACGCGTTGTACGTCACCGCGTTCTTGGCGGTCGGAATTTGGTGTGACCGTGTGTATGCAAGACAGCTTGAGTGAAATCCCATTGGAATTCCGTTGGGAAAACCATCAGAGCTTTTGCCAACCAAAATTCCAATTGTGTGTACGGGGCATTCGTTTATATCTTGGGTGGGCAGATCATGGTAAGGGGTTATCCCATTAATGTCAGATATCTATTCGTTGTTCAGGAGTGGTTCCAAAAGGCCCATGTCTTTGAGTATTTAGCTGGGGAGTCTTGGGCAATGAAAATGAGTTCTTCCAATTCAGCATTTTTGTTAATTTGTTTGAACCATTCTGGGATGGCCGGTATATGAAGAGAGCCCCAATGCCCCAAAGATTAGTATTTCACCAAGGAGTTCATGATGACCATTGAGAATCCTAGCCCAGGAGAGAATGGGACCTATGTTCTGGGCCTATGGTGGGGGACTGGGTATTCCAGTTTTAGAAAACCCTTTCAACTGAAAGATATGTTCAATAACCCAGAGTAGGGAGTTCCCCAATCTACATCTAGCTCAAACCCCCTGAGGCCCCACATACAAACATTAAGGGACATGGTGACCATAGCAGACCCTCTTTTAGAGGACACCTTGGCTGCAGAGACTGGGTTCTCGGATGAGGGTTTAGCCGAACAACTAGAAGCCATTTCACACATGACCTTCCAAAACCGTATGACCTTACATATAGTCCTAGCTGAAAAGGGGGGTGTGTGTAAGATGTTACCTGAAACGAGTACATGCTGTACCTATATCCCAGACAACACAGGCCCTTCAGAGGCTTAGCCATTCAGAGACCTGAAGGTTTGTCCAAGCAGCTGTCATGGTCTGCTGTGTTCTTTCCTGCTTTAAGAAGTGTTTGGAAAAACCATTGACCAATCTAATCCCACGCTTGTGAACCAAGAAATACCAGATGATGATGAAGATTATGTAAGACTTGATGATGATTATGTGTTACATTCCATTAAAGTCACTTCCCCCCAAGATGCAACACCATAGGATTACAGGGACAGACAGCACCTGATTGCCCTTCTCTAAACTGTATCGAGGAGGGTAGCGAGTTAGTCGCTACTCTCCTCTATATACAGCCCAAAAGAGTTGCTGAAGAATAATGGGCCAGGTGAGTAGGACTTCTAGTGTGAGGGACAAATTGAAGACTGAGAGTATTCAGCCATTAACTATGCACGACAAAACAAAAACTTTCCCTCGTCCGAAGAATGTGGAGTGATTTGATATGCCCTTGGGTATGGAGGATGGGGCGAATTCACATGGAGGATGCGTCTACAGGGGCAGGGCACATCTAAGAGGTATCCAATGTGGGGCAGATTAACGGTTACATTGGACGTGAGGCCTATTCTCAGCTGTAAGGTGACTTTTAAAAAGGGGGGGGGGGGGGAATTAAGTGCATATAAAAGTATTCTTTCAATGAGAGGGATGAATTGCCTTGAGCTGGTTTGTGAGGGATAATGTGACAATGAAAATCTATTTTAGATTCCGTGTGAAGTCCCCTCTACAGAGAGGGATTCTCTAAGCAGTATATATCACAAGGAACATGTTTTCTATGCCTATGGATTAATACAAGAAGTCATTATCATAAGTTCTCCAACTATGCAATCTAGTAGAAGGAGTGATACGAGCTGTGAGGGATTGAGAAGGGATTGAGTAGTGGGTGGAGGGGATAATGAAGTGGAGAGGATATGGTAAGGAGGAGACTGCTTGGGGAACTAGCCTGTAGTCCAAGAGATTAGACATCTCACAGCATGTGCATGCTAAATTTGCGTGTCAATGTTCAAGTTGTCAATGACTATTATTCGTTGCAAAGGTTACCATTCATTTCCTTCAGTGAATGTGTTCAAGCATCATGGTGAGTTCTTGCTGCTTGGGTAGAAGTACGGTAATGGAGTGGAGGGAGGCCTGGTATCTAGGCGTGGGTGAACATTGGGGCCAAGACAAGTGGCAACAGCCTTTTCCTGTTCATTGCAGTTTGAGGGAGGGTGTGGGAATGTGACCCATGCAGATTTTTTCCCCCCAATCGAACTGGGGAGACAGTGAACGTAGCATTTGAAATGTGGATGAGTTCATCTCTTATGGTGGCATTCTTACCATTTGTGAAGGTAACTCTTGATGAAAATCGTAGAAATGGGTAGCTTGATATGATATCAAAGATATATTGGTTTTGAGGATTTCAGGTGAAAAAAAAGACGATCTGTCATTCTAGACCACCATGACAAGGTCTTCTGTGAGCTGGAGAAGCCGTGGGAAAATTATCTGTGGCGTTCCTGGATCCTGAGGATGTGGTGGGTCTAGGTGAGTTGGATCTGCGTCACCGAATGTGAAATTTATCGCGGACTGGGATGGCATCTATGGAGGTAGACCTCCTGAGGTGAGGAGGGGGGCGAAGGGTTTAATACCAGTCAGGTATTTCAATGCAGGGTATGTTTAGTGTCTCACAGCAGGCAGGTAAGTCCTCTGGTACCTACAAGTTGGCTGTGTGGCATTGTGCTGAGGCAGATAGGCAGAAGGGGAATTTCCAGTGGAGAGCGTAGTAGATCAAGGAGGGGACACGGGTCCCTTCTATTTTGGAGAGTGATGAACGAGAGGTCTTGAAATTGTTTTATATCTGTGCCTTGGTATAGTAGGCTGCAGCGATCCCTGGCCCTTCACAGGATTTCTTCCTTCATTTTAAAGTTAACCAGGCAGCAAACTACATCTCTGGGAGGGTCATTGTCTCTTCCCCTGGGTCTGAGAGTACTGTGTACCGCTCATAAGCAGTGGGGGATTCAGGGGGTCTGCTTAAAAGATCATTGAATATGGCTATAGTAGCCTGGGCCAGTTGGTTATGGTCAATTTTTTCTGGAAGGCCTCTTACCTGTATGTTGTGACGCCGACCACAATTGTCCAGGTCTCCCATGTATCTGTGAAGGTCTCTGAGCTGGGCATTGTGTGACTGGGAGGATGCCTGGAGTGGATGAATGGCAGTTTCATTATGCAATGTCGTCTCTTCTATGTCATCCATACTCATTGCCATGGACTGGACGTCTCTCCTGAGGTCTGTGATGGCTGTTGTCAATGTGGCTTTTATATCTTCTGCCACTGATCGCAGGTCTCGGATGCTCAGGGGCTGATATGCAGCCCTGCCTCGAATAGCGGAGTGAGCCTGATGTCTGCCCGAGGGTCTGAGGCTGGAGGTGTGTGCCGCATTTGTGTAGTCTTGAGATGAAGCCGGGGGCCTTGCGTGTCTGTGACCAGAATATCTCCGGTATACTATGGCTCATCTGGGATTCGGATCCCCTGGGTGAGCGGGACCAAGTTGGGGATGAGTTCCCTTTTGGTTTCCCCATGTCTGCAGTGGGAGACGGCTCCGCTAGACTGAGAGAGGAACCCCTGGAGACTGTAGCACAGGGATTATGCTGCCATTAGAGTCCTGCACAAGTCCACATCCCCCAGAAGCTTCTGTCTCCTCTCTGTTCATCTCCAGTGCAGCTGAGGCTGCAGAGACCCCTGCAGCCTCAGCCTCATCACAAGACTTCCTGCTCCCTAGCTCCCTTGTCTTCTCCTCCCATGCTTGACTTGAGCTTTTCTTCCGAGCCTTTCTGATA